>NC_090926.1:668888263-669513263 GCF_040938575.1 Ambystoma mexicanum | reverse complement strand
CTTGTATTGCACAGCTTGACATTATTGTAATGCATCTGATGTTTACATGTTTTTGTATGTGCTTTTAATCAGTTTTCAATGAATAAGCATAACATTTAAAACTTTTTTCATACTATCGGCCTCATCACGACTTGGGTGGTAACGCCGGCGCTACTAGCGCCAGCACTATCTGCCCTACCGCTGAACTCCCCAGCGCTAATAGCCTGGATCACGAGTTCGGCGGTAATGTTAATCCCCATTCCCCATTGAGCCCATTCGGGAATGCCCCATTCCCCATTGGGCTCAATGGCGAAATTTTGCGCTAATGCCACCGGAGGATTTCCTGCCGGCGGTATGAGCGCAAATTTTCTGTGGATTTCCCCCCAGCTAAGAGCTGTGCCGAAATCCGCCAAAGACCTGATTTGGTGGACCCTTTAATCCGGTGGTAATAGCGCCTCCGCCGGATTTAAGGGTTACCACCAAAGTCGTGATGAGGCCCTATGTTTGTAGATTCTATTATAGACACAATTAATATTATTTGAATTAATTGTGTGGTATTGTAAGGACCGTCTTTGATATTTGAGGTTAGAAGAGACAATACAAAGGTTATTGGGTTTTCTAGTCTTTGGGCCTCATTCCGAGTACGGCGCTAACCAATGGCGCTATTAACGCCTTGGTTGACGCCGTACCCGGACCGGCAGCGCCTTGGTGGTTGGCGGAATTACCGCCCCATTCCAAGGTTGGCGGGGCGGTAATTCCCCAATCCCCATTTACCCTTCCCCATTCCCATTCTCGCCCCATAGGGCATAATGGGAGTGGGGAAGGCGTCAATTACGCCACCGTAAATTACGGTGGCGTAATTAACATCAAGGTCCCTTAGCGCCATGGTATTTAACGCCTGCTAAAAGCAGGTGTTAAAAGCACCATGGCGCTAAGGGAACTCGGAGTATGGCGGTAAGGGATTACCGCCACCGCTCTCGTTAGCGGTGGCCGCTATCCCTTAACGCCATACTCGGAATGAGGCCCTTTATGTTTATTAATACCATTGAGGAAAAAACTCAATAGTCTGAAATTCTTTTTTACCTTGTGTCTTTCCTTGGCAATATTCTTTGTTGATACCACACCTCTTGCACTCAAGATAAACCCCCTGGGTTTCATCTTTAATTAATCCCTCCCTGTACCTTGTCTTACAGAGGATGTATTTCATGCTTGGGGTAAAACAGTTGTGCATGTTTAGATATGTGGACACTTCATTTGTACTAGGACAGAGGGGTTGCTTGCTTATCATGGAATGCAGGGGTTTGGGGTTAGGTAAGTGGTTGCGGTGGTTCTTAGCCTGGCTGGGTGGGGGTTAGAGGCCTGCTGGCAGCTTACTGGTGATGAATGTATGCTGTGCGGAGCCTGGTGTTGTCTCACGCTCTTGCAGGGCACATTCCTCTGAATGATACTAAGCATGGGGGATTTGGACTTCTGTGAGAACTGGCCGTGCTGATTCATTCAGCCTTAATGATGTTGGGCCTAGTGAAATCTTTCCATGGAGCTGGCTGGTGCAGCACGGTTATACAAGCCTGTGTTTTTGTCATAACTACAAAATGGTGTTACTTCCTATGTGTCTCCTAATGCCATGCATCTGCTGCTCGCGCAATATTGATTTCGCACTGAGTTTCATAGTGCGTTTTTCTCCCCGCCTATACACTACGCTATCTCATAGTGGATTCACTTCACCTGAAAGTGCTTAAGGATACACTCATTTCCAGGCCAACAGCTTTGAGCATGGACTCCTGTACAGTGAGCCAAAAGACTCTGGGCCTCATTACACAGTAGGCGGTAAGGGTTTACCGGTACCGGTAAGGGCACCGGTACCGGTAAACCCTTACCGCCTTACTACGAGTTCCCTTTGCGGGGCCCGACCTTAACGGCTGGTTTTACCAGCTGTTAAAGTAGGGTGCTGCAAAGCGACCGCAGTGCTAATTACGGTACCGTAATTAGCTCCTTCCCCATTCCCATTATGCCCTATGGGGGCAAAAATGGGAATGGGGAAGTGCCTCGGTGAATGGGGAATTACCGCCCCCGCTCACCTTGGAGTAGGGCGGTAATTCCGCCATCCACCAAGGCGGACACGGTAAAATACCGGCTAATAGCGCCATGGTTACCGCCTACCGTGTAATGAGGCCCTCTGAGCACTAGGGCACCGGAAGGTTGGTGATTCATCAGTGCCACACAAAGTCCCTTTTGGATTTGGCTCACCAAGTTCCTTTAGTGGGTCTCTTGAGAGTGACTAGGACATCGGAACGGTTGTCTGCGTACATTTGCTGGCCGCGGTTCGGCGTAAAGGTTAAGGAATTTTCCCGGTCCTGCCCGACTTGTCAAGCTTCTGGCAAGTCAGGTGGTGCCACAAAGGCCCCCTTAATCCCACTACCCGTGGTTGGGTGGCGTTCTGAGAGAATAGGCATGGATATTGTGGGTCATTTGGATCCTTAAACCAGCTCAGGGAACAGATACATCTTGGTGGTGGTAGACCACACCACAAGGTACCCTGAGGCTGTCCCTCTAAGGAGCATGAAAGCCCCAGTGGTTGAGAAGGCTCTGTTTGGAATATTCTCTTTTGTTGGATTCCAAAAGGAAGTCATTTCTAACAGGGGTTCAAACTTCATATCAGCATATATGAAGGCTTTCTCGAAGAGTGTGGAGTCACCTACAGGTTCTCTACATCCTTCCATCCACAAACAAATGGGCTTGTTGAGCAATACAGCAAGACCCTTAAAAGCATATTAGGCGGCTTGGAAGAACACTTGAGGATAAAATCGGATATTTTCCTGCCGTGCCTTCTGTTTGCCTACAAGGAGGCACCACAGAGCCGAGTAGGGTTTAGCCTCTTTGAGCTTCTGTTTGGACACCCAGTACGAGTCCCCTCAGTTTGGTGAAAGAGGGATGGGAGGGCCACCCCTCGTCCCCTACATGAGATGTGGTGGACTATGTACATGGCTTCCATGTAGAATGGCAAAGTACATGGAACAGCCAACCAGAAATCTAAAGGCCAGTCAGGAGCTGATGAAGCACTTGCACGACCAGAAGGCCACAGTGGCAGTCTATTCTCCAGACCAGAGGGTGTGGAGTATGGAGCCCGTCAAACCTAGTGCCCTTCAGGAGAAGTGGACTGGGCCTTACTGTTTGCTGTGAAAGGTCAGTGAGGTGAATTATCTCTTTGACGTGAAAGGACCTAAACCGATATGCATGGTCTTTCACGTCAACCGGCTAAAACCCCAATATAGCCAGGAGGACTTGGTCATGGCATTAGTGACTGATGGAGAGACTGGGATGCAGACCTCCTGCACACTGAAGCCATAGATGGGTCAGTTAAAGGTGTCAACCTTGCAACAGACCTGTCAGAACAGCTACTGACAGACTGTTGCCGTTTATTTGAACAGTTTGCCGGTCTGTTTTCTCTGACTCGAGATCGCACAGATTGGTGCACCCATGATGTGGACACTAGAGACAGTAAGCCGGTGAGGAGTAGGTTTCACTGAATGTCTGATATGGTCAGAGACACCATCAAGTAGGACGTTTCCAAGACATTTCCAAGATGCTGTCCCTTGGAGTGATACGGCCATCCTACAGCCTCTGGGCTAGCCCAGTGGTACTGGTCCATAAAAAGACAAGCGGTGGGAAGACTGAAGTTCGCTTTTGTGTGGGCTACAGGGGGCCTCCATTTTTTTCACGAAGACAGATGCTCACTCCATTCCCCGGGCAGATGAGCTCATGACTCGACTCTGCCAAGTACATGAGTACCTTCTATCTCATGGCAGGATATTGGCAGGTTGGCTTGACTGATGGAGTGAGAGAGACTTTTCAGTGGATGGTTAACCAGATTCTATCTGGTCTGGAAAACTTCAGTGTCACCTATTTAGATGACATTGCTGTCTTCGGGAACATCTGGAAGGACCACTTATCCCACCTGAAACAAGTGTTTCAAGAGCTGCAAAATGTGGGTCTGACTATCAAGGACACAAAGTGCCAGATAGCGCAGAGCATTGTGACTTACTTAGGTCACCTGGTCGGTGGAGGTTAGAAACAACCTCTTCAAGTGAAGGTACAAGCTCTGGAGGAGTGGGACATCCCCACCACACAGATGCAGGTGAGAGCCTACAGGTCAATCATCAAGGGGTATGGGACCATTGCCATCCCCCTGAATGATATAACTTCCAAGAAGATGCCAAAGAAGGTAACTTGAACCCCCATCTGTCAAACCTCCTTTCAGTATTTAAAGGATGGATTGTGCAGGGCCCCAGTTCTTAAAGTGCTAGACTACTGGCAGAAGTTCATTATCCAGACAGATGCCTGTGATTTTGGGATTGGAACCGTGTTAGCTCAGCTGAAGTCTCAAGTGGTAGAGCAACCTGTCGCCTACATTAGCAGGCGATTGACAAAAAGGAAAAGGAACTGGACTGTCATTGAAAAAGAGGCTTACACAGTTGTGTAGGCTGTAAAGAAGCTGAAACCCTATTTCTTTGGGTCACACTTTATGATCCATACAGACCACCGGCCTCTTCAATGGTTAATGGTCATTCAATGGGAGAACCCTGCACTTCTGCATTGGGCCATATCCCTACAGGGATTTGATATGGACATCAAGCACGTTCCTGGCTCCCAGCATGGAAATACAGATGGCTTCAGCCAGTACTTTCGCCTTGATGATGAACCAGACCCTCAGTAGGGTGGTGGTTCACATTTTTTGCAGCTGGGGGGCATGTGAGGAATTCAAGCATCAACACGGTATGTGAGCGCTCGACTGGGCTTTTTGATATTTTAAATGAAATTAAATGATGGTAGATCAACCTCCGGAAAATGTGTGGGGCTAATCTGCACACATTTTCCTGTGCTCACTGCCCAACATACACAAAGACCTGTGTACTTTGGTTGGACGCATACTGCAGGCGCCGTCCCCCCCTGTCATATTTAGTTGGAATATGACAGCCAAGACTACATCAAGGCATCTTAAAAGCGGGAAGGCAAAACCTTCCTCTTGCCGTGGCCAACCTAAGTAACTATCAAAGGCTCCATGGATCCTCCCTGTCCTTTTGTGTAAACACTGCATAGTAATAGAGTATACTTCAAACAGGCCCACATGAGGCTTAGCTGCCGAGGTGAACAAAGGAGTGGGGTTTCCCAACCACCTTTGATATGTACTGTGTCAAATTGACGCCAACTCCCGCCCCTCAGTATTAAGGGCAGTGAATTGTCATGTCTGGGACTGCATATTTACAGCAGTCATCCCCAGAGGGAGACCCCATTCAGACGGTACGAGTATTTGGATTGATTGAGACAGAAAGTCTGTTCTTGCCGCAACTTCAATGGAGACCTGTCACTTTAATCAGGAACCACAAAGAGATCCATTAACTAGAGAGACCCTTTGATCCACAACAGACAGGAAGATGGCTCAGACTTAGTATTACATATTTTCACTTCTTTATCTTTTCTGTTGTAAAGCACTCTTGTTATGAATTTAGGCATACAGGAGATTGTTGGTGGAGACCCAGGATTGGTTCATTAAGGTAGGCTTAACCCCCCCTCAAAATGCCAAAGTGACAGTAAGTCCAAATGGCTATGAAATATTGTGCACCGTCACTGCACTCTACTCCCAGTATAGTCCATTGTCTCCCCCACCTGCTTCCATCACAGTCTCTGTACTCCCTCATCCCACTCCTACCCAGCCAGTCCCTGGGCTCTCCCCAACCTACCTCAGACCCTGAGCTCTCCCCCCATGCTGCTTCCACCACTATCCCATGGCTACCACCCTTCCTGCTCCCACCACAGTCTGTGGACTCTGCCACCCTGCTCCAAGCACAGTCCCAGGTCCAGTGGCGGCTGGTGAATTTTTTAAGTGGAAGGGCATAGGTATTTCCCCTAGATATGCCATAGCGACCGAGTGTAGCGAGGTAGCCCGAACCAATCAAGGGAGCTTCTAGGGGGTTCTCCCCGATGAAGTTGTTTAAAATAATGGCTTAAAATGTTGCATTTTAGACCATACTTAAAAAATACATTCAGTAAAAAGGCAAACAGTTTGCAATTGCCGCGGGGAGGGGGCATGATATTATGATATTTTTTACTGAACATCTATTATAGGTCTCCAGTAAAAGATACCATCCTTGTCCCCTGGGCCCCAGAACACCTAACACAATCAATGCGATTATGTGTGTATGCAAGACGCTGGGGGGCCCATGGGGAAAGCATGGTATTTTTGACTGGACATTTATGATAGATGTCTGTAAAAAAAAACATTCCTGTCCCAAGGGCTCCACAGCACCTCAGAACGAGAGCTGATTTTGACAGGTGGGTTGGGGATTGTGCAACAAAGGCATTTTTTAAATGCCTTAGTTGTACAACCCTACTCCCCCCTCTACTCTCCTGCTCGCAAGAATCAGCTCAACACAGCAACACAAACACACACACACACACATTCACACAGCAAGCACTCTATCATTCACACAAGCACCCATCACCATATACTCACTCATAAAACAAGCATACACGCATCCATACACATATTTAAACAAAAAAGAAATTAACATAAAGTTACATTATGCCCCGGCCCTGAACTGTCCACCCCAGCACTCCAGTTCTTGCATCATGAACAGGAATCGGGAAGCAAGAACTTCCTGGTTCCTGCATGCTTGTGGGTGCTGAAATGCCCCGATCCAGGCTGCTCTGTCTGTAAGCGCCCCCTTGCACTTACAGACATGCTGTTCCCCAGCCAGCATTTCCAATGAGCTATGCAAGGCCGATGAAGAAAAATGTCCCCAGCCTTGCATGGCACAGTGAGCATGTGTAGCTGGGCAAGTGAACAGTCAAAGGGTAATGGTGTTTCACTTTGACAGTTCAGCCATCCCAGGATCGCACCCTCAGCTGGAAAGAGCAGCTGAGGGAGCGCTCAGTGTTTCACTGTGCTGGCTCCTTGGCTCCTCCATAATGGGCTTGGGGCCCATTGGGTCGACGCCCCCTCGCCCATTATGGATAAGCCGTTCCTGCTGAGGATTCCCCTTGCCCTGCGTTTTCTTTCCTTTGTTTAAAAATTTTTTTTATATTTTTTTACATTTCAGGCCAGGGTCTTGCGGTGGGCAGGGAGCACCACATAGTTTGAAGACCTCTGGCCTACACCAATCACTGGGGCCTATTTGGCTTTAAAAGAGGGTCTAGCCCCTCTTTTGGCAGATCATCTGAAGACTTTGCAAGGAGTAGTAAGAAGAGCTCAGCATTGGACCTTGGCCGGAGGTACAGTCTTCCTTACAGCTTCCACCAGTGAAGGAAGGCAGGATTTCCAGAGAAGGAAGCAAGATTCCTCCCCTAAACATATCCCGGGGAACAGAGGGAGATACTGAATCCAGAGCACCCTTCAGCAGCTCCAGAACCAGTACCCAGCCCACACACAGTGTGCCCTGCTAGGCTCTGGAAGCAAGCTTCCTAGGTGGGAAGTGCCAGAGAGTCTCTGAACCAAGCCAAGGACAAGGCAGTTTGCTGCAGCACTCCCCTCAGCTTTAGGCCATTCGCCTTAAAGGACGACACAAGCCCATAGAAGAATCTAGGAGAAGTGCATCGACAAGCACTTACCAACGTCTTTGTAAAGGATATTTTTGAGCCATTTGGGTGACATATTACCATCCATTTTCCCCATTGTGTTGAAACCAACTTTCCTTGAACTATTGAGATTCATTACTTTACCAACTACCCTCCTGTCAGTATCCAGGGTGCATCCCTTTTCCTTCTTGAAATTCTGTGTCCTATGCATTCCTAAACAGGGTGGGTTGTTTTTTATAGTGTGCTAGAACTGCTGTGATAATAAAAAAGTATATATATAAATATATATACAACCTTGACTGGACAGTCCCTTTTACCATTGGCTAATAATTGTATTTTGGCTGTGTTGCACCTAATTAACGATCCACGATCTTGTGGAGATAAGCCTGCCATTCCAAAAACGTTATCAACATTGGACAAGGAGGTTTATAATTTGCTTGTGTTTCCAATCTGTTTGTATCTCTTCTGGTGTACTAGAGATGTGGGGCTGATTGATGGTTTAGAAACTGATATTCAACCTTGGACCACTGGTGCCCCACAAGTTGATTCGTCACAGCTGCCCTCTTTTTCCCTCTGCATAATCTACTTCCTGCTTTCCAATCCTCTTCTATTTCTCCAACTCATTTTCTTTCTTCCAGCAGATTACGGTCTGAATACCCCTTGTGGGTGCCAACTGCATCCTGGACACTCTGAGACTACTACGATGGTGATGTGGCACAATATACAAATATATAAACAAAGCATAAAACATACACAAAATAGATACGCAGCTGCATGAACACGCAGATACGTCCTTCCACGTATACTTTACACAGTCGACACAAAAACACATATTAATCACAAATCCATTAGGTCACCTTAACCCCCTCTCCATCACCTGCTTCCATATGGACCCGCCTTGCAGGCTCCTCTGCCCGCATGAATTGTAGTATGACTTTCCATGAAATTACAACTTGGTCTCACAATGAAATCCATGTCCCTTTAGCGTCTTTAAACATGTTAGAAAACAAAAGACAAACATGGTGTAATCCTCATTGTATAGCAATCCTCAAACCCAATTTAAACAAGAACAAAAACCTCCCCTTCCTCCCCGGCCCTACCTCCCCCTTGCCCTCCACCATCCTCCACAACATTCCCCTTAACACTTAGAGTACCTTCTCCCCCACCAGGCATACATGCACCCTAGCTTCACTCACTCTCTTCCCATTGTAACCATTTTCACAAACCCTATCATGCTTACCCGGACACCCTCTGTTTTTGAATTGCAGTTTTTCCCCAGTTTTTCCCTTTTCCCACTGCTGTCCATGCTACTCTCCCACTCCACGAAGGAAGGCTTCTCCTCTGTTATCCACACCCTTGTTATGCCTTTCTTGGCAAGGACAAACACCAGATCCACTGACATTTGGTCCCACAATACAAGGGCTGTATCCCCCATATCCCTAACAATCAACACTTAGGGTCTGTCGCTATTGCTTCTCCTACCACAGATGCCATCCTTTGCAGTACTTCCCCCAATTATATAGTTACACTGCCATACCATATGACGAAAGGTTCCCCTTTCACATTTCCCTTTAGGGAATGTAACAACCTCATTTCACCCCATTCTGTGCAGCACCTCAGGGGTATAATAGATCCCATGCAGTGTATTGTCCTGTATCATCTGGTGTTTAACATTGAAGGCCATTTCCTGTGCCAAACCCAACATATGACTTCCCACTCCTCCATTGGACCTAAGCTCCTTTCCCATCTCCCACAAAGGTTATCTAGCATTTCCCTTTTACCCCTGTGATCCACTTATGTATGAATTTGAAATCGGTTTCTTTGTCATTTTGGTCACTGCTACTTTGCTCAATTAAGGCAACTCTTGAGGGATGGTGAATTACCCCACCCCTTCCCCCCAGTTCCCTATGTAATGTGTGCCTCAACTGTAGGTGGTGAAAGAACTTTGCTTGATCATGTCCAAACTTAACCCGTGGATCTGGATATGGAGGATTGCCCCCTTTATTGACCGTATTGCCCAACCTACTCACACCTTTTTCCGACCACTTCCACCTTCCCATTATACCATGCAGTTCTGGCAGCAGCTTGTTTCCCCATAGCGGCTGGTCCCCTGCCACGTCCAGTCCCAGATAACCAAGGATGTTTCACCAGACGTTAATTACCACCTTTCCTGCTAGAATCCTCTTGGAAAAACTTTCCCCAAAAGAACCTGATACGGCATTAACATGTGCACTTTTTATTCTTTCCAACAGTATTGATGGATTCCTCTAATCCAGATACAACCAATCATTCACCACCACCATTTGCATTGCCCAGAAGTACTTCTGGGAGTCTTGGAGACCAAATTCTTCCTAATTTGGAAAGTTCTCTCACAAACCACTAAGACTGTATTATCAACAGAAGGTCACTCCAGTTCTAATCTACGGGGCAGAAAACGCCCTGGGCTGCTCTCATGAAGTATGGTCCTCCTTAGAGAACCAATTTTGGCCAAAAGTACTGGGCCTTCCACGAGGAACGATGACATCTTGCATTAGATATGAATTATCCCTGATTTCTCTTCAAGCTAGAATTACTTGGAATCTGTTATCCTTATTTCGTAAGACACGTGCGTGAGAAAACATCCTCCAGTTCCAAATCCTGCATACCGCAACGGCCGAAGGACAGAACTTAGTGGCTATGTGGATCCAAAGATGCGAAAGCATACTAGTTGAATTTGACATCAAGACTGATATGCTCCCCGAAAATCCGGACGCTGCAAAAATAAAAATCTGGTGCATAGATTGGGAGAGAACTTGCGCACAAAGAGCAGCTGCGAAACTGATGACAGATGTACCAGCTGAAGCTCGTGCCTTTAATACGGCACAACGCTACATCAGTTTATTCCCGGATCCCAACGCACGTAGACGCTTCATGTTATTTTGCATGAATCTATTTAAAACCAAGGAGCGTTTACAGATGTGGAAATGCAACAAAAGCGCAAACCTTTCTTGCAGATTGTGCTCAAGAGCCCCAGAAACATTGAAGCATCTGGTCCTTTTCTGCAAAAATCTTCGCAATGAAAGAAGTTTGAACTTTGGTCTGTGGAGCGCATGCCATCCGACATTATGCACGGATGATTGGTGGGGTCATATGTTCAATGGAACTGATCCAAAACTGCTAATTCCGCTGACGAACTTCTTACGAATAATTGAAGTGCGACTTAGCCTGGTTGATGTTGGCAGGACGTAGGCACTGGCCAAATGAAGTGCTGGACTCAATAGATGTTGGCGGGAGCGGGAGGAGTGGAGGAGTCTGTGGAATGACGGAAATTGATGTATGTTGCTTGTTGTTTTGTTGAATGTTTGTAAATATTTTAAAGGTTTGTATAAACCAAATAAAATAAAAAAAAATAAAAATTCTCCCTACTAATTTGTATTGGTTAATGCATCCAATGCAATTTGAGGGACCGATATCCCCATAATAACTTCCTCACCCCTTTCTCTATTTTATCGAAATTCTTTGGCGGGATCTCATAAGTGCTTCTGCAGCTAAAGGCCATAAGTAGCAAAGAGAAACCACCTGTTTATCCTGATAGGGCTGGAAAGGGCTAAGGCCGTAGCCTCTGCTCATGCAAGGACTTTGCTGTTCTCGACATTTCCAGACTCCTGCTTCCATGTATAGGAATTGTGCAGCCCAATGATGCTCTGTTCACTGCAGAGCTGTTGTTACCACACAAAAAACAAAGGAGCATCCACATGTTGAGCCTGTTATCAGTCTTTTAGTTACTTATAGTCCCAAAGTAGCCCAACTAATAACTTACACCAGATCCTTCTCAGCCAACATTCCCCCCTTCCGTTTTGGCTCACCACCTACCCTCTCCCTTTTGGGCTGCACCCTTCCTTCACTGTCTCTATTTTCCTATTTCTTCTGCACGCCATCAAGCACCTTGCCTTTGTACCATTCTTCATTGCACTAACACGTTTCCTCCCCTTCTCTCTTAGCCTGCATCTACAACTCAGTCTACATTCTACCTCATTCTCCCTCTCCCCATGTCCCTCCTCCTCTCCCTCACCTAGACCCTTCAAGACCAGCGCTTTGGAGTAAAGTGCTATATAAACAAAATGAATACAAATACAAATACAATCCCAATACTCCTGTTCACTCTTTCACTTGGACCTCTGCAACAGGTCGTGCTATATTACTGACCAGTTTAACTCTTATCACCTTCAATGTTCACTTCTTGCCATTGCAGAAACCTGAATCTCCCCTCATACCTGTGCTACACTAGTGGCTCGCCACACTGGCTTTTCTACCTTTTCCCACTCTCCACAACCTGCTGTGAAGGGTGGTAAAGTGAGGTTACTTATCAATAAGGCCCTAATGAATGCTACCTGGCCACCTCTGACATTACCTCCTCCCTCCTACTCCTCTCACTGTTCTAGCTCTCTTATCAACCCCTGATCTTCATATCTCTGTCTTCCCTGACCTGAGCCTTTTCCTTGAGTCACTTCCCATGAACATCACCATTATTATGCTGGTGCACTTTGACGTTCCCAGGCCTTCTGTAGCCACCCAACTTAATCTTATCTATTTTCTATCCGGCCCTCTCTGCACTTCCTCTTTGAGCAGCTTACCCATTCTGGTGGGAAGTCAATTAACCTTGTTTTTCTGCCTACTTCACTATCCTCATCTGATCTCTCCACTTAGCCCTCTTCCTCTGATCACTCTTGGTCCCTCCACCCTCTGCTCCTCCTCTCCCTCTGCTCCTCCTCTACGCTCTTCGATGATCAAGAGGAAATTCAAGCAGGACTCTCTTGCCAATTACCTCAATGATGTAAGGACCTCTCTCATGTCTGCCTCACCCAACCATGCCACTTCTGTTGACCATGCTTTTTCTGACTTTCACTATGCACTTATGACTCCCTTTTACTAACACTATCCTGAATACACATTACCAACTTCCAGTCCCAGCCTCGCCCATGGATCATGTGGCAGGTCAAAAGAAGAACACTGATTAACCATTTTAGTGTAGTTGTATTTAACAAAAAGTTGCAAGGGCCTAACTCTCCCTAATGGGTATTCCCTGCTTAACAAAACTATCTAAGGTGCTCATCAGTGCAAGTCTTAAATCAGATTCCGTCCACTGTCCAAAACTAGTCTACTCTGAACCTATCACTCTTATAAGAACTAAGGCACAGGAGAATGACTCCATTCTTCCATTATATGAGTTTTCCCTAAATTCAGTTCAATTTGAAATGTGCAAATATGTATCAGACACCAGTCTCATTAGGCTATACAGTTCAGATGCTGGATTCTTCCAGGCCTTAATCTGTTCCTTTATTTGTCTTGGCTCCTTTCTCTTTTGTTCTTCTTTCTGTGATATTACCTCTTTTCTGTCTCAACACTTTTCTCTTTACTTTCACAAAAGCATTTCCAGTCTTAAATGCTATGGGCCTCATTACGACCCTGGCGGAAATCGAAAAACGATGGCGGAAATGCAATACCGCCATCGAATAGCGTTCGGTGCGATTATGACCCGTCACCGCAAAGTACGATGCCATTAGCGACACCGTAGTGAACGCCAACGCTAACTGCACCAAGTACGCGCGCGCGCCATGCCAAACCGTAATTACCACCATGGCGCAACGGTACGCGAATTCTGACCCTAGCGGACATGCACCTAACGCCATCAAGCACGGCGGAAAGTACCATTCCGCCATGGTGAGAAGTACGGCATCGCGAACCAACCGTAAACGGCCCCACTGAGTGCCTGTACACCGCTCCCTGGCCACATTGTACAACTCCCCGTAGGTGCAATGAAGTCACACAATGCAACCAGTGAAATGTACTAGTCATCCATGCCTGCCAACGAACAAATTAATCTCAAGAGGGGCCAATGGGAGCTGCAGGGCACAGATGGCACGAATACAGAAGCCATACAAATGGACATGACCTCAGTCTCCCACCAAGAAACGCACGCAAACACAGGCACCTGTGACCAGCAATATTCCGATAATCACATCATTCCACCAATCCAACTGGCTGACCGGCATCTGTTACACAAAAGCTAATCCCCCGCCCCTGAGCATGACATCATCAAAACAGTCATATTGGCAGCCCTTATCCCTGACCTCACTGGGCTTCGTAGGCAAACGCGCCCAGCACAGTACCACGCAACTATACTCCGAAGCTGGAACCCAATGCAGATCTCCTCACAATACATCGCTCCCCAAATAGGAATATGCCACATCACTTGCAAAGAAGAACGCTACACGGTTCATATCAGAATAGAAATTTAATGCACAACAAATTCACCAAGCCCATACAGCCATTAGGCCATGAACTCCAAAACACATTTCACCATTGTGGGCTGCATCCGCAATAAATGACCAGCTACTTCTTGTGTGACGCCCTGTTCCTTCATGGTACACAGGGGCTACATTCTCGTACGAAAAGGCAACATGGAAGCGCCTAGAACCGCAGGGCCGTCCCAATAGGGAGGCACTAGTCCAGCTGAAAGGCCGAAATGTTGCTCCTAGCCACTAGTACTGCGTAAGGGCATGTGGCCCATTGGCGATCGTCCCATAAGATCGTAATGCTGCTCCACTGATTAACACGAAGCAGCAGGTGTCGGGAGTAAAATCCATCTGCAGGAGTGGCATACAGATGGCAGTGGCAAAAGGGGAGGAGATACCTGTCAACCAAATGAAATGAAAAAGAATAGTATGGCCATCAGAACTACATTTGAATTACTCACTTCAATGATCACACCAAATCCACAGCCATATGCATGCTAGCCCATTCCAAAGGATCATCACCACCCAAAAACCACTTGCGAATCATAACTATCTATATCGAGGTGAAAACACCATCACAAACGAGTGTACCTGTGCATGCGTCTGTTAAAACAGAATCCATCAGATGGGATTGGTAACGTGCATAGACACAAGTGTCTGAAGGCGCGTCGAGACAGGGAGGGCTCAACAAGGCCAGATAGACGATGGTCCCACTATGGCAGCCCTGCATCACATAGCGCAGGGGAGGCGGATAGATTCCAAGAAGCCCTGTACATGGCAAACTCTGTATCAAATCATCTGTCCATGCATCCATACATCATTCCCTCATCCCGTAATGAAAACGCCTGTTTCCATACTCACATAACATGTGAAATTTCCATTGAGTCTGTGCGTTATGCAGCCTGCAAAATCCATTGTGCCCCAGCCCGTAATTCCAGTGTTGTGAAGTAACATGTATTTGGGAACGTCCGGCCTCATCGCCCACTTCGCTATTGCGCATCCCAAACTATTCATATCAATCATTGCATCCTCGCCATGGCCCCTGTCCCAAGGACATTGAACAATAGAACGTTATATTTGCAGTCAGACCTGTGGGCATCTCCTCGCCGCTAGCTGAAAACCGAAAGCGCCGCCCTTCGAATTCCTCATTTGCAACATCACGTCGAAAAGGCATCTGTGGCCGCTTGAAATCACAAATTAATCCATCTAGTGCGGCTGTGTGTGAAAATGGCAACTGCCTTCACTCACAAATGGGACGCCCCGCCCGTCGGTGAACCTCGGTACAGTGTTGCATGAGGGTCCACCGTTACTCGAGTACTACGTTCCACTGACCCTTCACAAGTCTGTTCGCGACTGCAAAGATAGTATGTGAAACAATGGGACCATAGCCGAATGAACATATCAACCAATGTTACACTGCCATCGGGTACAAATACATGATTGTAATAGCAAGATGCCATTCGTCGAATTGCAGCGTTGTGTGCGGGACGTGCTCGCCCAAAGGGGAGAGCAGCTAGCACAGGTGGAATGAATCACCACAGGTGGAGGCCATACAGCCTGAAAACACATAAATTGCACACCCAGTCTCCTCCCACAACCACACCCACTCCGAAATGCTACCGGCAGGACTAGCTATGTTGGCCCTGGGGGACCTGATAGCACTGCAAGTACTCCAACTTCAAGAAGAAGACGAACACCAACTACAACCGGCCGCACGGAGGAGACGCAGGAGGAGGAGGAGGGCAAGGCAGGGCCAGCAAGGGCCGCCAGCACAGCCACTACCACCACGCAGGCAGCCCGCAATCCCACGCCTCCGAGCACATCCGTTCAACCTCACTGTTGAGCAGATCCACACCCTCTACCGTTTGGACCGGGACACCATAACCACCATTGTGGACATGACACAGGCTGACCTTGTCAGCATGATAGATAGCCCAACCGCCATCCCACCCCTACTGAAGGTGGTGTCTGTACTCCACTTCCTGGCCACAGGCACCTACCAGCACACAGTCGGACAGTTGCATGGCATATCACAGCCACTGTTCTCACGGACACTATTGCAAGTGCTCGATGCCCTCCTGCAGCACGCAGACGACTACATCTCTCTACCACGCTCGGAGCAGGAAATTACCAACACAAAAGTGGGATTCCATGCACTTGCCGGCATACCGGGTTGCATTGGTGCCATCGACTGCACCCATGTGGAATTGGTCGTCCCACATGCCATGGAGGCCCAATACCGCAACCGAAAACAATTTCATTCTCTGAATGTACAAATGGTGTGTGACTCCAACAGGATCATTACACATTGTTGTGCCCGATTCCCTGGATCAACCCATGATTCTATGGTCTTGAGGAACTCTACAATACCACGCTACATGGAGCGACACGCAGGGAACAGATCCTGGCTACTCGGTGAGTCTCATTTCATGCATGATGATGTGGGGTATGTGATGCGGCAATGACCTGGCAGGAAGGGGGGGGGTGCGTACGTAGCAATGGCATTCCACATAATTCGTTTATTGTCCACATACAGGTGATGCCGGGTATCCACTGAAGAGATGGCTCCTCACACCAGTCCGGAACCCACGGGACCAGCATGAGGAGGACTACAACCATGCCCACTCACGTACCCGTGTAGTCATAGAACAGGCATTCGGCCTACTGAAGACTCGTTTCCGATGCCTCAGCAGGTCTGGCGGGGCACTCCTGTACCGCCATGTGAAGGTTGCAAAGATGGTGATGGCATGTGTCATGCTACACAACATGTGCGTACGTAGAAATGTGCCCATGCCCCCTGACGCAGAACTGCAAGCACCTGAAGATGGTCATGATGAGGGTGGGGATGTGGCAGCACCTCAAGGAGTCTGCGAGGCACAGGAGGGCCGTGACATTCGTCAGCATCTCATAGATGCATGCTTCTAGCACTCACGCCTGGTGGCTGATACATGGACACGGGACTCGTGGCACTGTGTGTGTCTGGAACATGCACAATATGGACTGTACGCCTATAATGGCCTCGTACACAAAGATCAATGTCCACACATCTCATTGGATGATCGTGCATTGTTTATGGCATATGTGATATCATGTTAAACACCCTATCGACCCGCCACCCAAGTGAGCCCAACACACCCCCTCCACCCTCCTACCTCCCCCCCGAACACCAGTGTCCAAAGATGCTCATTGTCAGTGGGCAGTCGCTATTGCAAGCCCCCTCTGCGGGTATCAGGGGCACCCCTGCCTGTGGAGCGCAGGT
Source organism: Ambystoma mexicanum (assembly GCF_040938575.1). Lineage (NCBI taxonomy): Eukaryota > Metazoa > Chordata > Amphibia > Caudata > Ambystomatidae > Ambystoma > Ambystoma mexicanum. Next base: position 669,496,178 of record NC_090926.1, on the reverse strand, counting down.
TCCTCCCAGATCTACGTTGGGGGCTGCCCTGGACGGAACTTGCAACGGATGATGTCTCTGCCTGCTCACGTCCATGCATGTCCCTAAGGGTTTGTGAGAGCTCAGTGAGCACACGGCGCACTGCGGCAAGTTCGGCACATACGTCTTTGGACGTCGCATGCAGTTCCCCCCTCAGGCTCTCGGTGCTTCTCTCCATTTGTACTCTCAGGCTCTCGGTGCTACTCTCCATTTGTGCCCTTAGTGTCTCTGTACTTCTCTCCATTTCTGCCCTAAGTGTCTCAGTTGATGTTTCTATGTCTGCCTTAGTGCCCCCACATTCATCGGCATGGTCCTTGAGGAGCGTGGCCAGTTGCTGCTGTTGCACGATTAACTGGTCGAGGGACTGTTGCCTCTGCTGGGCCATGGCCATTTGCGGGGGTGTCACAGAGTGGCTGTTCACCTCATGTTGCCTTGCCACAGGGCTTGTGGGGGATGGCCAGTCGTCGTCTTGTGGGTGCCCCTGCGTGGTATCCTCATGGTGTACGGGATGAAACAGACAGGGGGATTGGGACAGGTCATGGATGGATCTGACTTCGACATCCCCGTTTTCTGTGTCGGAGCATGCTGCCATTAATGCAGTGTCACCTATGGTGCTGCTGCCACCAGAAGCAGTGCCTACTGTGGCATCCATTGGGGGGACCTGTGGTGGTGGTGTTGTGGGCATGCTGGCTGCTGGGGTGCCTGTTGGAGTTCCCTCCTCTGTGCTGCCACTTGATTTGTGCTGCTTCCGTGTCTTGATGCGTGCAGCTGAGGTGGAGGGTCTTTGGCCGTTGGTCTTGGCCCTCTTTGCAGGTGTGCTGGTAGGGGTGTCCTGGAGCTCGTCGTTTGGATCGGACCCTGTGGTGGAGTAAAGGAGGGCGAGCGTTATTAATGGGTCTGTGGGAATTGGAATGGCAATGTATCACATGCATTGGGGTGGTACCTGAGGGTGATTTGGGTCGGGGCCTTGGAGGTGGTTTCATTTGTGTGTGGAGTGAGGGTGCAGTTGTTTGGCAGCCTGCAGTTAGGGTGTGCCTGCTGCACGTGTAGAGGGTGTTTTTAGGATTTTTAATTATTTATGTATTTGATGTGAGTTTTAAAGTGTGCTATCAGGCCTATGTATGTGGACGTTCTCCTGGACATGTGTTACTGTTGCACTATGTGGGCACGTGGTACTTCACATGATTGGACATTGTGGTTTTGGCATTGTTTTATTTGGGACACCTACCTGATTCTTCGGATGTCTGCACTCCTTTCTCCATCCCTCCGACTCCCTCTATGCTCTCCATTCCAATGGTGGAGGCACAGATTTCTTCCCAGGGGGTCAACTTGATGGGTGATTCCGATCCTCCCCCGGTGGCTGTGGCAATGTTGCGGTTGGCAGAAAGTATGCTACGGACGCGTATCCGCAGGTCGTCCCATCGCTTTCTGCATTGCTGTGGGTTGCGGGGTGCGGTCCCCACCGCACTTACCCGCTGTGCCACCAGGGCCCATATGGCCTTCTTGTTCGCAAGTGCCGTCCTGGTCATTTGCGTGGAGAAGACGGCGGCAGCATTCTCCTGGAGGGTCTCTGTGAGCACGGTGAGTTCCTCACGGGAGAAGTGGACCTGCCGCTTGCGGTCGCATGCTTTCTTCGCTACTTTTCCCATTTTTCTTGGTTTCACTAGGGTGGATGATGGGTTGGGATGTGTCTCAGGGTAGTATTTTTAATGGTTGTGTGGAATTTGTGGTTTTATAGGTGTACGGCGTGATGTTTCCCGTTCCGGGACCATGCTTTTACTTCCGTTTGCGTATATTTCCAGTCACCGTACTTTCCGGTTGGCGCCCACTGCCGTGTCCGCTGAGATGGGTGGCGGTATTGCACCTAGGGCGCCGTACGGCGGCGGTGTGGGCCGTTTTGGGGTCATTTCCGCCATCGCGGACTTTGCACTTCCGCCATGGCGTGGTGCTCGTGCCCGATGGGTCGGAATGAGCCGCACTTTGCTCCATCGTGCAATGGCGGAAACACTATTTACGCTATGGCGGTCCGGTCGGTTGATTTCCGCCAGGGTCGTAATGAGGGCCTATATCTTTCATCATGATCACCACAGGTTGTAAAGTCCCAATACTCTTTCTCACTTCCTTTTATTAACTCGTCTATACGATGATGAGTATGAATGTTCCAGCAATCGTTATCACTCTCTCTTGGTAGTTCCAATTCCTGTCTTTTACTGGGACAATTATAAGCATTCCAGTAATGATTATTACTCCCTTTCAGTATTTCTAATAATGTCTTGTGACTGGGATGAGTAAGAGTAAGAGTGCTCCAGTCATGATTGTTACTCTTGCTTGGAATTTCCAATATTTCCTTGTGACTGGAACGAGTATCAGTGTTCCGGTAATGATTATCTCTTTCTTCTGTCCCCCTCACGGGTCTTCCATTTGCTCTGTTACCTGTGTTTTGTTGGAGTAACGTCACTGGGATCCTATGTGGACAGGGACTGCTTCTCTTCATGTCAGAACGGCTTTGGGCCTTTTCAGCAAGCTATGAGATGGTTGCTTCGTCACTCTTCTTTTTGCTTCCTTCTCCATCAACTCTTTAACGTGGTGTCAGCGTTGTTTATGGACCTATCAGTCCACCATTTCTTACCTGCTGTCACGCTGCCACTCTTCCTCCCTTTGGGGGCAGGACATCTCACAGCACATCCTCTCTCTATACCGTTCTCTGTCAATTCTTGCCAATACTGTGCATTGGTGACTTGTCTCAGTACCTTCTCCCAGTAGGTACACTCTTTCCTGGTTTCAGCTTTTCGAGCATTCTCCCTTTCCCAAAGTCTCATTTTGGGTTTCTCACCCGCCTCTTCTCCTTGCATCGGATGCTGCAGGTCCAGGGCTTCCTCTGCTGGGCAGCATCAGCTGATTTGAAACTCGTGTTCTCTCTCTCCTTCCAGGGCCCCGCCTTGCTGATTTATGGCACCGTCATGGGGCTTCCATGGTATTTCGTATAAGACGTTCTTCCCTTTCGGACTCTCCTTCGGTTTTCTCTCATGCACAATAATAGAACACTTGGTTGAAAATAAAAAACTTTAACTTGTTCGTCATGTCTTTCTTCATGGAATCTCATTGAAGAAGGTGTTGCGATCTTAGGTTTAGGGAGTCCCCATGGGAGCGAGAGTCCTTGTTCCCAAAGGTGGAGTCACTCCCAGTGAGGTCCTGTTTGCCTCTACCCCTAGGGAGATTGTTGCATAGAGGGCTCACCTCCCTATCTTTCTACCACTCCTAACCTACAAACTTGCTACCCTCACCTATGCACTGGACCCTGCCACATACTCCTACTTAAAATAACATAATCTCCTCCCTTCATAATCAACCCTTTAATCTTTCATCTCACTTCAAAGATTCCCACCTAGCCCCAGAACAATGGGCCTCATTACATGTCTAGGGGGCCGGAAATAAGGGATGCCAGTAGTAAAGTACCAGCACCCTTGCGGGACTGCCACACTACAAGTCGTTGCACCCGGCAGGTCTGACCTGCCGGGCGCTACGGTCCCAGTAGGCAGACTTTTCACAGAAGCACCAGCACTGTTGCAAACGGTGCCGGTGATTCCGTCTCCCCACTCCCATGGGAATGGAAAACAACATTTTACGGTGCTTGATTTCCAGATCTGCCGGGACTTATATATACCGGTGACATCGGGATTTCAAGCACCAGAAAAGTGTTACGAGTCTGGCGGCTACCCGCCGGTAGCGCTGGCGGGTTACGGCCGGACTCATAATGAGGCACATAATATTTATTGCCTTCTTCTTCTTCTTTGCTAATGACTTTGCACACTAGTTTTTTCATCTAAAATCGTTAAAATTCAATACAGTCTCACAGGCCTCCTCTCCCCCCTCCACCTTACTCTGTCCACTTGTTCTCCCACTTACCCATTTCACATCTCCAACTACTTCTCCCTTACCGTTGCGATCAATTTAGCTAACATACTTCACAGCACCAACACAAATGTTGCACCTATCAACCTGTATTTCACTGATCTCTTTAACCTCTCCCTCTCTGCTGGCCTATTCCCTGCCTCTTTCAAATCCACAATTGTCCAGTCCCTATTTAAGAAACCCTCTGCTGACATAAATGTGCTGGAAAACTAGCAACCACTTTCCCTCCTTCACCATTATTCATAGCTCCTTGAGTGGGCGGTCCCTAAGTGCCTAATTTCTTTGGAGATCCACTTCAATCTGGAATGCATAATACACATTTTACTGAGACTGCATCATGCATGCCTCCAAATTTCTCACTGATGCTCACCTCTCTAACCTCTTTTGTATACTTATCATTTGGAACCTCTATGCCTCTATCAATAGTGTCAACCTCTCCAATGAAATCATCGGTCTCCAGGACCTTGGGTTTTGCTAATATGCTCTCACCTTGATTACCTCCTCCATGGGAGTTCACTCCTTTAAAAGCTCTCTGAACCTGTTAATATGTGAACTCACCCTGTTGATGTCCCCCAAGGATCACCGGAGAACCGTTCTTACCAAAAAGATAGTCATGTCTATGTTTCGAAAAAGACCTAGGTATTTATTTATAGAGATACATAAATGATCCCATAGAGACGATATATTGGGAGTGAGATGAACTGTAGCAACTCATGTAAGTCATTTAATGCGTCTTGGCATGACATCATCACGCACCAATGCGTGTGACATCATTGGTTAACAAACACTGCTAAAACGTGTTGCAGGACTATGTTAAGAAATTGATCATGGCTGTAATGGAAAGGCATTTTAATATACATGATGGGTAAATTCAAAGGCAACCAATGGGCATGCCTCATTCCTGATTTAATATTAATATAAAATATTAAATATGCCAAGGTCTACCTCTGTAAATTAAAAGTAGTAACTTGCGGGAACAGCCCAGTCATTAATAGAGTATTGTGAGTGTGCCTGTATTATCCTCAAGCAATGTAATACCAATGATAGTTTCTAATATTGGACTGATTTAGAAGGCTTGTTTCTTGCAGTGAAGTAGGTTATCATATAAACTATGCCTCAGTCTTCCAACTCTATATGTAATGATTAGTACTTTGTGGGTCCAGTGCGGTAATTCAGGGTGTTCAAGGAAATAGTAATAACATTATCTGGTATAAAAAGGTGTTTATATATTACAATGTGCATACAGCTTTCAAATTAGACTACCTACACAGTAATTCACAATCTATCAAAATTCGAATAAGTTAGTTTGAAGTAGTTTGAAGACAGAGAGCATAAATGTGATCCTCTTCGCAGGTCCATTGAAAGAGCGGTTATGATATTTGGGTGACAAAGAAAATTAATTACCATAGTCGGTTATGTCAATATCTCAAAAGCTTTAAAAGTAAACTGTCTGGTAACGAGTTCCCAGTCTATCATTTCTTGGTAAAACACAGTGATTTGGATGATTCAAAATACATAAATCTACCAAGGTAAACAGTATCCTAAAGAGTTCACAGTCTAACAGGATGTTCACAATATATATTTTTTGAATAGCAAAAGGGAAGCTTCAAAGATAAACTGTCATCAAGCATTCACAAACTATCTGGATTCTCACAATATGATTATTTACGCTTGATGAGACAGTTTACCTTTGAAGCTTTCCTTCTGTTATTAAGAAAATATATATTGTGAAAATCCTGTTAGACTGCAAACTCTTTAGGAGGCAGTTTACCTTGGTAGATTTGGATATTATTGAATCATCCAAATTATTGTTTTTTACCATCAAAAGATAGACTGGGAACTTGTTATGCGACAGTTTACCTTGAAAGCTTTTGAGTTATTGACATAGCCGACTAGGATAATTACTGTTCATTGACACCTAAACAACAAAACCGCTCTTTCAAGGGACCTGCGAAGAGGATCACATTCATTTTCTCTATCTTCAAACTAACTATTAGAATTTGGATAGATTGTGAATTACTGTGTATGTAGTCTAATTTGAAAGCTGTATGTACATTGTAATATATAAACAACATTTTATACCAGTTAATGTTATAACTATTTCCTTGTACACCCTGAATTACCGCAATGGACCCACAAAGTACTACTCATTACATATAGAGTTGGTAGACTTAGGCATAGTTTACATGATAACTGTAACGCTCACCTGACACCCACGGAGGCGCTGGCCTGGTTCGCGCTGTTGTGACCTCGTCTAAGGTGATGCGCAGGGGTCGGGAGACGGACTGGACCGGGCCCCAAATCTGGCTTGTCTGACTCGCAGAAGTATCCTCCTGTAGGTGAAAATAGGGGGGTAAATGTCTGCGGGGTAATGCAATCGGCCTCCCACTTACCCCTCTCACCCTCCTCAAAACCCTTCTGTGCTTCCCCGTAGCGTCTCACCTTAGGGTCTGGAAGGACGAGCTCTCCATCCTGCTTCTGATGCAGGGGCGCGTTGGTATCCAGTTACTTCACTGGATTTTCGGATTGGTGGTTTCAGATGCGGGGGCGCGTTGGTATCCAGTTACTTCACTGGATTTTCGGATTGGTGAGAACCAAACTTGCTTGGCTTCCAGGAAAGTTTTTGATAAGTGGTTCCCCTTGTGTCCATGCATTAATGTTCTAATGCTAGTGTCTTTTTACCCATACGGGGGCCGGGGTATGGAATGCTGGGGAACAGGCACCGACCCAAGATGAGAGGTGAAATCCTTGTGGAAATCAGGTAAGTCTTTAATGAGCGTCTTGGTAATGTCTTTTCATTCGCTCATTAACGCTGATGTCTTTTTCCCCTTAGGGGCCGGGGTCCGAAAATGCCTGGATGCGGCGCGGACCCGAAACAAAAAGGGAATGACCCAGCAGGTAAGTCTTAACATGGAGATTTAGCTTCCCTTTTCCCTTCTTTCTCTCACCTTCGTTATTGTCTTTTTCTCCCTAGGCGCTGGGGCGCAACTGTGAATCCGGATGGTCGCTGCAGAACATGGAAGCGCCCTGTAAAATGAGTAGAATGAGGCGCTGCAGCGATCGATGTGATGTGCTTTTAAAAATAAATGTCTTCCTTTTCAGGATCGTCGGCGAAATGTCTCCGGGATGCAGATTTAGCAGGTAAGGCCTTTTCCTTCTTCTGTTCTCTTGTTCCCTTCCTTTGCAGGTGATTCAGGATGCTGGCAGGCGTGGCAGAAGTCAGTTTGCATGAGCAGACACGGTGAGCATCCAGCTGCTAGATGCAGAACAACGCGAAGCATGTGTGGCTGATCGGGTGTGGTTTAAATAGCCTTGGAAGAAGTTCCTAGAATGTGTCCTTCCTCCAATCAGGTATGCATCCTTCCCCGACCACGCCCGGGTGGTAAATGAGTCCCACAGGTAAAGTAGTTCCTTTCAGGCCTCAAGGAGGCCGGGGTTCTGCAGCATGGTCTGCATCAGGTAAGTGCACCCAAGCACTTTCATAATGAGCCTGGAGCCTATGGCGCCAGGACTGACGTTTTCTATGAGCCTGGCGCCATAGGCGCCAGGACGCTGTCCAAAGGGCCCCTATAAGGGGTTGCTGGGACCTTCCCCGGGGACTTGATGTCTGCTTTCGGGGACGCAGGGCCTGAGCCGGCTCCCCAGGAGCGGGCATCGCGACAGCACTCCCCCCTAAGGCCCCTCCCAAGGTTGTTCCCTCCGGGGGTTTTGGTTTGTCTGGGAAGAGTCGGTGGAATTTCCTGACTAATCGAGGTGCATGCACATGGTCACTGGGTTCCCACGACCTCTCCTGAGGTCCGTACCCCTTCCAATCAATTAGGTAGAAATGCTTTGACCTAAACATTTTTGAATCTAAAATGTTCCTCACTTCGAATTCGGGTTCCCCATCTATTTGAATAGGTTCTGGAGGTTTGAGTAGTCGGGTTCCGGGTACCACTGGTTTCAGAAGTGACACATGAAAAACAGGGTGAATTTGCATATTAGCTGGTAAATCAAGTTTAACCGCTACTTGGTTAATTATTGCCGTAATAGAATAAGGTCCCAGATATTTTGGGTTAAAAGTTCGGGGCCCTTTGAGCGGTTAATGTCTGGTAGCTAACCACACTTGATCCCCAATCTGATACGGAGGTGCTTCACTCCGATGTAGGTCAGCATTCTCCTTGTATTTTCTCTTGGCTTGTTGTAAATGCGTGGTTGCCTCTTTGAAGGCTCGGGTAATGGTAGAATGCAGATGTTCTACTGCGGGCACTCCGAGGTTCTGAGGTGAGTCGAGGTTTGAGGTTCGAGGATGATGTCCAAACAAGGTATAAAAAGGACTATGGCCAGTTCCAGAGTGTACCGAATTATTATATGCGTATTCGGCTATCCAAATAATGTCTTTCCAGTTGCTTTCAGATTGCTGTAACATACTCCGTAAGTACTGCTCAAGGGTCTGATTTGTCCTCTCAGTCTGACCATCGGTCTGAGGGTGGTGACTGGTCGATAATCTTACGTCGATTTGTGCCATTTGACAACATTTGCGCCAGAAGTGGGAAATGAATTGGCTTCCCCGGTCAGAGATTAGTATAGATGGGAATCCATGTAGCCGAACAATATTTTCGAGGAATTCTTTGGCTAGGACAGAAGCTGAAGGTAAACCTTTCAAAGGAATGAAGTGGGCCATTTTGGAAAATAAATCCACAATTACCAGAATGGTATTGTATCCCAAACAAGGAGGCAGGTCCGTAATAAAATCCATTGATAGGGTGTGCCAGGGTGCTGGCGGTGCGTCTAGAAGTTGGAGGAGACCGGCTGGTCTTTTCTTTTGACCTTTATTTTGGGCGCAAACACCACAGGACATCACAAAAGATTTAACATCTTTTCGCCAAGAGGGCCACCAGAATTGTCGTTTCACCTTTTCCATTGTCTTGGCAATACCGGGGTGTCCCTCTATTAATGTATCATGATAACCGGAAATAACTAGTTCGTGTAAATCTTTGTGTGGCAGGAATAAGCGTCCTGGTAATAAGGTAAACCATTATCTATGGTAAAGTCTGATCCCTTTTGTATTCAATCCTGTAGGACTGTAGGGTCCAGGAGTTGTTTCACTCTGACTTGAATGTCTTCAAGCGTCTGTAACGAAGTCATGCCTAGAATTCTCTGTTCGGGAATTATTGGTACTGGTTCTGAGTTTGTATCAGGTTCTCCCATTCCAATTCGGGATAAGGCGTCTGCTTCGCCGTTCTTGCAGCCAGGTCGATAGGTAATCACGAAATCAAATTCAGCGAAAAACAAAGCCCATCGGAGCTGCCGTGATGACTGAGTCTTGGCGGTTTTCAAATACTGTAAATTCCGGTGATCAGTGATCACTGTGATGGTATGTCGAGCGCCAAGCAGGTAATGCCGCCAGGCTTTAAAAGCGGACTTTATGGCTAACAGTTCTTTGTCAGTGATTGCATAATTAATCTCTGGTGCCGAGAATTTTCTGGACCAAAATGCTACGGGATGCAGTTGGTTGGTTTCGGGATCTCTTTGAGACAGAACTGCTCCCATGGCTAGGCTGGATGCGTCAGTTTCGACGACATACGGGAGATCTGGACGTGGGTGTTTCAATATAGGTGCGGAGGTAAATTTAGCTTTTAAATCCTGGAAGGCCTGCTCGGCTTCTTCAGACCATTTAAAACGTTTATTTTTCCTCAAGAGTGCAGTAATGGGTTGTACTATGCGTGAAAATTCCGGGATAAACCTGCGATAGAAATTGGCAAAGCCGAGCATGCTTTGAACCCCTTTTACAGAGCTAGGTGATGGCCATTTGAGGATGGCATCCACTTTTCTTGAGTCCATTCGGACTCCTTTGGGTGTCAGGATGAAACCAAGAAACTCAACTTCTGTGGTATGGAAAACACATTTCTCCAGTTTAGCAAATAGTTTGTGTTGGCTCAGTTTTTCCAGAACTGCCCTAACGTGTTTTCTGTGATCACATTCCGAAGAAGAGTACACTAGAATGTCATCGATATAGACGACAACACAAACATCGATGAGTTCCCGAAGGACATCATTCATGAAGAATTGGAAGGCAGCAGGCGCATTGCACAACCCGAAGGGCATTACCTGGTATTCGAATAATCCATACTTAGTACGGAAGGCCGTTTTCCATTCGTCGCCTTCTTTTACTCGCACCAGATGATATGCCCCCCGGAGGTCTAACTTGGTGTATATGCAAGCGTCCTTTACCTGGTCAAGGAGTTCAGGGATCAGAGGCAGAGGATAACGGTTTTTAATCGTTATCTGATTTAATGCGCGGTAATCGATACAAGTTCTGAGGTCGCCTTCCTTTTTAGGCATGAAGAACAAAGCCGAGGATGCCGGGGACTTTGACGGGCGAATAAAACCATTGGCGAGGTATTGATCCAAATATTGTCTCAGATGCAGGTTCTCGGGTTCGGTAAGGGCATAAATCCTGCTACAAGGGGGTTGTGCACCGGGCACCAGATCGATTTGGCAATCGTACGATCGATTAGGGGGTAACGTGTTGGCCAGTTCCTTTTGGAAGACGTCCTGAAAGTCTTGGTATTCCGGAGGCAATTGCATGAAGGCAGAGGTTACAGATGCTAGATTAATCTTCAGGTTTTATGGATAACAGGTTTGTGCACAATCCGGGAAGGTTATTCTCTTAGCTCGCCAATCAATTCGAGGATTATGTGTCTCTAACCAAGGAATTCCAAGAATAACCTGAAGCTGTGGGGCCTTGATTACATCAAACACAACTGCCTCCCGATGGCCGTCGGGACCAATAAGAGTCACCTCAGTAGTGGAATGCGTTTCCGGTCCAGAGGCAATTTCAGTTCCATCTACTGTGGTGATGACGTCTTTGCTGGTTTTAGGACGGAGAGGGAGGTTAATCCTGGAGACCAACTCACGGTCCACATAATTTCCAATGGCCCCGCTATCGATGTATGCCTTTATTGCATGCAACTGCTTAGGCTGTTCTGGATCTACGAGAACCATTGGCACTATGAAAAGCGAGGTCTGAGAGTTAGTTTTCAAGCTCGGCAAGCGGACCCCTACGCTTGTCGGGCTGAGTCGTTTCCCGAAACAGAGTCTTCAAGGTTTTTATCAGCGGCCCCTACCGCCTTTCGGGGCGGTTTTGCCGGGCAATCTCGTAGAACGTGTCCAGAGTTCCCACAATAATGACATAACTTTAATTGCCGCCTCCTTTCACGTTCCTTTTGAGTTAAAGGTCCTTTAACCCCACCAATTTGCATAGGCTCTGAGACATCAACTCCCTTGGGGTTAGCGTGGGTCTTGACCAACACCCGGGTCTCAAACCTGGACCGATCTGCTTTTCTGTTCTGGAGTCTGTGATCCAATTGGACCACTAAGTCTATATATTCTGTGCATTCTCGGGGCGGATTTACAACTTGGGCCAGGACATCTTTAAGTTCTCCACGTAAACCTCGATAAAATAACGTGATTCTCTTATCCTCTGGCCACCCAGTTTCTACAATTAGTCTATTAAAGGTTGCAATGTAGGATAGGAGATCCTGATTGCCCTGTCGCAGGGATAGAAGTTCATCATCCAGAGCCTGCCCCTGAGAGTGTCGAGCAAATAACCTTTCCATGCTTGCTTGAAATCCTTGAAAATCACGGAGAATCGGGTCATCCTGAGTAACCAGTGGAACTGACCAATCGGCAGCGCAGCCGCTGAGATATGACAATACAAAGGCTACTTTGGTCTGATCATTAGGGAAGGCCCCAGGCCCCCAGGTAAGTTTTTGATAAGTTGTTCCCCTTGTGTCCATGCATTAATGTTCTAATGCTAGTGTCTTTTTCCCATAGGGGCCGGGGTACGGAATGCCGGGGAACAGGCACCGACCCGAGATGAGAGGTGAAATCCTTGTGGAAATCAGGTAAGTCTTTAATGAGCGTCTTGGTAATGTCTTTTCATTCGCTCATTAACGCTGATGTGTTTTTCCCCTTAGGGGCCGGGGTCCGAAAATGCCTGGATGCGGCGCGGACCCGAAACGAAAAGGGAATGACCCAGCAGGTAAGTCTTAACATGGAGATTTAGCTTCCCTTTTCCCTTCTTTCTCTCACCTTCGTTATTGTCTTTTTCTCCCTAGGCGCTGGGGCGCAACTGTGAATCCGGATGGTCGCTGCAGAACATGGAAGCGCCCTGTAAGATGAGTAGAATGAGGCGCTGCAGCGATCGATGTGATGTGCTTTTAAAAATAAATGTCTTCCTTTTCAGGATCGTCGGCGAAATGTCTCCGGGATGCAGATTTAGCAGGTAATGCCTTTTCCTTCTTCTGTTCTCTTGTTCCCTTCCTTTGCAGATGATTCAGGATGCTGGCAGGCGTGGCAGAAGTCAGGATGCAGGAGCAGACACGGTGAGCGTCCAGCTGCTATATGCAGAACAACGCGAAGCATGTGTGGCTGATCGGGTGTGGTTTAAATAGCCTTGGAAGAAGTTCCTAGAATGTGTCCTTCCTCCAATCAGGTATGTATCCTTCCCCGACCACGCCCGGGTGGTAAATGAGTCCCACAGGTAAAGTAGTTCCTTTCAGGCCTCAAGGAGGCCGGGGTTCTGCAGCATGGTCTGCATCAGGTAAGTGCACCCAAACACTTTCATAATGAGCCTGGCGCCTATGGCACCAGGACTGACGTTTTCTATGAGCCTGGCACCATAGGCGCCAGGACGCTGTCCAAAGGGCTCCTATAAGGGGTTGCTGGGACCTTCCCCGGGTACTTGATGTCCGCTTTCGGGGACGCAGGGCCTGAGCCGGCTCCCCAGGAGCGGGCATCGTGACAATAACCTACTTTGCTTCATGAAATATATTAGCAACTATTATTGTTATTACATTGCTTGTGGATAATACAGGCACACTCGCAATCCTCTCTTAATGACTGGACTGTACCCGCAAGGTACTACTTATAATTTACAGAGGTAGACTTTGGCATGTTTCATATTTTATATGAATATTAAATTAGGAATCAGGCATGACCATTGGTTGCCTTTGAATTTACCCATCATGTATATTAAAATGCCTTTCCATCACAACCATAATCAATTTATTAACATAGTCCTGCAACACGTTTTAGCAGTGTTTGTTAACCAATGATGTCACATACATAGGTGCGTGATGATGTCATGCCAAGACGCATTAAATGGCTTTGATGAGTTGCTACAGTTCATCTCACTCCCAATATATCGTCTCTATGGGATCATTTATGTATCTCAACAAATAAATACCTAGGTCTTTTTTGAAACATAGACGTGACCATCTTTTTGGTAAGAACGGTTCTCCGGTGATCTCATGCGCGCATGCGCGTGGTGAAGTCACTGGCTCCCGCCTATACAAACAATAACCACTGCGCCAAGTAATTCAGAAGCGGCCTGATGTCCTTGGAACCTGCTGAAGCTCAACACTTCTTCTGCTACACCCCAATTCTAAGTAAGTTAGTTAGAGACTATTATTTGCTTCCTTTTACTTGTTCCTTCTTCACAATACCTTTAATAGCAGTCTTCTACTTTTTAGACCAACTTGGGCTGATTCCGGAGACACTTGCATTGCAATTTGACGCTACCTTATTCCACCACATCAAGCCTTCTATTTTGGATCTTCCCAGATCCAGTTAGAATTCCTTGTTCGGTAAGATCACTTCAAATTTCCTTTTCAAACGTTTATTGATACTACATATTCCAACATTAAGTGCATATTTATATGTTATATTTTCTAGATAATATCGCACTTCAGAAACAAGGAACATATTGCAACTTGAACAAAGATAAATGTATTTCTGCAATATAAACTGCACCTGTAAAGAACCACTTGAAGGTCAGAATATGACATTTTAGTTTCCTTACCTTTTTTCTATATATGCATAATATTATCCTACTACATTATACACTTGAGCTAAACTGCAACTGGGAAAATATAGATGTTCATAGCTACTAACTGTAAAGGTACTGTTGCCCTACAGCTACACTTTCCTACCCAAAAGCAAGCCTCATCCTCTCTCATAATCCTTGACCATTAGAGTCCCCTGTTGTCACTTCGTGACCATATACTCCAAGGACTTTCTCAATTAAGATTAGACATTGGACTATCATCTAACAGGAAAAAGACTAAGAGGTCGATTCATGGAATTAATGTGCGCCGAAAATTCCAGCGCAGAGGTGCCAAAACGTGCGATTCGCAGTAAAAGTGCGAAAATCGCAGTGCAAGTGCGAAAATCGCAGGGAAACCAGCGCACATCGATTCATGGAAGTCCGTGCGCGAGAAAAACATTGGATGTGCGCTGAAAAAGTGCGCCGCGCACGCCGGCGCACAGGTCATCCAACAGCATGCGCCACGGCCACTTGTGAAATCGCACATAGCGCGGCGCACATCACAAAAGTAGGCGTAACACGGGGCGTAACACTCGGAATGGGGAACAACGCGTGAAAACATGGGCGTCACGGGGGAAGTACAGGAGTCAAGAGCGCGGAACGCCCACACGCTCGCCTACAACCCGTATTCATGGAATCGAATAGGGCAAACCAGCGCACGGTGAAAGACGCGCACAGGGCCAAACAAGTACGCCACAAGAAAGCAGGCGGTAGCATCCCTGCGCCTGAAATAAATGTGCGCCAAAATGTGCGCTAAAAGCACCCATATACAGCCATGATGAATGGTCCATACAGTGGCCCTCTAGGACAAATGAGGTGCAAAGGGGTACCAACAAACACGGACACCCGCTGTGTGAAAAATAGCGTGTGCGTGTGTTTCTGGGTGCGCGGGAAGTTCCACACGGGATTAGCCTGTGTACGTGTACTTCGGGGTGCGCGGGAAGTTCCGCACGCGATTAGCCTGGGTACATGTGTTTTGGGGTGCGCGGGAAGTGCCACACGCGATTGGCCTGGGTACGTGTACTTCGGGGTGCGTGGAAAGTTCCACACGCGATTAGCCTGGATACGTGTACTACGGGGTGTGCGGGAAGTTCCACACGCGATTAGCCTGGGTACGTGTACTTCGGGATGCGCGGGAAGTTACACAGGCGATTGGCTGGGGTACGTGGACTTCGGGTGCGCGGGAAGTTCCACACGCGATTGGCCTGGGTACGTGTATTCCGAGGTGCGCGGGAAGATTCACACGCGATTTCAGCAGGGTACGTGTATTTCGGTGGTGCCGGGGAATGCTACACATGATTTGGCCGTGTGGGTCCTACGAGGTGTTCCCTCTACACCCTCCACGGCCCCTGCAGGCAGCCCACACCACAGGGGACTACCCTGCGCCCCTGCTCATGTCCCACAGACAACCCATCCACCATGGCCATGCCCCCCAGCCAACCAACATGTCACCTTGCACTACTGATCACCAACACATGTTTCCCACCACCCCCACCCCCCAGCAGTGCAAGGCACCCTCCACCAGGCCCCCACACATGTCCCCCTGCACCCCCACCCCCCAGCATCCAGGAGCACCCTCCACCAGGCCCCCACTCATGTCCAACTCATGTCCCCCAGCACCCCCACCCACCAGCATCCAGGGGCACCCTCCACCAGGCCCCCACTCATGTCTCCCATCACCCCCACCCCCCAGCAGTGCAGGGCACCCTCCACCAGGCTCCCACACATGTCTCCCATCGCCTCCACCCCCCAACAGTGCAGGGGCACCTTCCACCAGGCCCCCACTCATGTCCCCTGCACCCCTACCCCCCAGCAGTGCAGGGCACCCTCCACCAGGCCCCCACACATGTCTCCCATCACCCCCACCCCCCAGCAGTGCAGGGCACCCTCCACCAGGCCCCCACTCATGTCTCCCATCACCCCCACCCCCAGCAGTGCAGGGGCACCCTCCACCAGGCCCCCACTCATGTCCCCCTGCACCCCCACCCCCCAGCAGTGCAGGGGCACCTTCCACCAGGCCCCCACTCATGTCCCCCTGCAGCCCCACCCCCCAGCAGTGCAGGGCACACTCCACCAGGCCCCCACACATGTCTCCCATTCCCCCACCCCCCAGCAGTGCAGGGCACCCTCCACCAGTCCCCCACTCATGTCTCCCATCACCCCACCCCCCAGCAGTGCAGGGGCACCCTCCACCAGGCCCCCACTCATGTCCAACTCATGTCCCCCAGCACCCCCACCCACCAGCATCCAGGGTCACTCTCCACCAGGCCCCCACTCATGTCCCCCTGCACCCCCACCCCCCAGCAGTGCAGGGCACCCTCCACCAGGCCCCCACTCATGTCTCCCATCACCGCCACCCCCCAGCAGTGCAGGGGCACCCTCCACCAGGCCCCCACTCATGTCCCCCTGCACCCCCAGCCCCCAGCAGTGCAGGGCACCCTCCACCAGGCCCCCACTCATGTCCAACTCATGTCCCCCTGCACCCCAACCCCCCAGCAGTGCAGGGCACCCTCCACCAGGCCCCCACTCATGTCCCCCTGCAACCCCCACCCCCCAGCAGTGCAGGGGCACCCTCCACCAGGCCCCCACTGATGTCCCCCAGCACCCCACCCCCCAGCAGTGCAGGGCACCCTCCACCAGGCCCCCACACATGTCTCCCACCACCCCCCAGCAGTGCAGGGCACCCTCCTCCAGGCCCCCACTCATGTCCCCCTGCACCCCCACCCCCCAGCAGTGCAGGGGCACCCTCCACCAGGCCCCCACTCATGTCTCCCTGCACCCCCACCCCTCAGCATCCAGGGGCACCCTCCACCAGGCCCCCACTCATGTCCAACTCATGTCCCCCAGCACCCCCACCCACCAGCATCCAGGGGCACCCTCCACCAGGCCCCCACACATGTGCCCCTGCACCCCCACCCCCCAGCAGTGCAGGGGTACCCTCCACCAGGCCCCCACTCATGTCCCCCTGCACCCCCACCCCCCAGCATCCAGGGGCACCCTCCACCAGGCCCCCACTCATGTCCACCTCATGTCCCCCAGCACCCCCACCCACCAGCATCCAGGGGCACCCTCCACCAGGCCCCCACTCATGTCTCCCAGCACCCCCACCCCCCAGCCATGCGATTTGCCTGGGAACGTGTATTTCTGGGGTGCGCGGGTAGTCTCCCATGCGATACCATCAAGGTACGTGTATTATGGGTCCGTGTGAACTTCCACACGCGATACCAGCAGGCTATGTGTATTACAGGGTTCGCGTGAAGTTCCACACGCGATTGCCCTGGGTACGTTTATTTCGGGGTGCGTTTGAAGTTTCACACGTGATTTTGCAGGGTACGTGTATTTCGGTGTGCGCGTGAACTTCCACACGCGACTGGGCCTGTGAGAGTGGGGTACGTTTATTCTAGGGGCGGGCGGGAATATTTACTCACGACTGGGCCTGGGAGAGCGTGTTACGTGTATTCCTGGGTTGGGCGGGAAGATTCACACGGTCGACTACAACGCGCCAAAAAATAAATGGACCAATCCTGAAACACGTACGCCAGCATGAAGCAGGCGTACATTGACCCGTGCAGCATAAAAGTGCACGCAAGCAACAAACAAGCTCAGACGCCAGGATGAATATACCGTTCCTAGCAGCAGTGGCCGTGGGTTACCAAAGGAGGAGGAGGAGGATAGTGAGGGCCCGAATTTTCACTCCCAGAACCAGCCTTTTTTGGATGCCTGATGACCAGGTGTATGGGAGGTACAGGTTTCCACCACACATAACACTGGACCTGGTCAGTGAGTGGGAGGATGACCTCACATCACCCACCCTGTGCTCCCAAGCACTCAACCCCCTGGAGAAGGTCCTCAATGTACTGCACTTCTTGGCCACAGGATCAATTCAGCGGACAAGTGCCATAGTGAGTGGGGTGTCACAGGCCACGCAGTCACGCTGCCTACACCAGGTCTTGAACATCATCACTGCACGCCCATCAGTCCGCAGGCACATATACCTGCCCAGGACACCTGCAGAAAGGCAGGCTGCCGCCCTTGATTTCTACGGTGTGGCACAATTCCCCAAAGTGCTAGGTGCCATTGACTGCACCCATGTGGCACTACGTCCCCCGAGGGCATCTGAGCACATCTATAGGAACCGCAAGCACTGGCATTCCATCAACGTGCAGGTAGTATGTAATGCCAAGGGAATCATCACCTCAGTATATGCCAACTATCCAGGGTCCACCCACGACAGCTTCATTTACCGAATGTCTACCCTAAGCCGGGACCTAGAAGCTGGGCGGAATGGCGGTATATGGCTGCTTGGTGAGTATGAATGCCACTGCACATGCATGCATGTCAGATGCAGAGTTATGTCACTACCCCACTAATGATACCCATCACCTCCTCACCAGGGGACAGTGCCTACCCTCTGAGCACCCACATGATGACGCCAATTCGGAACCCCATCACGCCTCCCGAGGTAAGATACAACACAGCCCATATTGCAACCCAGGGCATAGTGGAGTGCACATTCGGAGTGCTCAAGTCACGCTTTTGCTCCCTTGACCGTTCTGGCGGGCAGCTGTTATATGCGCCCCCAGTAGTGTGCAGGATCATAGTGGCAGCATGTGTCCTGCACAATGTTGCAACACGCCGGGGCCTGGCTGTGGACATGGTGGTGCTCCCACATCCCCAACCACATGCACGCCCGCTGCGCATGGGAGGGGAAAGGGCACAGGGCGAGGCAGCCCGTACGCAGCTGGTGGCTAATTACTTCACATAGAAATCACACCCCTGTGGAGCGCACACAGCCCTGGCACATACCATCTGATAAGCAATGATGACTCGACCTGACAATTATGACGAACAAAGGGACAGTTAACTGTCAGAACCATAGCAGCCTGAGATTGTTCATGTGGAAGTGTCAGAATGTGTGCATCCCAACATACACAAACACCACCAATGCAGTGTCATCAAAAGACACACTTCCATGCTGCAGAAATGAATACCCACTTGCAAAATACTACATGAGAACAGTGCCATGTCACGCAACGCCTCCCCGGCACGGCCACACAACACACCATGGCATGTCATGCAATGTGAGAGCAAACAAATTAATCCCCACAACATGCCCCAAGTGTCACCAACTACAGTGTCCCTAATGGAAAAATGGCCACACATGAAATGCTCACAGTAATGCAGGACCTACAACACACATTACCAAATACTTACCAAGAATACCAATCACCTACACAACCTCCAACCTACCTTAAACATGATTACAGACTTAAAAAATTGGTAGCCTCACTACCTGATGATGCCAGCACTTCGAACACTTCCAAGTATACAGTGTTAGCGCCACGCAAGAGTGTAGGTGCACTGCTTACAACATGGACTCCAGTTCCAAGGTGGACCGCCTTGTGAAGACATGAGAAATGGACCTGCAAATTAGGAGGATGAGATGGATGCAGAGGCACATATCAATACACCATGCAGTGTACAATACAACAACAATATGCACTATGAATGTATACACAGTATTGACTACAGACTGCCCACACCTCGAATGGGAGTCCAACGTCACCATGTATGTCAATTTCACTTGGGCACACCCTTTGCAAGCCCATGGAAACGGGAAGCAGGAGGGGTGTGTGTCACACAAACCCAAGCATCTGAACCAAATTCATGACAAGCCTGCATGTGCCCAGCCACAATACAGCGTATGCCCACGGGAGCCACACAAGGCAACACACTGTCCAAAAAAAAAAAATAATCAAAAATGGCCTTTAATGGGCCTGGGGGGGGAGGCCACCCAGGAGGTCCGAGGACAGGGTGCACACCAAAACCCACCTGTGTGGATCTTGCGGAAAAAAAACACGTCCATGCGCTCATGGCCTGCACGGCTACCCTATTGTGAGAGAATCACTGCTGTCACTCTCCTCACCCTCTGCAGCTGCATCAGGAGGTGGTGGCACTATGGGAGGGAGCCCACGCAAAGCCCTAGTCTGTTCCTCCATGGCAGCAAGCATGCGGGTGTGGTAGGTCTCGTTCTGGAGGATAATTGTGCGTAGGTCCCCATGCAACAACTCACGGGATGCCCGGACCTCCGCCCTGGTTGCCTGCATCTCAGCTGAGAGCGTACGTGTGAGATGCTCCAGCTGCTGTTCTGTCCTTCTGTTTGTTGAAGCCTCAAGCTCAACAAGAGTCGTCCTGAGGTGAAGGAGTTCCACCCTCAGGGCTTCCCTGTGGCCCTGAGACTCTATGGAAATGGCTTCCCACAGAGTCGCCAGTGCCGCCCGCCTATCCCTGTCAGACGCCAACATGTCCTCCCTGAGTGACTGGCAGATGGAGTCTGTTGCCTGCTGTAGTCGCTCCATCAGCCTTTCGGGGGGGACAATGGAAGTGGCCACCCTATCCATGGCCTGAGCCATCATCTCTGATGATGCTGCCTGTTGGGTTGCCATACCGTATATGGATTTCTCCCATGCGGTGTTGCCAGGTGGCGTACGGCCACCACGTCGGCGGGCACCACACCTGTCTGGGGCAAGGCGAACTGCACCTTGCTGTGCCGACACTGCCTGAGGCTGCAGGACTGCATTCCCCCTCTGATCTGCTGGCCCAG
The DNA here is from genome assembly GCF_040938575.1 of Ambystoma mexicanum. Taxonomy (NCBI): domain Eukaryota; kingdom Metazoa; phylum Chordata; class Amphibia; order Caudata; family Ambystomatidae; genus Ambystoma; species Ambystoma mexicanum. Next base: position 669,475,773 of record NC_090926.1, on the reverse strand, counting down.
GAACAGGATCAGATGTTGCGGAGTGCGACCCTGCATCCGTAACCACCAAAGGCATACCTGCCAACACTGACATCCCCATTGAGGGTTCTAACCCTGGTGCAGGTGGGTCGGACAGAACAGAATCCCTCCCAGGAACACTCACCTGCGACAGCACATAGGTCTCATCATCCGAATCGACACCTGAATACAGCTCGGGGGAGGTGCAGCCAGAGAAACCCCTTGAGAGCACGACCTGCAGCAGTTGTGGGTTCTCACCCACCACCACACCACGTCCCTCACTGGTGGTCGGTCGGGCCTCAGACCCCTCCTGGGTCTGCACCATCTCCACAACCCCAGCAGTATCAAGTGCGTCATCCCCTGCAAAGACATAAAAGAAAACAAATGGAAACAGGCATTAGCACTATGGCACACAATTAGGGCTCAGTAGCTACAGAAACAGTATTTGATTGACACATGTCCCACATGACTAAAACCCTCCCATGCATGCACCGTCACTGCGTGTGAAGGGTAGGCAGATGGCACACATTGCTGACACCAAGATGGAAGATGAACACATTTGCTGCATGCTGCTTAGCAGTGGCATCACACATTGGCCTGTGATTGGCAGGTCAAATACACATGCCGTCACACAGATGGCATGTACCCTAGCCATAAAGTGAAGAGGGAGAGGAGGGCACCAATTGTTCATTCAGTCCAATTTGCTCATGAAATTGATTTTTTCATTGAAATGGTTCAAATGTTTAACCTGAGCTGCCAGTCCAAAATGGTCCTATAGCACAGGGACATGTCTAAACAAATCATGTCCAGGAAACAAAGCCAGTCCACTGTACCATAGCCATGTCAGACATGTGACAATAGGACTGAGAAATCCCGAGTAAAAGTGGTGGTATGCAAACAATCTGCCTGAATAAACAGAGGAAAATTAGCAACAATGTTGTGGCAAGATGACACTTCAAGGGCAACTGGCGTGGTGTTGGGTTGGATGTCTAATGTTGGCAGAAGGGATACTGCTATACCCAAATGCTGGTGCGCAGAATGTATTGGATGAGGCACAGGGGTGACCCAAACCACTCAGGCACACACACCCTCACTTGGCACCCAAACAGAAGCCCTCACACACACACCATGCACATGGATGACACACATGCATGTGCACTCACCGGACAATGCCTCGTAATCTGCCAGTTCTCCCACGCCTTGGATCTGTTTCTCCGTGACATAGGTCCCAGCAACCTGCTCATGTGGAGTGAGTTCTATGTCCTCTGCTGGAGACCCACCTCCAGTCACTAGAGGTGCGGCATGACTTGAGGCCAGCTTATTCTTTGCCCTGCGCTTCAGGTCATTCCAGCGCTTGTAGCATTCAGTAGCTGTGCGCCTCACGATTCCAAGGGCACTTATGATGTCCGCGATGGTCTGCCAGTGTGCCTGACGTTGTGCAGGTGTGGTCTTGGATCCTGCAACAATCACCATTTCGCGGTCATGTGCGGACACATACTCTACAAGTGCATTCAGTTCGGCCTCATTGAAGCTGGGCTTCCTTGACGGGCCGGACTGTGTAGCCATGTCCGGGGCATCAGCCTCCACTGGACGAGCACTCTTCCTCTTCCGCTTGGAAGGTGGTGGGGATCCTGAGTGTCCTATGCCGCTCTGGACACTAGGGGCAGGAGCCCTGGTGCACTCTGTACTAGGAGTGTGGGATTGCACACACAGCATGGGAGTTGGTGCAGGCATTTGCTCAAGTGTGATGGTGTCAGGGGGAATGTCAGCATGATGGACTTGGACCGACACTGTCCTGGTTGGGTGTGTGAGAGGTGGGGTGGATGGAGCCGCAGCTGCCCCTGCAGCCTCCCCAGCCTGCCTACGCGGGGCAGCAGATGACCTAGCTGCCCCTGATCCACGTGTCCTGATGACACCAACGTGCACCGGCGCACGTGGCCTAGACCTGCTGACCTCGAAGTCAGCCATGGAGTCACCCTGTGCCAGGTCTGGTTCCACAGTGGGCTGGTCCAACAAGGGCTGAGCATGGATGGTGTCAGCCACGTTACCCTCAACCAGTGGGGGGGGCATGGGTGTCCCTGACTGCTCCTCCACACATGGGGGGCTAGGGGTACCCTGCAAGTCACGGCCACGTCCCCTACCAGATCCACCACGGCCACCACTTGGGGCTCGGCCACCTTTGCCACCCTTACGGCTTGTTCGCCTACCAGCCATGGCACTGATGTTATTGTGCATATGGGAGTCGATGTGAACTATTGTCCTGGGCAATTGGGGGTCAAAGGGTTTGGGTACCAGATGGTAATCGTACCCTAGTGCTCTAGCAAGGCTGTATGTCACCCCTGGGGAAAGATGACGGGTCACGCAACGCGCAGGCACCCCAAAAAAGGGAAGTAAGGTGCACGCAACCCCTCCTAGACCACATGTGTGGAAAAATAAAGCTGCACTACGCTGTGGCACCCAGAAACACAAGAATGAACGTATGCGTGTCACACGCAGCCTAGAATGACCTCTGAAGGGGTATGCGACACACGGAGCAAGCACAGATGTTAAATACATGCACGACTCACCGTCTGCCAGGAACAAAAGCGTGAAAAATATGCGTGTGTGCGCGTTGGCAACACCCCCGCCAAAAGAAGAATTGTACGCTGTCTGAGGAGACAGGACAACAGTAGAAGGGAACGCTGTTTGAGGAAACAGGCCCAGGAAAAAGAGGAAAAGAGAAAAAGCTGTCAGAGGTAACAGGGAGTACGAACTTGAAACGCTGTGAAGTAAATAGCGTGTGAACCGACAAGAAGTACAGATTTCACCCACTCACTCTCCATGAAAAGCACGTACAAGGAAATGGCGTTCTACACGTACCTTTTATACACACGTCACAGACGCGTATACGCGATGAGGCCATTTCCACCAATTACACGCTTTGACACTCGGACGTGTATCTTTTTTTTACACGCACCATTCTCTACGGCCATGCGCGTGATGTCATAGCTGCACTTGGGGGCCTTTGGGCCAATGAAATCGCGTATGCGTGCAGACGCGCTCACACACTGAGGGCCTTTCCTCGAATTACACGCAGACGTGCAGGATTTTCACGTGCCAAATCACTCCGTATCAAGCTGGCCACGCGTAAGCACACGGAAGACCACGCTCCTGCTCAGAAAGCCGATTTACTGCCCCCTAGAGCCCTGAGCACGCTCCCACCTGCCATCTGCTGCTGCCTGACTGCCTGCTGCCCACGTGCCCTGCCATTTGCTGCCTGCACATCAGCCAGAGGTGCTGTTGCTGTGACCACCCCTGCTGGAACCAAAGACTCCCGACTGGGATTCCATCGCTCCACAGCCCAGCCCCAGGACCGAGTTGCCCACCCACTCCTGCCTCTGGGGTTGTCATGTCGGGCACTGCAACATCTGGCACCACTGACAACCCCCGGCCAGAGAGGCAGAAGGGCACTAGCTTCAGTGCCAGGGAAGTTTGTGTCCTGGTGGAGCAAGTCCTGGGGCAGTATGATGCCCTCTTCGGAAGTGTGCGCGCCGACAAGGAAGGACGGACTCGGATCTGGACGGACATCGTGACTGCCATCAACGCGGAGGGGGAGGCAGTCCGTGACTTCCAACATGTCAAGAAGCGCTGGGAGGACTTCAGGTCCAGGACCCTGAACAAGGCCTGGCGTCTCTTGAAGGCAGCGGATGCTAAGGGGTGCCGGGGCCACTTGTCGGAAGATCAGATGAGGGTCCTGGAACGCATATCCCCAGCGCTCCACGTCCAGGTCCTTGAGAGGCAGACCGGTCTGGAGTCGAGCGGTAAGTGTACATGCATCATGATTGTAAGCTGTGCGTGTGGTGATGTGCCAGTAGTGTGCCAGTTGCACATCTGTTTGTATGGGGCCGAGTATGGGTGGGGGGTGTACAGGGCCGTGAGGCTAACACATGCGAGGGCTGTCATGTGTGAGACATGGATGGTGCTTGTGTGTGTAGGCTTGCATGCCAAATGCAGTTGTGTGGGCACACATGTTTGGATGAATGTGTATGTAAGTAGGCATGTTTGTGATGTTACGCATGTATGTTGTTTTCAGCTGCATGTATCAGCACTGTGTACATGTGCATGTGTGTGTATTTGACAAGGGTGCAACAGTGATGCAATATGGATGCATGTGACAGCGGGATGTGGAAGCCTGATTGGCAGATGTGACATGGATGCCCATCTGAACACTGCGACAGTTGGCTGAGGTGTACACATGCATGCAAGTGTGGTGGTGTGCATGCATGTGTAGTGCACTCCCTGTGTTGCATGTGATGTCTGGCTCACCTTTGCCTGCTCATGCTGTTGTATGTGTATGGATGTTGCTGGCAGTTGCGATGTGGCTGTGGTATGGCTCATGTGTGCAAGTTGAAATGACATGTGTGTTGCCAATTGTGATGCCATGTCTGAGGTTTGCCAATGCCACTCATGTGCAACTGTCATGTGTGTATGTGTCCATTGTACAGTGCCCTGATGCCTGTGTTTTATTTCTCCCTGTCTGCAGCGTCAACTGATGAAGAGGGCGGAGAAGGTGCTGTGGAGCACAGCGGTGGGGATCGCACTGCCAGCCGGAGACGCAAGGCCTGGCTCCCCTCCCAGGTTGTGATCTCGTCGGGGAGTGAGGAGTCCGGTGCCGCGTCCCAGGCCGCAGCTGCCGGGGGGAGGTCCAAGAGGCGGAGGTCGGAGTTGGACTCCTCGGCAGCAGAAGGGGCAGCTGGGACCCCACAGGGCCCAACGGGGGAAGATGGCACGGAGTCATCCAGGTTGGTGGGGGGTTTGGTGGAGGAGGAGGCCGTGCAAGCAACAGAGACGGGGTCTGGGGGTGGGGATTCCACTGGTGCTAGTGGTGCAGTGCAGGACCAGGGACAGGAGGCAGCACAGGTCGCTGCGGAGGTGCCTGTGTGCAATCCAGTCCCTGATCCTGTCACTGCATCATCTTGCACCAGCAGGGATGCCTACGTCCAGACCCGTTTTCAGGCAGGGGATGAGCTCACGACAACTGCCTTCCTCTGCCTGCGGACGTGGCTATCTGGGTCCAAGTTGAGCCTGTCCTGACTGGTGTGGCGTTGCGTCAACGGGCCATGCGAGGTGACCTGCAGTCTTTTCATGAGGAGACTGCACGTCATCTCGAATGGCTCGTTGACCGCGTCGGCCTACTGGGACAGGTCACCCAGGCCGGATTCCTCCGTTTGATGGGGCTTGCTATGACCCCCTCCTCAACTGAACCCCCTATGCGCCAGTCGTGCCATCTTCCCACCCATTAGTCACCTGGGTGCCCTGTGGAGCTGCCTCTGATGGTGTGGCCAGGCTGGTGGAGGAGGCATCCCTGCCACAGTCGGGAGTCGGACGTCCAGCAGGGGTGGCCACATCAACGACTACACCCCAGCCAGCGGAGGATGTGCAGGCAGCAGGAGGCAGTGCACGGGCAGAGGCACAGCAGCAGCAGCAACGTGGTGGGAGCCATGATGGCTCAGGGCCTTCGACATCGGAGGGGCAGGCATCGGCCAGAGGGCAGGAGGACCCAGGACGGGAAGTGTGGCAGCGGTTGGGCCACGCCATAGATGCGGAGCGGCAGCGGGCGAAAGAGGCACGGCTCACGATGGTCAGGGCAGAGAACTCCATGCGGAGGGCCCTGAGGCGGGCCGAGTGCCTCGAGGCAATCCGAAGGGAGTTTGGGGTAAACATGTGGACGGCCCTGCGGACCCTCGGGCCATGGAGGAGGACCACCTGTTAGGCGGAAACCTGTGCAGTTCCCTCTGGGACCACTCTGCAAAAGATTTAGGACTACAGGTGTTTGGCAGTAGACCCACTTGGTAGCAGTCTGTACCACACAGATTCACTTGGTAGCTGTGGGTGAGCAGTCAGACTTCCCTCAAGAAGAGTTAGGCAGTATGTGGAGTATACACGATAGGGCAATGCACACAGTAGAACAAGCAAACGTGGAACAAGGCTTCGGTGTAAAGATATAAAGGTATTTATTTATAACAACACATCTATAGAAAACACTCTGGCACTAATACGGCAAACAACTTCAATCACAATTACTATACTAAGAAAAAGATCAATCCCCCTAACAATAGTTCGAAAAGTCTAGGTTCACCGGCATCACTTATGTGCAGACAGAGGTGTATGCTTTAACCTAGATGGCACTCTAGTATTCGTTAAGACGGGAGAGAAAAAGGCAGGTTATGAAATCAACTCGGTACCAATACTTTACGGACAATTCAAGGCAAGTAAGGCGGGGTCTACTGTAGATCACAAAGTTCAGAGGCCAGGCCCACTCGGAGAGAGGCAAGGCGATATGTCCCAAAAAGTGTCTCAGTGGAAATGCGCTTCGAGTCTTCATCGCAAATTGTTATGGAAAGATTGGACTAGTTCAGAACAACACGTTAAAGAAAGTTTGGAGGCGACCCAATGGAAAGGCGAGGATTAAGACACCTCACTCTACCTGGCAGAAAGGGAACCCAGGCAGACACGGTACCTTGTTTGTGGAGAGACAGCTCCGGCGGGGGCAGTTGTTCATGGTGGTGGATGCACGACGGGTCTTTGCCAAGAGTACAGATGATCTCGTCGTCGAAGAAAAGTGAAGTCCGGTGCACCACCAGGGAAGAGACCAGCCGCGGAGTGCTCCGTCACAAGGCACCACCTTTTGGTCGCGGTACAGGGGTAGTGGCTATCCGGTTGCCGAGGTGCTCTGCACGGGCAATTCGACCACTGCGTCCTGGAGCGAAGAAAAAGCAAAGGGGATTGGTTGTTCCCACCAGTCAGGGGAAGAGACTCTCCGGCAGGTAGATCTCCTCTGTTGTCGGGAAGTGGTGAGTCGGTTCCGCAGGCTCCACCAGAGGTGTCGTCGTTGCAGGTCGGCTCAGCTTTACCCTCGTCGGATTCTTAGGTCCTGTGGCGACTTCTGAAGATCCAGTCTCAAAAGCCCTGCTTTTATGCAGAAAACCCCCATTCATTCAGCCTAGCTGTCAATCAAAACACGATAAGTGGTGAGCGGGGTGGCTCACCACCTGGGCCAATCACACTAGAGGTGTCCGCAGGGCTCCACCAGAGGTGTCGTCGTTGCAGGTCGGCTCAGCTTTACCCTCGTCGGATTCTTAGGTCCTGTGGCGACTTCTGAAGATCCAGTCTCAAAAGCCCTGCTTTTATGCAGAAAACCCCCATTCATTCAGCCTAGCTGTCAATCAAAACACGATAAGTGGTGAGCGGGGTGGCTCACCACCTGGGCCAATCACACTAGAGTGCGACCGGAGTTGGCAAGGCAACTCGGTCCAGGGTGCCTAAACCCCCTCCCACACCCCTGTGGTAACCCAGACAGAATGGCACCACTTTGGAGGGTCTCTGTACAGAAGCCCGCCAAAAGTGGAACAAAGGGCTCAACCTTTGGTTTAGGAGTCACAGAGACGAACACAGACGCCATTTTAAAAACCGAGTTCTGGCAGAAAATACCATCCGATAGACTTATTTAAGATAAGTAAATAGGTGGTATGTTAGAGATTAACGAGGAAAAGTATCAATCTCCAACAATGGGAAGAATCCCATAGGGTTATATTTGGGGTCGAATATAACAAGTAGTTTCCACTGCCACCAGCCAAAACTCGCCGAGGGGGGACGGGACAGTGCCCCCTCGAATAACAGTCCCAGGAGTAATCGAATTACCCCCACTAGTACGTCCACCATAGGATGGTTTGTACTAGTTCTGTTAGTAAATTTAGGTCTAGTAAAGATAATGGTGACTTTACATGCCCGGGGAGACAGTAGTCAGTCCCCGGGTATGGAGTCTATGATGGAGGTCCGCTAGGACGCCCCAGTGCTACGGCACGGAGGGTGTGTTGTAACACTCATAGTAAAACATATGAGACCCTATGGAGTAAAAGACCCCATAGCCCATGGAACACATGGACATTCAAAGGAATTACACACATTCATGTCCAAGAGTGGGAGAAAAAGAGTCTCACTCTTGGCAGGATGGAAAAAAACAAACTCCAGAAATCCAGCAAAGCTGCTGGGGGACTCACTAGGTTAGGAAATTCAGCCTAAACAGAGAATTCTCCCTAACACCGCCTCCGGGACATTGAGCAGGAGTTCGATGATGCCCTGGCCCGGAACATCCCGAAGTGAGCCGTCGGACTAGCCCGCTGCCCTTGTAAATAGTTCTGTAGTTAGTGTTAGGTTTCCTTTGGTTTTGCATTTTTTTGGACCTTTTGGACAATGGGCCACATTTTTGTATATATATATTTTTTTTTTAGGTAGTGTTATTAGATAGGTTTCATTTCTTCGGTTGGGATCATGGACCCTGGATTGTTTATCTGTATATAGTTGACTTTTGGATTTTCATTTTTTTCATGATTTACCCATGGAGCAATGGTTTTCGATTTTAATTTTCCATTGGATTTACTTTTGTGGCCTCTGACTTTGGTCACCTTTCCTTTGGATTATGATTTGTGGTTTTGCATTATTTCACGGACCTGCTGTTTTATTTTTTTTAAATTTCCATTATTGTTTGTTTCTTTTTTATTCAATTTATGTTGCTTTTAATACATATTTTTTCTTCAAACTTCAATGTGTAGTATCATCTCATTGGTTTCATGCATATCATGATATGGGTTTTGACATTCACTGACACCCATTGGGTGTATGTGAGGGACATGTGTTCATTTCCAAACTTGCAATTGGGGTTCTATCATGTTTTTGCCATTTCTAAGTGGGTGGATGCAATACTCACGTGGGTGTTTGGCATTTGGAGGCTGACCATAAGGGCCAGTGATCTAGATTGTGATGACATGTTGGCTGGGGGACATGAGTGGGGGCCTGGTGGAGGGTGCCCCTGCACTGCTGGGGGGTGGGGGTGCAGGGAGACATGAGTTGGACATGAGTGGGGGACTGGTGGAGGGTGCCCCTGGATGCTGGGGGGTGGGGGTGCTGGGGGACATGAGTTGGACATGAGTGGGGGCCCGGTGGAGGCACTGCACTGCTGGGGGGTGGGGGTGATGGGAGACATGAGTGGGGGCCTGGTGGAGGGTGCCCTGCACTGCTGGGGGGTGGGGGTGATGGGAGACATGAGTGGGGGCCTGGTGGAGGGTGCCCTGCACTGCTGGGGGATGGGGGTGGAGGGAGACATGAGTGGGGACCTGGTGGAGGGTGCTCCTGGATGCTGGGGGGTGGGGGTGCAGGGGGACATGAGTAGGACATGAGTGGGGGCCTTGTGGAGGGTGCCCCTGGATGCTGGTGGGTGGGGGTGCTGGGGGACATGAGTTGGACATGAGTCGGGGCCTGGTGGAAGGTGCCCCTGGATGCTGGGGGTTGGGGGTGCAGGGGGACATGAGTGGGGGCCTGGTGGAGGGTGCCCCTGGATGCTGGGGGGTGGGGGTGCAGGGGGACATGAGTGGGGGCCTGGTGGAGGGTGCCCCGGTGCCCCTGCACTGCTGGGGGGTGGGGGTGATGGGAGACATGAGTGGGGGCCTGGTGGAGGGTGCCCTGCACTGCTTGGGGGTTGGGGGTGATGGGAGACATGAGTTGGACATGAGTGGGGGCCTGGTGGAGGGTGCCCCTGGATGCTGGGGGGTGGGCGTGCTGAGGGACATGAGTTGGACATGAGTGGGGGCCTGGTGGAGGGTGACCTGCACTGCTGGGGGGTGGGGGTGGTGGGAGACATGAGTGGGGGCCTGGTGGAGGGTGCCCCTGGATGCTGGGCGGTGGGGGTGCAGGGAGACATGAGTTGGACATGAGTGGGGGCCTGGTGGAGGGTGCCCTGCACTGCTGGAGCTGGGTGTGATGGGAGACATGTGTGGGGGCCTGGTGGAGGGTGCCCTGCACTGCTGGGGGGTGGGGGTGGTGGGAGACATGAGTGGGGGCCTGGTAGAGGGTGCCCCTGGATGTTGGGGGGTGGGGGTGCAGGGAGACATGAGTTGAACATGAGTGGGGGCCTGGTGGAGGGTGCCCTGCACTGCTGGGGGGTGGGGGTGATGGGAGACATGTGTGGGGGTCTGGTGGAGGGTGCCCTGCACTGCTGGGGGGTGGGGGTGGTGGGAGACATGAGTGGGGGCCTGGTGGAGGGTGCCCCTGGATGCTGCGGGGTGGGGGTGCAGGGAGACATGAGATGTACATGAGTGGGGGCATGGTGGAGGGTGCCCTGCACTGCTGGGGGGTGGGGATGATGGGAGACATGAGTGGGGGCCTGGTGGAGGGTGCCCCTGGATGCTGGTGGTTGGGGGTGCTGGGGGATATGAGTTGGACATGAGTGGGGGCCTGGTGGAGGGTGCCCCTGCACTGCCGGGGTGTGGGGGTGATGGGAGACATGAGTGGGGGCCTGGTGGGGGGTGCCCTGCACTGCTGGGGGTGGGGGTGCAGGGGGACATGAGTGGGGGCCTGGTGGAGGGTGCCCCTGCACTCCTGGGGGGTGGGGTGATGTGAGACATGAGTGGGGGCTTGGTGGAGGGTGCCCTGCAGTGCTGGGGGGTGGGGGTGATGGGAGACATGAGTGGGGGCCTGGTGGAGGGTGCCCTGCACTGCTGGAGGGTGGGGGTGGTGGGAGACATGAGTGGGGGCCTGGTGGAGGGTGCCCCTGGATGCTGGGGGGTGGGGGTGCAGGGGGACATGAGTTGGACATGAGTGGGGGCCCGGTGGAGGCACTGCACTGCTGGGGGGTGGGGGTGATGGGAGACATGAGTGGGGGCCTGGTGGAGGGTGCCCTGCACTGCTGGGGGGTGGGGGTGATGGGAGACATGAGTGGGGGCCTGGTGGAGGGTGCCCTGCACTGCTGGGGGATGGGGGTGGAGGGAGACATGAGTGGGGACCTGGTGGAGGGTGCTCCTGGATGCTGGGGGGTGGGGGTGCAGGGGGACATGAGTAGGACATGAGTGGGGGCCTTGTGGAGGGTGCCCCTGGATGCTGGTGGGTGGGGGTGCTGGGGGACATGAGTTGGACATGAGTGGGGGCCTGGTGGAAGGTGCCCCTGGATGCTGGGGGGTGGGGGTGCAGGGGGACATGAGTGGGGGCCTGGTGGAGGGTGCCCCTGGATGCTGGGGGGTGGGGGTGCAGGGGGACATGAGTGGGGGCCTGGTGGAGGGTGCCCCGGTGCCCCTGCACTGCTGGGGGGTGGGGGTGATGGGAGACATGAGTGGGGGCCTGGTGGAGGGTGCCCTGCACTGCTTGGGGGTTGGGGGTGATGGGAGACATGAGCTGGACATGAGTGGGGGCCTGGTGGAGGGTGCCCCTGGATGCTGGGGGGTGGGCGTGCTGAGGGACATGAGTTGGACATGAGTGGGGGCCTGGTGGAGGGTGACCTGCACTGCTGGCGGGTGGGGGTGGTGGGAGACATGAGTGGGGGCCTGGTGGAGGGTGCCCCTGGATGCTGGGCGGTGGGGGTGCAGGGAGACATGAGTTGGACATGAGTGGGGGCCTGGTGGAGGGTACCCTGCACTGCTGGGGCTGGGTGTGATGGGAGACATGTGTGGGGGCCTGGTGGAGGGTGCCCTGCACTGCTGGGGGGTGGGGGTGGTGGGAAACATGAGTGGGGGCCTGGTAGAGGGAGCCCCTGGATGTTGGGGGGTGGGCGTGCTGAGGGACATGAGTTGGACATGAGTGGGGGCCTGGTGGAGGGTGACCTGCACTGCTGGGGGGTGGGGGTGGTGGGAGACATGAGTGGGGGCCTGGTGGAGGGTGCCCTGCACTGCTGGGGGGTGGGGGTGGTGGGAAACATGAGTGGGGGCCTGGTAGAGGGAGCCCCTGGATGTTGGGGGGTGGGCGTGCTGAGGGACATGAGCTGGACATGAGTGGGGGCCTGGTGGAGGGTGCCCCTGGATGCTGGGGGGTGGGCGTGCTGAGGGACATGAGTTGGACATGAGTGGGGGCCTGGTGGAGGGTGACCTGCACTGCTGGGGGGTGGGGGTGGTGGGAGACATGAGTGGGGGCCTGGTGGAGGGTGCCCCTGGATGCTGGGCGGTGGGGGTGCAGGGAGACATGAGTTGGACATGAGTGGGGGCCTGGTGGAGGGTACCCTGCACTGCTGGGGCTGGGTGTGATGGGAGACATGTGTGGGGGCCTGGTGGAGGGTGCCCTGCACTGCTGGGGGGTGGGGGTGGTGGGAAACATGAGTGGGGGCCTGGTAGAGGGAGCCCCTGGATGTTGGGGGGTGGGGGTGCAGGGAGACATGAGTTGAACATGAGTGGGGGCCTGGTGGAGGGTGCCCTGCACTGCTGGGGGGTGGGGGTGATGGGAGACATGTGTGGGGGTCTGGTGGAGGGTGCCCTGCACTGCTGGGGGGTGGGGGTGGTGGGAGACATGAGTGGGGGCCTGGTGGAGGGTGCCCCTGGATGCTGCGGGGTGGGGGTGCAGGGAGACATGAGATGTACATGAGTGGGGGCATGGTGGAGGGTGCCCTGCACTGCTGGGGGGTGGGGATGATGGGAGACATGAGTGGGGGCCTGGTGGAGGGTGCCCCTGGATGCTGGTGGTTGGGGGTGCTGGGGGATATGAGTTGGACATGAGTGGGGGCCTGGTGGAGGGTGCCCCTGCACTGCCGGGGTGTGGGGGTGATGGGAGACATGAGTGGGGGCCTGGTGGGGGGTGCCCTGCACTGCTGGGGGTGGGGGTGCAGGGGGACATGAGTGGGGGCCTGGTGGAGGGTGCCCCTGCACTCCTGGGGGGTGGGGTGATGTGAGACATGAGTGGGGGCTTGGTGGAGGGTGCCCTGCAGTGCTGGGGGGTGGGGGTGATGGGAGACATGAGTGGGGGCCTGGTGGAGGGTGCCCTGCACTGCTGGAGGGTGGGGGTGGTGGGAGACATGAGTGGGGGGCTGGTGGAGGGTGCCCCTGGATGCTGGGGGGTGGGGGTGCAGGGGGACATGAGTTGGACATGAGTGGGGGCCTGGTGGAGGGTGCCCCTGGATGCTGGGGGCTGGGGGTGCAGGGGGACATGAGTAGGACATGAATGGGGGCCTGGTGGAGGGTGCCGCTGGATGCTGGTGGGTGGGGGTGCTGGGAGACATGAGTTGGACATGAGTGGGGCCTGGTGGAGGGTGCCCCTGGATGCTGGGATGTGGGGGTGCAGGGGGACATGAGTGGGGGCCTGGTGGAGGGTGCCTCTGAATGCTGGTGGGTGGGGGTGCTGGAGGACATGAGTTGGACATGAGTGGGGGCCTGGTGGAGGGTGCCCCTGGATGCTGGGGGGTGGGGGTGCAGGGGGACATGAGTGGGGGCCTGGTGGAGGGTGCCCCTGCACTGCTGGGGGGTGAGGGTGATGGGAGACATGAGTGGGGGCCTGGTGGAGGGTGCCCTGCACTGCTTGGGGGTTGGGGGTGATGGGAGGCATGAGTTGGACATGAGTGGGGGCCTGGCGGAGGGTGCCCCTGGATGCTGGTGGGTGGGGGCAGAGGGGGACATGAGTTGAACATGAGTGGGGGCCTGGTGGAGGGTGCCCCTGGATGCTGGCGGGTGGGGAAGCTGGGGGACATGAGTTGGACATGAGTGGGGGCCTGGTAGAGGGTGATCTGCACTGCTGGGGGTGGGGGTGGTGGGAGACATGAGTGGGGTCCTGGTGGAGGGTGCTCCTGGATGCTGGGGGGTGGGGGTGCAGGGACACATGAGTTGGACATGAGTGGGGGCCTGGTGGAGGGTGCCCTGCACTGCTGGGGGGTGGGGGTGATGGGAGACATGTGTGGGGGCCTGGTGGAGGGTGCCCTGCACTGCTGGGGGGTGGGGTGATGGGAGACATGTGTGGGGGCCTGGTGGAGGGTGCCCTGCACTGCTGGGGGGTGGGGGTGGTGGGAGACATGAGTGGGAGCCTGGTGGAGGGTGCCCCTGGATGCTGGGGGGTGGGGGTGCAGGGAGACATGAGTTGGACATGAGTGGGGGCCTGGTGGACGGTGCCCTGCACTGCTGGGGGGTGGGGTGATGGGAGACATGTGTGGGGGCCTGGTGGAGGGTGCCCTGCACTGTTGGGGGGTGGGGTGGGGTGGTGGGAGACATGAGTGGGGGCCTGGTGGAGGGTGCCCCTGGATGCTGGCGGGTGGGGGTGCTGGGGGACATGAGTTGGACATGAGTGGGGGCCTGGTGGAGGGTGACCTGCACTGCTGGGGGGTGGGTGTAGTGGGAGACATGAGTGGGGTCCTGGTGGAGGGTGCTCCTGGATGCTGGGGGGTGGGGGTGCAGGGAGACACGAGTTGGACATGAGTGGGGGCCTGGTGGAGGGTGCCCTGCACTGCTGGGGGGTGGGGGTGATGGGAGACATGGGTGGGGGCCTGGTGGAGGGTGCCCTGCACTGCTGGGGGGTGGGGTGATGGGAGACATGTGTGGGGGCCTGGTGGAGGGTGCCCTGCACTGCTGGGGGGTAGGGGTGGTGGGAGACATGAGTGTGGGCCTGGTGGAGGGTGCCCCTGGATGCTGGGGGGTGGGGGTGCAGGGAGACATGAGTTGGACATGAGTGGGGGCCTGGTGGACGGTGCCCCTGCACTGCTGGGGGGTGGGGGTGATGGGAGACATGAGTGGGGGCCTGGTGGAGGGTGCCCTGCTCTGCTAGGGGGTGGGGGTGATGGGAGACATGATGTGGACATGAGTGGGGGCCTGGTGGAGGGTGCCCCTGGATGCTGGGGGGTGGGGGTGCAAAGGGACATGAGTTGGACATGAGTGGGGGCCTGGTGGAGGGTGCCCCTGCACTGCTGGGGGGTGGGGTGGTGGGAGACATGAGTGGGGGCCTGGTGGAGGGTGCCCTGCACTGCTGGGGGGTGGGGTGATGGGAGACATGAGTGGGGGCCTGGTGGAGGGTGCCCCTGCACTGCTGGGGCATAGGGGTGCAGGGAGACATGAGTTGGACATGAGTGGGGGCCTGGTGGAGGGTGCCCTGCACTGCTGGGGGGTGGGGGTGGTGGGAGACATGAGTGGGGGCCTGGTGGAGGGTGCCCCTGGATGCTGGTGGGTGGGGGTGCTGGGGGACATGAGTTGGACATGAGTGGGGGCCTGGTGGAGGGTGCCCCTGCACTGCTGGGGGGTGGGGGTGATGGGAGACATGAGTGGGGGCCTGGTGGAGGGTGCCCTGCACTGCTGGGGGGTGGGGGTGGTGGGAGACATGAGTGGGAGCCTGGTGGAGGGTGCCCCTGGATGCTGGGGGGTGGGGGTGCAGGGAGACATGAGTTGGACATGAGTGGGGGCCTGGTGGACGGTGCCCTGCACTGCTGGGGGGTGGGGTGATGGGAGACATGTGTGGGGGCCTGGTGGAGGGTGCCCTGCACTGTTGGGGGGTGGGGTGGGGTGGTGGGAGACATGAGTGGGGGCCTGGTGGAGGGTGCCCCTGGATGCTGGCGGGTGGGGGTGCTGGGGGACATGAGTTGGACATGAGTGGGGGCCTGGTGGAGGGTGACCTGCACTGCTGGGGGGTGGGTGTAGTGGGAGACATGAGTGGGGTCCTGGTGGAGGGTGCTCCTGGATGCTGGGGGGTGGGGGTGCAGGGAGACACGAGTTGGACATGAGTGGGGGCCTGGTGGAGGGTGCCCTGCACTGCTGGGGGGTGGGGGTGATGGGAGACATGGGTGGGGGCCTGGTGGAGGGTGCCCTGCACTGCTGGGGGGTGGGGTGATGGGAGACATGTGTGGGGGCCTGGTGGAGGGTGCCCTGCACTGCTGGGGGGTAGGGGTGGTGGGAGACATGAGTGTGGGCCTGGTGGAGGGTGCCCCTGGATGCTGGGGGGTGGGGGTGCAGGGAGACATGAGTTGGACATGAGTGGGGGCCTGGTGGACGGTGCCCTGCACTGCTGGGGGGTGGGGGTGATGGGAGACATGTGTGGGGGCCTGGTGGAGGGTGCCCTGCACTATTGGGGGGTGGGGTGGTGGGAGACACGAGTGGGGGCCTGGTGGAGGGTGCCCCTGGATGCTGGGGGGGTGGGGGTGCAGGGAGACATGAGTTGTACTTGAGTGGGGCCTGGTGGAGGGTGCCCTGCACTGCTGGGGGGTGGGGGTGATGGGAGACATGAGTGGGGGCCTGGTGGAGGGTGCCTCTGGATGCTGGTGGGTGGGGGTGCTGGGGGACATGAGTTGGAGATGAGTGGGTGCCTGGTGGAGGGGGCCCCTGCACTGCTGGGGGGTGTGGGTGATGGGAGACATGAGTGGGGGCCTGGTGGAGGGTGCCCTGCACTGCTGGGGGGTGGGGGTGCAAGGGGACATGAGTGGGGGCCTGGTGGAGGGTGCCCCTGCACTGCTGGGGGGTGGGGGTGATGGGAGACATGAGTGGGGGCTTGGTGGAAGGTGCCCTGCACTGCTGGGGGGTGGGGGTGATGGGAGACATGAGTGGGGGCCTGGTGGAGGGTGCCCTGCACTGCTGGGGGTGAGGGTGGTGGGAGACATGAGTGGGGGCCTGGTGGAGGGTGCCCCTGGAAGCTGGGGGGTGGGGGTGCAGGCGGACATGAGTTGGACATGAGTGGGGGCCTGGTGGAGGGTGCCCCTGGATGCTGGTGGGTGGGGGTGCTGGGGGACATGAGTTGGACATGAGTGGGGGCCTGGTGGAGGGTGCCCCTGGATGCTGGGGGGTGGGGGTGCAGGGGAACATGAGTGGGGGCCTGGTGGAGGGTGCCCTTGGATGCTGGTGGGTGGGGGTGCTGGGGGACATGAGTTGGACATGAGTGGGGGCCTGGTGGAGGGTGCCCCTGAATGCTGGGGGTGAGGGTGCAGGGGGGCATGTGTGGGGGCCTGGTGGAGGGTGCCCTGCACTTCTGGGGGGTGGGGGTGATGGGAGACATGTGTGGGGGCCTGGTGGAGGGTGCCCCTGCACTGCTGGGGGGTGGGGGTGATGGGAGACATGAGTGGGGGCCTGGTGGAGGGTGCCCTGCACTGCTGGGGGGTGGGGGTGTTGGGGGACATGATGGGGGCCTGGTGGAGGGTGCCCCTGCACTGCTGGGGGGTGGGGGTGAATGGAGACATGAGTGGGGGCCTGGTGGAGGGTGCCCTTCTCTGCTAGGGGGTGGGGGTGATGGGAGACATGAGGTGGACATGAGTGGGGGCCTGGTGGAGGGTGCCCCTGGATGCTGGGGGGTGGGGGTGCAGGGGGACATGAGTGGGGGCCTGGTGGAGGGTGCCCCTGCACTGTTGGGGGGTGGGGGTGGTGGGAGACATGAGTGGGGGCCTGGTGGAGGGTACCCTGCACTGCTGGGGGGTGGGGTGATGGGAGACATGAGTGGGGGCCTGGTGGAGGGTGCCCCTGCACTGCTGGGGCATAGGGGTGCAGGGAGACATGAGTTGGACATGAGTGGGGGCCTGATGGAGGGTGCCCTGCACTGCTGGGGGGTGGGGGTGGTGGGAGACATGAGTGGGGGCCTGGTGGAGGGTGCCCCTGGATGCTGGGGTGTGGGGGTGCAGGGGGACATGAGTTGGGCATAAGTGGGGGCCTGGTGGAGGGTGCCACTGGATGCTGGTGTGTGGGGGTGCTGGGGGACATGAGTTGGACATGAGTGGGGGCCTGGTGGAGGGTGCCCCTGCACTGCTAGGGGGTGGGGGTGATGGGAGACATGAGTGGGGGCCTGGTGGAGGGTGCCCTGCACTGCTGGGGGGTGGGGGTGCAGGGGGACATGAGTGGGGGCCTGGTGGAGGGTGCCCCTGCACTGCTGGGGGGTGGGGGTGATGGGAGACATGAGTGGGGGCCTGGTGGAGGGTGCCCTGCACTGCTGGGGGTTGGGGGTGCAGGGGGACATGAGTGGGGGCCTGGTGGAGGGTGCCCCTGCACTGCTGGGGGGTGGGGGTGATGGGAGACATGAGTGGGGGCCTGGTGGAGGGTGCCCTGCACTGCTGGGGGTGGGAGTGATGGGAGACATGAGTTGGACATGAGTGGGGGCCTGGTGGAGGGTGCCCCTGGATGCTGGGGGTTGGGCGATCAGGGGGACATGAGTTGGACATGAGTGGGGGCCTGGTGGAGGGTGTCCCTGCACTGCTGGGGGGTGGGGGTGGTGGGAGACATGAGTGGGGGCCTGGTGGAGGGTGTACTGCACTGCTGGGGGGTGGGGGTGATGGGAGACATGAGTGGGGGCCTGGTGGAGGGTGCCCCTGCACTGCTGGGGGGTGGGGGTGATGGGAGACATGAGTGGGGGCCTGGTGGAGGGTGCCCTGCACTGCTGGGGGGTGGGGGTGTTGGGGGACATGATGGGGGCCTGGTGGAGGGTGCCCCTGCACTGCTGGGGGGTGGGGGTGATGGGAGACATGAGTGGGGGCCTGGTGGAGGGTGCCCTGCTCTGCTAGGGGGTGGGGGTGATGGGAGACATGATGTGGACATGAGTGGGGGCCTGGTGGAGGGTGCCCCTGGATGCTGGGGGGTGGGGGTGCAAAGGGACATGAGTTGGACATGAGTGGGGGCCTGGTGGAGGGTGCCCCTGCACTGCTGGGGGGTGGGGTGGTGGGAGACATGAGTGGGGGCCTGGTGGAGGGTGCCCTGCACTGCTGGGGGGTGGGGTGATGGGAGACATGAGTGGGGGCCTGGTGGAGGGTGCCCCTGCACTGCTGGGGCATAGGGGTGCAGGGAGACATGAGTTGGACATGAGTGGGGGCCTGGTGGAGGGTGCCCTGCACTGCTGGGGGGTGGGGGTGGTGGGAGACATGAGTGGGGGCCTGGTGGAGGGTGCCCCTGGATGCTGGTGGGTGGGGGTGCTGGGGGACATGAGTTGGACATGAGTGGGGGCCTGGTGGAGGGTGCCCCTGCACTGCTGGGGGGTGGGGGTGATGGGAGACATGAGTGGGGGCCTGGTGGAGGGTGCCCTGCACTGCTGGGGGGTGGGGTTGCAGGGGGACATGAGTGGGGGCCTGGTGGAGGGTGCCCCTGCACTGCTGGGGGGTGGGGGTGATGGGAGACATGAGTGGGGGCCTGGTGGAGGGTGCCCTGCACTGCTGGGGGTTGGGGCTGCAGGGGGACATGAGTGGGGGCCTGGTGGAGAGTGCCCCTGCACTGCTGGGGGTGGGGGTGATGGGAGACATGAGTGGGGGCCTGGTGGAGGGTACCCTGCACTGCTGGGGGTGGGAGTGATGGGAGACATGAGTTGGACATGAGTGGGGGCCTGGTGGAGGGTGCCCCTGGATGCTGGGGGTTGGGCGATCAGGGGGACAAGAGTTGGACATGAGTGGGGGCCTGGTGGAGGGTGTCCCTGCACTGCTGGGGGGTGGGGGTGGTGGGAGACATGAGTGGGGGCCTGGTGGAGGGTGCCCTGCACTGCTGGGGGTGGGGGTGATGGGAGACATGAGTGGGGGCCTGGTGGAGGGTGCCCTGCACTGCTGGGGGGTGGGGGTGTTGGGGGACATGATGGGGGCCTGGTGGAGGGTGCCCCTGCACTGCTGGGGGGTGGGGGTGATGGGAGACATGAGTGGGGGCCTGGTGGAGGGTGCCCTGCTCTGCTAGGGGGTGGGGGTGATGGGAGACATGATGTGGACATGAGTGGGGGCCTGGTGGAGGGTGCCCCTGGATGCTGGGGGGTGGGGGTGCAGAGGGACATGAGTTGGACATGAGTGGGGGCCTGGTGGAGGGTGCCCCTGCACTGCTGGGGGGTGGGGTGGTGGGAGACATGAGTGGGGGCCTGGTGGAGGGTGCCCTGCACTGCTGGGGGGTGGGGTGATGGGAGACATGAGTGGGGGCCTGGTGGAGGGTGCCCCTGCACTGCTGGGGCATAGGGGTGCAGGGAGACATGAGTTGGACATGAGTGGGGGCCTGGTGGAGGGTGCCCTGCACTGCTGGGGGGTGGGGGTGGTGGGAGACATGAGTGGGGGCCTGGTGGAGGGTGCCCCTGGATGCTGGTGGGTGGGGGTGCTGGGGGACATGAGTTGGACATGAGTGGGGGCCTGGTGGAGGGTGCCCCTGCACTGCTGGGGGGTGGGCGTGATGGGAGACATGAGTGGGGGCCTGGTGGAGGGTGCCCTGCACTGCTGGGGGGTGGGGGTGCAGGGGGACATGAGTGGGGGCCTGGTGGAGGGTGCCCCTGCACTGCTGGGGGGTGGGGGTGATGGGAGACATGAGTGGGGGCCTGGTGGAGGGTGCCCTGCACTGCTGGGGGTTGGGGGTGCAGGGGGACATGAGTGGGGGCCTGGTGGAGGGTGCCCCTGCACTGCTGGGGGTGGGGGTGATGGGAGACATGAGTGGGGGCCTGGTGGAGGGTACCCTGCACTGCTGGGGGTGGGAGTGATGGGAGACATGAGTTGGACATGAGTGGGGGCCTGGTGGAGGGTGCCCCTGGATGCTGGGGGGTGGGCGATCAGGGGGACAAGAGTTGGACATGAGTGGGGGCCTGGTGGAGGGTGTCCCTGCACTGCTGGGGGGTGGGGGTGGTGGGAGACATGAGTGGGGGCCTGGTGGAGGGTGCCCTGCACTGCTGGGGGTGGGGGTGATGGGAGACATGAGTGGGGGCCTGGTGGAGGGTGCCCCTGCACTGCTGGGGGGTGGGGGTGCAGGGAGACATGAGTTGGACATGAGTGGGGGCTTGGTGGAGGGTGCCCTTCACTGCTGGGGGGTGGGGGTGGTAGGAGACATGAGTGGGGGCCTGGTGGAGGGTGCCCCTGGATGCTGGGGGTGGGGTCCAGGGGGACATGAGTTGGACATGAGTGGGGGCCTGGTGGAGGGTGCTCCTGGATGCTGGTGTGTGGGGGTGCTGGGGGACATGAGTTGGACATGAGTGGAGGCCTGGTGGAGGGTGCCCCTGGATGCTGGGGGTGGGGGTGCAGGGGGACATGAGTGGGGGCATGGTGGAGGGTGCCCCTGGATGCTGGTGGGTGGGGTTGCTGGGGACATGAGTTGGACATGAGTGGGGGCTTGGTCGGAGGGTGCCCTGCAATGCTGGGGGGTGGGGGTGATGGGAGACATGAGTGGGGGCCTGGTGGAGGGTGCCCTGCACTGCTGGGGGTGAGGGTGGTGGGAGACATGAGTGGGGGCCTGGTGGAGGGTGCCCCTGGAAGCTGGGGGGTGGGGGTGCAGGGGGACATGAGTTGGACATGAGTGGGGGCCTGGTGGAGGGTGCCCCTGGATGCTGGTGGGTGGGGGTGCTGGGGGACATGAGTTGGACATGAGTAGGGGCCTGGTGGAGGGTGCCCCTGGATGCTGGGGGGTGGGGGTGCAGGGGGACATGAGTGGGCCCCTGGTGGAGGGTGCCCCTGGATGCTGGTGGGTGGGGGTGCTGGGGGACATGAGTTGGACATGAGTTGGCGCCTGGTGGAGGGTGCCCCTGAATGCTGGGGGGTGTGGGTGCAGGGGGGCATGTGTGGGGGCCTGGTGGAGGGTGCCCTGCACTGCTGGGGTGTGGGGGTGTTGGGGACATGATGGGGGCCTGGTGGAGGGTGCCCCTGCACTGCTGGGGGGTGGGGGTGATGGGAGACATGAGTGGGGGCCTGGTGGAGGGTGCCCTGCACTGCTAGGGGGTGGGGGTGATGGGAGACATGAGTTGGACATGAGTGGGGGCCTGGTGGAGGGTGCCCCTGGATGCTGGGGGGTGGGGGTGCAGGGGGACATGAGTTGGACATGAGTGGGGGCCTGGTGGAGGGTGCCCCTGCACTGCTGGGGGGTGGGGGTGGTGGGAGACATGAGTGGGGGCCTGGTGGAGGAGGCCCTGCACTGTTGGGGGGTGGGGTGATGGGAGACATGAGTGGGGGCCTGGTGGAGGGTGCCCCTGCACTGCTGGGGGATGGGGGTGCAGAGAGACATGAGTTGGACATGAGTGGGGGCCTGGTGGAGGGTGCCCTGCACTGCTGGGGGGTGGGGGTGGTGGGAGACATGAGTGGGGGCCTGTGGAGGGTGCCCCTGGATGCTGGAGGGTGGGGTGCAGGGGGACATGAGGTGGACATAAGTGGGGGCCTGGAGGAGGGTGCCCCTGGATGCTGGTGGGTGGGGGTGCTGGGGGACATGAGTTGGACATGAGTGGGGGCCTGGTGGAGGGTGCCCCTGCACTGCTGGGGGGTGGGGGTGATGGGAGACATGAGTGGGGGCCTGGTGGAGGGTGCCCTGCACTGCTGGGGGGTGGGGGTGCCGGGGGACATGAGTGGGGGCCTGGTGGAGGGTGCCCCTGCACTGCTGGGGGGTGGGGGTGATGGGAGGCATGAGTGGGGGCCTGGTGGAGGGTGCTCTGCACTGCTGGGGGGTGGGGGTGATGGGAGACATGAGTTGGACATGAGTGGGGGCCTGGTGGAGGGTGCCCTTGGATGCTGGGGGGTGGGGGTGTAGGGGGACATGAGTTGGACATGAGTGGGGGCCTGGTGGAGGGTGCCCCTGGATGCTGCTGGGTGGGGGTGCTGGGTGGGGGTGCTGGGGGACATGAGTTGGACATGAGTGGGGACCTGGTGGAGGGTGCCCCTGGATGCTGGGGGGTGGGGGTGCAGGGGGACATGAGTGGGGGCCTGGTGGAGGATGCCCCTGGAAACTGGTGGGTGGGGGTGCTGGGGGACATGAGTGGGGGCCTGGTGGAGGGTGCCCCTGGATGCTGGGGGGTGGGGGTGCAGGGGGACATGTATGGGGGCCTGGTGGAGGGTACCCTGCACTGCTGGGGGGTGGGGGTGGTGGGAGACATGTGTGGGGGCCTGGTGGAGGGTGCCCCTGCACTGCTGGGGTGTGGGGGTGACGGGAGACATGAGTGGGGGCCTGGTGGAGGGTGCCCTGCACTGCTGGGGGGTGATGGGAGACATGAGTTGGACATGAGTGGGGGCCTGGTGGAGGGTGCCCCTGCACTGCTGGGGGGTGGGGGTGGTGGGAGACATGAGTGGGGGCCTGGTGGAGGGTGCCCTGCACTGCCGGGGGGTGGGGGTGATGGGAGACATGAATGGGGGCCTGATGGAGGGTGCCCCTGCACTGCTTGGGGGTGGGGGTGCAGGGAGACATGAGTTGGACATGAGTGGGGTCCTGGTGGAGGGTGCCCTGCACTGCTGGGGTGTGGGGGTGATGTGAGACATGAGTGGGAGCCTGTTGGAGGGTGCCCCTGAACTGCTGGGGGTTGGGGGTGATGTGAGACATGTGTGGGGGCCTGGTGGAGGGTGCCCTGCACTGCTGGGGGGTGGGGGTGGTGGGAGACATGAGTGGGGGCCTGGTGGAGGGTGCCCCTGCACTGCTGGGGGGTGGGGGTGCAGGGAGACATGTGTTGGACATGAGTGGGGGCCTGCTGGAGGGTGCCCTGCACTGCTGGGGGGTGGGGGTGATGGGAGACATGAGTGGGGGCCTGGTGGAGGGTGCCCCTGGATGCTGGTGGGTGGGGGAGGCGGGAGACATGAGTTGGACATGAGTGGGGGCCTGGTGGAGGGTGACACTGCACTGCTGGGGGGTGGGGTTGATGGGAGACATGAGTGGGGGCCTGGTGGAGGGTGCCCTGCACTGCTGGGGGTGGGGGTGCAGGGGGACATGAGTGGGGGCCTGGTGGAGGGTGCCCCTGCACTGCTGGGGGTGGGGGTGATGGGAGACATGAGTGGGGGCCTGGTGGAGGGTGCCCTGCACTGCTGGGGGGTGGGGTGGTGGGAGACATGAGTGGGGGCCTGGTGGAGGGTGCCCTGCACTGCTGGGGGGTGGGGGTGCTGGGAGACATGTGTGGGGGCCTGGTGGAGGGTGCCCTGCACTGCTGGGGGGTGGGGGTGCTGGGAGACATGAGTGGGGGCCTGGTGGAGGGTGCCCTGCACTGCTGGGGGGTGGGGGTGCTGGGAGGCATGAGTGGGGGCCTGGTGGAGGGTGCCCTGCACTGCTGGGGGGTGGGGGTGATGGGAGACATGAGTGGGGGCCTGGTGGAGGGTGCCCCTGGATGCTGGTGGGTGGTGGAGGTGGTGGAGGTGGGGGACATGAGTTGGACATGAGTGGGGGCCTGGTGGAGGGTGACACTACACTGCTGGGGGGTGGGGGTGATGGGAGACATGAGTGGGGGCCTGGTGGAGGGTGCCCTGCACTGCTGGGGGGTGGGGGTGCAGGGGGACATGAGTGGGGGCCTGGTGGAGGGTGCCCCTGCACTGCTGGGGGGTGGGGGTGATGGGAGACATGAGTGGGGGCCTGGTGGAGGGTGCCCTGCACTGCTGGGGTGTGGGGGAGGTGGGAGACATGAGTGGGGGCCTGGTGGAGGGTGCCCTGCACTGCTGGGGGGTGGGGGTGCTTGGAGACATGTGTGGGGGCCTGGTGGAGGGTGCCCTGCACTGCTGGGGGGTGGGGGTGCTGGGAGACATGAGTTGGACATGACTGGGGACCTGGTGGAGGGTGCCCCTGGATATTCGGGGCTGGGGGTGCAGGGGGACATGCGTTGGTGGGCAGTAGTGCAAGGTGACATGTGGGTTGGCTGGGGGGCATGGGCATGGTGGATGGGCTGCCTACGGGACATGTGCAGGGTAGGCCCCTGTGGTGTGGGCCGACTGCAGGGGCCGTGGAGGGTGTAGAGGGAACACCTGGGAGGACCCACACGTGCAATTCACGTGTGGTGCTCCCCGCGCAGCCCTGGAATACACGTACCCTGATGGAATCGCGTGTGATACTTCCTGCGCACCCCTGAAATACACGTACCCTGCTGCTTTTGTGTGTGATACTTCCCCCGCACCCCTGGAATACACGTACCCTGCTGCCACGTACCCTGATGGAATCGCGTGTGATACTTCCCGCGCACCCCTGAAATGCACGTACCCTGCTGTTTTTGCATGTGATACTTCCCGCGCACCCCTGGAATACACGTGCCCTGATGGAATCGCGTGTGTTACTTCCCACGCACCCCTGATGTACACGTACCCATGACAATCGCTTGAGAAACTTCCCGCGAACCACTGAAATACATGTTCCCCGCTTGGCGTTTGCTGTTTGGCAGCCTTGTGAACTTGTCCAGGGTTAGCGCAGCCCTTTGCGATGATTTGGGAATTTGTAAGGCTTTTCCTTGCACGAGGGCGTTCTTGGGGGCGTAACTGGCGCTGCTGCAGGGTCGCTGCGCCACTCTGCGCCACGGCTGGTTTCGGAGGCTAAAATCCATGAATACGCTGTGCGATGAAAAGGATTTTTTTGCACGCGGCTGGCGCAGTGTATCGCACGGGGACACTGTGCGCCAGCCGCGTGCGCCACTTTTGTGCGAATTTCTATGAATTACCCTCTAAGTTGGCACCAGGCGATGACTGCCTAGAGAGAATTTCATATCACACGTATGTGTATCCTGAATAAGAAGGACGCTTTTCATACTAAGTTTTGACATTATGTTAACCAGGAAAAATTGTTGATAAAAAGTACAAATGTACTCACTTTATTTTGAATTTTGATAACCAATACTGTAAGGACTTTCTCAATTAAGATTAGTCATTGGGCTATCATGTAACAGGCCTAATGACTAAGTTAGCACCAGGCGATGACTGCCCAGAGAGAATTCCCTATCACACTTATGTGTACCCTGAATAAGAAGGACATTTTTGTTACCAAGTTTTGACATGATGTTAACCAGAAAAAAATGTTGAAAAAAAATAGAAATGTACTATGTTTTGAATTTTTATAATCAATAATATGAGACTGATCAAGTTCATTTCTTGAACTTTTTTTGTAGAACTAATTGAAAATACTTGCCCCTGATGAAGAGTCATACACGAAACGCGTTGGGTCGCTTGCACAAGAAATATGTGGATTATGTGAGTCATGGAATTGTCATTTGAATCATTAATGTTGTACATTTCTGATCGTTATAATATATCCAAGTGTCCGAATTTGAATTTAAATAATTACAAGCCAAGTTTGTCATCCTGTTTTTAGGATAGCTCACTTGGGCATTGTGCTTTCAAAGAGTTTGGCTAACTATAAGGCCATAGACAAAGTGCAGGGGACGGAAGTTTCCTAATAGGGAACTCTTCTGTGTTTTCCAAAGCCCCTCAGAGCTCATTGAATGTCCTTCTATTCCCTGCCCCCGCTAGTGGCTCTCCCAGTGTCCCACTGCTGTCATCTAACACATAATGGGCTTTCAACTCTGGATAGAACATATACCCAAATGCCAATGTCACAGACCACATACAACCAGACCAGCAATCAGGATTCGGGTACTTCTAGTCTGAACTCTTCAACACTCTACCCCACTAACCACTCAAGCTCTTATTCAGCTAACCCAGACCCGCAAAAATGGTAGATGGGCACTTCACAAGACCACTTTTACCATACATTACTAATACATTGCTTCTCATTACGAATATGGAGGTAGCCAAGCCTCTTTTAGTGGCATGGCTACCCCTGTACTGGGTACCGGGTCCGGGTTCCAGGAATAGGGAATTTCCGGGCCATTCTGACTTTGGAGGGCCCGGTAATTCCCATTCCCCGGACCCGGTACATCCCCATTCCCATGTGGCTCAATGGGAATGGGGAGGATGCTAACAATGGTCCTGTTGATGACGGGCCCGTTGTTAGGATCCTGGTCTGCGAGTGGGCCCCGCTAAGGACGCCTGGTTTTTACCAGACGTCCTTAGCGGGACCCGCAATCCGACCTCGTAATGAGGCGCTAGAGGGATAACGGCGCCGGCAGCTCTACCGGCACCGTTAACCCTCTTCCGCCTAACGTGTAATGAGGCCCATTGTCCAGTAGAACACTTATTACAGAGCTTAGAAGAGAGAGGAATTCTCCATGAAGCACTAGAGAAAAATGTCACATGAGTATTGTTCTTACATTTATGAGTTATTGGTATACCCAAAGCTCTGAGTGGACACTTTAGGGAAAAACACTGAACCGCCATGTTGGATTTTTAATATATAAGTGTGTCTGGGGTTCAGTTCATGAAGTTGCCGCTTGGGGATTGAAGGTACTCCATGAAGGGAAACAGGGTGTGTGTGGGGGATGAGGGAGATGCAAACGTTTGTTATGAATTTGATTCATGAACGCAGCTGAAGATATAGCAACAAGCAATAAAGAAATAAGTGTTCCACGAAAATGGCACATTAAGACACGTTCTACGATCAATTGCCTGTGGGCGGGTTCTGGGGTCCTTTGAGCGCCACGTAAACTTAACGTACAGTTACATTGATAGACCTTTTATTTCCTAATCCTTTTCTGAACGTGCAGAATGTCATCATTTTCAGAACTACACATAACCTCACACAATATTTGCACACATAAATTAATTTGGCATGTTGCAGATTATATTTTTGCACTCCCTCACGCCCACATTCGATTTAAGCCCCCTCTTTGTTCCCCCTAATATTGAATTCTAGAGAAGCCACCGATGGCATAGCCACTCTCATATCAGAAGTAAACGACTGTACAAAGGGGGTTAACAAAAAATGCTGTAGTAAATCAGTGATCAATACGGAGAAACGTGTCGCTTTTGTTTCCTGGAATTGTCTACAGCGAGCAACTCGTGCTGAACACCATTGCGTATCACGTGGTCCAGCACAGGCCTTGCTGCCCTTCAGACACACAGCAAGACAGGGAGGCAGTTCCATCGCAGCGCACGTCTTTTATGGAAAGGCTCAGTGCAAGGGGGCAGCCATTTTGGAAATCAGCTTTCTTCGGTTAGGTTTCAACGCACAGGGATTAGTAACGGCATTAGCATACACACACGCACGTATGGCACACTTGGTTGCCGAAATAGCGGAGTAACAGATGTCCACACCCTTCTTCGTTGCGCATTTCCCTGTCATTTCAAAGGCACCTGTCATGCTGCTCCAGCGCCAGACTACTTCCTGTTGCTTCACTGCTGTGCTGCAGGGCCTGTATCTGTGCCAGGCTTCCACTGGGATGTACAATAGAAGACTCACGTAATACTGGAACGGTTACAACAGGCTCAAAGCCACACGTTTCTCCCAAAGGCTCGTGTAGGAATCTAGTCCAAACATGTATTGACAACACCGATAGGTTTGGCTTGTAAAGTGAAAACATTTTCGGAGGTCCTACAGACAGACAATGTGGGATATGCGGAGGGGAAAGCAGACAGAGAGTAGAGAGTGTGTGGGAGGTTTTGATGAATCAATAGAGTGTCAGGATTGTTGAATGAATGAGAACGAGGGAGAATTTGTGAATTCATGATTTATGGTAACAGATGAATTTGTAAGGGGATGATGGCACTGGGGAAAATAGACGTTTTTGGGTGATTGACAGGAGGTTTAACGGCATATGATAGTGTGAGGTTGTTTTGACGCGTACATGCATAAGTGTGATATTGATTAAGCATGCAGTGATGGATAAACGGGCATGGGAATTCTTGAATCAATGAAATTTCAATGATGGGTGAATGAGTGAGTGTGAGGGCAGCAGTGTGAAGTGCACAGTACAGCTGTGTCATGTGACTTGACTGTTTACTGTGTACTGGTCATGCACTGAGAGAATATACAACACAGCCTGAAATGGTACAAGAATGCAAGGATGTCATTTTACCAAAATGCCTGGGGTAGTGACATCATACGACCCTTGACCCCTGATGACATTACAGGAAGTGATGTAATTGAACCCCACCCCCAAGTGACATCACAGGTTGATTGCAAACGACCTTTAGAATGTTTAGATGTATTTAGCACCCGTGTATCCAGGTGTACTCATTTCAGCCAGATATAAGAACCAAGGCACAGAGGGAGGCATGATTTGTCCACGATTACACATTTGGGCAATGCCATTTTCCAGATTTGATGTGGGGTCTATATCTAAAACATACATAATGCAGTAATTCTAACAAGGTAACCGAAATCTGTAACACAGGCTACAGCTAGTGTATGAAAGATCTATGGATCAATGGACAGAAGTACATTTTTTTTTCTGTGGCATTGCTGTGTTAAACAAGCCAAAAAAGCTTGTTTAACCTAACCTGGGGAGGGGTGCGCTGCTGTTTAACCAGGAGAAAAATGTTGCACGAGGAAGACCTGAAAATGAAATCATTGACCAGGATTTAGTATCAACAAAATTCTCTGGTTATAAATGTATATATGATTCAGCACCACTACGATAGGAGAAACCTATTCGACTGGTCTGCGTGCACACAGGGGAGTGCACCTGATAATGTTATCTTTGCTGGAGTGTAATACCTGGGAAAGGTTATTTCAATATACCCAGGACCCACATTGTTTTTATTATCTAACCGTAATAAGGGGTGCCAGAGGACTGTAAAAAAACCACCATTTCAGGTAATATCATTGCTGCACCCATAAATCCATAGCACCACACAGTTATTTAAAATGTAAAACACCCATGAGCTGCTTCTCACCCGTGAACTCACTGGCAGACTTCAAGGCACGCACTGCACACTACCCCTTTGTCAAACCCAGTGGTGCCCAATGATGTAGCACAATATTTGGCAGCTCCCCTGCGAGCCATGCTGTGGGCTCCCACCCTCAAGCTCCTTTACAATGCACAGGGCACGCCACTCCCTGGGCCGATCGGACCACCATGTGTGCGCAATGTCCATGATGATTATGCCGATGCGAGGGCATGCACGACTGCAAGTGAAAGAAGTAAATATGTTTTTCAATCAAAGCTTAAATCTTTAATGTAACATAGAGAGAAGGGGTGGTGCCTGGTCCACATACATACCAGCCGCCAGTGATTGTTAATGAGTTGTTTTTTTGGAGGGTGTAAATATTTGCCACAACTATGTGATTGCGACTGGGCATAGCGAGGGAGCCTGAACTAACAACAGTGGGTTAGGGTTAGCACCAGAATAAAATGTTTTGAAAACTGGTTTAAAATGAAGCATTACAAAGCACACTTTCTCAGAAAATTTGGGTAAAAGGCCAACAATGTGGGTAAAATGCCAACAATCGATTTTGTAGGGGTAAATCATGAAAAACGTACAATAGATGGAAGTCCCTGCATTATAAGCCAGTATAAAAAAACATTTGTATGCTGGCTGTGCCCATACATTTCCATGCTGTCTCCAACAACATATGGGAATATTTCCATATAAGACCATACTTATGTTCGCTTTAAGATGATTTTCTATAGCATCATTACTGATACTGGGCACAAAACTGGCTCTGTCAATATATGCCAGTACTCCTATGTCAGTACATACTCCCGTTAGTTTGCCCATTAAAAGTGGCATGTCACAATAGGTAAACCTGTCCAAACTGGTTCCAATGTAAGCCAGTCTAGACCCATAATAACAGTTATCTTGCTTGATTCATCATAGCTGCTCAGTTAACATTAAGTCATGCTACAGTGAAGAATATACAGGCAGCTATACCAAAACATCGCTCCAGCGAAGTAACAATGCTTATCATGCTTGCGTTTTTAAAGATGCCGAGTAATAAATGTCATGCCACAGTAAGCAATGGCTAGACTGACTCCACCAAAATGCCATTCTAGCCAGGGAATGCCACACATGAACTTGCCTTTGCCCAAAAATACCAGTAAAACGTGTAAAGTCGATTACAGGATGTGACAATAATGCCCCAGTCATACCCAGTCTCCCAGGGCCTTACACGCACATGGACCCCTTTCATCCCCGGTTACTCACTCATACATCTCCTCTCACACTCGCTCACACTGGATTCACCACACAGGCACACACCAAACCCCACCTAGAACATTCAAACATACACTACAATATGTATGCCCATTCACCCACAAATCACTCACTCACACCTTCTCGTATATGCACTCATTGCATTCTCAACACAGGCACACACCCACCCACCCAGAACATTAAAAAAAACACACCATCACATCATACTCATTCACCCGCCAGTCACTCAATCATGCACATTTTCTTACCTCCATCCATTGCATTTCTACACAGGCACACAACCACCCACCCACCTAGAACATTCAAAACACACCATCACATTCATACTCATTCACCCACCAGTCACTCACACACACATTCTCTTACATCTACTCATTGTATTCTCTACACAGGCACACACACATCCACTCATTGCATTCTCTACACAGGCACACACCCAACCACCCAGAACATTCAACAACACACATCACATCACTTCTAATTCACCCACCAGTCACTCGCACCTTCTATTATAGCCACTCATTGGATTCTCTACACTTGCATCCACCCACCCACCCAGAACATTCCAAAAACACACATCACATCACATCACTTCTCATTCACCCACCAGTCACTCACACCTTCTCTTACATCCACTCATTGCATTCGCTACACAGGTACACACCCACCCACACAGAACATTCAAAAACATATATCACATGATATGATATGATATGATATGATATGCCATTTATAACGCGCCTATAGACAAGTGTTTCAAGGCGCTACAAGGCAAGGGGGTACAGAGGGAAGACAAAGACAACAATCTCACTAGGCCAGGTGACAATGAGATTGTGCAAGTGCAGGGGAGGGGAGAGATAGAAAGTGTGGAAGGGAAGGGGGAGGGGGCAGTACAATAAATTGGATCAACAGTGAATAAATACAAATAAAAATAAAATAAATAGAAACTATAGGTAAATAGTGCAGCCATCTAGTGGCAAGTGCAGGGGTAAGTGCAGACATCAAGAGTCAAGAGCTGGTGGGGACTGTAGGGATACAGAAACAGTCCCCAAGTGCAGGGGTTGCTCAGGAGGCAGTGCAGGTGTGCAACTGGTGGGGGAGGGGATCTGGGCCCGAGATCAGAGGGTAGCCAGGTGACCAGTGCAGTTTCCGTCAGCATTTCAGCAGGGGAGAGGAGGACAGAAAGCAGAAGCAAAGAGGAAGGTCTTGAGGTGCTTCCGGAACCGGAGATGGTTCTCCTGAAGTTTCAGGAAGGCAGGGAGGCAGGGAGGCTGTTCAAGAGATAGGCCCCAGCTGAAGAAAGAGATCTACCACCAACTCGTTGCTTGAAGAAGCGACTGACCCTGAGGGAGTTGGAGGCAGATGAGCAAAGAGCTTGAGATGGAATATATTTAGGAAGAGAGAGTTGAAGGTATTGAGGCCTCACTGCCCAGAAGCCCTTGCGGACAATGCAGAGGGTTTTGAACTTAATCCTCATAGCCACTGGGAGCCAGTGCAGAGATTTCAGTCCAGTAGAGATACGATCCCTGCACTTGAGGTCAAGGACAAGTTTTTCAGTCCTGTTCTGGATGAGTTGCAGAGGGGGTACAGTAGAAGCAGGCAGATTTTTAAAGAGGCTGGTGCACTATCACATCACATCACTTCTCATTCACCCACCAGTCACTCACACTTTCCCTTACTTCCACTCATTATATTGTTTGGGCACAGGTACACAACCACACACCCAGAACATTCAAAAACTCACATCACATAATTTCTTATTCACCGACCATTCACATACATACATCTAACATGCAATTCACACATGCAAAACGCACATCATATTACAAAAAAAAGCCTTCCTACCTTTTACTTGGAGCTTCGGTCTGTCTTTCCAGGCCCCCTCAGATCCTCCATGCTGCTCACAAACAGGAATAGGAAGCTGCAAGAGCTTCCTGGTCTCTGTATGTAAGCTGCAAGGAAGCAGAGGGAGAAGGGGTTGGAGCTGCATGTGGCATGTGACAAGTTCCACATGTCACGGTCAGCTCCAACCCCTACTGAGTGCCTCCTCGGCCCAGCTTTCACCCTCATGGGTGATAACTGGGCGGGCGTGGCGGGCCCCCTACGTGCAATGGGAGGGCCCGCTACAGCAGGAACACTCGTGTTTTTGTTGCAAAAATAAAAATAAAATATTTATTTTAAAGTTGGGGTCACAAGGAATCCCCAGCGGTTGTAACTGAACTGTGTCCCCCAGTGGTTGCACGTGCGACCCATGCAACTCCCAAATGACATCCCTGCAAGAATGAGGGGATATGCACTAAATTATTGAATGCCTGTAACACTACAGGATGCATGGGGTCTTTCAGCAGCACCCCGTCATCCCTGTTTCAACCGTTTGAATTTGTTGTGAGAATGACGGGTGCACTTCAGCTGCCCTTTCTACCAGCAGCCCTGCACTAGGATGTACCAGTGGCGTCGCTAGGGAGGGTATGGGGCGGCCAGGGCCCCCGCTGTGAAACCCCGTGCCCGCATGTGCCCCCCTACCCAAGACCAGCAGTGACCAAGTTCTCCCCTTACTTTTGTCTGTGCCCCCCTACTTTTTTCTTTGGCCCCCTCTGTGACCCTCCTAAATTTGTTTCCTGGCGACGCCACTGGGATGTACACAGATGAAATTGTGGTGCTTGCCCACACAGTGGCAGAGGCAGGTTTTAGGAGTTCATGTGGCTTTTGAGGTTCAAGGTCTTTAAATGTTCAGTACGTTAAATGATTCCAGGTCAGTGACAGTGTGTGTACATTTTTAATGCCGGGGCATCAATATTTTCCATTAATAAGCCCAAATGACTGAGCACAGAGAGAGACCTACGTAATGTAAGCTAGTTTGAGCAGGATCCTTCACTCGAGAATTTATTTAAACTAATGGGTCATTTTATAGAACACTTTTTTTTACAAAAATGGGATGAACAGACATATAATTTACAATCGTTTGAGTAAGGTAAGGACATGTGCTTCCACCTGTGATCTGCTTTGCATGTATGGGTAATCCATGCATGTGCTCCTAGTTAAGATGATGCCAAGTAAAAGAAATGTTTGCATCTGCATGCGTGATAAGGATGTCTTTGTACCTCAGACCCGCCACCCAAATCTTGACATCTCAATGATAGACAACCTAAGGTGAGATAGGTACAGGTCAGCCAGACCAAATGTTTGATCATCAATGCATTTTTTACTGGGCATCTATCATATATGTCCAATAAAAAAATAACAAAAAATTCTTTCTTTCATCAACCAGCGGCTGATAAAAGAAAGGATGATGTGCTATTACGTTGCTAGACTGGCATTTTGGGGAAGCGAGTCTCGCCGTGTCTTACTGTTGCATGACATTCTTAGCTATGAATAATCAAGCATGTTAAGTGGTATTACTTGGCTAAACTGGCATTTTGGGGCAGCTAGTATACCCAAGACTTACTATGTCATGAAATATTTTGCTGCATAGCTATGATAATCTATGCATGATATGTTTTGTTACTTGGCTAAACTGGAATTTTGTGGTTGCCAGTCTAGCCCTTTTTATTGTGTCACGACTTTTCATCTGGGCATCTATGATAAACTGGGCATGGTATTTTTTAATACGTGGCCACGTTGGTATTTTTGGGAAGCCAGTTTAGCCTTTTTTTAGTGTGGCATGTGTTTTTTTTCTGGCATCTATGATAAACCAAACATGTTAAGTGTTATTACTGTCTAGACTGGACTACATTGTACAGCCAGGTAGGACACGTTTTCTTATTGTGCCATGGCACTCTTATAGTATAAATACTGCCATTGTGTGGAAAGCAAACTTGAGTATGTTCTTATATGGGAATTCTGGCATATAATGGTGCTGCCAGCATGGAAATATAGAGCCACCGCCAGTGTGAACATGTGTTTATACTGGTATATATTGTGGGCAAATGTGTCATGAAAATATGTTGGCTAATGCTTCTGTGCATTGTAGGTGAACTGCATCCATTCCATTTTTTGAATGGAGTTACGCTTACGCTCCAAAACCAATTGCAAACTCTTGGCTTTTTACCCAGTTTTTCACAGAAAGTGTGCTGTATAATGCATAATTTTAACCCAATATCAAAAGAAAATGTTCGGGGAAACCCACTCTGAGCTCCACTTGGCTACGCTCGATCACTCAGGCATATTTGTGGGGAATATTTACACCCCTTTAAATAAAATTTCCGCAGCTGCCGCTGAGGTAAATCGAAACCAAAACTGCTCTCTTTCAAAACAAATTTTACAAAGACAATCAAGTAGGCGAAATGCATAGAGGAGTGGGAATGGGGCAACCCCATTAAAATAAAATAAATAAAAATAACAATGAAAAGGGAAGGGGTTGACTCTGAAAGTCGCCCTGTGTGTTAAACCAATTAATACATAGAAAGTTGCCCATTGGAAGGTTTCATTTGAGAACCACATATATGGGAACCGAGGCTTCCGTTCTTAGCTAAATGATTCTAAGTGGAGTGTGGGCCATCCTAGGACTTTCCACTACAAAGCAGAAACATTGTGCATGTGACACACTTCTTTTCCATGACTTGCGGTCATCACAGAGCCATTTTAGGACAGAAACGCTGACTACCTTTTAGCCAATGCTATTGATCATCTTGACGCAGCAGTGAAATTCATAGTCAAACACGGTAATTCATTCTCCTCATATAGCAAACGTACGCGATCTGAAATGGTCACCCTATTGCACACGTGCTCTGCAAGTGACCTAAATGAATAACTGTCTGACTCCATGACAACATATCCTCCAGCTATTTCTTGGTGTGCTTTTTTCTTTGCAGTCTGCTAGTGTTGTTTTACTGGTATGTTGGGTTTCGATGACAAGACAAGCCACAGCTTGCCCTCCTCCACCCGCCTTCCGCCTCCCTTCTGAGCCTGAGCCGTTGCAACTCAGGTTAAGATCGCAGCGCTGTTCTATGGCACGTGATTTATCGTGCCTTCAAACCACGTGCAAGGGAGATTCCAGGGGCGACCACGGCCAATCCTCTAAATGGAGGAAACATGTGGTGTATTCATGCATGTATGTCTAGATAGTGTTATTAGGAACACATGCAATAATTTCCAGCATAGCCTTATTGCACGGCACACATTGCAAGCTACAGATTGCCTCTAGGCACTTTGGAATAAGGATTTCGTCCATTGAATGGCTGCTTCTCATGTATACCCCAAATCACACTTACCGGAAAACGGCTTAAACTTAATGTCACCAAAAACGAAGTGCACTGATGAGTAAATGTTCTGGTTGATTTACCCCAGCACTGTTTTTCAAACTGTGTTCTATGTCTGTACGGATCTTTTTCGGATTGTAAATTCGCATTTACTAATTCTATGTAGTGGTTTTTGGAGCATCCAGGAAATTGGTTGTTTGCTTCAGAATGCAGAGCCATTTGACCAGGGACCCCAGGACGGCGCTGAAGGAGAGAAAGGGGAACAATTCGTGGAAGACTGAGGGAGATCAAATGTGTATGTAAAAGATCAAGAATAAGGGAGCCAAATGATTAGGAAACAAAGCAGGAGCTGTAAGAGAGAAGGTGGGTGGGGGGACAAGAATTGGAAGAGTGAGGTTGAAGAAAGCTGGATAATCAAGAGCAAGAATGAGGGAGCAATATGAGCCAGCAAGCAACTGGAAAAGAGAAGGGAGAGCAATCTGTGGAAGGCTGTGGGAGATTAATGGTGGATCATAAATAGCAAGGATAAGGGAGCCATATGAGCTGGATTCCAAGGAAGGAGATGTAAGAGAGAAGGGGGAGCAATCCTTGGAGGGCTGAAGGAGCTCAACGCTGTTTCATACAGAGCAAGAATGAGGGATCTACATGAGATGGGATCCAATGCGGGAGTATGTAAGGCAGAAGGGGATCAAGAAGTGAAAGGCATCAAAGGTGGAAAATAAAGTGCAAGAATGAGGGAGTCAAATGAGCAGGGAGTCAATGAAGGAGCTGAGGAGCTGTAAAAGAGAAGTGGGACCAAGTAGTGGAAGGCTTAGGGATATCAAAGGTGGATAATAAAAAAGCTACAACCCAGGAGCCATATGAGCAGAGACCAGAGGAGGGAACTGGAAGAATAAAAGGGGAGCAATCAAAGGAAGTCTGATGGAGATTGAAGGTGAATAATAAAGGGCAAGAATGTGGGATCCATATGAGCAGGGACCCGAGGTGGGAGCTGTCAGTGGAAACCTGAGAGAGATCAAAGGTGGAATATGAAGAACAAGAACATGAGCACCATATGAGCAAGGGCCCAAGGAACTAGGTGTACATGAGAAGGGTGTCATTCAGAAGAAGGCAGATGGAGATCAAAAGTGGCTAATTAAAAGCAACAATGCTGGAGCCGTATGAGAAGGGATCCAAGGAAGGAGCTTAAAGAGAGAAGGCCGAGCAATCAGTGGAAGGCTGAGGTTGATCAAAGGTGGATTATATAAAATTACAATGAGGGAGCAAAATGAGCAGGGATCCAAGGAAGTAGCTGTAAGAGGAAAGGTGGAACAAGCAATCAGTGGAAGGCTGAGGGACATCAATGTGTACAAAATATTGGCTCCTTGGAGCATATGTTAGGGAGTTGCATACGTGTCTCGAATTTTTGGTTAGAGATATGTGAGACTTGTGTGAAGATTACTGGTCTGAATTTGAACTTAGATTTCAAAACAGTGATTTTGGGGGATGATTCCGGACTGGATGAACTTAGTTCTGCACATAAAAAATGGCTTTTTAGGAGCATGATCACCGGCAAACGCTTGGTCCTTCGTGGATGGAAAACTAGGATTGCTCCTTTATTTGATGACTGGGTTGAGGAGATGCACAAACTTTCTGAAACAGAGAAGATGATTTACAAATGATCAAACAGATTGTCGGTGTATGATAAAATGTGTGGAAAGTTTAATGATTCAATGTAGTATTTTTTTATCTTCTTCTTGAGGATTGTTTTTGATGATGTATTATATGTTACAGTTCCTCTTGTACATGTTACTATATTGCATGTCATCCTGTCTTCTATATAATATGTTTAGTTTGAAGTACCTTTTCAAGTTTTGAATGTAAATTTGTAAATAAATAAATAAATAATAAAAATCAAATAAAAAAAGGTGGAAAATAAAGAGCAAACATGAGGGAGCATCTCAGGGAGCCATGTGAGTAGTGTTCCAAGGCACGAGCTGTAAGAGCGAAGGGGGAGCAGTCAGTGGAAGATTGAGGAAAATCAAAGCTGGATAATACAGAGCAGGAAAGAGGGAGCCAAATGTGCAGGGAGCCAATGCAGGTGATGTAAAAAAAGAAATCTCCTTAGGCCAGTGGATGGCCTAAGGAGATTAACATTGGATAATATAGAGCACAGAGGTGGGAGTCACCTGAGCAGGGATCCAAGAAAGGAGCTGTAAGAGAGAAGGGCGTTAAAGACGTGGAAGACTGAGGGAGATCAAAGATGTATAATAAAAACCAACAACATAGCAACCATATGAGCAGAGACCCATGAAGGGAGCTGGAAGAGAAAAGGTGGAGCAATCAATGAAAGACTGAGGGAGATTAAAGGTGGATAATAAAGAGCAAGAATGCAGGAGCCATATGAGCAGGGATCCAAGGTAGTAGCTTGAAGAGAGAAGGGCGAGCAATCCGTGGCAGGCTGAGGCAGATCAAAGGTGATTCGTGAAATCCAAGAACGTGGGAGATTCAGGAGCACATTGAGTTTAGGAGGGTTCTCTACAGCAGACTGTACCAGACAAAACATGGAGATACTGTTGCACACAGCCCAAGAGCGTTTCCATGAATAGTCTGTTCAAATGGCTACATTTTAAATATCTACATCAGATATAACATACTCCTCCGTTACTGCATAGGTTTTAGCCTGAGGTTTCAGATGCTTGCGAGAGATGTGGTTACTCCCCAGCTACCATCCTACTTTTGGTTTGGGAATGTAATACGGTAGCAGTGTTTTGGGTTAATGTCTTTCAGAAACTCAATGAGATCATAGCTGAGCAGGTTGAAATCTCTCCCATTGTTGCGCTATTATGATAAATCAGGGACATTTCGGGGTGTAAGAGATGTCTGGGGGATTGCTACTGGTGCTGGCCAAATTTGTTGCTAGGGTGTGGTGTAAGTGGCCTCCGCCATCAGTACAGACATGCATGTGAGATGTGTTGTATTGTCACGACATGGAAGAGCAGTACAGGAGCACAGGGCTGGTGTCCTCTTGCCCCAGGAATATATGGGCTCCCTACTAGAATTACTCACTGAGTAGACCTGCAGAGACAAACACTGGGTATTATTCCTCCATTGTCTCACACACAGAGGTAGAGTGAGGGAACTCTAAAGGTCAGAGCCCTATGGGTATACAGTGAGGGTGAAGGGGGTCTTTGTGTCATATTGATGTCTTGGGCTACGGGGTTGCTCATACATGTTAATTTCTTGCTACTTTCGCTACCAAAGTTAACAGGGTTCAATTGTCGTGGCACCAATCCTGTCAGCTTTATGTTTTACTATTGACTGGATGTAATTTTGCTGATGGCCACTGTTTTGTTTATTTTGAACTAAAACAAGGCATAAAAAAGGCAAGTTAACATTTTCATATATTGGTGATGCTTGACTACGATTGAAGAACATGATGGGAGATGAAAGAGAATGGGAGCAAAATGGATGAGAATGTATTTGAAGTAGTATCATGGACCAAAACATTTAAAAGGTTTCCAGTGGAACGTTTGTGGAAATATCGAAGCTCTGGATTAGTCTAGCTGCGTAAGTATACAAATAAGAAACATCATTCTGTTTGAATGAATTAACATTTGGATAGAGGAAGTTAAAACGATTTTTGACATTGGCGTAAATGCTATTTTACACTAATCAAAAGGATACATCTTGTAAAAATGATTATTCTGCTAATAAATGTCTAGCTGTTTCAAAACCATTCTGTGTTAATGTCTCCATAATTCATTAAGGATCCCCAGAGGTCTATTTGAAGGTGTGTATGGGCATTTAAGATCTGAGACGCCCCTGGATACAATGTTGTAGATCTGTGCTCAAACATGGTGTCAAGGAGGTGCCGAGGATCAGACAATCAGTCAGAATAAATACTCAATGATGGAGGACTCAGGTGCATGCCAAAACCTTGCTTCATTCAAACAATGAATCCAACCCAGGACAGTGTATAAGTATTTCCTCTCATAGCTCTCATCTCTCTAAAAATTGAAAGAGAGTTTAATTAGAGAATTATGTCACAAATGATGGCACATTACACATATCATTTTGCAAAACCTACAGGGTAATTGGGTTGGTTAATGGCTCAAACTATGTATATGATATATGATATATAGGGATGAGTCTCTCAATTGGGAGGCCCATCCTGCTACAACCACTATGTCTATTTTATCATCATTATAAGGACAGCTGATGGGTCAATTCTATCTGGGATAGGCAGTGTGGCAAGGGAACCTTTTCATTGTTTGAATCTAACCTACCAACCATGGGCACCTTGATGAGACGTACAGATATGAGCAAGACATAGTGGAGGAATAAAGAATACTCCTAATCATCCCGAGGCAATGAGGCCTTCCCTGTCCTTTGAATATAACCTTGTGTGCCGTCTGCTGTATGTGTGCATGCTATACAAGTTTGGCATGTGTTCTGTTCAATCTATGTTTGGCACATAATGAATACGCATTGTTTTCCGTCTCTGGATCACATGTTAGCTTACCATGTCTGAGAGCAGATTCCCCTGTATTTATTAAGGGGTTAGCTGATTCCAACGTGCAAGTTGTGTGCTTTGTGCCCATTCATGGCACTAGTCAGTGCCTGTATATAAAGGATTTTGGCTTGCTGATCTCGTGCACATGATATGATATGATAACTTATTTGTATCGCGCTCATACACAACTGTTTCAGAGGATATTATTGGTAGTTTTATGCTCTTATTATAATTGATTAACTGGGGAGTCTATCACGTCTTGTCCTGGGAATTGCTATATCGTGCATGCGTTCGGTAAATCCACTACTCCCTTCCTAGTTTCTGACCTTGGCTCTAGATTGTGAGCTATGGCTTGAGCTTAGCACGACTTTAGATTTGGACATCTGATGTAGTTTAAAAAGAAAGACTAAAAACCCAGCATTGAATATAATGATTTTTAAGAAAATTATTACATTTGTAATATTTCACACTATGAAATGTGCTCTGTTGAGAAGTCTGAGGCACCTTTTCATCACAAAAAAATGCTTGCAACCTGCAGAACCAAGGGGGTATGGAGCTTTTGTTTTGGTAATTTAGATGTCAGATTGGAATTGGCCAATTTGTTCGAAAATGTTTGTTGGCATGCAACATTTGCTTGTTTTTTATATGTGTGATTTGACCTTCGGGGCACTTTTCCAACATACTTTCCAAAAAAGCGAATAGGGAGAGCAGCGGTTAAGGGGGTGTTCCCTGCTACCCATGATCAGTATTTTGGGGTTTCGGGGTTGCAGGGTGGAGTGTCCCCTACTTCCTTAACATTGGCAGGGGACAAAAAAATACACAAACGTTTAAAACGTGCGGCCGATCACTTATATTGTGTTCAGTGTTGTGCGATAAAAAAATTTACAAAATACCCCAATTTGGCACATTAAGTGCATAGATCACTGCTATGGGCTATGACGCCCCACTCATCTCTGCAGCTCCAGCTTTCACTCTTTCTACTCAACCGCCATCCCTTGAGGATCCCACAATACCTGACTCATGGCAGCATCCTCATCAGCCACACTGTCCACACACTCTATATTGATAATAAACTGTTATCTTGTTAACTTGATATTATGATTTCTAATGTTTATAGACTTTAAGTTTTTTTTTTGGTTTAACCTTAACTCTTAAAATAATGTTTCTAATAATTTCCTGAGGAGTGGTGGTGTAGGACTGTTTTCATACTCCAAACTTCCTATCTCTCACTAATTCTACCTGATTTGAATAGACTATCCCCGCAATCACTACCCTCTATGGCATACATATTATCGCTCTGTACCGTCCACCTGGTCTGGTAGGTCAATTCTTCAACCACATCTCCAAACTAATTGGCTCTCTACCTCCAGATCATCACCTCCCTTCT
Source organism: Ambystoma mexicanum (assembly GCF_040938575.1). Classification (NCBI taxonomy): domain Eukaryota; kingdom Metazoa; phylum Chordata; class Amphibia; order Caudata; family Ambystomatidae; genus Ambystoma; species Ambystoma mexicanum. The sequence goes on along the minus strand of NC_090926.1, from coordinate 669,434,317 downwards.
CTCTATGCTGCTCAATACACTGACTGTAACTCTCTTCAACTTAACCACTCACTCTCGTCTGTCCAATATCTGTCCAATATCTGCCCATCCATTCAAATGGAAACTCCCCTGACCTTCTTCTCATCTCCTCTCAACTCCCCACCTCTAAAATCTCCACCACTCCTTCTCCCTCCGATCACTCAATTGTCTTTGCCTTAATTTACACTCCAGCTTCTTCCTCACTCTCTCCATCTACTACAAATATTACTAAGCACAGTTTTCCCTCCTCCAAACTACCTAACTACCTCTGTGACCTACATCATTCTCTCTCATCTCATGCTGGACTTACCTTTCCATTCACTGAAGAAGCCTTCACTAACTTTAACTCTGCTCTTTATGCTCTGTTTTACTCTTGCTACCCTCTTACTACACTTACTCCTAAATCCTCCCCTCCACAGCCCTGGGTTACACCTCACATCCGCACCCTGAAAACAACAATGCAGAAAAATCTTCCCACTTGACAAAGGCCAAGACACTCCTCTGATCCCCAACTATATCTCACTGCTCTTCGAAATTACTCCTCTACTCTTGACTCTGCCAAACATCACATCTATCTCTTTCTCATTTCATCTTAATTCTGCCAACCTAGGTGCCTCCAAAAATCTCTCAACTCAATTATTTCACTTCCTAAACCCACGTCCATTTCCTCTACTCTTTCTGCAAATGATCTTGCTCTCTACTTTGCTTCTAAAGTTCCAACCATTCACAATACCCATGTAACTTACCTTCTGTCCCCTCATCCTGCTCACTACTCTCCACCACTCCTACTGTCCTTTAACATTACTATGTCTTCCTTTTTCTCCATCAACCCTGATGAGATGTTTGCTCTACTCCTCAAGGCTAACTATTGCTGTGCCCCCACTGACCCGCTGTCTCCACACATTGTGAAGCACATAGCTTTGTCTGTTGACCCACATCTTGCTTCCCTCTTCAGCTCCTCTCTTGACAATGCCACATTTCCCTCATCCTATAAGACAGCTACTGTCATCCTTCTCCTTAAACCTGGTATTGATCCTAACTGTCCTGCCAATTTTCGCTCAGTCTCTCTTCTACCACACTATTCCAAAATCCTAGAGCGAATAGTATGCAATCAACTCACTGAGTTCCTTGATACTCACAACCTACTGGACCCCCTTCAATCTGTCATCCAGCTGCTGCATTCTCCCAAGACATCTCTTGAGCACGTCATGCAAGCCTTTCATCTTTTCATTTTCATCTCAACCTTCCTGCTGCCTTTCATAATGGTGACCATTCCGACCTTCTCTCTGCATTAGCTGCTCTTGGCATCACAGATAAGGCCCTTACTTGATTGCCTTCATAGTTTGCCCCTTAGACACTTTCAGGTGTCCTGGAACAGCCTTACCTCTCCACTCACCTCCAATACTGCTGGTATTCCCCAGGGGTCTGTCACTGTCACTTCTCTTCACTTTCTATACTTCAGCTCTTGACACGCTGATTTCCTCTTAAGGCTTCTCCGATCAATACTTCACTGGTGACACCCATATCTTCTTCTCCTTTCGCTTCTTTTCAGATGAGCTGTTGTCAAAAATGTCAAACTCTTTCTCTGCCATCAAATATTTGATGGTGTTTCACTCGCTCATGCTCAACTCCACTAAGACTGAAGTTCTTTACTTCTCAGCCAACCCGGCTATCTCTTACTCTCCCACTCTTCTTCTCTTCTTATCTTCTGTCCTGACTCTGCTTCCTCTCATAAGCTTGGTGCCATTTTTGACCCATTACAGATCTGCACAATCTTCATCTACAAATCTGCCAGACTCATCAACCTCAATATCTGAAAAATCTGTCATCTTTTTTCTTTTAAAAACTGCTAAACAGCTATTCTCCTAATTATTCCTTTCAAGATCTGACTAATATGCCATTGTCCACTATGGCCTTCTCAACTATGCGTTTTCACCTCTGGAAAAAGCCCTCAACTTTGCAGACTGCACACTTTTAAACCTTTCTCACTTTACATCTACCTCCTCTGCTCATCAGCAGATTGGCTGGCTAACCATGAACAAAGGGATTATTATAAAACATCTTCTCATCATCTTAAAAATTATCCAAGGTCTTGCCCCAACCTACCTATCTGCTCATACCACTCCCTACTCTCCTCCTCACTCATTATGATAATTCGCATCTCACCTTCTTGCCACCACTCAGCCCTCTGTGCCCCCTATCATTCCACTCTCACTGCTCAGTCTTCTAATAGGGAATTCTCTTCTTCTCCGTCTCCAAACGACTCCAACTCTACCAGTATTTCAATCCAACCTCAAAGCCCTCCTTCTTTCTGACGAAAATATTTTCTAGCACTCTATGCTACTGCATCGTCCCTATTAGGCAGAGTTTGTATGCAGTACCCTTTGGGACCACTACAAACAACTAAGACTACAGTTGTAAGCAAAACCAACCTTTGGTATAAGTCTCTACTACAGTTTTGTGGTAGCGCTGTTGAGCAGTCCGGCTTATCCCAAGAGGGAATGTGAGCTGTAAGCATGTTACACGGAGGTCTATAATTACAAGTATTCAGATAGACCATTATACTCAAGGTTTCTTGATAAAACACTTATTAATTTATTACACAGTCAGTTAGAAAACATTCACTAGAAGGAGGCAATCTATATCACACACAAATATACTTCAGTACATCACAATATCAGGTTCTGAGGCATTTAGACTACTTTGAAGGAGGAACAAAATGGCATTCAGAGCATTTGAAGTAGGAGCAAAAAGGCATAAATTAATAAAACGGATATTACAGTTACTCTTAAACAGTACAAATAATTTGAGTTCGCCAGAGGAGCTGATTCAATGCAATTGGTTAGGCCAAAGTCAATGGGCTAAAGTATCATATCGGATAAAGCAGTTCTGGAAGTTAAACGGAAAAGTCTTTTCCAAAGTTCTCAGAAGTAGTTTGTACAAGAAAGATTCATATGTCGGGTCAGCAGCTGACTAGGCCTGCAAGTTGTCAAAGTTTCAAGCACTTTCGCAGTGAGAGGTAAGTTCTCTCAGTCGGGTTTCACAGTACTTTACAATGAAGAAAAAGATGCAGCTGAAGGCATTGGTTCCTGGCAGTTCCTGCAGATCTTGCTGTTCCTGAGCCTCAGTCGTGGGGACAAGAGGGAGGACATCGGGGGACTCCTGCACTGCACAGGGACTGGTCTAAAAATCTGGCAAAAGCAAATATTCATTTCCGGTAGCTGTCGTCAAGCACACAAACTGATGTCCCTCTCCCTGGCTATTTGGTTTCTTTCAGCACTCTGAGGAAAATATAACCAGTTCCGAGAATGGTGCCCAGTTGGCTTATGAGTTGATTGGTCCCACCAACTCAAAGGGAGAAGTCGTCCTTGAAGCGCTTTACTGTCAAGATAAACTTGGTGATTCAGACCAGCATCAGGGCTTCACTCAGCTAACCATCAGTCCAGGAGTTGCAGCAGCCGTCCTCTTCCAGCTCATCTTCGTTTCTTTCGTTCCAGTAGTCGACTCTGCCTTCCAAGCTAAGAGACTCACCTTTTAAACAGTTCCTAGCTGCCACTCACCCAGCAGGGTGGCTGTCCTTGCCGGACAGTCAGCCAGCCAATCATGCCAGAGTGCATTTGGGTCTCCTAGAAGACTAAGCACAGGGCGTTTCGGGCACCTCCCTGACTTCCTGCCCACCCCAGACACTCGGGCACCAGAGGTGGTCTTCAGTCCTGAAGCCTGCCTAGGTGTACGAACAAACAAACCAAACCTAGTTTGCGTGCAGATACAAACTCTAGAAGGACCTTTCCATAAAGAAATGGTGAAAAAAGAAGACCTGGACCTGGTTAAACAAAGGATGCTCAGATGCCATCTTGAAAAACATGGCTCCCACGATTTAACACTACCGGTGTTCGCGGTTGTGAAAAATCATGGTAGTTTGTTGTAAAACCACTACCACCAGCCATTTCGAGAAGAAAGGGTAGCATTGGACCGCTGCATGAGTTTCTAGGGATAGGGGATACTAGGTAACTCCTCCAGCGCTCTATTGTAAAATAGAGTGTGTTGGGTCTAGGAATTTGAAAAGACTAGTAAAGTCAATTTCATTTTACTTTCTTTGCGAAACAGTAGTTTATCCCAGAGAAGGTATTTAAACCTTGGGACAGCCTAAAAGGCTTCCCTGTGTCACTGCACTGAGGGTGCTGTGTGACACAAATAAAACAATGATGCCTATGGAGTTGTCTAAAAACACCATAACCAAAAGAAATAAACACAGAAAACAAACAGAATAAAAAGTACAGAGTCCCAAATTTCAGCAAAAGAGCTGGGGGTCTCTAAGGTAGAGAGCAATTAGCACATTTATGAGAATTCTCCCTAACAGCCCCATTTAACTCTCCCATTTCCCTTTACAGACAACCCAACATCATTTCCATCACCCCTCCATCCTTAATTTAGCACCTTCTCCACCATCCAATTCTTATGTCATTCTGTACTGTCCTCATCTCTTGTTTATATTTCCACCTTTGCCTGCAACATCTGGTCTTGAAGTCACATTCTCTCTCCCCATTGTAAAGGGCCCATGTGCCCTTCGCTCTGCTATCAATGGTAGATTTTATAAACTAAATATAGGAATGTGTGTTGTAATTGTATAAAAATATAAAAAGGGGTACATTATAAATACCAAATTTAACAATTGAAACATTCCAGCAAGATTACATTTATGTATAATAGCTTTTTGAAAAATATCAATTAAGGTACTTCGGTCCAGTATCTGCTCCGTGCCATAGCCATCCTCAGTAGAAGAATCCTCTGGTGAGATTTCAGGGAATTGGCCTTTTGCATGTAAATTTACCAAAATGTCTACCACGTAACTGCGACAAAGCAGTCATGACGACTTTGGTACATTTCTTTTTGCCCAAGCAGAGTAGAGGTTATGGGGATGTCCCCCTGCACTTTGTGGGTGCAGTAAAGGGAGTCAGGGGTTGTGGGGGTATGCCCCGCTTACCCTTGTGGTAAGTGGGGGACAAGAAAGCTTAAAAAAATGAAAAAAAGCACCCTGCAGCATCAGCAGCGACACACGTAAGTGGGAGGAAGTGACACTGCAGAGATAGCATGGAGCCGGCAGCGCACACACAAAGGTAAGTGGGGTGGGGGTCGGGGGCAGGTAGGGTAATGAGGGCCACGGGATGCATGCAAAGTGATCTATCTGATCACTGTGCAGCGTCATAATTGGGGTCAACATTTTCATCACATCGAGCAGTTATTGGCCTATGGCTCAAGTCAACTGATCCTTGACAACACTGACTTAAGCATTTCCCCTGCATCGCCCTGTCCGTGCAGCCCAAGAAGGGCTCAGGCAAAGGGCACCTTCCATTCCTGTTTACCTGTTAACCCTGGAGCTGCAGCCCTGTCAGGTCTGCAGCTGCAATCAGGAAGTAGACTATGTCATTGCTGTACTGCTTACATTATGAATCTCAGTGTTGTTTTGTTCTACCACACTGCATTTTTTTCCCACAGTGCTTCCTAGATGGGCTATGTTGGAATTTTTTACTCTCGTTACACTTTTCAGGCATGGTACTCAACCACTCTATTACACTACTTACTCCAATCATCCACGGGACCTCCCAAAGCAAGCTCCCCCTGCTTGTCTGAAGCTAGCTAACACTGTACCAGCCTTCACCTACCCACTCATCTATACATCCCATACACTTTCATCTGGAAGCTCCCACTCCTCCCTCCAGCTCCCCTCCAGAACCTACTACCCCCAACCTCAAAGAGCCATCCAATCAACTGGGTAAAGTGCATTCTGATCAGTGCCAGATCCATTGCTAAAAATGGTCACAACATTTGGGACCTCATTTCATCTGAAGGCCCCATGTCCACTTCATCCCCAAAGCCTGGTTCTCACAAGAATTCCAGCCCATTGCTCATGAAGCCTTCCCTAAAGGCTACAATCTCATTGTTCATAACAGAACCAGCAGGGCAGGTGTTATTGCCATTCAGCACAAACCCAACCTTTCCATTTCACACTTGGAGGAACAAGCCTGCAACTCAGAGTGGAAATCCCTCCTGATAAAATGTCTGCTCTCCCCCCTCACAAACTCAGAGCTTCCTGCTCATGTATGATTCTATGTTCTTTCATCATCAGGCTTTCTAACGCCTGCCTTTTAAACGTGGAGAAAATAACGAAAAAGTTCATTGATTTTTCTTTTTTTGCGGGGGTTCCTTCAAACCATTCCTCCCCACCTATTCTTTACTATTTCTGACACTCCCAACCCCTTATCTGCCCTTTCCCACCCCCCAAAAAACATTCAATTAACTTTTTTGTTATTTTCTCCACATTTAAAAGGGAGGCGTTAGAAAGCCTGGTGATGAAAGGACGTCCTACCTCATATATAAACCCCCAGGCTACAACAGATGTTTTGCAGAAACCCTTTGTAACTCTTTAGCCGCCACCTTGGTCTCCCACACCCTCCTCACAATGCTAGGGCACTTCAATATCTGGTTTGATATCCCACAAAACCCATGACAAGATCTCTTTGGGACAACCTGGAAACACTACATCTATTGCAAATAGTCTAAGGCACTGCCCGCTCTGCAGGCCATACACTAGATGCAATCTTTTCCTCTCCAGAACTCATCACCCCACTCTCACCTCGCCCGCTAGTCTGGATGGACCACTGAGCCATCATCTGCACTCTCTCGACTGTAGGCCCTCCCTCCCCTGTGGCAGCACCGGGGCCATCTATCCACTCCCCTCTTTGGAAGAAAGTCAAACTAACTCTGGCAGATCTCCTACTGGCATCTCTGACCTCCACACTACTCCAGTCAGGTCAGGTCAGATCTCCATTCACCACTTTGATCTCTGGCTCTCGGAAACACTCAGCTCACCCACCCTGTCAGATGCTTTTCTAGTAGACAAGGCCTCGCCCCTAGATGGTTTACCTCAGCTCTCAAATCTCTCATATCCCAGAACCACATCTTAGAATGCAGATGGCATGCAGATCCCTTGCTGCTGAATAGATTTGCCTACACAGCTCAATCCTTATCAGGCAGAAATATGCTAGGCCAAAAAAAACATTACTGGAATAGAATCACCAACACTCCAAATGCCTACAGGGAATTCCACAAGCTTATCTCTGAACAAAATGCCCCAGCATGCACCGTCTCCTCCCCCTCCCACACCCAAACTATCTGTGACTCCCGCTCAGACCACTTCCACAGCATAGCCCTAGAAAGGAATATCACCATCATCACCAAAATAGCATCAATCACCCCTCTGCCACGGTGACCGTGACCTGGTCATCAGATCTGCCTTCCACCCTCCTGCACTTCTGCTCCTTCTCTCCTCTCTTTCACCCAGAATTTTGAATGCTACTATCTAACAGACAAAGACCACTTCCACCCAACTCTACTAAAAGAAATCCTATATACAACCTGTGCCAGCGACATTGCAGGATCTATTGTTAAAACATCTCTCACTTCCGGCACCTTCCCAGCAAAATTCAAAACCTTGTACACCAAGCACCTGAATAAAATTTCCTCTCTTGCTCCTATGTGCCGACCAACTTCGGAAGCATCTCAAACAATAGTTAAACTAATAAACCAAACAACCTACGGTGTAAGTGATTTCAATCCGGCACACACCTGTGTCAACGCCTCGCGTGTAATGAACAACTGAAATCCTTATTTATTTGTGTCTAAAAGTTCTTTTATTCTGAACGATGTACCACTCATATCACGCCCCTCTCCTGAAACCCCCCCCCCCCCCGGTCACACTGAACCAGGAATCAGGCTGGTTTGCAAAGTTAAAATATTTATTTATGTATTTACAATGTAATCATACTTAAGCAATATGACCCGAGCGGCGGAGGCATTACCGACTCAGGTAATGCCCCGTGGCCCATAGGTATAGGCCCCGAGCGAAGTCGGTAATGCCCCCGCTGCGAGGGTCATATTGCTATTAGTACCCCGGCCCGCATTATGTGCACTAAAAGCGTTTCGGGACAGAAAAAAAAAAAAGAAACAACCAAGAAAATGGCCGCCATGGAAAGGGAAAATGGAGTCCGTTTTCCCTTTCCATGGTGGCCATCGGGAGCGGACGCGCTGGGAACACAGGTGTTCCCAGCGCGTCCGCTCCCGAAAAAGGATCAAAAAGAAGGTAAGTGGGGTGCGGGAGGGCGGGAATGGGAAGTGGGAAGAGGGAAAAAAAAAATGTACCTGCATCCCCGGCGGGGGACGAGGGAAGCCCCCAGCCGTGTGGAGGCGCAGAGCGGGGTTGGCCCCGCTCCGATTCTCCACACGGCTGGAGGCTTACCTCGTCCCCCGCCTAGGACACAGGAACAAGAAGGTAAGTTGGGGGGGTGGGTGGGAGGTCGGGAATAAAAAAAAATAAAAAAAAAGACTTACCCGAGTCCCCGGTGGGGGGCAAAGGTAGCCTCTCAGCCTTGGGGAGGCTCGGAGCGGGGATGGCCCCGCTTCGAGCCTCCTCATTGGTTGAGGGGCTGCCATGCCCCCCGCCGGGGACAAAGGCTGTGGAATCCCGACGGAGGGATTCCCGGCCTGGGAACGACTAGGCGAGGGCCATCACCAATGGGGTGATGTAACACTATATAATCTCTTTAATACACAAGGAGTAATAGTGAACAAAACAATTCAGCACATAAATAATGCTTTTTTGTGTGTTCAGATCAAATAGCAGTGTGGTTACTAGTTCCCCCTGCACATCCCTGAACCCCCCAGCAGGCAATGTAAAGAGATGAGAAGAGAGCAGGTATTCAGGAATTGCAGAATTCAAACAACATATCCATGCCAATTTCCGTTCAGCAACACAAGAGAAAAACAGAATTGATTGGCAAGCGGTCAGAATATTTTTAAAGTTATCTTGAGGATGGATTGGGTAAAAACAATTAATATGGCTTAAATTTCTGAAATTGTTTACATTTTCATGGGAGCCGCTTTGGATAATTGCACACAAACACTAGCAATGATTTGATACTAAGCAACAGTGCCAAATCTTAAAATTAAGGTCAGGAGCAATCAAAAGCTGTTTTACACGTGTCAGAATTTCCCTAAAACGAAATTCATGACAAACTTTTCAGCATGCCTAATCACAATCACGGGAGATCCGTATGGATTTGGGATGCTGGTTTAGAAGCGATTTAAAGCTATGGATGTTAGCTAGTTTAAATTGTTTCTAGCACAAAAATTGAGAAAGTTATGGAATGCGCTTTTAAAATGACAAAAAGGATTCCTTACACTGGAGGATGACTATGAATAAATGGATACCACACAGGAACACAGCCACTTGATCAGGGTGACTGTCTGCAGTGGACCCGCCTTCTTCAGATGAAAGATGTCAGTGCAAAGATAGTTTTAACAATTTTTAGCACAGGAGGAAGATACGAGGGATAGGATAGAGAGTTCAGGCTATTAAAAAATACTCCTAACATTGTAGGTTCTGAAGATGAGATAGGATGGATTTAAGATAGGGATTAACTAAGCAAGGTAGATAGGCTAGTGACACAGTTCTATCTATAGATACTCACTAGATATGTTTTTACACAGAACCGTCAGGATTCTGGTCAGGGATTCTGGTCAGGACAGACTGCTAGGCATATCAGATTGGACTGGGTCTGTTCATAGCACGGCACAGGACTGGATCGGATCTGCAATGGCTCTGGTCACAGCACGGCACATGAATGGATTGGATCTTTTTGGTTCTGATGATAATTATTTTAGCAGGCAAGCAGTACAGCACAGACCAGCTGTATATTTTGATGTTCCCCTTAGGTTTCTGGGCTTGGTTCTGGTTCTGGAAATTTAAGGCCTAGCTGAAAATGGTCCAGCTATGCAATGGGCCTTTCTGCTTTGCCAAGTTTCTGGAGTCTGGAGCAAGTAAGATGGAAGGTTCTGCAACAGGGTGCTCCGCCAGCATTCGGATAGTGGGTGAATCTGTGTGACTTTTTGAGTGCTGAGCTGTCTTTATTTATACTTATGATAAAGGGGATGTGTGTGTTGGTTTATCCTAAGCTTGCCCCTTTGACAGGGATTGGTCAGGGTCTCCTCTCTTCCTTGATAGGAGGAGAAAATCAGGGTGTCACCTTACAGTGTGGGTTTATGAGGCTTAGAGTTCACCCCTAGCATCTTGAACACAAAATCTACTTTTGGTACAATACATAATTCCACATGTGCAACCTCTATAACAATCATATTTACAGATTACATATTTTGTGTGGCAGATACTCCTCCAAACCACGTCGCTGTAGGATCTTGTGTCTGCTTTTCCCAGAATTTTGGCCTTTTTATCTGGAACACAATGGGGGTCATTCCGAGTAGGGCGGTAAGGGTTAACGGTCACCGGTAACGAGACCGGTGCCGTTAAACCCTTACCGCCCTATTCCGAGTTCCCTTTGCGGGTTGGTACTTAACGCCTGCTTTTTGCAGGCATTAAAAAACCAACCCGCAAAGGGACGTAATTTACGGTGCCGTAATTAGCAGATTCCCCATTCCCATTGAGCCCTATGGGGCAAAAATGGGAATGGGGAAGGGCCCATGGTGAATGGGGAATTACCGCCCCCGCCAACCTTGGAATGGGCGGTAATTACACCATTCACCATGGCGGAGTCGGAAAAATACCGGCGTCAACCAAGGCGCTAATAGCACCTTGGTTAACGCCAGGGTCGGAATGAGGCCCAATGTGCAATTTAGGAGCAAATTTCCAAATTTCCAAAGCATGGGCCCACAGTGCTGGAGACCCCTGGGGGCAGATGATCACTGCCCCCAGGGGTGAAAATGAAAATTAAAAAAAATATCGAAAAGTCGGGGGAAGGGGGAAGGTGGGAGGGGGTTTAGGGCCCTGGGGCCCACTAGACCACCACGGATATATGAAAATGTGGTGTCCTTGGAAACAACCCCTTTCCAACAACACCATATATATGAGGCATTGCTGGTCACGGATCGGCGCAGAATGCTCGATCCGTGACCAGCAACCCACTAGACCACCAGGGATCTGTTTGTGATGTGGTGGGGGAGGGGCGCTGCTTACAGTAAGCAGCCCTCTCCCCCCACGGCCCCCAAAGCATGGGGGCACATATGTGCACAACAGATGGCTGATCATCTGCCCCCAGGGAAGGGTACAAAACAAATAATAAAAATAAATAGAACTGGGGCAGGGGGTGGAGGGCCTGGGATTTTTTTGCCCCCATGAAATGGTGGTGGCCCTCCCCCTCCCACACCAAGTGGAAAGGGGGCCACCCCTTGTAGCCCTCCCTGGGGGCAGATTTATGGCCCCAGTCAGGAGTACATGAGGTGGCCCCCATCCAATTGGGGGGTGGGGGAGAGGGCTACCAGTATTAGTGTGCATGCCCCCAAAGGATGTGGCCTGCAGGTTATCCCCCCCTGGGGGCAGATGGCTGATCATCTGCCCCCAGGGAAGGGGGCAAAACAAAACAAAAAAAAATGAAAATAAGAAAAGGGAATTTTGGGTGGGATTGGGGGAGCCACCAGGGATATATTTTACAGAAATGGGGGGTGGCCCTCTCCCCAAGGGGAAATGGGGGCACCCCTTGTAGCCCTCCCTGGGGGCAGAAATCTTTTCCTAGGAAGGGGCATCAGACCCCAAGGAGGGCTGCATGATATGCCCCCCTCTTATCTGCCCCCAGGGAGAGCTGAATGAGATGCCCCCCCTGCATTTGGTGTGGGGGGGTAGAGGGTCAACCCCCAGTACATTAGAAAATTACATGCTGGTTTAGGATGCCCCTCAGCCCGCCCTACAGTGTAGTGTACCCTTTCCATTTTTTCTTTGTTTATGAAACTTGCCTTGGCAAAGAGGGGCACATTGGTGTGCTAATCTGGCACCAGGGTGCCCAAACCTTACTGCCCCACCCACTGGGGGGCCTGTCCCACCATTTTTGGGGGCCCTCTCCCCCATCACCCCAAATGGAGGGGGGGTGTACCTCACGCAGCCATTTGTAGGAGGCCCAGGGAGGCCTGCATGAGTTGCCCCTGACACCCATTTGGGGGCAGGGGGGAGATGGCCCCCAAAAATAGTGGGACAGGCCCCCCAGTGGGTGTGGCAGTAAGGTTTGGGCACCCCGGGCCAGATTGGCACATCAATGTGCCTCTCTGCACCAAGGGGAGTTTGGTTACTAAAGGAAAAAAGTGAAAATGGTGGAACACTTTTTAGGAGGGGGCTGTGGGGCACCCCAAAGGGTCAGGGAATTTTCTAATGGGATGGGGTGTTGACCCCCCCCCCCCACCCGCAATGGAGTGGGTGCCATGTCATACAGCCCTCCCTGGGACCAGATATCTGATCCTAGGAAGGGACGCCTGACCCCAGGGAGGATTGCAGGACAGCCCCCCCCCTTATCTGCCCCCAGGTAGGGCTACATTTTGCTGGTGTGACCGTAGGTAACACATGTTTTTTGTTTTGTTTACAGCTTTTTCTACCCGAGCAGCTGCAATGTTATGTGAGTACTGTTTTTTATTATTCTATGGTTAGGGCCCACTGTCAATAGGGTGGGTGAGACTGGGGATGGATTGTTGGTGGTGTGGGTGGGAATGGCCCGTCTGGGCAGATCACCTCCAACTGTCTTGGAGTTGCGGCTGGGCTGCATTACAGCTTTTCCCTTCGGGGAGGTATTGGCACACTGCCGGGACTCCTTGGTGGGGAGAAGCTGTAACGCACGGTACGTGGTGCACCCACACATGTGAGGTACTGTTTTCATCGGGACACGTGTGGGGACGTGGGAAGGTAGGCCATGTGTTGTTGGTGGTGTGTTTCTGTGGGTGGCCAGATCGAAATGTCTGAGAATTGTCTTCATTTCCAGCCAATTTCAGAGACATTTCCCTGTGTCCACTCACCGAAACACGTCGCCAACAACAGATGTCATACCTTCTCGCGTCCCCACAGGTGTCCCGATGAAAAAGGTACCTCACATGTGTGGGTGCACCTACTGGGGGTGCAAAAGGAAAAGGTTAACCCGCTGGTAACCCTTTACCAGCCACAGCACAATTGGTTCATGTGGGCAACCTACAGATATGGGCCTAGGGTGTCGAAGCCAGCAAGGAAAACAGGGAACCCCATGCATTTCCCAAAAGAGGACACCCATGGGAATGCACAGAGGTCTGACTTGCACGAAGCGGCCCAGAATTTATTACCCAGAACTCCAGACAAAGTGAACACTGTGTTTTTTTCCCACCAAATATTACACTTTGTCGGGGATTGTGGCTAATAAAAACTGGGGCAATTTGCGCAAGGCAGACCTCTGTGGATTCCCATGGGTGTCCTCTTTTGGGAAATGCATGGGGTTCCCTGTTTTCCTTCTTGGCTTAGACACCCAAGGCCCATATCTGTATGGTGTGCTGGTCGGCAGAGAGTCCGAAATGCAGGTGTCAAAACAGAGTTGGGGTTACTTGTGTTTTAGGCTTTCCCCTTGGCCCTAGGTAGGTGCACCCACACATGTGAGGTACCTTTTTCATCGGGACACCTGTGGGAATGCGGGAAGGTATAACATTTGTTGTGTTTGTGTGGTTTTCAAAACGTTTTGACCCATTTACTGGTGCACTCTGTCACACAACCCTTTCTTTTCCCAAATGTGACCTACATTTATTCGCTGCTTTAGGCACCATACACCTTTGTAACCTGCACACGTCACCTACCCATGAAAAGGTCTGCCTGTGCTCTTTCAAAGAATGTATGCTTGCTATTCCTCACCACATTGGTTTTTCCAATTTACACATGCTAAGTGCGTCTGTTCAGGCCGTGAGCGTAAAACTCCTGTGTGCCATGGCTCAGTGTTTGGCTTGTGGTATTGCTTGTTTTGTAAAACACTACAAAAAATGTGTGCCTTCCTAACTGCAAGAGTCGGGGGAATGTAGCGGTGCATTGCTTTTCTCAAAATTCATAGAAGCCATTGCCATACCAAGCGAACCATGTCCAACACCTTTTTTTGGTCATTTTCCCACTTTTCCCCCAATCTATGGCATATTCCCCTACCTAGTTGTTGCCTGAACTACGCAAATCACCCCTTCCTAAACTTTGAATTTACTTTTCAGAAATATATGCCTTTCTGTCCTCCAATTCGGCTTGCCTACCCTTTTCTTGCATTCCGTCCATGCATGTCTAATTGGCAAAAATGGCCAAAATTGCCTACCTGTCACAAAACAGTTGATAACCACATCAAATATTTTTCTTTTGTTTCCACTCAACCTGTTCTTGAAAGGCAGGAAATTGGGGAATTCAGCACAGCAAACCATTTGTTTCTAGTTCTTACAAGGAAAAAAACACAGGCTTCTTTGTACATCATTTTATTAGCATTTAAAAAAAAAAATATTCACGCTTTTTGCTTATTTTCTCTCACCACCCTACATCAACCTAGGACTCCTGGGTGTCGTTACGACCACCTACATGTTTGAAAAAAAGGAGCCAAATTTGGCCGAGATATCTCATGTAACAAAAAAGTTACAAGGCTTTGAATGGCCACATACCGAAATCACCAAAAAAGGCCCTGGCACTGGGGGAAAATACCCATGGCACTTAAAGGGTTAAATGTTAATACTGTTGCATTTTTCCTTAGCTTAAAAACAAACTTGTGATTTCAAACTAGCAGCTAGAACACTTATTTCAGATTCTAAACCATGGGATTAACAATTACAACATAGGTTACTCTCAGTTAGAGGCCACTTAGATTGCACACATTTGACTTCAGTTTATACAAGTTTAAAGTTTATAATGCAGGCATCTGACAGCTGTCATTCAGGCGGCCAGGGGTACTGCGCCCAGAGTTTGACAGATTCCACAGGCAGGCAACTTTTGCTGTGGATGTTTCTTTGATACTTTCAACTTTTCAGGACATTGTAATTTCACAATGATTTCTTGACTTAAGTGAATTGTAGCACCCAGTAAGAATTTATTTTGGATGTTTGAGGGTGTTGTGTACCAACATTCTGCAGTTTCAGCAACCAAGAATAAGGATTTAAAGCAAGATTTTGGATTTCTTTTAGCCAAGCACCGCTTTACCTTCTGTGCTCCAGATTCACTTTTGGAGCCCAGTGATATGTTTCAGGAATGTTTCAGGAATGAGATCTCTGTTCCACCACTGACAACATGCGTGGCAGATTGGGCTGCCATCTTTTTGTGCTTTGCAGAGCGTGAATTTCTGAGGTTTTGGCATGCACAAGGGTTTTGCAGCTATTTTACTATTTTTGGCACCTTCCGGACACAGTGATGCCGCATTGCAGAGCAACAAGTGGGTTGAATCATCCAACAGAGACCCCCTCGCGACTTGAGTTTGATCGCCCGTCAAGGGGAAATCGGGAGATTGGGATGTTCATTCTTTCTTTTTTGGTCCAGGTGGAAAAATTCTGCTGCTTCTCCCATCAATGCTGGATCGACATGTTCTCCTCGCCGGTTCTGGATGGGAGTATGGAGCGATACTGCGGGCCACTTGGGTCTTTCCTCCCGGTCCCCGAGTGGTCCTTCTTGGTACTTAGAATCCTTGGTTTCAGTGCTATGAGACAGAACAGAGCATGGTTATGGAATTTTCCCCACTACTATTCATGTAGTGGGGCAGATGCATACATTGAATAAAGTTTAAAATACATCCCTTCTATATTTCCTAATGATTTTAACAGGTGGAATGGTTTTAACAGTTGGAATTTTCTAGGGGGCTGGAATGTCCCCCTCTGGGTTTCCGGTTGGCTCCTCTATTTGCCGCAGAGTATGCGTGGGATGGCAACTCTTAAGCTGGTTTATGTGGACCCACTTGTATTCCCCTTCTGCCAAACTGCCCTTGGGGATGCTGATTTTGCAGGCGACTGGTGAGATTCTGTCTACAATTTCAAAAGGACCCTGCCAAGTAGGGAGGAATGTGCGCTGTTTGGCTTGGTTCCTTTGGAAATTGTACAAACAGACCAGGTCTCCTACTTGGTATTCTTTTTTAGTTGTCTTAAGGTCATAGTGGGTCTTCATACTGTCTGCAGATCTTTCTAGATTCTGCTGAGCAAAGGCAAAAGCATGTTGAAGGTGTTTTCGCAGATTCTCAACATACTCATGAGTAGGGGAAGCATTTATCAAGGTCTGCTCTTGGGTTCTGTAGAGCAGATGCTGGGGAAGCACCATCCTTCATCCAGTCATAAGCTCAAACAGAGATTTTTTTGTTGCAGAAGGGGTAGATCTGATTGCCATCAGGACAAGAGGTAATCGAATGTCCCAACTTGGCCCAGAAGCTGCTACAAACTTTTTTAGTATGCTCAAAATTGTCTTGTTGTATCTCTCAACTCCACCACTAGAGGCTGCTGGTAGGCAATGTGTAGTTTCCTTTTGACCCCAGGTATCTCCCACATCTTTGTCATCACTACGCTAGTGAAGTGACTACCTCGGTCTGAGTCAATCCTTTGGGGTAGTCCAAAACATGAGAAGATGTAATTTATCATCAGAGCATCTACTGTTTATGCCTTTCAATTTGGGGCAGGGAGACATTCCACCCATTTAGTGAACAAGCATGTCACGGTCAACATGTACTTGTTCCCCCAGAGGAGCGAATCACAGGCCCGATAAGATCGACTTGTAAATCTGACCAAGGCAGTGTCATCCCCCTCTTTTGGAGAGGAGCACGGTGTGAGTGATGCTGGCTGAAATTGTGCACACACAAGACACCCCTTCAAGTATTGGTTGAGGTCCTGTGTGGCCAGTACGCAACCTCTCGCAAGATTTCTAATGTCGTATGAAACCCCCGATGACCGGATGTGGCCTCATCATGGGCGTGACTTGACATCAGGCTTCGGAATGAGGTGGGGTCATGGCCAGCTATGGATCTCCTTACCAACAAACCATCTTGGACTCCGAACATTTTTGGACATTTCATCAACACTCTCATGTCCCCGTTCCCTATGCAATTGGTATCCTTCAGGGGGAAGTTCTCAGGGCCCTCAATGTGTTGATAATACTTAGCAATTATTGGATCCCCTTTTTGAGCCGTAATCAAATCAGCATCTGGGGTCTCCTTACTCCATTGTGCAGTTGAGAGTTCATTGTGAGTATTTGTCTGGCACTGAGTGATAGCAGTGAACTGGATTTCCCCCAACAGGGACTCAATCTCCAGTAGATCCCCTTGGATGGCTCCGGTTTTGGCCAGCTGATCAGCTAGGTAATTTCCAGTTTTGTCTGGTCCCTCAACTTTAGAATGACCCTTGATCTTTTTCCAGTAGATGGTCATCCCATTCGAGGTGACCAAATCATCAATATTTCATATTAACCTCCCATGCTTGAAAGGTTTATTATTAGCACATAGCATTCCTCTGGTTTTCCAGTTTACCAGGGGCTCCACAAACATGTTTCGTACATAATCCGAGTCTGTGATTATGACCAGTTCGTGGAGTTGGTGTTCGACAGCAGTGAGGATGGCTTGATGCACAGCCATCAGCTCTGCCACTTGACTACTTCGGGGACCGATTTTGTACCCAGCGGAGGTTTCTGGGGCATCATTCACCCATGCATTCCCTACTCCAGCCACAAGTTCCTTTTCCCCGTTGTTGTCAACATGGTAGGAGCATCCATCCACATAGACAGTGGGCATTCCCTCACACTGGTCTTCTTCATAGATTTTGTGTGGTGAATTAAGGTATACCTCTAGGTTGTCCTTGATTTTTAGACTTTCGTCCTCGAGACCGTTTTCTCTGGCACAATCATGCAAGTCAGCCAGACCTTGCGCGAGGGGACTCTTCTTGTTTTGGCCATATCTGACCTCCACAGGAAAGCCTTGCATTGACAGAATCCAGGAAGTAATTCGGGAATTACTCACATTTCCGGCCCAGATTCTGTTGCTTTGGAGATATTGCAAAGGTTGGTGTGGAGTCTCCACTATGATGTGTTCCCCCTGGATAAATGGGTGGTAATTCTTCAATGCCCACACTGTTGCCAGGCGTGCCTTCTCACAATCATTAAATTTTTCCTCCATTCAGGATAAAGTCTTTCTCGCATAGGAGATTACTTTATTGACCTTGTCATGCTTTTGATATAATACTGCAGTCAAGCATATATTTGAGAACTCTGTCTCCAAGAAGAACTCCTTGTTTATGACAGGGTAAGCTAGGCAAGGCGCCTGTGAGAGGCTTCTTTTGAGCTGTCTTACTGCCTCAGTTTATTCTGGAACCCACTCCCACTTGACCTCCCCCTTCAAAAGATGGATCAGGGGTTTTGTGATCTATGCCTAGTCCTCAATTAACTTTCTGCTGTAATTAGTTAGTCCAAGGAGGCTCCTTAGTTCCCACAGAGTTGAGGGGTCTTTTAGTTTCTGGAGGGCTTCTACTTTCTTTTCCTGGGGACAGAGACCCTGAGCAGTTATCTCATGCGCCAAGAAATTGACACAGGTCCTGCACCACTATGCCTTTTGAAAGGAGAGATTTGCTCCGGCAGCCCTTAACTGTTTCAGGACATAACGGATCTCCGCTATGTGTTCCTCCACAGTTGAGCTTTTGACTAGAACATCGTCTACATAGGCCAGGTTACCCCTTTCACCCTGGTTGGGCATGGCCTTATGTAGAAAAATGTTAAATTCATTGCCGGAGTTGATGGATCTGAAGGGAGTCCGGGTCCAAGTGTACTGCTACAAAGGTAAAAGCCAGATTGGTCCTCCCTACTGACAGGTACAGTCCAGTACCAATTGGTTAGGTCAATGGCAGTGAATACCTTTGACCCTTGGATCTGGGTCAGCCCTTGGTCAATATAGGGAAGAGGTCATCACAAAGTATGGACCCGTTTCTTGAGCTCAATTAGGTCAGCACAGAGTCTCCACTGGCCGATAGGTTTCAAAATCCCCAGCATCGTATTATTGAAGGTGCTGTCGACTGGACGAATTATCCCACGGGACTCAAGGTTCTTAATTATTTCAGTAAGGGACTCCATTGATGCGAGAGGCAAGCGATATTGCCTCACAAACACTGGAGTCATGTCAGGGTCCGTGGGAATTGTTGTTGTGTGTTTGTTGGTGCGACCACATTCATATGAGTCCACCGCAAAGAGATCTTGAAAATCTAAGAAAACTTGTTTCAATTTTTGCTTTTGCTCCAGAGTCTCACAGGCATCAGCTTGGTTGACTCTTTCTTCAACCATCTGCCTGAAGCCTGGAAAGACTTTCGGTTTGGCTATCTCAGCGGCCTCCTCCAGTGGGTGGAGAAGTCCCTGGTTAAAGTGCTGATTTGGACTGATGGCTTCAGGTGGGGAAGGCTGTCCTCGTGGACTTGAAAGATCACCTCATCTCTCCGGAAGTCACAGGTCACATCTTCCTTACCATAAGGGCAGGAAGAGTACACCAGGAAATTCCTCCCATGCTGGGTGAAGACCCTGTCTGGTGTTGTGTCATCATCGCTATCACTGTCAAAACAGTCCTTGGGGATTAGTCCTAACAGTTCATTACCTAAATCTATGGAAAAATGTTGGTCATCAACCGCCAATCCAATAATGGTGACTGCGGCCAGAGTGATCCTCTTTAGATCGCTGTTATCCACCTCTATTGGAATGGTGTTGTGTTCTACGTTGACTAGTGGTGTTGGGTTTACCCCAACCCTTGCTGTTGGAAATGAGCGTTAAGGTGGACATAGGCGTCAGGGTTTTTCAGTTTCTGTCCTCTTTTAATTTTTACTTTCAGAGAGAATTGTCGGGTCCGTTCTGGGATGGTGACTTCCTCTCCAATCTGAATTTCATCTGCCTATGGCAGTAGTTTAGCTGCCTAAAATGCTTTCTCCGGGTCATCAAAATCCATGGGACTACCCGCTAATCGGGACCAAGCTTTGAAGTTTATTAGGTCCAAACTAATGGCAAAATGATTGAGAATGTCTCTGCCTAAATAAAATGGAGCAGGGACATCTCGCACGACCAACCGATTTTGGACTATGCTGCTAGGCAGGAGATGTTTGGAATTGGGTGTTTCCAGGTCCATATCCCATTTGTCTACCAGTTTAAATGTGGGAATGGCTGGATCTTTTGGGAGTTTGCGGAACATGGCCTCGCTGATGAAGCTCTTACCGTTGTTCACACACACTCGGGTGAGAACAGAGTCCTTCCGCTCATTTAAATTTATGGGGATGACCAACTGCTCTCCTATTTTCTGAATATCAGCCAAGCTTTGAGCTGATTTCTCATCTTTTTGTTCTATAGGAATGGGATTTTCTGATTTGAATTTGTATAGAATTTCAGAGTGTTTCCTTCCAGTGTGGAATGCCACCTTAGACTGGAAGGAAGGTTGATTTTCAGAAATAGAAAGGACTTCCCATCACCAGTTTGTTGTCCTACTGCAATTACTGTCACGTCTGGGACTTGATTATTCTGGAAGTGGAATTCAATTTGGTCAGGTTTCAACCATGTGGCATGTGCCATTTAAACTAACATGGTTGATGCTCTGTTTCAATTTTATTGGTCGGTTAGTCTGGGTCCAGAGGACCTTGTTTACACAATCTGTGAGGGGAGACAATCTACACAGGATTTCATTCCCTAGTAAACAAGGTGTGCCCTCTGGAGTCACAACTATGACCGGGTGCTTCACCTTGTGTCGCCCAATTTTAATGTCTAAATCCGCAGTCCCCTCGACAGGAATTTCCTTCCATTCGAAGTTCTGAAGTTGTCCATGAAGTGGGGTGGGAGGAATTTGGTACCTCTCCCCCCTTCCCGAATTCAGCTGATCAAAGGCCCTTTTTGACAGAAGGGTAGCTTGGGATCCAGTGTCCACCAGTGCCAAAATTGTACATTGCCCCTGTATTTGGACCGGGACATAAAATCTTCCCTCCTTTTCCTTAAGGGGGAAAAGATAATGCACATTTTTGGCCGACTGGTGGGTTATTTTCTTTGCTTTGGATACTGATAGAGAGGTGATTTGGACAGGGTTTTGTTTGGGATCTTGGGAACCTGTAAGAAAAAGGTGACAGCTAGATATGAGGGAAGTTTTGGGTTCCCTGGTTCTGATTCTGGGCTGCCCCCTCCCCCCCTTTTGGAGGCAGTCACCAGGATGGGTTTGAACCAGGGTTATTTTTGTGCTGGTCATTCTGGGGTTTGATGATGGGCGGTTTTAACTCAGTCCCCACATCTACCCAGTCTGGATTTGGATCCTTTGGGACCCATTTTTCTTTGGGAGGAGTTCCCCCATCCCTGAAGGAGAAGATCCTTTTCCCAGAATCCTCTGAGGATCCCTCTCCTTCAAACTGGAAGGTTTGCACCTCCTCCACAAAATGGGTCTTTTTAGGCTCTTTATTTCTCCTCCCCACCCTCTGATTCTTGGGTTGCAGACTTTCGGGGGAAGGAGATTTTGGTTCCAGTTCCTGGGTTTCCAGGGGCTTTTCACAAGTGGGGAAGGAAGCTTCCTCTAATGCTTTACACACCCCTTCCCATTGTGCCTCCTCCCTGGGAACCGGTGGTTTGTCGCGGTTCTTCCCCATCATTGTTCTGGAGCACCAGATCGTGGATTCGAGGAATTCTGAGCCACCATGCTCATCTGAGGGTTCTGTTGAGCCCTCAGCATGCGACCCAGATCCTGTGCCATGTTCTGGACCTGGCAATCTAGTTGGGACACCCGCTCTTTCTGGCATGGGGTCCTCAAGTCTACCCTGGGATGATCCTGGGAAGGGTAACTATCCCTTTACTCAAAATACCCCTGGTTAGGATAGTTCAGGAAGCCCTCCACCCTTGGCCTCCCCTCTCCCCAATTGGGCTGTCTGGGCTCAGGAAAGTGGGGAAAGAAGGATGAGTTATTTTGGGGGTTGAGGTTTGGCGGGTACCGGGGAAAGAAATTTGGTCCAGCATGTTGGGGATTACTGCCCTCCTGGGGAAAGTGAGGAGGGAAGTTTCCTGGGTTTCCTGTTGTCTGGTTTGACCCTCCCGCCCTGGGCTGGAGGAGTCCACACATAGCCCAGGATGAGTCTATTTCCCTTGTAGCGTATGCTGATGTAATCAGGGGAGTTAGGGGTCCCATTTGTGGGGTTACCTCCCAGGCTCCCTGTTTGGGATTGGCCCGAGAGCCTTCTGGGTTTGGGGTTGGTTGGATTCTGCATGGGGAGGTTTTTTAGGTCCCCCCATCTCCAGATCTAAAATGGGGGCAACCTTCACCTCTGCCACCTTAGCAGCAGCATGGGTGTTGGTTGTATTGGGGTTTTTGCTAAGATTTGTATTTTCCAACAGCTTCTGTACTTCATAGATGCGCATGGCTTGTTCAATTACCCTGTCTAGTGATCTTTTCTCATGAAAGTCCTTCACTAGCTGGGTCATAATATACTTAGGGAGAGCATGAAAGAAGGTGTTCACAAATTCCTTACTGTCAATGCGCACCCTTCTAGTGGTCTGGGCAAAGGCGCATTTCGATTCCTGAACAAATTCTTGTGGGGCCTGGTCTTCCCCACATTGTAAGTTGTAGGCTGCCTTTCAAGCCTCTTGAAGGTTCCTATGAATGGAAAAATGTTTCATGTTGGCCGCCCTATAGGTGGACCATCTGGAATGCTTCTGATCCTCCAGCCCCGCAAAGAAGCTGCAGTAATCAGGAGAAAATGTCCACTTTACATACTGAATACAGATTTGGCTGTCCTTCAGATAGAAAGTCTCCATCATCTGCTCAAATAATTCAAGGTGCTCCCAAACCGAATATTTAGCATTTTTGTGGTAGGGTGTGATGATGCTCCTAATAGCTTTTATTTGTTTCAGGGGATCCTTGAGTAAAGCCCTCTTAACTTTGTTAGCCTTTTTAGTCCTTGTCACCCTAGTCCACTCATCCTCTGACTCAGAGGCACTGCTACCAGAGGTGGCTCTCTGGTCTTCTAGGCTCTCCTGGATTCTGCGAGCTTGGGAGTGGCTGGCAGAATGTGGGGGCCTAGTTCCTTGGGTCCTGTGGTGCTCAGCTGGGAAGAGGTTTTTAGTATGCTCTTAGTGGGCCTAATCTCATGGAATTCCCCACCATATTTCACTGCCTGATCTCTTGATGAGTTATATTTCTGAGGATCCATTTCTCTGATTCTCCCCTCACTGGAGTCTCCCTGATAAGAGAAGATGGCCCTAGCACTTGGGAACTTTTACATAGATGCCCGCCCATCCATTCCTGGGAGGCGCTGACCTATTAGCCCCATATTCCCCATTGGGTTGAAGTCTACCATCCCCGTGGCCCTTGGTTCATTTGAGCCAGTGGACATGGGGGTGGCAGAGTCCATGGAACTGAATAGATTAAAGTCTCTGGTGCCAGGGTTCCTGAGGTTATGCTCAGGGTTTTCCCTCTCCCATCTGACCTCATCTCTCTCAGCCCCTACTCCCTGATGGCATGCACGAATCTGACCCTTTTGTCCTTCTATTAAGGCGGTACTGGTCTCTATTAGTTGTTCCTGCATGGCTATTTGTGTATGGAGCCTGTCATTTTTCTCACAGAGAGCCTCATTGACTCTCTGTGTTTCCTGTCTAATTTGGGAGTATTGGGCCACCTTTTGCTGCAGGAGGCTCACCTCCTGAGTTCTGTGCTTACTGGCCTGGTCATTCTATGCCAGAGCATCTTCCACCCTCCTGGTGTGTTCTAACAGCTTTTCATAGTCCATTTTGAGTTCACCCAGTCCCTGAAGGGCCAGGTGATTCTCTTCCACCTTGGTTTTTATATGGCTGACTTCCTGGCCTAAGGCGTCCCTTTTCTGAATTAGAGAGCCCCTCTGTGCAGCCAGGTCGTCCCTTTGTTTTTTGAATGCATCTGGCGCTCTTCATCAAATTCTCTTTGGGATTCAAGGTCTTTGAGAATAAATGTATTATTTCGTTCTTTTACTTGGTCTATCTGGTCTTGTAAGACGTGGAGCTGTTCTGCATAGACTCTGTTAATTGTTGCGCCAGATTTTGTTGGCTCTGTTTTAAAGAGTCCATTAATTAATTAATTAATTAATTAATTACATTTATAAAGCGCTCACACAGCCCGCAGGCATCGAGGCGCTGTTACAGGAATAGTTTTTTGTCTTAGTTACGTATTTATAACGCGCTTAAACACCCAGAGGTTTCTAAGCGCGGACCCGGGGATCGAACCTGTGTTGCTTCATGTCGTCTTGCTTCCAAGACGCGCACGCTGCCGCTGAGCTATCCTCCCGGGACAACCTTTCTTGAGAGTATATTTGCAGTGCCAGTAATTTGGTGTCTTGCTCTACCCTCTCTTGCTGCAGGAGATCCAGTTCTTCTTTTACTTTTGTCAGGTACTGTCTGGTTTCACTCTCTGATTCTTTGCTCTTTTGTAGCCTTTGCTCTGCAGAGTCCAGATCATTTTGGGTCTTTTCTAGGGATTGTATTTGCCTTTTTGCCAAATCTAGGTTTTCTGCATATTTTTCCTGTATTTCTCCAATGTGGAGGTACAGGCACGCCGCTAATTTGGCAATTTTACATTGCTCTTCTTTTACCCTTGGGGCCATATACAGTTCACTAAGTGCCTGATGTAATGGACTCTGGTCCTGCCATATATATAATTCTGTGGCAGTGGCTTGTTGTTTGATTTCCTGCAGCCAGACATTCTCATCCTGCTCAACCCATTCACCCCTGACAAACAATTTGTGCAGTAGGTGTTCTTTTGCCATATTAATTTCCACTGAGGTCGCCATTCCGGAAATATTAATTTCCTTCTGACTTATCTCAAGGTTACTTTTACCTTTGCAAAACAGGCCAAACTCCTTTGAGTGTTTCTATTGAAGGGTGTTTTTACAGTGTAGCACAGTGTGGTAGACCAACAAGGTGGATGTACCCCGTCAGTTAGCACGCTGTTTTAGACTGTCACAAGTGGTATGTCTAATTCAGGATCTCGTGACGAGCCCCCAATCTGTAAGTGATTTCAATTCGGCACACACCTAAGTCAATGCCTAGCGTGTAATGCACAACTGAAATCCTTATTTAGTTGTGTCTAACAGTTCTTTTATTCTGAACGATGTACCACTCATATCACGCCCCTCTCTTGGAATCCCCCCAGTCACACTGAACCAGGAATCAGGCTGGTTTGCAAAGTTAAAATATTTATTTATGTATTCACAATTTAATCATACTATGTTTTAACGGGTACACAATGATCACCAATGGGGTGATGTAACACTATATAATCTCTTTAATAAACAAGGACTAACAGTGAGCAAAACAATTCAGCACAGAAATAATACTTTTGTGTCTGCTCAGATCAAATAGCAGTGTGGTTACTATTTCCCCCTACACACCCCTTAACCCCCCAACAGGAAATTTAAAGAGATGAGAAGAGAGAGCAGGTATTCAGGAATGGCAGAATTCAAATAAAATATCAATCCCAATTTCCCCCCAGCAACACAAGAGAAAAACAGAATTGATTGGCAAGCTGTCAGAATAGTTTTAAAGTTATCTTGAGAATGGATTAGGTAAAAACACTAAAGATGGTTTAAATTGCTGAAATTGTTAAAATTCTTATGGGAGCCGCTTTGGATAGTTGCACACAAACACTAGCAATGATGTGATACTAAGGAACAATGTGAACTCTTAAAAATAAGGTCTGAAGCAATCAAAAGCTGTTTTAAACGTGTCAGAATTTCCCTAAAATGAAATTTGCGGCAAACTTTTCAGCGCGCGGTATTCACGATCACGGGAGATCTGTATGGATTTGGGATGCAGTTTAGAAGCAGAAGTTGAAATTTTGTTTCTAGCACAAAAACGGAGAAAGTTTTGGACGTTTTAGTGGAGGTCATTTTTTCGAGATAGGTGCAAGAATGGGAAAACGGGAATGTGCTTTTAAAATGACAAAAAGGATTTCTTACACTAGAGGATGACTGTGAATAAACGGATACCACACAGGAACATAGCCACTTGAACAGGGCGACTGCCTGCAGTGGTCCCGCCTTCTTCAGATGAAACATATCAGTGCAAAGATTCTTTTAACAATACTAGCACAGGAGGAAGATAGGAGGGATAGGATAGAAAGTTCAGGCAATTCAAAAATACTCCTAACAATGCAGGTTCTGAAGACAAGATAGGATGGAATGGATTTAAGATAGGGATTGACTAAGCAAGGTACATAGGCTAGTGATACAGTTCTATCTATAGATACTCACTAGATATGTTTTTACACAGAACCGTCAGGATTCTGGTCAGAGATTCTGGTCAGGGATACTGGTTAGGACAGACTGCTGGGCACATTGGATTGGACTGGGTCTGTTCACAGCAGGGCACAGGACTGGATTGGATCTGCAATGGCTTTGGTCACAGCACGGCACAGGACTGGATTGGATCTTTTTGGTTCTAATGATAATTCTTTTAGCAGGCAAGCAGTACAGCACAGCCCGGCTGTATGTTTTGATGTTCCCCGTAGGTTTCTGGGGTTGGTTCTGGTTCTGGAAATTTAAGGCCTCGCTGAAAATGGTTCAGCTATGAAATGCGCCTTTCTGCTTTGCTAAGTTTCTGGAGTCTGGAGCAAGTAAGATGGAAAGTTCTGCAACAGGGTGTTTCGCCAGCATTCGGATAGTGGGTGAATCTGTGTGACTTTTTGAGTGCTGAGCTGTCTCTATTTATGCTTATGATAAAGGGGGTGTGTGTGCTGGTTTATCCTAAACTCACCCCTTTCAGAGGGATTGGTCAGGGTTTCCTCTCTTCCTTGATATGAGGAGAAAAACAGGGTGTCACCTTTATGGTGTGGGTTTATGAGGCTTAGAGACCACCCCTAGCATCTTGAACACAAAATCTGCTTTTGGTACAATACATATTTCCACATGTGCAACCTCTATAATAATCATATATACAGATTACATATTTTGTCTAGCAGATACTCCTCCAAACCCTGTCGCTGTAGGATCTTGTGTCTGCTTTTGCCAGAATTTTGCCCTTTTTATCCGGAACACAATGTCCAATTTAGGAGCAAATTTCTACAAATGTGCGCATTGAACATGGGCATATGTGTATAAAGTTTCATACTTCTATCAGAAATACATTTTGTGTAATATCACATTTTCCTCCATTTCTTCCCAGAGTTCTGGCACCTTTTCACCCGTGCATCCAGAAATTACATTAACAATGCTGTTATTTCCATATTTTGCACAATTTTACATAGTAAGTTATCAGTCTTTTTAAAATGTGTCCTTTGTCCTTGTTAAGCAACAAATGGTTGTTTAGCTCCACCCCTTTGGTCTCTCCCTGGGACCCAGGAGCATCTCCTCTCTGTTTCTCCTGGGCAGAGGCCATTTACAACCCTTCACACTTGGCATTTCCTTTAGCTGGAGAATGTCCATTGTCTCCTTTACCCTGCAGACCAAATTCTTCCCCCACCCTATAATCATCACTTAGGTGTGATTTCCTGTTGGAGAGGACTGGAGGGAGAGGCCTTGCCTCTTTGAGGAAAGCTGTTATTCCAGTTCGGTTAGCTTTAAGCCAGGCTTCAATTTAAATGTTAATTCTGTTTCATTTTTCCTTAGCTTAAAAATAAACTTTTTATTTGAAACTAGCAGCTATAACACTTATTTCAGATTCTAAACCATGGGATTAACAATTACAACATAGGTTACTCTCAGTAACAGGCCACTTAGATTGCACACATTTGACTTCAGTTTGTACAAGTTTAAAGTTTATCATGCAGGCGTCTGACAGCTGTCATTCACGCGGACGGGGGTACTGTGCCCAGATTTTGACAGATTCCACAGGCAGTCAACTTTGCTGTGAATGTTTCTTTGATACTTTCAGCTTTTCAGGACATCAATTCAGTCACAAAAATCTGCTACCTACATATGCACATTCTCTTTCCTTTCCTTACCTTCCCTCACACAGTTGCCATGATCATTGTTATTGTCCTCTCATGCCTAGACTATGGTAACACGCTATACCTGGGGGAACCTGCATCACAAAAAAGAAAACACCAATGTGTACGAAATATTACAGCAAAGCTCCTTCATGGCGTGGGCCAGAGAGAACACATTACTGCATGTCCTTCACTGACTGCCGATCGGGTGACAATCTACCTTCAAGGCAATGTGCATCACCCACCAAGCTCTCCACAACACAGGACTGGAATATCTGCAACATAAACTCATAAGCTGCATGCCAACAAGAAAACTGAGATCAGGGGCAGCACTCCTCCTCATAATTCCAGTTTCAAAACCAACCAGAATAGGGAGCTCATCTTTCTCAGTCCAAGCACCCACCATCTGGAATTAGATTCCACTCACCATCCGCAGCATAGAGGATCGCCTCGACTTCTGGAAGGCTCTCAAAGCTGACTTTTCCCATATGCATCCTTGCTGACTTAATCCATCTCCTGGATGAACTAGTACCTCCAGACAGGAATTCAAGGGCACCTGATGAGTCGACAAGGTTGTACCCAGTCTGCAAGGAAAGGATTCTAGTTGTAAGGATTCCTTATGATATGCTCTGCAAGAACTCGTCCAAACTAGATGTCAGCCTTTAGTCACCTGTTTGTCTTGACCCCCCATCAAAATGGAACAGAGCTGCATCCCTCCCAGGGCACAGCCATCAACCTGCATACATATGCAAAAAATAACTGCTTAACTTGACCTACCCAAACACACATCACCACTTCCCATAGAATGTAGCTTAGTCCCATGAAAAGAAATTCGGTCCATCTGTACATAAAATCAATCCCCCTGACACTCCGACTCTCCTAAATATCTGTCACAGCCTCTATCCTCTCATCTTATTTCCATGAGTGGCTTTCAGGAAGCTAGCCACTCCCTACCTACCTTCATTCTGGCTAAAATGTACACACACACACACACACACTTTTAGAATCCTTGCTTCACATCTCACATTTCGAGCAACAGTCCTCCCCTATGGTGTTCATGCCCACAGCACTTCGAAGGCCATGGCAGTAGCGCTGTACACATGGCATATTAGATAACTTATGAATAATTGTATGTACTTGTTCAGTTTGTTTCTGGATATTAATTATTAACTATGTAAATCCCCAGAAATCGCGGAAGTATGTAAAAGTAGACTAACATGTTAATAATATATATTAAATAATATTTAAATTATACATATTTTTAGCTTTTATTTTGTTTTATTGATTTTGGAAGTTTTAAATGTTTTAATTAGTAAAAACATGTTTCAGTGTTAATTTGTTTTGTACAGTATAAGGCAAAATTTAAAATTATACTATGGGCCTTAATACAAGTTTGCCGGTAATCCACCAGTAGTACTGGCGGGTTACCAGCTAACTCACTGGTAGTACCGATGGGTTACCAGCTAACCCACTGGTAGTACCGGCGGATTACCAGCAAACTCGCCTTGCCATTACCAGCTCCCAATATCCTGGTGTTACTGGGATATTACGGGTGACAACAACAGTGGTAAGGTCCCATTCCATGGGTTTGTCCCAATCACTGGCTCCGGTAGTACTGGTGCAAGTGATTGTGCAATTCT
The DNA here is from genome assembly GCF_040938575.1 of Ambystoma mexicanum. Taxonomy (NCBI): domain Eukaryota; kingdom Metazoa; phylum Chordata; class Amphibia; order Caudata; family Ambystomatidae; genus Ambystoma; species Ambystoma mexicanum. The sequence continues at coordinate 669,404,955 of NC_090926.1, read as the reverse complement.
TTGCCAGTAGAGGCCTGAACTCCCAGCATGCCACGCCTGCCAGTAGTTCACAGCCCCTACCGGCAAACTCAGAGTGTGCCTGTATGGTAAAAATGACAGATCCTGTGTTACTGGCATTTTGTTTGCCATATTTACTACCAGACCGACGCACTGGAAATGAGGCCCAATGTATTGCATGCATATGTAATATTGATGGGTTCATTTTTTAATTGTCATGAAGTTTATGTTTTATAAATGTTTAGACTTACATATAGACTGCATGCTACTTTATACATTTTTTAATGAAAATTACTTGACTTGTGTGTTATAAGTAATTATATTCATGCGGTAGATATTTTGAATTGACATTTTTCTTAAGATATATTATTTTGTTTTGGTCTTATTATTTGTTTGCTATAACTGAATGTTTTATATGTAGTAAACAGGAGCATGTACAACACATATTTAGTTTATTTCCTAGTTGTATATTATTGATATATTTAATATTTGTTAATATATGTATGTTTATATTTTTTAAATTATATATTAATATGACTTTGTATGTAAATTGCATACCTATGTTTTCTAAGAGTTTTGAAAAATATGCTTATTTGTGGCCTGATTTATAATTATTTTAAAAATAGATAATTTAGTTTTACTTTTGAAATATCCCAGTTTTTTATAGTAATATATTTATGATTTTTTAAAGCAAAGGCCAACATTTATGAATACACAAATACATAAACATTTAAAATTCAGAATATGTGTTTTTATATGCATGAAATATTGTAAACAACACCTGGTTTTAATAAATATTTACTTTTTAATAGTATCTCTTAAAGATGCTTCTTTAACTTTCTCCAGATGCAATTATTGTTCCACATTTTAAGCAGCCTAAAAAAGAATAAGCATACTCTGGATCAATACTTGATCAATTTGGAAGTGACACAGAATCAGCAATGATATGTTTTGGGAACTTTAAAAGGTATAGGCTCGTGTCCTTTGCCTACAGTTACAGTTTATATACGTTTTCTGGTTGTTTTATTTTTATAAAATGTTTTAATATAAATCTTCTCCTGTTTATTTTGCCTATGTGCTAACATTGCTGAATTGCTTAAATGATATTTTTGAGGGTTAACCATTTTTAATTTAGCTTTCCAGATGGTGAAAATACCTGAAGTAACATTTCGCAAATAATCTGGTTCATGAGTTTCAAAGAAGTCTAAATCCAAGACCTTAATTTGCTAATTGGCATTGTTCTAGAGGTAGTTCGATTTGTTTTAGGTTGTTTTTCGGTTTTGAAAGTAACAACACTTATAATGCCTTTACTAATGTCAGGATGAGGGACATTTTGTTGAAATATTTCTTCAGTTATGGAACTTTCTGATGAATGAATTAAATAAATTCTAGCAACAGGTACATTCTCTTTTTTCAGACATACTAGTTTTAAATGTTAAACATGTTTTAAGGTTTTTTTTGCAGATGTAGTAGTTGCCATTGGTACAGCAATAGTTTTTGTTTTTAGATGAGACGTTTTAGGGGGTCATTATGAGTTTTCTGGTATCCCCTCAGTAATTCCTGTGGGATACTGGGAAACTGATCTTACCGTTACCGGCGCCTGATATCCTGATATTACTGGGATATTCCAAGAGCTGGCAATGGCAGTAAAGAGGACTCCATGGAGAGTATTGCCTGTAATACTGGTGCCAGAAATACCAACTGTTTTTGCCAGAGGGGGCCTGTCATATCTCTAGCACTTGGCTGGAGGTAAATAAATGAAACCCCTTGTAATTTGCCAGTCCGGGAAATTTGACGGTCACAGAATTACCTGCAATTTTCCCAGACCGGCAAACCTGTAATGAGGGCTATTTTTTTTAATTGAAGTAGTCTAAGAGATATGATGTATTTTTATTTTTGGCTGAATAAACGTACCTTGCTCTGATAACATGGCACAAATAGTAGTAGGCCATGCATCTTTTTTTTCAGTGTCTATAATGACAGTTTGCACTTTTGAAATAGTACTAGTAGAAATAGGGAATGCATTTGTGTTCTTTTTTGGGAATTTGGGGACTGTGAACTATTGGAAAAGTAATATGTTCAGTATTGGGTGATGTATCTGTCAATAGGCAATGCAGGTTGTATTTCCTTTTCAATAGAAACTTGTGTTGTAGAAATACATTCAAATGTGTACTGTGTGTTTAAGACATTTTAATTTGTTGACTTTAGGTGTTTCACATGGTGAATGTAATTAATTATGTATGGTACAGATATACTCAGTGGTAACATTGGGAGTATTGGATAGTATATCACTATTTTCAGTTGTTTGTTTTAAATGTTGTAAAGGACTTGTGGATGCAGAAGGAAACAATTCAGCTATGCAATACATGTTGGTGTTTCTGCAGTATCTTTTTCTTTTAAAAACATATTTCCGACTTCTTCTTCTGTGATTTTACCAATAGTTGGTACAGTTGTAATGTTGTCAGTGGGAATGTTTATATTAACTTCCTGTTGGGTAGTAATATGTATGATTTTATGTTAATTTTTTGTGTTCCTTTTTGTGTGTTTCTTTTTGGAGGAATATTTGTGGTATTTTGCTTTATGATTTCTTTTACTGCATTATGTTCATGCTTGTATTTAAAGCTGAAAATAAATAACAAAAGACAATGAGCCTCATTACGCGTTTCGAGGTAGCCATGCCGTTTTTAGTGGCCTGGCTATCCCCAACCTCAGGTCCGAGGTCCTGAAAAAGGTTATTTACCGGGCCATTTAGACATTTGCGGGCCCGGTAAATCCCATTTTTGGGACCCGGACTTGGTACATTCTCATTCCCATTGAGCCCCCATAGAGCTCAATGGGAATGGGGAGGATGCTAACAACAGACCCGTTCATGACGGGCCGTTGTTAACATCCTGTTCTGCTAGCGGGTGCTGCTTTGCACGTCTGGTCTGGCCAGGCGTACAGAGTTGGACCCGCTGCAGAACCCATAATGTGGCGGCCCGGTATGAACGTTGCTGGTCCCATACCGGCACTGTTCATACCGTGGCCACCACAGTCATAATGAGGTCCAATGTATTCATTAAAAGTCCCTGTGTTTTGATCTTTAATAGATTTTTACATTTCTATGTTTAAAATACACTTGTGTTTTTGTTGTTTGTGAGTGCCTCATCTTGCCATGAATGAATTTTGCTGGATTTCTGGTCAACAGAGTTGCCTCACCAGAGTGCAGGACCAAGTAAAGGGGGAGATTCCAAATGACGGTGAACGTTCAATCCTGGTGGGGATAAAAAGACACCAAAACCACAAACGATGCAGGAGTATGAAGAATCCTTTGCTGGCAAGTTCCTCTCTCGACTATTGCTCCAGGGTCCCATCCAGAGTCCCTCCTTTTGTCACCACAACCAAGGAACGGGAGACCGGGTTTGCATCTGTGCATCATCCAGGCGTTCAGCTGCATCATCTTCATCACTTTGCAGGTACTGTGGGGCTCTTAGTAAACTTTCCTTGAGCCATTTGTGTCTCTCCTTTGTTCTTGGAATGCTGTTTCTGCTGTTTGGGTGTTTACCCAAATTCAGTTGCCCAGGCCTAACAGCTTGAGCACCTAGAGAGAGGCTTCAATTAACTAACTTGCTACCTACCTCTACCGAGAAGATTTTCATCAGAACTGTTGCATACCCCTTGACTTTGGCTTTGCTGTTTGCCCTACAGAAAACCTACTATTCCTATTGACTTTGGCAGTGCTTGTTCCCCCAAAAACCCTGATATGTAGAGCTCTTTTCTAGTTAGGGAAAGACTGTCTAAGCCTTACAAGTCCCAGAAAGATTCAGTACAGTTTTGCTTACCAGTTAAATGTTGGTTCTTTCTATTTTTGAGTTTCCTACAACAAAGTATTGCTGAGTTATTCCAAGGAGTGCGTTTACTGACCCATTTGAAGTTATTCATGATTGGTTGCAAGAGTATACTGTGATTTTCTCCCCAGCTTTATTTCTTCCTATTATCCTGGCATTCATGTTATGTTATTAGTTGATAGCACATTTCTTTTTATGCCTATTGCCTTGTGTATATATGAAATAAATGGCTATTTTTGATATAACTTTAAGTGTGTAAGTGTTTCTTTGGATCTATGCATGCTGTGATTTCTTTGTACTGATTTAAACCTAATTGGACTTTAGAAAATGTTCCTTAACAGTCATCCTCAGAAAATGCAGGTAACCTTCACCTTATTTGGTAGTCACTTGGGATGCCAGAACAACACCAAACCTTGCTTTATAAAATTGAACCCAGAGACCTCATTTCACCATCACACCACCCTTGACCTTTGATGACATCACTGGAAGTGATGACATTTGACCTCACTACGAAGTGACATCACGGGAAGGGATGGAACACGACTTTTCACCCCTTGACAAAACTGGAAGTGGAATCACATAGCATATTTCCTAAGTACACTTCGAAAAATATGGTTACAATATCACTATAATGTGATATCCATTTCATGCAAGAATGTCTCACCATATGTATCAATAATATCACTGTGTGTAGGCCCATATTGTCAAATTACTGTAAATTCAAGCAGATGTCCAAGGCCAAATGATAATGATTTGTTATTATATAGCACTTACGCTTAAGCGCTTTATATAGAACAATTATACATACAATATCACCTAACCTGTGTTGGAACTTATTTATAGACCTCAGCAGGATGAAAGGCTGAGTTGAGGGCTTTAAGAACAGACTTAATCAGTGACTCACCCCTGAAGTGTGTCTGAAATAAACCTTTAATGAGTTTAACAATTATTATATAGAATTCCAGAAAGACTAATTATGTGTAATTCCTATTCTATTTTTTTTTAAGAAGCCAGCTACTCCAGAAACAAAGAGCTACATGGCGCTGGCCACAGCCCAGGAGCTTACATTAAAAAAAATAAAATAAGAAAAGTTATTTTTTTATTTTAAGGGTAGCCAGAGAGACCACAGGGGTAGCAAGGGAGACCCCTGGTGAACCCCAAATGACGTCCCTGATTGGACCCCTGGCAAAGTCTGGCATGGGAACAATAGCTCCCCCTTCTACTGCCCAATGATACCCCTGAGGACTGAGGTGTACCTCCACATGGTTTCCCCATCCTCCTGTGTACCTGCTTCGTGTGCACTGCTACAGGAAAGACTGGTATAGAAGGCCTTCCAGGTCCTGATGAACTGCCCATGCTAGAAATATTATATTCTAAACAATATTTCTGAGGCACAGTAATAGACTGCACTGGCCTATAGCGAACTCTGGATATTTCCCTTAAGACCTCTACACCCTGGGACTCTTTTGTGTTGTAACCTATTTTATTTGCTAATAGGAAAGGGTTGGCTTGCTGAAAAAATGTAACACGGGTCCACTTTTAACATTATTTCCAGGGCCTCTTTTGGTTCCCAGTCCATCGCATGCCCCACTAGCTGCAAAGTTCTAGACGGGCCCACACAGGGCAGAGGGATATGGTTTAGCACAATATGGATGATGGTAGCCTGCCAAGCAATCCCCTATTCATGTGTTAAAGTAATAATGCGCTGCATGGACATAGTGCCGCTTTTAAATCCCGCATTTTGATTTTCCCATCATAAATCATGAAGCATTTTCTGCGTCGCTCATGAAAAGTGTTGTGGGAATAAAAAAAAAAACGTAATGGGTTCCCGGAAGTTGAATGATCACACATGGCCGTGTGCCATTGCAGAGCCTCCTGTTCCTCCCTGAAACCTCCCATGACATGTTCCTTTCTTCACACTAACATGAAGCAATGAGGGCCGGACTGAGCCTCCTGCTACAATAACTTAGCAATGGCGGATTGTAAACATAAGGGACTTTAATGCAGCACGGTACTAGAAACTGCCAACAAACCGTCAAAGCATCTAAACATAGAATCACTCAAGGACATTGGTTGGGTGATTGACCAGGTTTATGTATGCTGTTTCAGTTGTGGGAGTCCCCTGCGATTTACAATCACTCTCTAACAGTTACCAGACAGCACAGTTAAGTGTTTTAAGGTTGCAGCCTTATTGTAGGAGAAGTGATGGCCATTCGCAAGGGCTGCGTAGCCTCCTGGGACAAAGGCTGGCTTTTAAGTACTCCATGTTGTACACACTGGCTCATATTAACAGGAGATGGATCGGTAGTTCAAGGATTTTTGAAAACTCATTGTGCTTAAAAGTAGCTCTGGAGTATGTTTTCACAGAAGTGAGCTGCTCGGCGATCTTTTATTCAATATTTCTGCAGTGTCACCTTATTGGATGTTGCAACCCCAACGGTTTGCTGTCGGATCAGCCGCCGGTCTCCATAGTAATACCGATCTTTTAGCACCAGTAAAGTAACCGCACATTCCCAAGAGGGGATCACGCCTTCATAATGTTAACGGTGGCCAGTGTGCCCCTGTGGCTCCGTGAGCCCCCCAGCACACAGAGCACACAAGACTCAAGGCTCTCTGTCCAGGCTCCACGGTCGCACTAGCGATCCGTGGCATGCCCCGTTTGTTAGTTGCATCTCTCTGCCGCGTGTGTGCCCTTAAAGTGGCGGGTACCACACACTCACTTTTTCATAACAAACAAAACGAAGGAGGCACACATAGATACTCTAAAACATTTAACTACACCCCTAACAACACCCCTTTATTAGCTTCCCTCCCCGGACCAAAAGTCTCCACTCAGCCCATGGGCTGGGCCCACCAGTTCAGGGGTCTAACACATAGTCACTGAGATGGGCAGGCTTCCCCCTCCCTACCCTCTGGGGATACCTCCTGCCTGCCTCCTGGATCAGGCCCTCCTCACCTGCGTCCCCTCAACCTAGGGGACTTGGCGATGGGCCAGGCCACCGCCCACGTCCGGTATCTCGACACAGTCTTTTAGCAGGGTGACCTCCGGCCTGGTCTCCCCCACCTTCTTGAAAAAGCTGACATTTCGGGTAACAGTGGCAGTCCCATCCAATGCAGTCTCCATCGAGTCACGCACCACCACCACGTCCATGGGACTATGCTCATAAATCAGTGAGAGTTTGCCTTGTGGAGGCTGGTTCTTCACTAGCACTTTTTCACTGGGAATCAGCTGCTGGGGCCGGAGTCCCCTTCTGACGCTCTCTCCCTCTGTCCTTAGTCTCCTTTCGCGCTCCACTGTGCATCATCGATCACGGATGGTTCTCTCATCCTCACTTCAGGAATTAACCCTATCAGACACTGATGAAACATTGCTTTCGCTGGTGCCAATCCAGTTGATGCATGAGGGGTATCCCTGTACTCCCTCAGGAACTGGCATAGTGCCCATTGCAGGCAGTGGCCCTGGCCATGAGTGATACAGAAGACCTTGTTAAGAGTTCTCATGAACCTCTCAGCTTAACCGTTGGCACAAGGCCAGACTGGTGTAATTTTCCTGTGTTGTATACCATAGTCTTCCATCGACTGGGCGCAGCTGTCCCCTTGGAATGGCGGTCCATTGTCGGAGCACAGAGTCTGAGGGAACCCATGAGTGGCAAAGATCTTTTCCAGGGCAATGGCCACCTTGTCAAACGACAAAGATTTGATGAGTTCGACCTCAGTGTACCGTGACCACTCATCCACCACCACAAAGAAGTGAGTGTCTCTGCCCATGGACACAAAGTCTGCATTCACATTCTCCCAGGGCGTTGTACCTCGGGGCATCGTCTTAATGAGGGGCTCGCTCTCTGCCAGGGCAGCCACCTGGCACCATACACAAGCCGACACAAACTCTTCTACCCGTCTCTCAAGATCAGGGAACCATACTTTCTGGCGTAATCTTGCTTTTATCTTCACAGTTCTTTAATGACCCTGGTGCACCAGTTCAATTACCTGGGCGATCTTAAACATCGGTATCACTATGAGGTCTCTGGCTCAACAAATGTCAGCTCCTCCTTCACTCTCTACAGCTGTTCCAGCGCCAACCGTGCCTCATGGGTCCTTTGTGCCAGGGTATCCACCACCAACTTCCACGACCCTTGCTGAAGGGCCGCCCTCAGTATATGAAAGCTCTCATCCTCAGCCGCCGCCCTCTCGAGCTCTTGGAGTGGCACTGAGTTTAGGATTGCCAATTCTACAATTAGCTGTACATGCTCGTCAGCCTCCTCACCACTGATGTCTTCATGTCCTTTCAGCCCACCTCTGGGATGTTGAAGGGAACCGTCTAATAGTGAATCTAGATAAATCTCAAATATTAGTTTGCAAAAATCGAGGTAAAAATAAAATCAAAAATTACAATTGGTCCATTCAAAATGAACCCTTGAAATCAGTATCTGAATATAAATATCTTGGGCTCATAATACAGAACACTGTTATTGACAATTTATGTTGGACTAATATGAAGTCTAAACTTACAAGTCTGATTTCACAAGCAAGGATCTTGGGAAGTTTACTTTGCAACATTTACTTCTCTTTTACGAACAAAAGGTAATTCCCATTTTGATCTACGGAATTGAATCTAAAATATATAACAATGACAAAATGTGGAATAAACTGGAAGCCTGCTTTTGGGAAAAAGTATTACATCTTCCAAACTGCACTCCCATGCCAATTTTGCGATTCGAATTGGGCCTGAGCTCAATGGCTAGCAGAGTAAAGTGGCGTTTGTGTACCTTTTTTCGAAAGTTTCTGCTGGGTTTGGAGAATAATAACATCTTGAGCACTGTGGCTCATTATTTGTCCTCATCAAATCACATCTTCCCCTCACATGGTGTAAATGTGTATTGAATACTTTGGACAAAGCTGACATAACGGTAACACTCCTGATTGAAAATCCTTTGCGAGCCAAGACCAAGACCAAGTTTCACCAATGGGATTGGATAACAAATAGAGAATCCTGTCTACAATACAAGCATTTTACCAATAGCAATTTTGGCAATAAAAAATTAGGCCAAATGACAGGCTATTTATTGAAATGTCCCTCTCCGACCATACAAAATAAATGCTTACGCCTCAGGCTGTATTTATGGCTGACCAGAGAAGTTCTTGTAAGGAGAAATGTTATACCATCTGACATGAATTACTGTCATTATTGTAAGATTGTTACTGAAAAAGAAACGCTTCAACATCTTGTGATATCTTGTGGAAAGCTGAATGAACAACGTGTTAAATTCTTCTCATAACTGCTAAAGCTGAACAATGAATTAAATGAAAAACAGATTTGGAGCATATTATTTTCTACTACAAAATTTACTGTGATAAAAGTGTTAGTGCAATTCCTGGAAGCTATTCTACCTATTGAAATTAAGTTGTAACCGCATGTTCGAATTCAACAGGTTAATACTAGAAGCCAAATGAAGGAATGGAGACATTTTATTGTACATATTAATGTTTTTTTAACTTTGTATAACTCATGGAAATTCAACATTTTTAATATGTTGTTCACTGCATGGTACATCAATGTGGACATTGAAATGTGAAATAATTGTTTGATTTTTGAAAAGTTGATTAATCAACTAAATCAAAATAAAAAATAAAAAATAGATAAAGTCTGTAATTACCATTGTGACATTTACGTTGCCCATGTTATGCGATAACATGTATTTCCCCCATTTTAATCAAATTGCAGTTTCACAAGTCTCTTCCACTCCTGCCCCCACCGTTTTTTATGTTTAATTTCTCTTTTTAGGCATGTGACTAGCAGAGTCCGGTCTGTGTTTAGGTTAGATTACCCTTTCAAGGCATGTGATTTCCTGACAACAGCTCCTAAGGACACTTTATGGGCTTTGTGACCTCAAGGTCAATCCTGCAGCAAAAACAAAGATGGGCCTATCTGGTCTTCATTGCGTTTCGATCTAAGAATAATATTCTTTCTTGTATTTTTAAGGAAGTGCTCTGATTGATGATGACAACCAGGCATGTCTTCAGGACAGCAGTGGGAGGTCCTGGAGCTTAGTTTTACATTGGGAGAAATGACCAGCAGCACATGGCCTTTTACACTCACACATACTTGCTTTTAAATGACATTTTATAAGGTACACCATTTCAGCACACATATGAGTGTCACTTTTAAATTGTCCTTTGTATAATACTGTATCTGAGAACACCACGTTCACACTGTGAATTTCTTTTAGCATATTGTCAATTTGGAGGGAAAAATGAAAATGACATTCTTTTATTTAATTTACATGAAATGCTCCATTTCACTTTAGGTGCTTGGAGCGCAACTCTGGTAAACCATTGAAGGTACTGTGCACTGTGGTTTCTTCATAAGTGTGAGTGCAGCTCTCTATGGTTTTGTGAGCCACATGTCTTCCTTTTCCTTCCTGAAAGTTATTGTGATATCTTCGCACTTTCATTCCTTTCAATTTAGGTTCAATAGGCCTTTATATCTGACATAATTTCTGTGATGGCCTTATATTTCGGTGAGCATTCACCAATGACTCTGGCCTCTTCATTTTTGACATTCAGGAGCTAGATTTCACCCCACACTAGCCAATCACAGTTTAGTACCCTAGAGGTGGGTAGCAACGGGCAAGAACCAATGTTAAATCCATCACAGTGAAACAATGTTATAGTTAGTGACTTGGGGATGGACCAGGCCAGCTACATGACATGTGACGGCCAGTAGAGTAACATTTATAATGTCCACTATAGGTGGTAGAATACTCAATACCCAATCCCTTGGTGCGAAATGTGTTCTGGAGAAGGGCCAGGTTGTGATGTCATGCTGATGGCATTGGGTAGTAAAACCGGCCTGCAAGCTGAAGAAGAGCGAGATGTGCATGGATCTTTTCTGTTCCTGTGCTTATCCCTGTTGGTTTCCCCTGTAATAAACCACTGTTTGAATTTGCCATTGACTGAGACCACCATGTATCATGGCAGAGGGCGTTGGGCCCTCCAAGTTCGCAGACTTCCAGTGTCCCTCTGGCATACCTGGGGGCGGGTCTCCAACAAGCTGGTAGCAGAGGATGTTTTGCTGCGCCAGCCCAGCTCCAGGTCATCTCCTTTGCCCTCGAACCTGAGAGGCTGCAGGACGCTAGCATATTTCCACAAGACAGGAAAATGAGTGTCCATGTAAAGGCTATCAGGAGCCCCTTTTAAACATCCTGCCCGAAGTCAGTGAGTAGTCCAGGCAGACCAGGACCGGGAAGTGAGCGCCTTGAGGAGGAGTCAGCAGCCGAGCAGCACCAGCAGACCATGTAGTGTAAGTATTGACCAAGTCTAATTGCAACTTTGGGTGTGAAGGAGTGTATTGAGTATTGTGAAGTATGGTTTAGTATCATCGAGTATTGTCAAAGTATTGTCAGCATTGACAAATTAGTAAGTACAGGAGCAGAGGTAGAAGTCCTTCTTTTATGTTTAGGGCACATTCCGTTTTAGAGGTAAAAGGTTCTGGTGAATAACTTAGACTATTGGCTCATGAGCATCGATGACAAAAGATATTTAAATAGTGGTATTCCTGTGGTTTGGTCATTTTAGCTCAGGCCATAGATGACGGTATCCCTGTAAGGGTTCGCAAGGGAGCTGGCCTAGATTGCGGAAGGTGAGTTGACTGGTTAAGCACATTTCACATGCTTGGCGACACAGCGGGTGCAGTTTGATTACAAGAGAATAGTGGTATACTCTGCCTGGAGGCAGGAAGAGAACTGTGGGGTTTTTGTGTGGTTTGAGAGTAACAGGCTATTACAGTATTCGTGTTGTACTATCTTCTTTCATTTGGTGACATCATCCATAGGTTTGCACGTAGGACACGGAGACCACGAGACGGTGAGGAGCTAGTATTGGAAACTTGGGATTGACAGATGAGGTGAACAGGTGGCGGTGCGTGGAAGGCGCTCGTACAAGATTCGGGGATGCCTGAGGAGGCAGCCAGTGTAAATGATGGGCAGTGGGCAGAGCATGCCTGATAAGGTGTGGAGCAAGAGAGGCTCATAGAAACCGAAAAGTATTGCCATTATATAGTGCCTTTCTCCTTTGACAGCGGACTATCGAAACCCTCGACTTGAGGTCAGGTAAAGTTACTTACACAGCCCTCGCTAAATTCAATCTTTCCATCTCCAATACCCTTGACATTCTTGCCCCTGTCATGAGGGTCCGAATGAAGCCTTCCAAAAAGTGCAACTCTTGGTACAACTCTGACCTGGCTTCCCTTAAACAAAAGTGTAGGGCAGCTGAAAAGAAATGGAATGCGTCAGGCCGGCCCTCTGACAAACTGGCCTGCCACCTCCTTCAAAGGCAATATCAGCTCTGCATCTGCAGCAAATAAAGAATGTTTATTCAAGCCTGCATCTCTGCGGCATCAAACAACATGGCCGAACTGTTCAAAGACTGTAAGGAACTGGCCAACCCTGCAGCAGCCTCCTCTTCTGTCTCTTCTGTCACACCCACACATGGACCTTTGCTCCGCCCTGGCTTCTCACTTCTCTGCAAAAACCCAAGACATCCTTTTCTCTCTCACCTCCACACCACATCATAAACCAACACCCTTGGAGCCTCCCATGGCCCCTCCACCACTTCTCCTCTATTCTCTCACTCCCATCACACCTGATGAGGTCACCATATAAGTTCGGTCTATGAAGGCCTCATCCAAACAGGTGGACCCCTAGCCCTCCAAAACCATAAAGATTAATAATGACTCTCTCGCTCCAACCTTGGCTGATCTCTTCAATCTCTCCTTTGCCACTGGAGTTTTCCCAACTTCTCTTAAGCACTACCGTGTTTACCCTTTGCTTAAGAAACCCTCTGCCAACCCCTCCATTCGGGCAAACTACCGCCCTATCTCTATCACCCATTTCCTGGGCAATCTCCAGGAGAAGCTGGCTATCTCTCAGGTCATCCTCCACACTGAATATGCTGGTTGCCCCCATGAACATCAGTCTGGCTTTGGAGCATCCAGAGGCATGGAACCTGCTCTTCTGAACACCTGTGAAGACATACTCTCAAATCTTGACACTAACACTCCCTCTGTCCTCATTCTTCTTGACCTCTCCTCTGTCTTTGACAATGTAAACCACAACATCCTGATCACACTTCTCAGGGACACGTAGGAATCACTGGTCAGGCTCTGGTGTGGTTAACCTGCTTCCTGTCTGGCCACCCATCCCAGGTGGAACTTGGGCCCTTTCTCTCCACTATCACTCTTTCAACCTGTGACGTCCCACAGGGCTCTAACCTTTCCCCCTGGTTATTCAGTGTCTACATGGCTGCCCTGGCATGTGAGATTGCCAGTTTCACCTCGAATTTCCAGTGTTATGTGGATGACATGCAACTCTCCTTCAGGCTACCCTCAGCCATCTCCTCAACCTCGCTCATACAGTCATGGTGTGCTGCAAACAACCTCTGCCTCAATGCCAGTAAGACTAAGATCATTTGCATTGGGACTCCTGCCCCTGCTTTCCCACTTTCGCTCTGGCCAGCCTCCCTTGGCCCTGCACCCGCCCCCACATGCAAGGCAAAAACCCTTGGGGTCATCTTTGACTCCACTCTCCCCTTCTAAACTCACATTTTGGACATCTCTAAAAAGTTCAACTACCAGCTGCACCTCCTCAAATGTACTCTTCCTTTTCCCACCTTCCCCCAGAGTCTCAGTGTCTCCAGTTCCCTGGTTCTCTCTAGGCTTGACTATTGTAACAGCTTCTTTCTCAACCTCCCTACCTCTGCTCTGCGCCCTCTGCAACTCATCCAGAACAGAACCACAAGACTTATTCTTGGCCTCAAGCCCAGGGACCACATCTCTATGGTGCTGAAATCACTCCACTGGCTCCCATTGGCTGCAAGGATCAAGTTCTAGAATCCCTGCATTGTCCACAAAGCTTTCTGGGGCCTGGGATCCACCTATCTTCACTGATGCCTTCCTAGATACTGTCCCTCCCGAGCCCTCCGCTCATCTACCTCCAACCTTCTGCGAGTGAGCTGGTTCTCCAAGTAGAGATTTAGAGGGAGGTCTCTATCCTCAGCAGGGGTCTCCCTCTGGAATAGCCTCCCTGCCCCCTCCATCTTCAGATGGATCTCCTTAAGTTCCGGAAGCTTCTTAAGACATTCCTCTTCTCCTCTTCCTTCTCTCTCGCTCTACCTTGCTAACCTCTCTGTGTGCTCTATTCCCTATCCCTCTCCTTTGCCACACAGCATGCCGACTGGCTGCAGGGAGTACCTCAGAGTCTCACAGGTCCCCAGCCCCCTCGCCAGTCCTCTCGCACTTGCCTCAGGGCCTCCTCTTGCCTCATGCTACTGCACTCAGTCTATTACCCATTGAGAATGGCATCTGTCAGCAATTACCCAGTTTCTGACCAACTGGGAGCATCCTGATTTCTCCCCCTGCACTTGTCCTTGTCCCCCTCCCCTCTCCTGTACCGTCTCTGCACTTGCACGATTTGAATGTGCCATGCCCTGATGATCGTCTACCCTTTCCTCCCTTTCTCCCCTCCTGCATGGTGGTGCCTCTATGCTCTTGGAAAAACATCAGAATCATCATCAGACCTATTTGTTGCTATCTACACTGTTAATTGTATTATTTGCAGTTAATCTGCCTGGCAGACTGATTATCGTTCAGAAACTCAAGGGCTCTGAATGACTGTTGTTTTTGTCCCCTGTTCCCTCCCTCCTTGAGTGCCTTGAAACACTTGCCTGTGTACAGGTACTTTACAAATAAACATTATCATACCATTACCATACCATTCTGAATATGTATCGGGGGAAATGCGAGGGACACACGCCCCTTCATTATTTGTGTAAGACACTCCTGCCATGCCGAGAGAAGATTTGCAAGTATAGCATAGAATGGTACAAAAGAACCAAGGGAAAGTTAACTAAACCTTGGCCACCTTGTGAAAGTTTCTCCAAAGACGTGCAGCAATCACTACTGACACACATACAGGGTACCTATAAGGGGAAGAAGTTAACCAAGCGCATGGCCATATTCGAGTAATGGCACATGTTTCAGGTGGGCGAGGGTGATGCCATGAGGCGTCAGTGGATGCTGAGCCAGCGGGCAGTGAACGAGCCAGGGACTCATCCCTCCGCTCCTCCCCATGTTGTTCCAAGTTTAGCATCCAATGACACAGACGATGAGAAAGGGATGCACCCAATGCGAGAATTAAGGTCCGCAGAAGGGTATTAAAATCTGACATATAAGCCACCACCATACACTAAGGAGGAAAGACCGATAGGCGCAGGACAGCAGGCTGTCAAGCGAGTGCAATTTACATTGTCAGGTGATACCAGGAACACTCAAGGATTCTCTGGGACTCGGGAAGTGGTTCCTTTTACGGACAACATCTCACTTTCTATAGGAGATCAAAATCTATCTCTACCTTTACTCTCGACAGACACCTGTAAACATACTGGGATGAGGCATTATGAGCAGACTAAACGTGGCCATCTCATTCACAGACAAGGAAATAGTGTGCTCCACACCAGGAATTCACATAATCAACGTAAAACAGATTGTCCAAGCTTATTGGGGATGCAAGGTAGAGAGGGGGTTGCCAGTAGACCCAGAAATGTTCCAGTATGGAACTGACATTACCATTGCATGGCTTCCAGGAATTGCAGGGAAGATGTGGCGAGTTCCAAACGATTATCTATTCAGGCCAGAGCTACCAATGGATGAGGCAGAGGGAACCATAGTGCAAATAGAAATAGAGGCAGTGGTTGGAAGAGAGGATTGGATTGCAGTACAAGGGATGGATGACAGAGGACGGGCATGGAGAGCAGTGCCTGCCGTGGCAGAGGGATGCAGGTTGACCATAGTGACAAAGAGCTTTTCAGGGAAGAAAAGCTAGAAATAGAGATGGTGTTTCAAATGAGTGTGACCTATTGGTTACAAATACACTACAGGGAAGTACCACAGAGAATGGCAATGGCACTGGAGGCATTGCCCCCATTCTGTGATGAGGATATGGCCAAGGAACCCAGCACCCTATGGACCACAAGTCCCTATGACATGGGTCACATAAAGAGAACAGGGTGAGCGAAGATCAAGCTGAAGCCAGAAACTATTTTACCAGGAGTGAGGCAGTACCCCCAAACCAAACAAGCAGATGAGGGCATTTATGAGACAATAACAGCCCTGATTGAGAGAGGCATTCTTGTACCATCACAATCCCCATGTAACACTGCGGTGTACCCAGTGCACAAGGCAAAAGGGGGGTCATGGCATTTCATACAGGATTTAAGGCCCCTTAACCACATTGTAGAAGCAGAATATCCTCTAGTTGCAAACCCAGCGACAATTTTGTGCCGCATTCTGGCTACCATTACACCCAGACTCACGGGACTTGACCAGCTTTATGTATAGAAACCAGAAGTGGAAACATACTTGTTTACCAAAGGGGTACTGCAAGTCACCATTTAACTTTAACAGAGTGATACAGATGGACTTAAGCAACATACAGATGGAGAACACAGTTTTGTAGTACGTTGATGACATTTTGATCTGCAGCGCAACAGAAGATCAGAGTAGGAAGGACTCAGTACACTTGCTGACTGTGTTAGCTGACAAGGGATACAACGTGGACATGGCCAAGTTACCGGGAGGTGCTATGCATTGGACAGACGATATCTTAAAATGTTCGAGAGATCACCCTAGAGAGATAGCAGCGACAATACGCAAAACACCTAAGCCCATGACAGTGGTGGAAATGCAACAGTTCTTAGGGTGATGCAACAACTGCAAAGCATGGGTTTTTGACTACAGCACATACACGAGGCCATTCCTGGGTGCCCTGAAGGAAGCACAGAAAGGAAACAAGACACTAACATGGACCTCTGAGATGACTGAGGCATTCGAGGAACTGAAGGAAGCAATACGCACTGCACCAGTGCTAGGGAGCCCCAACTACAAAATGGAATTCTTCCTATTCTCTCACACTGACGGTGTAGTGATGAAGACAGTACTGACACAAAAGACAAGCATGGGCCACAATCCAATACCGTATTATAGTGGACAACTCAACCCAGTCATGAGAGGACACTATCAGTGCAAACAAGCCTTGGCAGCTGCCACATTCTCAATGTAGATGTCAGCAGCAATAACCATGGGGTGCACCACCACTCTTTATGTGGAGCATACCCTCTTTGCAATACTGCAGAAGCCAAAGAGAACTCTGACTACACAAAGAGCATCAGCATATCAGATGATACTGTGGCAATAAGACCCGAGGCAGTAGGCCAATACCACACCAGGTAATGCCCGGGGCCGTAGTTATAGGCCCGAGCGTAGCGAGGGCCTTAACAAAGCCCCGGGCATTACCATGGGCGGTATTGGCCCGCCGCCGAGGGCAGAGGGTCTTATTGCCATTAGTACCCCGGCCCGTTAGACCGGGGTACTAATTGCTTTTTTTTTTTTGTTCCAAAATGTTTCGGAACAGAACAAAAAAAAAAAACAACCAAGAAAATGCCCGCCGCCATGGAAAGGGAAAACGGAGTCTGTTTTCCCTTTCCATGGCGGCCATCGAGAGCGGACGTGCTGAGAACACAAGTGTTCCTAGCGTGTCCGCTCCCGAAAAAGTATTAAAATAAAAGGTAAGTGGTGTTGGGATGGCAGTCATAGGAAAAAAAAAAATACCTACCTGCGTCCCCGGCGGGGGATGAAGGAAGCCCCCAGCCGTGTCGAGGCGCAGAGCGGGGATGGCTATTTTAGAGCTGTGGAAGAAGTACCAGAGTGACAAAGAATATCTGTCTGAGAAGGAGTTGATGCTTAGTCAGCGCAAAGGGGAGGATGTAACACCTTTGGCCCGTCTACCCCACATAGACTGCTGGTATCGCGTGTGGAAGTTCACACGGACCCATAATGCACGTACCTTGATGGTATCGCATGGGAGAATACCAGCGCACCCCAGAAATACAGGAACAAGAAGGTAAGTTGGGGGGGGTGGTGGGAGTGAAGGGAATAAAAAAAAAGACTTACAGGAGTCCCCGGCGGGGGGCGAAGGCCGCCTCTCAGCCGCAGGTTGGCTCGGAGCAGGGATGGCCCTGTTTCGAGCCTCCTCATTGGCTGAGGCGCCGCCATGCCCCTCGCCGGGAACAGAGTAGCCGGCACGCACGCCGTAACCGGGAATACCGTGTGGTATGGCTCGCAAATGAGCCAATCACCACACAGTATTCCTGTTGCGCCGCGCGTGCCGGGTACTAATGTCAAATGTAGGCCTCAAGATAGTGAGATGCAGGATTGTCAACCCAGGAACATTCCTGGCAGCATTCCTACAGACAGGATACTATGAACACAACTGTACAGCAAACAGAGATGTTCAGTGGCACTCACAAGGAAGAGGAGGATGCACTTGAGGGGGTTGATGTGGTCTACATTGAAGGGTCGTCAACAATTGACCAGACAGATGAGGTCAGGTATACTGGGACTGCAGTGCTAAGAGTGAAGGAAGATGGGACAAGTGAAGTGGTAGCAAGTGCACGACAGCCATCCCATTATTCATCACAAGCAGCAGAACTAGTGGCCCTAATACTAGCACTGGAAAACAGCATCAAGAAAGAGGTGACAATCTATTCTGACTCCTCCCATGTGATACTCTCGACTGTCACAATGGCTCAGGAGAGGGTTCAGAAGGGCAGATGGGACTCCAGTACAACATGCATGCTTACTCGGCAGACTGATTGAAGTAATTGCTTATCTAACACAGGTAGCAAGAGTGAAGTGCCAAAAACACACAAAAGGGGAAGATCCCATGTCAAGGGGAAATGAAGCAGCAGGTTTTGAGGCCAAGTGCACAGCATATTTTGCGGAGCAGTGGGAACTAGGAGGAGCTTTCATTGCGAGAGAGTGCACCAGAAATATGGTACTGAAGGAAGGGTACAATTGTATAGCCAGAGGCATAAATCATGTAGTTGCAGGGAGCCTCACCCAACGAAGAAATGGAACTGTGGATAAGGAGGGGATGCTCAATGTCTCCGACTGATGCCCTATGGTGGCAGGATAACACAGGGAAAGTGATGCCACTAACATTATTGAACACTACATATACACAATTGCACTATCCAACACACACAGGGAAGGAAGTCATTGCTACACGCATTGGAGAAACATGGTTCTGTCCTAATTTGGAAGAACTCATTGCAAAATTTGTGAGCAACTGTTTGACTTGCCAGCGGTTTACAGCAGGCATACATTGATAGTGCTGAGAGGAGCCATACCAAGGACAGTAGCCCCATTTGTAACGCTTACCTCTGGTGCCCTGCAGGAGTGCCAGGTCGGACAACTGGGAAGGTATTCGCTAGCTGAGATGAGGGATGCTGGTTCACAATGTAGATCCAAACCACTCCTTCCCCCACTGGTACGCCGAAAGGCAATTGCCCAATGAGCAGTGCAGTTGGGAGTGGTTTGGTTGGACCCCACACTGATGCAAGTGCAAGGTATTAATGCCTGGTACCCTCTCCTTCCAGCCCTCCTGCCCTCCCTGTGCCCTTAAGTTGAGTGACTGGGGGAATCAGGGCTCATCTTGTAGTGCTTCTCCCAAGTGGCAGAGTAACATCAGTTCCAGTTATGTCACTGGAGTGTAGTGGCCCAGGCCTGCTGCAGAACACTAGATTTTTCCTGAAGGCAAGTCTTTGAAGTAAGGTTAATGTCTCTCTTTACGATGATCTGTGGCACTGTAGAGTGTCCTTTAACGTTTAGAGAATTGTCTGTGCAAAGCAGAGTGTTCTTAATGTTTATAGAAAAGCCTGTTGTGTCCTTAAGAGTATTACACGCGGTGCGCATGTTATGCGTGGCTTGTAAAAAATAATTTGTGTTTCCTTTCAGCTGATGCAGGTGCTGCAGCGGGCCGACAGCTGTGAGGAGCACCGTCAGCTGTGTAACAGCAATGAAGAAAATGAAAGCTGCTTGTGCTGCGGGCCGTAAGCAGTATAGACGTGCATGCAAGTTCTGAAGGTAAGTTGTGTTCTAATGGCTCCGGGGAGGTTAGCGTAAAAGTGAACAGCAACTAACTCACTGTTGTGACCTTTTCTTTCAGAAGACAGCTGCAATGAAACTCCAACATGACTGATGCTCCCGATGACAGTGCTAGATCCAGGTAAGTGAAATGAAAGGAGCCAGAGAGCAAACTAAGCACTGTGGAGCTGGGAATCAGGTTACATACTGAAACTGCCGGAAGTGTGGAAACTGCAGGCAGTGGGGGCTATAGTTACAGGCAAGTTTTACCCCACTTACTTGTGCAAAAGGAAAACAACAGGAAGCATTGGGTTTGGCCCAGGGTAGTGTTGTTATAGCCCTGGGCTGTACCTTTCCACTAGACCAGCAGGGATACTTGCAGTATGGAAAACTTGGGGGCTATCTTGAGTACCAGTTTGTGTCCCAACACGGCAGTCATGTTGGCAGGGGCAATCATAGTCTATGTACTGATGCTGCTCTCAGTGTCCATTACCTACCAATATTATCTGAATGGCTCTGGTGGCTAGATGGAGGATTGCCAGGTGTTCGGCCTAGGTTCATGACACCATTCCAGTATTTGCACGTGGATTATCTAGACATGACCCAAGTCTTTCAGGGATACCACTACATGATAGTGGTTGTATGCCCATTGTCCACATGGATTGAGGCTGGTCCCTGTTCACATGCTGATGCCCTTAGAATAGCCAAGTTCCTAGTCAGGGAGGTTTTCCCAAGGTGGGGTGTGTGTGAGGTCCGACGGTCTGACAATGGGCCTCACTTCGCCAAAAAAGTGTTTCAGCACATCACAGCATTGTTGTCTATCCAACACAAGTTCACCTGTGTGTACCATCCGCAAGCAAATGGAGTATGTATATGCCTAAAGAGCCTCCTGAAAAAGTGCATAGCCAAGACACAGCAGAGTACCAAAAAGAAAACTGGCTGCACGGTTTACCTCTTGCCTTGTTTTCATTGCACAATAAGCCTGGGTCTCACCACCATTTAACACCCCTGAGGTGGAGACTGGACGGCACATACATCTTCCCCTGGCTCCTCCCACAAGAGCACTGAAGGATTGCAAGAAAAGTGCAGATGTGTTAGGTCAGGAAATTAATGTGTAATTAACTATGTTACTTTTTTGTTGGCTAGCTCTTCTTTTATCTCTGGCCAGATATGACTACACCGGGGAGGTCCAGAAGACAGTGAAGAGAGCAACTGCGACAGTGCACCGCAAGACTCTGAGTTTAAAAACCCTGTGAGTGTGGGGGATATCGTCCTCCTCAGGAGCTTTGTGAGGTGATGGAATGCGCCTAGGTTCACAGTCTGCATGTAGAAAGTGGCCGACCATGCTGTCAAACTCGAGGGAAAAACAGTCTGGTACCACTTGGCAGATATGAAGACCTACAAAGCAGTGGCCTTACCAGGCAACAAGGTTGCATTGACTGACAGGGCCAACGTTCAGCACCTAGAAGAGCTACAAGTGCATTCTAAACTTTCACAGCTGAAAGAAGGACATCCAATGGTCACGTGCTCCTGAGCAGCAGAAGTAGAGACTGAAATACTTGTGGATGTAGAATAAAATACACTGTATGTTTGTTATTTTTCCTTCTTCCGCACACAAGCTACGTGAAAGCTGATTTAACTGTTACTGCTGGTTACATTCATGCTGCCCTCTACCTGTCACCCAGATACTTTCTCCAAGCAATTTGTCCCGCTGTAAGGAGACGTGCAGATTCAGAGCCTGATTCCCCGCAGAATATTATCTTGCCTTTATAGAATATCTGGCCCAAACATATCCACAGCTTGAGCATGGTGATCCCCCAGTCCTTGCCACTCTGACAGACCGATCAGTAAGGAAATTGTGGGAAGAGGTGTTTGCCTTTGCCATCCGTGACTACTTGGTCCGTGGGGCCTAAGAGCATATACAATACTAACAAAATAAGGCATTTCTTCATGCATTTCAGGTGGGAAACTATAACTTTAAGCTGCAAGGATCAAGCAGCGTAAGTCGAAATGAGGGAAACAATAAAGAACATTATCATTATGTTGTGTCTTTTATTTCCATGTGGTTTGATGAGATTCATATTCTGGCGAATATACCTTGTTTCTAGTGCTACCGCTGTACCCTCTACTAACATTTCCCCAACCCGAGTGAACTGGAGGCTTCCAGCCCTTTAAGACGAGGTAGCAATACCCTTGAGATGGATGGGAATGCAGAAGCTACTCAAACATCAATATTCGAAATGACTCAGGTAGTTGGCAAAAGGATAACTATTTGAATATCAATTATCTAAAACAGGGAATACAACAGACATCAACGGACGTCTCAGTGTAACATCTCTCATTGCATCTTTTAAAAAAGCATTCTTTTATACATTACAAACTACAAAAACCTAGTAGCAATTGTGATATGCTCTTAAAAAACCTCTATGTATACGATCCATACTCGTCTAAGAGAGTGAAGAAAGTGATAGGTTTCTTAACATCAGGTGGGGCAACTAAGCCCTCCCCTTATACAGGTCACTATGAACATCACTAAATACACAACGTCCCATTGGCTACACAAACTATAGGACCCTTAATCACACGGCCCTCTACCATTGGTTGGCACTCTAACCTCTGTCAGTATTTTTCCACCTACGTTATCAGCACGCAGACTGGACTTCCAGGTGCTGGTGAGCTCGTCTTTAACCATAGCTTCCCACCAATTAGCATATTCATCAATCATCACCTCAGTGGTCTGCTGTCAATTAAGGCTTTGAACTTGTCCTTGGGATTGTTCCTTTGCTCTGGTGAATTCAGCGGAGTGAAGGCACGCTCTGCCCTCATTCGTAGGTGTGACCATCGTGTTCGTTCAACTTCATCCTTCCATGTGACTGAAGGCCATAAAATCGAGCCTTGGTTTATTTAAAATACTATTTTCTAATAGACCTCTGACGTCTTCCTTGTTTTTGTCCATGTCTTCTGAACAGGAGTTTCATTCTTTCACATGATTTGTATCCAACGTCTGCTCACCCCAGCCTGATAAGACCTTGGCTTCTTTGGGCTCATCCAGTCTTGCCTATCTGAGATCTGCTTCTGTAATGCAATTGCTTTTTTAACTGCGAAACACTGGAAACAAGGCCTTCATTCCTTAGCCCAGTTCTGTTATTATACGTAGTGGAAACATCAATTCTTTACTCACTTCTATATATATATATGTATATGTTGGCACGTGCCGCAATCTATTCACTATAAAGCTAGCCTCAAGAATACTTTGTTTGCTTGCGTTTCTTTGCATCTGTACACGCGTAAAATAACTTGATATCTTCATCGTTTCTGCAGCATAAGCTTCTTCATCTTGATACTTTCTTGATGCCTTATATAATATCTGCATTCTCTTGTCTCTGCATCTCTTCCCTGTATGTCAGCTCGGCCCTGTGTGATGTCACCAGTCTTCTCTTCCATTTATTGGTCCTGCTTCTTCCGGGATTTCATTCAAATGGCCATCATACTGTTTCGTATGCAAATATGGCTTTCTCAATGGGAACTTTGCCTCCAGGATTCTCTTCGATATCAGTAGTTTCACTGGTCATGCACAAGTCTCACACTCTGGTTCCCAACATATAGGCAATATGGGTGAGGTGGGTGAGGTGGGGGTACTTGGCTCCTTCTCTACACTCCCCCCTCTGGGCAATTCATTGACTACTCTCCCGTCATCCTTCATATCTAGAAATCCTTGTCTGATGAAATGCTTCTTTGGGATCCATATCTTTATGACTCCCTTCACACATCCAGCTGATTTCACATGCTCATCCTTGTTCCAAGTCATGAGCATGCACTGTCCACTTGGACTGCAATAGATTCACTTCCCCAAATATTTCTTATGGTTCTTTGGATACAGGAACTTTGTTCCCTCAGGTGCATGGATACTGGCCCTCACAAAGTCTCTGATTTCTTCATCTGTCAAATCTCTGGCCTTCCATTCTGATTCAACATCAATCGTGATTTACATCTGTATGGCTTTCTTTGCTGTCTTCCTGCATTGTGTGATTATTATCTTGATCACATAAAATCCAAGCAACACCAACATGATCAGGGTTCCAAGGAACTTGAACATGTCTGTCATCCATTGTGTAACCCAGGAAAAGAGTGATCCAAACCAGCTGTCATCAGCAATGTCTTCTAGTTTGTCTATCATCTGGACAGGTAGCTTTGTGAGCTTATCTATGGCCTCTGTCAAGGTGCCATTCTCGTCGTCATGAGAAGGTATGAACATGCAACATGATTCTCTGATCTTTGCACAAACACCTCCATCCATAGCTGTAATCATGTCCAGGACGTATATATTCTGCAGAGTCATCAGTCATATGGCTCTCATCTCTTCTCTGATAACATTGAATACCTTTATGGTAGTGTTGATTGTCTGTAGCAATTTCCATCTGCAGCTATTTGGTATTTGCTCCAACCTGGATTCTCGGCATGAAGATCAATTTGAATACTGATGAAGTCTGGCTGAACAGTCTGTGCTCATACGGAATGGAGTTAAAAACTTCTATTGACTTAGCTTTGAAATAGAACTCCCTCTTCATTCGATTAATCAGCTCCACAGATCTCTTCTTCCTCAGGTGAGCATCTGCTTTCGGAAAACTGTCAAGGTTCAAATCACTTTTTGGAATCACCAATGCTGGAACATGAACATTCACTAGTGAGCATACTCCACCCCAGTCTGTGGGTAGCTTCATATACGCTCTAGATCCACAAGCCCAATAGTGATCCATGATCACTCCTGTGCCCGATGCTCATTCCTTGTGGCTCAAAAATTCAATGATTCTCTCCAATATGTCTTGTGTCATTGTTTCTGAAGCACACCTGTACACTCTCCAAAGGCACTATCTCCAAGGGTCCTCCTCTGTCTTCGACCCAAGTCAGTAATTTAGCAAGCTTTGACCATAAAGGTTTACACAGCATTTGTGCATTCTCAATAGTTGGCTGGTAGTGACCCATTATTACCCAGTCTCTGTACATTACTACACCTTCTTCCCAACCATCTGGTGATAACACTGATCCCCAAATTTGCATTTGTCCTTTTTTTCAATTATAAATGTCTTCTGCAGACTTTCCTGCACTCTCAATTTTTTTTTTACCTCCCATCTGATTCCAACTCCTTTCACTCCAGGTTTTTAGTGTCTGATCACGTGATTCTTAGTATGATCTCTTAGCCTTGTTTTTGTATCCTGGACATAGTCATCTTCATCTGGATCTGTCCATTCAGTAGCCTATTTGAGAAATGCTGTTCGACCCATGAATTGGCCTCTTGTATGACAGAATGGCAGGTGTGATATGCAATGTGCTGTCTGGACATCTATTTCAATAGCTATGAAGATCTTAGACTTCTCCATGCTATAAGGTAGGAGTGAACATACAAAGCATTCCTCCTTTGAGGGTCTTCTTCCCACTTCTTTCATACACTGATACCATATGTGATTCCCAAAGTGTGCTGTACTCTCCAGGTAATCATTCAGCTCATGATCATCCTCCCTAGCGCTTCTCTCAGGTCTTGTTCTTTTCTTATGGCCTTCTATAATTATCTCATGAAACATGTCAGCTTAACTCTTTCCTATTGGACCAATCATAGGAACATTCGTTAGTGGACTGTTTTTTTTTATATGTACTACCTGTGTAGCTTTACTCCTAAACAGTCTCTTCCTCTGTCTCTCCTTTCAAGCCTGTTTCTGGTGCTCAAAAACAATCCCCACAACACTTATGTCTAAAAAAAGGTGTTTGGGTATATTCATCATAGACCCAGGCAATGTTACTCTGTCTACTGGAATAGGAATGATTACATAGGGTCTTGGTTGCTTAGAAGCTGCCACATCTGTACCCTTCTCATGTATAGGAGGAAACATAGGAGTCCTTGCTCCATTTGGATCTAAGTAGTAAGAAGTGCGTACTTTCAGTGAGAGCAGTATCACTATGAATAAAATACAAGTGTAAATTATACACAAATAAGACCATTTACAACAAGAGCTTCTTGCACATCGTGGACGTCTCTCGTGATCTGGCATAATAATGTTGCTACTGATGCTGTCCATTTTTACTCTTTTTTAAGGAAGGAAAAAAACCTTTAATCGGGCAACATCATGCACTATTTCTGGAAACTGCTAAAACGGCTCCAAAATTTCCCTCGCTCAGCTTCAGCTGGCTATGCGATGATGAACAAAAGTTCCTACTGAAGACCAGAAATTAGCCTTTTGCCAGAAGACATGAGATTCTTCTTCAGCATGAAACAAAGTTCCTTAACCAGTAGACTTTTGGATCTCTCCCTCGAAAGTCTCATTCAGTTCTCAGTGTTCTCTCAGAGTACCGATTCACCTGCGTGATGATATCTCATAAAATTTAATTAAGTGCAACATTATTTCGTGGAACCCTCAGGAACGTTCGGACATCAGTTTGTCTCCCAACTAGATGCGGGCATCTCTCAATCAATTAATATAAAACTAAACTGACCACCAGTCTATGCGCATTGTTCCCTGATAGGGGCATTCTTGTTTTCCCCACTGTACTCAGGAAGCAGCCTCCTCTTGAATGGACCATTCTTAGGATCTTGCAGGAATAGATGAACGCTAGTAGTTCTCACCACAAGTGCAGGGTATGCTTGCAAAATATACAGAATAACTGCAAGAACGATCCTTGAAACGTTGTCATGGGGCACCACCATGGGCACCTCCAAAAAGAAATTCAGTGAGAAAGGAATCAGGGAACTTTTCTCATTTCCAGTCGTTGAAAAGGAACTCCAAATCTGGCATGCTCTGCTTTATGATGAAGACTTAAACATGTCTCAGTCCACTGTCAACAAACTCCTGTGGCTTTAAGAGAAAATATCTTCTCTTAAGTCCTTTTTAGTGACTGAAAAGAGTGTCCCAAAATAAGCCACAGTCCAATGTATTCTTTATATTTATTCAACAGTGTCAGCGTCCTTCTTCCTCGTCATAGACCTAGTCTGCACATGCTGTGGTTCTTCCCCGATGCTTGCTTCCGAAAGGGGTGGGGAGAAGAGTTTTCTCCAGCATAGAGTTTCACGTCTCCAAGTAAAATCCAAGTATGTCTGCCTTGCACTTTGACTGCAGACGATGTCACATCTTCTACTAGTGAAGTTGCGGATTAGGACCACATCACCAGGGAAAAGTTTGGGAACACATAACGTTTCAACTTCAGTTGTTGTAGCATCACCTTATGTGTTCTGAACTGTCCCACACATCTGATGACAAAGATACTTGAGGTCATGCATGTAAGATAATCATGTAACTCCTTTCCAAACAATTCTGCTGTTGCATGTGCATCATTTGTAGTTCTAAATGGAGGTGTGAGAGGTTTTCTCATTTGCCTCCCTGTCACTATTTTGTGGGGCTTAAGATGGTGGCCGGAAACCTGGTTGATTTCATAACGTGTACAATGCCAGTGGTAGAAAATGCAACCATCCTTTACTTAGAGTAAGTTTCTATTTGGCTATTCTCTCTTTAAGCAAGCCGTTGATTCTCTCGCAGACACCATTCGCTTGCGGGTGATACACGGATGAAAACTTGTGCTTTATACTAAGCAACAAGCTTATTTGCTCAAAGACTTCATTGACAAAATGAGGGCATTATCTGATCTCAATGCTTCACATATTCCCCATCTAGGAAACATTTCTCGTACTAAAACATTTACTGCATAGGTGGAGTCTGGGTATGTACACGGTCCAGCATCAATCCATCTCGAGAAAGGACATACAACTACAATCATATATCTGTATCCATTGCATACTTGCAGCATGTCGACATAGTCGATATGCAAATGCTGAAAGGGTCCATTAGGTCTTGGGATAACTCCTCTAATCATGTGAATCATGTGAAATGTGTGCCCAGCAGTAAACTTTTGACATACGATACAATTTACTACATAAAATACAACGTGTTCTACTATATTCGGAATGAAGCAATCCTCCACAATAGTTGCGGCGAGGCTCTCTCTAGTAACATGCACAGGGTAGTGTAGCTGTTCCCTTAATAAGGCTACAGGCATCACCAGTTTACTAGTACTGTCCTGTTGTCACAATGCTTCAGAGGGGTTTAAAGCACACAATCTCCATGTCCACAAGTCTTTCTCATTTTGAGGCGCTTCCCCTTGAATCTCTGCCAATTGAGTCCTAGACAAATTATTATAACATTCAGACACACTCATCATCACCACCATGCTTTCATTTTCATCAGGCATATCAAATGGCATGATAATTACCGTACATGCAACTCGCTTTGCTTCCTCATCTGCTTTTTGATTTCTGCATGAGATAAAGTCTGCCCTTTTAGCGTGTGCTGCACATTTAACTACTGCGATGGTTACTGGGACTTGTAGTGCTTTAATAAGTCTGTCCAATAAGGCTGATGTTGCACTGGATTGTGGTCCCCTCTGAGGTAGCCCCTCCTTTTCCAACATGCTAGCCCTGCATGCACTGTTGACATCACAAAGGCGGAGTCACTGTACACTGTTACTTCCTGGTCTGCGTGTCTCTCGAACATGATAATCAGTGCTCCTAATTCTGCAGCCTGTGCCGAATAGGGAGACGGTAGTCGTGCACTTATCAATACTTCAATCTCTCCATTGGCCATGTGCTTCACCACAGCGGCACCTGTATATCTTTGTCCATCATCCTGATCGATTCTTGAAGAGCCGTAAATAAAAAGAATATCCCCAGCTGACAACGCATTTTCCTTCACCCTCAGGAGTCAAAGTACCTTTAGCCTTTTCCAAAATGGCAAACAATGCATGTTCAAAAAAATGATTACATCATGGAACACCCCATCACTATGCTAGCAGCCTTCTCAATAGCGAATGTGGCGGCAGCCAAAGACTGTTCGCACAGGTTAAGCTGTCATAACAGTGCCATTCGTGTGTGAGAACAAAAGGAATTCCTCACATAATTAGAATTCCCTAAAACTCGAGCTGTGCAAATTGCCTTTTTCAACTCATCAAACCCTTCTTTCATTTCCCCAGTGCAAACAATCTTCTCATGCGTTGTCTGTGCTTTCTTTAGAGCTTGCAAAAAGGGCCTTATGTACGAACTGTAATCAAAGACCGATGCTCTTACCCAGTTACACAGTCCCAAAAATCTCTGCATGTGCTTTATTGTGAGTGGCTTTACTGTTTTCAGAATAGCCTCAGCCCTCTCAGGAGACTCTTTCTTTCCTTCATGCAAAGTTTTCTGACCTATGTGTAACACTTCCTTTTCACAATACTGCAATTTCTCCTTTTCAACTTTATATCGTTTGTCTGAAAGAATAATCATCAATGAAACTGAATTTCGTCTGCACTCTTCCTCTGCTTCTGCTACAGATCAATATGTCATCCACATATTGCAACACAAAACTCTTCAAATCTATATTGCTTAAGTCCATCTGTAGGACTCTATTGAAAATCGATGGAGACTCACATTACCCCTGGGGTTAACAAGTACTTTTCAGTCGACTTTGTCTGAATGTAAATGACGTCAAATCTTGCGAGTCTCTATGTAATGGGATTGAGAAAAATGCATTTTCAGATCAATCACAGTGAAATATCATGCTTTAACAGGGATATTACATAAGATCATCGCAGGACTAGGAACCAGAGGGAACTCAGCCTCTACAATCTGGTCAATCATACGTAAATCCTGAATTAAAAGCCACAACCCCCTTTCCCTTTTTTAATTGGATAAATTGCGGTATTACACAGTAACTCTGATGTCACTAAGATGCCCTGTTCCATCATAGCAGATATCGTCTTAAAAATACCTTCTCCTGCCTCTCGAGACATGGGCTACTGTCGTGCCCGAGGTAAAATTGCTCCTGGTTTCAATGTAAACTTCACTTCTCCAGCCCCCTTCAATAAGCCTACTTCATAGGGGCCTGTTGTCCATAATGAAACTGGCACTTTCGCTATGTCTTCAACGAAATACTCTGGGCGTTTCTGGGCTATCAACATTTTCTGAGGAACCTCGTTTTTAATTACTCTTACCCAATAAGTAATGCTCATCTCAAATACTACTTCCTCATCTGATGGATGGTCTCCAAACATGTCCTCATCAGTGACGTCAGTCAATCTGTAACCTTCCCCAATGCAATCACTGTGCACCTTCGTCAGCCTTCATAATCATTCCCATCAAGCAAAACCATTTCTCATTGCACTATGGCTGCTTGTAATTCTAAAGGAAAAATTCACCCTTCCTCTTCATCCATAGGTATCTTTGGCCTGAATAACAATTAATCAGGTATTCTCATAGTCCTGCCCAATAAACCTTGCAGCCATATCAACAGAATGTGTACCACATAGTGAAAGAGTCCTGGTTCTAACGGTACTCCTCGCATGGCTTTTTGTCCTGCAAATGCCATAATAAATTCACTCATGATTAAATAATACATAGCTGGAGTTGAACACACTATGCCTTTATCATTGAATGACATTGTCATATTAAACTTGGTCATAAAATATCGACCTAATATATTGTCACACTCTTGTATAGAGACTGGTAATTCTTCAGTAAAAGGAACTCTACTTGTAGCTCCTGTGAACCCTTGAGTATTCATGGCATTTCCAGACATTAAAAATTGTCCCTCTCGTATACATGAGGGTGTTGCACCCGTGTCTACTAAAAACAAAAAAGATTTGCCTCCTATATTGACGGCAACCCTCGGTTACTCTTGAGGATTTGGCATCACAGATAGTATTGAACACATCAAGTCTCCCAGTGAGTTGACCTATTGTGGATACATTCTCATCCCCATACCCGTGAAAGGATTTCCTCCTTGAACAGTGACACTGCCTTTTCTAGGAGTCATTAACTGACCCGTGCTTGTGCTCTGCTGTATCTGCCTGGGTGACTGTTGTGACTGCCCCTTTGGCAGATGAATTATTGCCTGCTGTGTTTGAAAATCTTGTTGCATTCTCGGCACTTATGTTTGCTGCACTGTCTGATTCTGAGCAAACCCATCTCCATTCGGCTGTGAATATGCAGGTGGGTTTACTGTCCCCCCTTTTAAAAATTGCCCATTCTGCACGAACCCTTGACTTCTACATGTGCGAGCAAAGTGCCCTGACATACCACATGTCCAGCCTAAAGGAGGAGGAAGTCTCCTTTATTTGCCCCTCCTGCATGTCTTGACTATCGTTCTGCATGTTTTGAAACCCACTTTGATTATTCTGGAAGTTTCCCTAATTTTTCTGGAAGCCTCTATCTCGAAAGCCTCTCCTTCCTCATGGTGCAGATCCACTATTATTTTGATCAAACTGTCTTTGGTTAATCACCTGCAGCATGATTACTGTTTGCTGTGAACCTGACCCGTCTCCACTAGTCAACGATGCCCTTTTAATGGCGTACTTGGAAAGTTTTTTCTGCACTAACTTTGCCTCTCCTAGCATCGTCTTTCTTTCAATTCTTGTCAAAAGTCTGCAATAATGCCCAATGGTTAGTTGTATCTCTGACCATGGCTCTGCTTTCATGCCCACTAATTTCTTGAGCTGCTTTTGTACTGCATCTGGCAACCCTTGGCACAATATATGGTAAAATACAGGTATTGATTTCCCCAAAGCATTGTGTGCCTACAAAGCCCACTGCTCTTGGAAATTCTGAATGTTAACAAGAGGATCCTCCCCTTCCTTCATCTTGTTTGCCATTATAGCACCCATGTTGGACGTGTCCGGATACAGTACTCTAAACACTTTCCAGACTGCCGCCCTACAATTATTGAATGGTGCTCCATCATGAGCAGTGTTTACCGTGGTACCACTAGAATACCCTGCTCTTGACCAAATGTCATCAGCCCTTTCCGCAAGGATAGCGATCAGGAGACCCTTAATGTCCACTATAGCTAACGAGTTTCCTCTTGTCATTTTCTTTAACTCATGTATCCATTTCTCAGTGCCAGAAGTTAAGCTAGGATGTTCACACCTTAAATTATCCTTACCCATTTGTGGCCAAGGTATATACTGCGGCCTAGCTCCTCCTTTCTCTAACAAGGGAAACTGTGAAACCCCAAACTCACACTCGTCCCCCATCGTCTGCCTGTTCATAGCAGGGACAATGGTTCTGCTCTGCACCCTTCCTCGCAGCGACCTTAACCTGCTCACATAAGGTGATGAGTCCCCCCTCTCACAATGGGATTTCCCTTTAGGTAGCTCTAGCCGTGTCAATCATTCTGACACCCGAGATTTGTATAGGTCTAGTACTGACCATCTTACTTCCTTATCCATTGAAAAACACCCTTCAGTGCCACATACATTGCCTTAATGGAAGATTGCCTTACAAAATAATCTTAGCCTGCAATACTTAGAGTAACATATCTAAGGACCTTCACACCAACTTTTCGGGTCCATAACAAAGGTGTCGTAACATAATACTATATGGATTCACATTAATATGTACATGTTTGAATTTAATACATTTCTATACTATATTAATTTACACTTTTACATATTTGGAGTAATCTCTAACACATATTAAAGTCCCTTCTATACAACAATATGATACCCCAAACCCTATCCAACATGGCGCTCTGCAGACCGCGTAGCGATCACGTGACACATGCGTAATACATGTGATATACGCGCAATATACTAAGTGGTTTTGAACTGCAATACGAGACACAACAACGCGAAGCACACTCGAACTTGGCAATCGTACCAATGATGCGAATGGGTGAACACATAGCAGTAAACACAAGGTAAGATCTATGTACCTGGGCACAGAAGATACTTTGAACTGTTACGTTCATATACAAGTAGTCCACGTTTTTCAACTCATAAACATCTGACCAGTGGTATACTTATACTCGTTTACATTTTTTTCCCGATATAGTGCGGTCAACACTCCAATTCAGTAGACAAACCAGACATATGCTAATCTGGAAATCTGATATCAGGAAAAATACCGAATCTGTAAGTTGCTAAATTAAATTACCTTTAATTCATCACAAGACCTGTGCTAACCTGTTTTGAAGGTCCTTTGGCACAATTGTGAAACCGCTTTCGTTTCGCTTTTTCTATGTTTCCATAGGATACTAATACTTAATTCCCAAACACGTTAGAGGAATATTTTGGCACATTATTTGGAACGTACTGAACACTTAGATGAGTTGTATGATACACTTTTTGAACCCAATTAGCCACTAAACCCCTGAGGAACCACCAGAGAACAGGCAGGGAAACACGTGTCGGGATTAGGCTGGGCATAATGAATATTTTCATGGAAATCCTGGAAATTGAATGACTTCACAATTCAATTAGACACAATATTCAAAATATTAGGCTGGAAACAATATACCTTCTGAAATTCTGAAATGCTGGGAATTGAATGAAACATTCTGAAATTTTGAAACAATTCAACCCAAAATTGTTGGAAATGGTGGGAATTGAATGATGTAATAATTCAATGAATTACAGTATTTAAGACAAAAATCAGAATAAACCAAGGCTAAGATTAACCACACTGTGAAAGCATGTTCTGTTTAGAAACACATCAATTTTCAAGATTTGTACTCATCGTGAATTGAAGTTTTTTGGTTTGAAGCGCGGACTAGAATAAGGTCTAGGTTTTCCCTTTGTTTTCAGTTGGGAAAAGGATAACTGTTTTTAATATCAATTATCTAAAACAGGGAGTACAACGGACATCAACGGACGTCTCAGCGTAAGATCTCTCAATGCATCTTAAAAAAAAGCATTATTTTATAGCAAAACATCATCATTGATGACGTTTATCCTATGTATTACTTACGTCATCCTACGTGACAAACTACAAAAACCTAGTAGCAATTATGATAGGCTCTTAAGGAACCTCTAAGTGTACGATCCATACTCATCTAAGAGAGTGAAGAAAAGTGATAGGTTTCTTAACATCAGGTGGGGCAACTAAGCCCTCCCCTTAAACAGGTCACTATGAACGTCAATAAATACACAACATCCAATTGGCTACACAAACTATAGGCCCCTTAATCACACGGCCCCCTACCATTGTTTGTTACTCTAACCTCCGTCAGTACTTTTCCACCTATGTTAGCAGCAAGCAGACTGGACTTCCAGGTGCTGGTGAGCTAGTCTTTACCCATAGCTTCCCACTAATTAGCATATTCATCCATCATCACCTCAGTGGTCTGCTGTCAATTAAGGCTTTGAACTTGTCCTTGAGAGTGTTCTTTTGCTCTGGAGAATTCAGGGGAGTGAAGGCACGCTCTGCCCTCATGCATAGGTGTAACTATAGTGTTCATCCAACTTCATCCTTCCACATGACTGAAGATCACAAAATCAAGCCTTATTGTATTTTAAATACTATTTTCTAATAGGCCTCTGATATCTTCCTTGTTTTTGTGATGTCTTCTGAACCAGAGTTTTGTTCTTTCACACAATTTGTATCCAACGTTTGCTCACTCCAGCCTGGTAAGACCTTGGCTGCTTTGGGCTCATCCAGTCTTGCCTTTCTGAGATCTGCTTCTGTAATTCAATTGCTTTTTTAACTGCAACACACTGGAAACAAGGCCTTCTTTCTTTAGCCCAGTTCTGCTATAATACCTAGTGGAAACATCCATTCTTTACTCACTTATACATATATATATGTATATGTTGGCGTATGCTGCAATCTATTCACTATAAAGCTAGTCTCAAGAATACTTCGTCTGCTTGCGTCTCTTTGCATCTGTACACGTGTAAAATAACTTGATGGCTTCCTTGTTTCTGCTGCATAAGCTTCTTCATCTTGATCCCAGGATGTCACTTATCCTTGATACTTTCTTGATGCCTTATAGAATATCTGCATTCTTTTGTCTATGCATCTCTTCCATGTACTTCAGCTCAGCCCTGTGTGACTTCACCTTTCTTCTCTTCCATTTATTGGTCCTGCTTCTTCTAGGATTTCATTGAAATGGTCATCATACTGTCTCGTATGCAAGTATGGCTTTCTCAATGGGAACCTTGCCTCCAGGATTGTCTTCGATATCAGTATTTTCACTGGTACCACGCAAGTCTCACACTCTGGTTCCCAAAATATAGGCAATATGGGTGAAGTGGTTGAGAGGGGGGTACTTGGCTCCTTCTCTACCCGGGTAGGTGGAACGACCATGTCAGGTGGACAGGAGAACTCTGCGGATAAGGCAAGGAGAGGTAAGCGCAGAGTTGATACAGACATGAAAGGGGTTGACTTGTACATCACAGACACTGCTCGAGTGTCTAATAACATGTGGTACAAACACATGACCAAACTAGGTAAGGAAACCACCGGGGAGAGCTGTTATGCTTGATCCTTAATCCCCTATTCCTGTTGCACATTCATAGCTGCCAACAATGAAGATAACAGAATACTTTCAGATGCAGTGGCGTAATTGCCACGGATGCATGCCAAAATGGAAGGTGAAGCCAGAGGGACAGGAAAGGACCAGAGCTGGATAGCGTACATATAGTCATGGACGCTGTCATGGCTGGCAGACGGACTAAAGGTGATAATGGGAGCCCTCGTGCTGGCAGCAACATCAATGTGTGGGATGAAAATCTGCATGGCTAGGTGAAAGAAGATGGCATAAGAAGCTATTGGGATGCAGATCCCGATGCTTGTAAACATAGGAGGAGCAAAGGACAAAATTGTGGCAGAGAAGGACAAGATAAGAGAAAGAATTGCACAATGCAACATGTTCCCAAATAGCTCAAAGAAATTAGACAACCCATTCGATGCAAAATACTATGAAGGAAAGCGGGTTTGGTGTAACCCCAAAGGAGTCTGCTGTTACATGAACTGGTCATTCAATGACCACACAGCATTCAATGATCACACAAACTACTATAGGCACTTTAGAGGAATAACGAAGATATGGCAGCCAAGAGCAACAATCTGTCATATAAAGATGTGATCGACAGGTTAACCAGCAGGGGGTCTGAAGAGGTATGGGGAATCCTACCACCCCACTCCCCTCCTACTAAATTCATGACAAGGAAGAAGGCCAGAAAACACTGCAATCACCTATTCTATTTTAGGGCAAATTCCCAATGGACCCATAATTGACAAGTATGTCGGAAGGTATCCCCTCATCCAGCCGTACTGCTCAAGGGACATACAGATCGATCCGATCCATGTCTGGATGAAGAGCCAAAGGTTATGATTAAGGTCACCTGTATGGACAAATTGGCCTAAGCACCAAAAAGACATGTTGCTGACGTTGTCAGAGACACCACGACATAGCAGCGTTAGACATGAAGCACACATCCCATTTATACTTCGGGACACAAACACACACTCAAATACATGAAGAACACGAGCATACAGTTCTATAGTTAGTGGACAGATACATGTACATACTGTCATTGCTTTTATTATTTTTTCCATGAGCCAAACACAGCAACACATAAAACGCAAGAGACAAGATATCCTGAGCAAAGCTTGCAGATGCTTACATATGAATAACCCTATGGAGCTGCAGGAGCACCTATGGGACCTGATAGAGCCAAGTTTGACTAACCGGTAGAAACCGCATTATGAGGTTGAGGAACATTACTCAGGCCTCATGGCTCAGAGCAAGAGGCAAGCTGAACTATTCAGGCTGGCCATAGAGCAAAATGTTTGAGACAGGACCCGCAGCCAAGGCCCGGAGATACAGATGACATTCCAATCCCCACATGACAAAGGCACTAGCTGCAGAAAAGACTGATAAATCCCCATAATTCAGAGCTGCACAACTCAAATTTGGGGTCTCTGAACAGGTGACGCGACCGAAGCAGACAATGGACAGCGATCAGTGGTGGGAAAGGAGAGCTGGTCCCAGGCTGCCAGACACAGACAGCGACAAGTATGCAATAATATGCAACAAGTGTTCGGGCGATCAGGAAAGCACTCCCGTAAGCTACGGTGGTACACAAAAGTTACAATGCAGACACATAGTCATTCTTGTTACCTTGAAGAGGTACACAGTGAGATTAGAAACTTTGCAGATCCCAGGCCTGGGGACGTCAGCTCTAGCCAATCACAGTTTAGTACCCTAGGGATTTGATTTGATTTGAGGAATTTGTAACACACTCGAAACGGACCAAGCCGTATAATGGCGCAGATGATATTTACAAAGGATTATTTAAAGAGTTGTATTCATAACTGTATTCTGAACCAAGGTGAAAGTTCTGACCTGCCCCAGATAGCTAAAACTTTATTTAAACAAGGACGTTTTTAGAGCTTTACAGAACTTGAGCAAGGAATCCAAGATCCTAATTTCCCTGGGTAAACTGTTCCATAGTTTAGGACCATACACAGAGAATCTTCTGTCCCCTCTAGACAAAAATGTAGATGAGTGGATAATTAACAGTGCTTGGTCGCTTGAGCGCAGACATTTGGATGGTTGGTAATACCTAAGCTTGTCCTTGAGGTAATCCGGTGCCATATTATACGTGCACTTAAAGACCATAGAGGCTATTTTACATTTTTTCTGGTCTTCTACTGATAACCAGTGAAGAAGGCGGCGAGAGGGAGAAAAATGGGCCATTTTGTTTATTCCGTAAACCAGCTTAACCACTGCATTCTGTGCTCTCTGCAGTCTACTGAGTTGTTTTTTTGGAATGCTCACCAATTGACTATTACAATAGTCCAAGTGGGCCTTTGTGAGTGCTCCCACCACCAGGGCATGATCCTCTTCCGGAATGTATGGAAGAGCTTGCCATAGAAGTCTCAGGGAGTACAAAATTGCTTTCACCTTGGCACCAACCTGGCTTTTACAACCCAAATTATCCTGCCAGATGCAGCCAAGGTTTTTAACTTTAGTGGAAAAGTTGAGTTCCACTCCCAATAACTTCGTAAGTGGTTGATTTTTTATAGTGGTGCAAGATACTCGGGGTCAAACTGAATAAACTCTGTTGTCTTGGCAGCGTTCAATTGCAGTTGATTAGAGGCCAAACACTCGCTAATCTCCTGAAGAAATTCACTGATCTTAGCAATGGTTTCCCTAACCTTGTCAACTGTAATAAAAATCTGAGTATCGTCTGCAAAAGACTGGAAACTAATTCCATGACATCTCAGAATTTCCATGACCATTGGAGATACAAGTTAAAAAGGAGTGGTGACAGTGAAGACCCCTATGGGACCCCACAATCCACCATACTAGGGATTGATGTGAAGGTACCCAGTCTCAGGCATTGTTGATGCCTCTCCAAAAAAAGACCTGAACCACCGGATAGCAATAGGCAAGAACCAATGGTAACTACACCACATTGCAACAATGTTATAGTGACTTGGGGATGGACCAGTCCAGCGACCTAACATGCGAGGGCCAGTAGAGTAACATCTACAATGTCCACTATAGGTGGTAGAATACTCAATACCAAATCCTTTGGTCTGATAGGTTTTCTGGAGAAGGGCCCAGGTTGTGATGTCATGCTGATGGCACTGGGTAGTAAAACCGCTCTGCGAGCCGAGGAAGAGTGAGATGTGCATGGATTATTACTGTTCCTTTGCTGATCCCTGTTGGTTTTGCCTGTAATAAACTGCAGTTTGAACTTGCTGTTGACTGAGTACTCTGTGAATCCTGGGGGAGGGTGTTTGGCCATCCAAGTCCGTAGACTTTCAGTGTCCTTCTGGCATACCTGGGTGTCCATACCCAACAATGGAATTCTCTTGAGGTTGACAGTCTCTAGGCTGGCAGTATGTCCTTGATATAACTGGGTCCCACAGCCATTGGACATCAGCACTTCCCCTTCAATGTATATCTCTATACAGCTTTAACTATTTACAAAGTTGCGTATTTCACAGCACACAAACAATAATACATTATATAAACTCTCAGACCGTCCGGACCTCCATCGATGTACTCTTCAGACACTTATGTGTGGTCTGTAAGTCTTCCCCCAGAGAATTGGGCACCACGTGATTGACTTTTCACCATACAGTCTCCTCACCATCTCCAGTACTCCAGTTCCCAAATGCTGCATAGATGTTTTATGTGCAAACTCCTGATCTTGTATTTGTGCCTCATAGATGACTTGTTAATCACACTGCAGATCAGAGAATTATCTTCCTACCACACTATTGGGCGTTTTCGTTTTCACTTGTACATCCTTGCATTTGGATTGCACAGCTCACTTGCAATTCCACAATTTGCCACTCTACTGTACTCTTACTGCAGTTTTGCAAACCTTGATCTCGCTAAAGAGATCAGTGAAACCTAACGTAACATAACAGGTGTATTTGCAGAGCGCACACTCACCCCATAGGGGAATCTTGGCGCTATTGGCAGATAACAGATGTTTATTTTTACCCAACTTAATGGTACTCATTTTATTGACCTCGGAAGGATGAAGGGCTGAATGGACATGCCTGGATTCGAACCTGTGACCATCAGGTCAAACACAGGCCTCTGTAGTGGATACAAACAGGATAGGTCTTTCTGGACTGAGACTCCTTTATTATCTTTCTCCCAGTCACCCAAGGAGAAGTAATCTCCCTTCTTCACAACACAGCGTAATTATAAAATGTTTGGCATGTGTTCTGGACCTTGTGACTTCTCCCCTTACCTAACTTTTACTTCACATCAATCCTAACCCCTCTTTCATTCACCCAGGATGGGTTAA
Source organism: Ambystoma mexicanum (assembly GCF_040938575.1). NCBI lineage: Eukaryota > Metazoa > Chordata > Amphibia > Caudata > Ambystomatidae > Ambystoma > Ambystoma mexicanum. Next base: position 669,365,583 of record NC_090926.1, on the reverse strand, counting down.
GTTTGGAGTTTACCTCCCTAACTCTCATTTTGCTGAATGCTGATGCTCTTATGACCACCTTGGGGGCATAGCACTCACTCCACACCACACCATCACTCAAGTTCTCCTTCCACACCAGTCCAATTCTAGAAGCTCTTCCCCACAATATGGTTCAACTATTTTACAATGACATTCATTTCTGGGTGGTCGACTGTGGAATACCGTTCTCTTTCTCCACACAATATTATTCAATCTGTTTGGCTCCAAATTGAGGACCATTGTCCCTCCTTATTAACATCCCTCCAGAAGATGGGATCTAGTAGTTGAAATATTTTCTCAGTTCTGACATTTTCTACTACCATGATCTCAAGCCACTTGATGAAATGGTTAAGCATTACAATTAAGAATTTGTCTGGTCTCTCTCACACTTTGTCCGGATGCAGGATACCTATGTTGAACCTTTCAATGGTTCTTTGGATGTCTGTTTGGGGGGCAATATTTTTTGTTGGGTTTGGTTACCTTTACATTTTTGTCCACATTCACTGAAAGCTGCACTCCTCTACAACTACACCTTAAATGCTCTCATTGATTTCTGGCCACCAGTGGTTCTCCCATAACTGTGCTATGGAGAAAATTCTGTCTTTTGAAATGTCTGAGAAATTAGGTCATATACTCTCCATACAAGAAAAACCTTTGTGGAAAAGTCATCCTTCACCTCCCTAAAACCTTTGAACCTTTCCCCTATACTCCTTTTGTCTTGCCATCCTTTGACTGACCACTCTTTAACTTGCTCCAAATCAGGATCACTATGCAACGTTTCTACCCATTCCTTGAAGGATATGGCCGCCTCCTTCTTCATCCCCAGACTTGCCCTCAACTCCTTCTGTTCATCATCATTGCAACCATCAACAACAGGCATCCTAGGTGTGACATCTGCTGGGCAGTTCCTATTCCCTGACAGATACTCTATTTTGTAGTTGTACTCCTTTAAATGTAAATGTTACCATACTATTCTTGTGGTTGCCCTCATCATGCTTCTCATGATCATGAGTTCCACAATGGACTTACAATCCATGCAATTGGTAAGGGTTTTCCAAGACACAGGAGCACATTACATGTTTGCCCTTCTGGAAATAAGATGCTAGCAATAACATATACTGACACCCTTCCGGACCGGAAAACTTCAAGTCTGCCTGTAGGGACTGTGATCTACCAGCAGGCCTGACCTGCCGGGAATTTCAGGCCCCTACCGGCAGACAATTTCCACAATCATTGGCATCCCCATCCGATAGAGCCCTTTCCCATGGAGTCCTATGGGAAAGGGGATTTCCTGGTGTCTACACCACCCGTAATATCCTGGTAATACTGGGATATTGAGCAGAACCAGAGCTGTGTATTGCTACAGAGCAGGCCCACATGCACTCTTCAGGGAAGAAAATCCCTCTATTAAGGTAAGTAACTCTAATAGTTTTAGCTCCATATAGGCACATTTCTGGGTACTGGAGTACATGGTTGCATTCAAACATTTAGAATTAAAAGGTAAATAGCAATACCTCATTAGTTAACAGACATGACATTTAGAAACTTCAGTAGAAAATTTACATATAAATCAGAGCCTGAATTATAGAGCTAACTCTTGAATTTTTAATTTGTCAAATCCAATGAGTTATTAGAAGTGATACGATCAAATTTACACAGTGTCCTTTATTAAAGCCATAGGGAGCACATTAGTTCAAGTAGCATACAATGTACAAAACTTTTATCAAACATAGGAAATGCCTTACAACGACTGGTATTGTGTAAATCAGTCACAAGAATTCATACAGAAAAGTGTCACTTCACACATTCAGAATCAATAATTTAAAACAGCATAAACTTCCAGTGGAAAAGTCTTCTTTTTTTTGGATGTTAGAAAAAGGGAGATGACCGACACGTTTCGGTTTAAAGAACCATCTTCAGAGTATAAACTTTCACTGTTCCTATTTCACATCAATATTCATAACATGGACCCTGTAGGGTAATAGAGAAAAGGCACTAATGAGTCTAATGTCTTATTTCATAGAGTCTGTTAAAGTGATTGGGAGGATAGAAAACACTAACCTTACTGATACAGAAGCGAGGCGTCCAGTCAAAAGCCAGCCAACTGGTGGAAAAGCCAGAGGACAGAGCCGAGATGGGACGCGGCCAATAGAGTATCTAAAATAAAGATCATAAAGGACCCATATTTCAGAAACAGAAACCAGCCTAGCGGGGACAGGCTACTGGTCAATACGGAATAGTGGAAAAAGAGATACTGCATGTAAAGGGACAGATAGCCATGTGCACGGCAGAGCCGCACCATGGACAGAGATGTAAGTAAAGAGGATCCAGCGTGTCCAGAGAGCTGCAACAGAACCTCACGGACCAACGCACGTCCATCTTTAAAAAGGGCCGAATGACGAACCCGGAGTAATCTGGTGGAAAAGTAGCTGCATCAGCTAGGGATACTAGCAGGAATAAAAAGAAACGGGCGTGCTGTGAAAAACGTACCTCAGTGTGTGAGGATCTCTGTGGAGTCTGGCTGCTGCAACGCGCGTCCAGACTGGAGTATGGCGTTATGAGTCGTCCTGGCAACCCCACGCATGCGCACGGTTCACCAGGACGATGTCCATCTTGAAGTGGCCAAAGGCGGAGCTGAGTAGCCACGGCAATGCAGCAAACACTACGAGGGATGAACACTCAAAGGAGATAATCTCCCGAGTCAGACGAACTATGGGAGCACAGCAGGGGAACATAAACACAGCCTACATGGGACCGCAGAGTGCTCACAAGGTGCAATCAAAGGTATATCAGAGGTATGGCATGTACGCGAGCACGCATGGGGGCACAACCACAGCTCAAAGGAACTGCGGGGTGCCCCCATGGCGCTAGAGGGTAAATACGAACAGCCACAAAATGGCCACCGTGAGAGAAATGGAATGACAGGCCAGGTAAATAATGGAAAAAAGCAGGAAGATCCTGCAGGCCAACACAGGGACACAGTCCATCGGGGAAAGGGGGCTGGCACAAAAGGTGCAGTGCCAAAGAGACACAACCCGGGGCAAAAATTAATGTGGCTAGAAACGCCACTGGAATGGCAAATGAGAGGACAAACAATTGCAAACTTACAAAATGCTCGAGGGGAGGATGTCTGATAGTGGTAGTGTGCGTATCATGTATTATCCTTGTAATGGATCAAGCAGAGTAATGTTCATGAAAATGGGGAACACACCGTGTCTGTAATGCTAGCATTTTGCGGGAAAGCATTTTCTAGAAAGTTGTTGTGGTACTAGATTTAGCCAGCACAGGGTTTTGTGATGGGCTTGGGATTTTCTCAAGTGTACCCTTCAATGGTCAAAGGCTTCTTCACCAGAAAAAAGTTTCAAACAAGTGTACAATCTGGGTGTGGGGAGATTGTTTACAGAAGAGAGAGAGTCAAGAGTTGGACGTGTACAGGTGCTTTGGGAACACAAAAGGGGAATGAGGGAAGGGAAAGAAAACAAAAGCCAGATGTTCCAAGAGTCATAACTGATTGGCCATTTGGTGGGAGAGGCAATTTATTTATCTGTGTTAGGTGCTCTTTGACAGTAATAGAAGTAACTGCAAGCAGGCTGCCAGACATGTGTGCGCCTCTATATTAGGGAAGTAGACCCCTAAATTGAAGTGTGTAAATTATGTAATGTTTTGTCATTGTGAAAATCCTCATTAAATTACAGGATCACCCTGATCATTTGTTGTTCGAAGTATACAGTACCTGGGAGGATCAGGGAATAGCCAGGTGCCCCCTTTTGTACAAGATTTGAAGTCTTTGGGTCAGATTTTCTCAGACACTGCTGAATCTTTTGCCCCTGCTAGACTGTCCAGTCAGCGCCCCCTGCAATCCAAATCATTGTTTGATGATGGTTTAAGAACTCTGTGCCTTAAGCGGAGGCAGGCCGAGCAGAAATGGAGATGCTCCTACTCTCAGCTTGATCGAGCATCAGTGCGCCAGGCCACAGCTGCATTTCAGCTGTAGTGGCCACTAAGAATCAGTTCTACTCAGGCAAATTTGAGTCTGCTCTTAATCTGTCCTCTCCTGCAGCAGCTCTGGCCGGAGATATTCCATCACAGGAGTTATGTGATTCTTTGTTGAGTTTCTTTTCTGAGAAAATTTTAAAAATGTGTGACTCCATCGCATCATCTCACCCAGGATCTGAGCGAGGCTTTTCGGTGGCATCTGACTGCCCCTCCCTGGGGACATGGTCTACCTTTCCTGTGTTCTCAGTGGAATAGATCTTAAAGGCCACTTCTCGGCTTAAATCGTCATCAGCTTTGGATGCTATTCCATTAGCGGTGTGTAAAGATATAATGCCGGCAATTGCTCTGTGGGTCACCCAAGCTATTAATCACTACTGTCAGTCAGGGGTTATTCCTTCGCAGCTGAAACATGCAATGGTGACCCCACTTCAAAATAAACCCTCACTGGATCCTGCCTGTCCTTCTAACTTTCGCCCTATTTCTTTGCTTCTCTTCCTTATGAAGCTTTTGGAGTCTCAAATTTCTCCTCTTGTCAGCTCCTTCTTGGAAACAAACCTCTGCCTTGTTTGATCCCTTTCAGCCCGGTTTCCACCCCGGCAGGGCTACAGAGAGCATACTGGTCTCAGGAAGTCGTTGACCTTGCACATCTCTCTGAATTGGGGGAAGTGGGGGTTTTGGTGTTATTTCATCTATCAGCAGCATTTTACACTGTTGACCACCCCATCTTGTTTGCTAGCCAGGGTGGTGATATCGGGACAAGTACTTTCCTGGTTGTCTGTTTTCCTTGATGATCACACACAAACTCTTTCTTTCCCACCTTTTCGCTCTGTGTCTGTTCCTTTGACTTATGTTGTCCCCCAGGGCTCGGCTCTGTCCCCTTCATTATTCATTCTCTGCGTCAGCAGTTGATTAGGCTCATCCACTCCCACCGCCTCCAGTGCTACTCCTATGCTGATGACACCCAGATTTGTCTGCAGCTTGATCGTTCCCATCCTGATCTGGCGTCTCAGCTACAGAGTTGCTTGGAGGTTGTGGGGAGGTGGATGACCCGCAATTGGCTTAAATATAATGTGGACAAGAGTGAGATCCTGGTGGTGGGCCTCATGGCTATGCCTTTGTTGTGGAGTTCTGCTTTTTGGCCCCCTTCTTTAGGTCCCTGTCCACTCCAGTCTCTCTGGTGAAAGACTTGGGGGTGAAAATCTCCACCTTGCTCTCTTTAGAGGCTCAGGTGCTCACTGTTTGGCAATTGGGACACTATTAACTGAGAGTTCTGTATATTGTGTTGGAATTTTCCCATTACAGTTTCATGCGCCAATGGTAGCTGCACTGGTGCTGAGTGTATGGAATACTGTAACTCGTTATATATAGCTCAGCCTACATATCTGATGAACCGCCTGCAAGTACTGAAGAACGCGGCAGCGAGACTGGTGGTAGGTACTCCCTATCATAAATCAATCTCTCCAGCCATTCGACAACTTCGCCATAGCTCAGAGAGTTAAATTTAATTTAAATCTATGTTCATTGTACAACACGCCTTTCATGGGCAAGGCACAGAATACCTGCAGAGTAAGTTTCACCTGTACGTGCCTAACTGGCCGCTCCAGTTCCTCGAGTCATATACCATTTTTGTCCCACGTGTGCGTCCCTCTCGAATTGGGCAGCATGCCTTTTCTGTCGCTGCAGTTAGGTTTTGGAATTCTCTTCCACTTCACCTTCGGACGACGGCAGATCACTTAGTCTTACGCCGATCTTTAAAGATGTTTCTTTTCATTTAAAGGGTAACAGAAGATATGAACTGTTGGGTGGACTCTGCATAGTGCCAAGATGCCTTTGGGTGTACGTGCACCCTATAAATGTACATAACATAATAAGGGAGTTTTCCAAGACATACCGTACTTTAGAGAGTATGGGGCTCATTACAAGTACCCCGTATCCTGTTGGTAATTCAGGCGGGATACCGGGGTACTGCCTTATTAGTCTCTGCCGCCCAAGATCCCAGTTGGCAGGCATATTACGGCCATTCTCAGAACAAACCTAATTTCAACAAACCACGGAAACCAGGTCAACCTCCAGCAGAGAATACCTCATCTGACGTTTCGAGTGCAGAACTTAAAGTTGTCCCATACCAGAGTAGAGACATAATACCCAGGCCTGTGGCAGTGGAACCAACAACCACCTCAACTCCTTTTTTAGAAAAATGCCAGTCCGAAGAGGAAACAAGAAAAAATCCTCAGCGGAAGAAAACAACGAAGAAACACTAATTGTTAACATTTCATCGTATCAGTTATTGAAAATGGAACTACGTGTTTTGGAAAAAGGGCTATCATTTGTCCCTCACAACAACAGTACTCTCCTTCGTGAAAAAATATATTTTTTCAAATTGATGCGTAAGTTAAAATTGAAGGTGTTCTTTGACTCATTGGAGGAGGAGTCTACCACCAAAGAACCACATAGATTCCTTGAACTCAATCCTAAGGGTTCCTTCAATCCACCGGTACAGAACCACATTCTATCTACCTTCAAGAAAACTGTACTACAAGAATTTAAGAGAATCCAGTTTAACACCAACACACAAGGCAATTTTACGGTGAGAGAACGCCAGACATTAAAGAATTTGCTTGACAATCAAGATGTGATTTTCAAACCAGCAGACAAGGGAGGTGCACTTGTACTATTGAAAAAACAAGATTACATTGATGAAATCGAACGCCAACTGAATGACCCTGAGACATACATGGAAGTGCCCCAGAATCCAACTGAAGCAATACGATCACTGATTAAGGGAGTACTTGATGAAGCAGAAGCCAATGATGTCATCTCAGACAAAACACGACTCTTCCTCGAAAATAAACACCCTATTATGCCTGTCATGTATATACTACCCAAAATACACAAGAGACTAGCTAACCCTCCGGTACGCCCTATCATAGCGGCTACAGATAGCCTCCTGGAACCATTGGCCCAATACCTGGACAAGCTTCTACAACCTTTTGTCCAGGAAACCACAACATACATCAAGGATACTATGCACTTCCGGCACAAATTAAAAATTGTACAGTTCGTCAAAGGGAGAGATGTGATGTTTACTGTGGACGTCACATCTCTTTACACAAACATCCTACATGAAGCAGGCCTAGAAGCAATTGAATAGCTACTGTTGCAATCTGACCAATGCAAGGGCGACAGACTTTTTATACTAACTTTACTCAAGTTGGTACTGATGAATAATTTTTTCAAATTTCAAGATCGATTTTTTCTCCAAACATCCGGTACAAGCATGGGTGCGGCTATGGCACCCTGCTATGCCAATGCCTTTATGTACTACCTCGAACATGAAAACATTCTTACTTTGCCCAGATGGATGAGACATCTTCCCCTCTACGTCAGATATATCGATGATATTTTTGGAATCTGGTCCGGACCATAAGATGAATTACACAACTTCTATGAAATGATGAATTGAATGCATCCCCGGATCAAATTCACTACTGAGACAAGTGACACCTCTATCCACTTCTTGGATGTTGAAATATACGTAGCCAACACCTCTCTAGAGACCAGGATTTTCACAAAAAAGACCGACAGAAACAGCCTGTTGCTCGCTACCAGCTTCCACCCTAAGAGAACTGTCAACAGTGTGCCGTTCAGTCAATTCCTAGGCTACAGAAGGATAACTTCGGAGAACATCGAATATGAACGCCAATCATTACTACTGGAGTCCAAAGTCAGGTCTAGAGGCTACAATCAGACAAGGATAACAGATGTGGCGGAGAAAGTAAGAGGCACTGACAGAGAGACACTGCTGACTCCGAAGCCCCCCAAACCAGGAGAGCCGCTATTTTACGTCACCACCTACTCTCTGCAGAGCATGAAAATCAAGAGGATTAAAGAGAAGAATTGGCCAATGCTAGGAATGGACTCTCAGTTGCAACCTCCAACCTTCGCCTACAGGAATCGTAAGTCATTGCGCAAAAGTCTGATGAAAGCGGAAGTTTCATCTACCGGCACTCAGAATTTGTTTAAGGGTACCAATCCATGCTACAACTGCCAGCACTGGAGTAATATTATAAAAAGCAACAGTATACCACACCCTCACTCTGGTAAAGCTATCTCACTTCGACATTCCTGCACATGTGATGCCCAAAATGTAATTTATGCATTGAGATGCCCTTGCAGCTTATACTACGTGGGTATGACCACCAGAAAAGTGAAAACAAGGTGGTCGAACATAAATCCAATATCCGTACCAAAAGTCTAAGGTCCCCAGTCTCTCTACATTTTCAAGAAGCACGTCACACCATTGCACAACTGAAATGTGTCATCTTGGAGCAAGTGACAATGGGAAGCAGTGGTGGGGATGTCGAGCGGAAATTGTTGCAACGAGAATTCCTATGGATTGAACTTTTGGATTTGATCAGCCCCCGCGGCATGAACACTAAGTTCGATCAGCGGTGCTTTGTGTAACTCCAAGAGACTCGAGCCCAGTTTATTCATATATATTTTACTTATGATCCATATATGTTTTACTTATGTTCTTGTTGACATGTTTTTGTCCAATGCATCCACATCTAGTATGTACATTGCTTTGCTAATTTTCATGTTCATTCTACATTAGTGGCACTAATGTTTTTATTTATCTTGTGTATGTTCTAATCAATCCATTCATTAGTTTGCCTGACTCAACACTACAATTTTCTCTTGTCCAGTGACTGCAGCCCTTCAGATCGCACAAAGGGTGAGCATCTGCTTACCATTCGCCTACCCCATATAGTGCCCTAGTTCAGCAGGAGTAATCCAACTCCTGCTGAACACTTCTTCTCACTTCTATGTCCTCAGCATTTACCCCACAGTATGCAGTTTAGTTGCCCTTGGTGAAGGCCAGAAACGGTTTCATGAGAGGCCACCCTCAACACAGGGAGTTGCTTCCCTCCCCAAGCATTCATACAATAAATAGTTAATGTCAGTTCTTGTATCCAGCCCTATCATAGCCTCATTTCATGCTCATTGGATCCCTCCACCTGAGCTACCAATAGGCCAAGAACCAGGACGGTGTACAGGAAATATATTTGTATTTATATAAATTATAGGTAATAGAAATCACACTAAACTACACATGCCAGCGTCTTTGTGGCTCACAATGAACTTTTTGTTACACAAATAAATCACACCAATGTGTTTGGAAAAACACAAATTACAATACTTTTTTTTCTACAGATTTTAGCGAACACAATCAATTTTATGGTGTAGTGTTGTGCAATCTCAATTTTCCTCCGTGCTTAAAACAGTTTGATTTACAGATTTGGACAAATGGATATGGCAATTACTATTTCACCCACACCTTTGCCCAAAATAAACTCAGGATGATTTAGCAGTGTTTTTTTCTAGACCCCCCCATATTTTAGTCTTTGTGGGGGAAGTTGGACAGAAAAATTGGGATGATTGAAGAATTTGGGATTTCTGACCCCCCCCCCTCCAATTTAAGGCCTGTGTTGGGGAAGCTAAATATCAAGAATGGGGATGATTTGAGCATTTTGGATTTCAGACCCCCCACCCCTCCACTTAAAGGCCTGTGTTGGGAAGCTGGAGGTAAAATGGGAAGGATTTTTGTTGTTGTTTTGGTTTCGGAACAAATGCATCCCGTTCCCTAAAAGAAGCCTGTGTTAACAGGCAAAATAGGATTACACAATTACATTACAGTCTATAGTTGTCAGTGCACACCAGGAATGAGCTTTGTTAATTGTGAAAGTTTAACCAAAATCACCCTGAAGTGTTCTGCCAAAGGGAACTAATTAAATTAATATTTTTTGTTGAATAGGCTAAGGATATACACATTTTTTCCCACTCCCCACCCACTTTCAATTAAAAGGATTTAAGGCCAGAAGATTCCCCCACCTTTTGGGTACAAAGGGCTCAAGTCTACTTACATTGAATACCTCTGTTTAAAGTTCAGGAATGCCAGCTATGTTTCAGGACCCTCTGAAAAGATAGGGCAGGGTCTCACCACTCCACTCTCAAAGATGGCCCCCAGCACTCCAACATAGGACCAAGTCAGCTGTTAGGACTCCCCGGCAATAGAGAGCTCCATGCAGAGGCAATCTCCGAAAAATGTCCTTTTGCTGTTTCTTTGCAGCTGTCAGATGATACGTTTTATCAGCTCCTTTCACGATGGTAATTTTAGGAGTGCTTTCTTTCCTCATAGTGCATTCACTTAATATAGCACAAATTACACCATCAATTTTACAATCTTGGGCAGTCCCTGCATGTGTTCCCGCACTCAGGATTGGACAGTTGCCCTTCTCTCTCCTCCAAACTCCAGTCCCTCTCTAAGGATTGGTTTGAGAGTCTGGAACAGACACATGGTAACTTCCCTTTGAAATCCCCTGTTTCCAGGTTCGCTTTGGGATATAATTTAGTTTTGTAGCAGAACTTCATAATTTTACTAGTAATTGCCATAATATACATATATTCCGCTTCAGCTACTCATGGGGAATTTAATAATCCCCATGTTACATGGCCGTGTGGCAATTTTCCGCCATTTACACAAAACGCATGACAATTTTGAACACGCTATTTATTCCCCACATTGATAATTTTACATTAAACCACTTTTCCAAATCGTAAACTCGGGACATTTTCAGATCAGCCAGAAACCCATTTTAGCTGGTCATTACAGTTTCCTAAGTCGTAGGTGGGTGATTTTTTATTTCCCAGAAATCACCTGGAAATTATCTAAAAATGGACACAAAAATCATTGCAGTACGACAAGTGTTTGCTGGGAGAAAGGTCTAAGTTATAATTGTCCTTTTACATTAATTGTAAATCTTTATGTTAGATGCAAATAGGAGCTCTGCTTCCTCCAAGCCATTGTCTCTCTCAGCCAGTCAGTGACCAGAGTTTGTTATTTGTCTTTTTGTTGTTTGAAGTTGTTTTTTTAAAGTTTGTGGCTGCAGATCAGAAATGGGGGATGCATTTGCTACACAGAGATCTACCACTGCAGATAATGAGCTTTGCCGGCCCTGTGATGTTACAAGACCTGCCTTCTTATCTTATGTGTTTTTGACCATCATTTTGATCTGAATTGCTTCTATTATTTATATTTTTTTTTGTTTCAGCTTCCTTTTATTGTTGACCCTGTTTTAACACCTCCCCCCTACATTCCGGTCATGCACCAGCCAGAGCCAACTGGCCTGCCCAGAGCCCAGCCTTTCAATATTTTCAGGCAGGCCACATTTTATTGCAGTTATAAACAGTTGGGATGCAAACACCAGGCCTTCAGTGGGTGGGGGGGGGGTCCTTTGTGAAGTTTGCCTAGAGGCCCACCATTTGTCCTTGGCTGAAAGTAACTCACATATTGCAATTTCTAACATCGGCCTTTATTCTTTGACATCCAGTGTGTTTTACTGATCAGAGTTCACTTTGCTTTGCATTTGGTCTGAAAGTGCAGGGCTGTTTCTTTCAGTAATTAACTAAATACACTTTTAATTACCTGCTGATCATCTTTCTGCTGAAATGTGGATCTGAATTGTCACAGTGCATCCCCTCTTGATGGGTGACAGTTTCAGTGAAAAAATTGCTGCATTTATTTGTCAGCCCGCAATGTGATGTGCTTTTGCAATGAGCACTTGGATTACATTTCTGTTAGCCTTCTCTGGATTTTCCCTGCAGAAAGACACCCGCATAGTGTACCTAAATAGGCCCAATTTTTCAGCATGCAGGTTTCTGAATGCTGGCAGGACAGTTTCCCAGTGGGCCCTTCCGTCTTGTTGGTTTAGGGCCTTTGATTACACCCCACAGTTCTAATTAGCCACTTTTCGGGCAAGCATCAGTATAGTGACACTACTCCGGTGACAATAGGCACTGTGCAAATGCTTAGAAACATAACATTCACAATTGCTTTTCATTTTTTCAATTTCTTTTTGCAAATCAGAATTTCTTTAGGGGTGTATGCTTTTACTATAAGAAAATCATCTTTCCATTGTCAAATGTGAGAATGTCCATTTCCTTTTGGTTGTCATAACTTTGACGCATCTCCTCTGACATCATTCAGCTTGATCAAAATCTTCTTGGAAATCAATGTACAAGACTCCTCTGTTGGCTTGTCATGAATAAACAGTGTTCATTGTTTTTGTTAATAATATGAGTAAAAGTATCTTTTATTTCAAAAAACCAATTAATAGGAAATCGGAAATCTAAAACTAGAGCAGAGTATAGGAATTTTGTAGATGCCCAATTTTTGGAAATGTGTATGTCACCTAGTTTTACAACAAAAGGTGACAAAGGCATTTGTAGAGGGCTGTCAGCTAGCACAAATGATGTACTGTCCAGCTCCCTTACATATATTAGCACTGGGGGTCGCAGCATCAACACAAATGAATGACAGTCTTACCCAAATGGCTGATGGGAGAACATTTCACTATGAAGGATTGTCAGTGATTTTGTAATATGTAAAAAAATTAAAAATAAAGTATTTCTATCCCATTTTGGGGGGTAGAGGTGCAATTGTGATAGCAGTAGTCCATACAGCCTCTTTTCCACTAAAAAGAAAAGCTTCAAACGTCCACAAAGAACCCTCTCATGTAATGCCTCACTCCCACAACAAGCAGAGGGGATGTGTGTGTTTCGGCATAGTGCAAAGAGTGTCCCGTTTGTGATTTTGGGGTGGGTTGAACTCTCAAATGTGCACAAATGTCCCCTGCTGTGCACAATTATGGAGTGGGCGGAAATACACTAGAATGTGGTGCACACATTTAGAAACCCTCTGCAAATTGAACATTGAACATTGAGGGTGTGCAACAGCAGACATGACAGTCCAGGACTTGCTTGAATGTGCTTTTGATTTGCCAAAATTGTTTTCGAGAAAAAGACTATGCTTTTCATAGGTCATCCATCTAAGCTGGACTGCTTGCCTAACTGCCCAAGCCAGGATTAGAACTTAGATTTTTAGGATCTGGAGTAAGACTCTCACCCACGTGCACATTGGATTGAATCTTTGTGAAATTGCCTGTTAAGATTGTACTCTGCAGGAAATCAGGAATATTCAAGTACAGCTTTTTAGGTTTAAAAGGTGTGTACCTTTTATACTTTGTTTGCCACATTACAGGACGCACACCTCCACTGGCTATTTTCTAAGTGTTCATGATTAACCTCCTCAGAGGGAAATGTTTATGTGGGTTTGGGAGTAAGGGTTCAGAACAATACCCCAGTCCCCCGTCTCCATCTGTGGTGGGATCCCACAATCTCTATTTCCAGCACTAGTATAGAGATGATTTTTTTTTGTGTGGATGTATTAATGTTTTATTAATGCCTATAGCTCCACGAAGATGCACCAACATTTCATTGAAAAAATCAACAGCAATTGCTTATACCAGAAACACAAGACTGGCAAAAACGCCAGTCATGTTTGCGAGGTGCGCCCCATTGCTTGGGGCACATGCCTGTGCTATTGTCATGCCATCAGAGCGTGACGGTATCTCTTTCCAGGCCTCTCTGCTTCCCACAGTAATAACTGGGCCGTAATAAGTGGCTGTCTTTGTGCGCTGCTCGGATGAGAGGTGCCTCTCGCTCGGCTTTCTCATTAATGTTTAATGCGGCAGCAGGAATGTTTGTGTTGCCAAGGCCAGGTCTCCTTGGCAGTGCGTGTGTTCATTCAGGAGTTACCAAGCTGCTCATCCCGTCAAAGGATGTGCTGGGATGTGATGGCAGCTACAGCTCCAAACCCCTCTTAAGCCGCCTCGCCATCTCCGTGAAGCGTGCGCCACATTCAGAGCTGTGCGGTGCTGCTGCCGGTGGCTTACGTTTAACGGAAGATGTTTTAAACGGTGATCCCGATAGCTCGTAGTACAGTCTTTTAAAAATTGTAGGGCTATACTAGAGAAGCATAGGAAATCATTGTGAGCCGCTTAATTAATTGCATTGAATTCGTGTCATTATGAAAATAGCTAGCTATTCTGAGGTCTGGCACGACAGGAGACCCTCTGCCCACGCCTCGCTGTCATCATAGAGATGAGGTCTGTCACGACACGAGCCAGGGTCTCGACACTCGCTGTCACTGGGTGGCTGATGATAACAGATCAAGCCTCGAGCTCAAGCTTTTTGGCACTCAAATGAATTGTGTGTCGAAAGTTAACAATATTAGATTCTATTGGCAGCAAGATCTATGCCTTGAAGCTCAAATTAATCAGCTGACAAATCTTCCTTTTACAAAGTGAGGCGTCTACGCAAAATCCTTCCTTAAAAAAAAATATATTTTCCCTGTTGTAATTGGCCCTTTGTGAAATTGAAAACAATATATTATTGTAACTCCCTATAGCTAGGCATTCCAAAATATCTAATTGAAATCCATGAAAGTAAACATCTTCACTGGCTTCTGCCACAGCAGCTGACTGCCTACATGGGACAGCATCGCTCTATCCTAAGAGATTGTTGCCTCCCAAGATAAAAACTACTCGTGCCTAAATCGAGGTTTCTATCTAGAAGCGACTGCAGAAGGCCCCAGACTATGGACCTCTTTACCACAGCACATTGGTAAACTAGATAATACTCTTCAATTTCAAAAAGCACCGAAACCCTATCATTTCTGTTGATCTTTATTCTGGAGAACGGCTATGATAAAATCGAACGCACAGCCTCTTGAAGCCGTGAATCCTGCCCGTGGGACATTAAAGATTAGCTCTCACAATCACATACACCCGTGCTTCCACGGAGCTCCTGAGTCCCACACCTGGATGGGTAAAGTCCGTGTTTGGGCATGAGTAAACAACCGCAGGCTTGTGATGTATTTGCATTTAATTTCAATTATATATCAAAAAAGGTCGCTGGCGCCATTTTCATTTATATAGCGCTACACAACAAAGCGCTTTAACAGGTAAAGGAAACGGTACACATCAAGCAGAAATAGATAATACAACCAAATCAACAGGTGGGCAAATGCGTTTTAAGGCGGGAACTGAAAAGCGGTGAGGAAGAGAGAGAATAAAGAGGGAGTGCGGACAGTAAGAAGAAAAAGAGATTGTGATCGAGCGGGAGGGTGCGTACAAAGTTATCTGGCAAGATAAATAAGGGCGGGGGTCAAACTGTGGAGACACTTAAAAACGAGCAGAGAAAGCTGAAAAGAAGACATAATTAGAAAGAGGGCCTCTAGAGTGATGCAAGCGCAGGGGAGATAGACCCTTGAAAGGATAGAGAAAGGATGAATAGAGGAATTGTACCTAGCAGCACGAAGGCCAAGAATAAGAGAAGAGCAGCATAAAAGTTGAGTTTTGGTAGCATTGACGGAAAGGAAAGGCAGCGCCTTCTCCGCTTTGAAGAGCTGGTGGTGGAAGGCGCGGGCAGCAGTTGAAATATGAGTGGAGATTCTATTATTCGATTATGTGGCATAAAGGAATTTACCACACTGGGGACAGTCAGCTTATGTGCGTGCGATGAGAAATCCCAGCTTTTTCCAGTGGAGCCAGACGGCTCGGAGGATGGTGTTAGCGGCAAGAGAGCTCAGAACCGACACCCCCACTTTCTTGTGTGGGGTTCTTAGTGGGCCAATAGACTCTGCCTTGCATCCTTGCGTAATACAGCACAGGCACTAGGAATTACTGAAAGAGCAGGAGACCTCTTACCCAGAAACTTTATAATTGAAAGCAAAGGAGGACTTAGGTGAAACAATGACAGTGGATGAATAGCAAGGCATAGACTGCGGCACTATGATGTGGACGCACTGCACGTGCCTGCAGTGCAATGACATAGAAGGAAAATCATACACCTTATGTAGTGTTCCATACATCTTTAATCAATGTTTAATTAAAGTGTTCCATCAATGTATATTTTTGTTTTATGTGTCACTCACTGGTGGTAATGGAGTGATCCATTGCCTGGCTTAGGTATTGCAATGGTATCTTTGGGGTGGAGTGTGAATAAAATGTCCCAAGATCCCCTAACCGAGCCGAATGTTATCAGCGAGGTTTTCATGGGTAGATGGAAAGAGTCCATTGAAGAGAAGGGGCACATCACAGCTCTGATACAGGGTGCTTGCGGTGTGCCATATCTACTATTGCGTGGGATATCAGCTGCGGGCCTCATTGCGAGTTTAGGGGTGTATTAAGAAGGTGGTGGTATATTCATTACTGACACTTTTTTGGAAAATAATGGAATTGCCGCCAGATTTAGCACACTGCCCCATTCAATGTGTGGAGGCAAAGTGGAAAACTCCCTGCCCGCAGAAAGCTGGACGTGAATCCTCCACTCTACCTCCAATAATCTGTGTATTTACCCCCTGCTCCCTTAAATCCGCAAGAAGTTCCCATTGAGTCCTACGGACTCCAAGAATGGGTCAGACCACCACTCTTTCTCCCCTGGAAATTTAATGGGACCGAGTGACGGTAATGATACACGATTTTGGCATAAATCGGCGGATTTAATGCTGTGTTACCACAAACTGGTAAAGAGGCCCACTGCCATGCACACTCAGCACGTGTGGAGTAAGAACGACATCTGCTCCCTTTGGGCAGGCCCATTCTGTCACCAGGTCTGTACCTGAGCGAGGTGCAGCGTGACACCAATCTGAGGAATGCCACGGCTCGGGTCCCAGAGAACTCTGCTGATGTGGTCACTCTGGAAGCCGCCGCTGCTCTTGGGCCTCCTCTAAATTTTCATGTTCTACCCATCCAGACTAAAGTTGCCTTGCTTGTAGATTGAGTACTTTAGAAATGCTGCATTATCAATATAATTATCTTTTTGAAGTACATAGAGCTTGGGACTGTGAAGGTAAATATGCATTACCACGTTCAAAGCCCACTCCACTTTTCTTCCTTCTTTGATTCTGGTTTTGCGCACGTTTTATAGTTCATAAGCTATAATGGATACTCTTCCTAAGGGCTAAACGCAATACTGTATATGTGGTCTTTTGTATCTCGAACTGCAAATGCACGCTTGATGACGTCATGATTGCATTACCTGTTCATCTTTCTGTTTTCACAAGGGGTCTGGGGTGTATCCTATCCTATCTCCTCAGCTGGAGGTACTTGTATCAATTATACTCAGTCGTCGTTGGTAAGTGAATAGCCTGACCTCATTAGGATGAGAATGTATTGATTTGAGCATCTTAGCCCCAGTTTACCAGTCAGCTTCCAGCAATAGTCTCTGTAACCCTTGCCCTGTGATACAAGCTGCCCTCCACTATCAGCGTAAAATGGCATCCGTAGAGCCACGGACGCGAGATGGACAATCAAAGTACACAGTGCATATTCCGCCACCCAAGGAAGGGTTGCTCTAGAGCATGCTCCTCCGATAGGGGACACCTGCTGAAGCAATGCAAGGCGCCTTCATGCAAGTCAGGGCATGCTCCATATGACGGTGCTGGTGCCAATGAAACGCTGGCTTATTTGCTATGGCTCCTTGTGGCCTTTCTGTAATACCAAGATACACAGGCCATAGTAAAAGAACTGCACATGGCACAATGCGCTGTTTGCGTAGGCCTTGCCTGCTTAGAATACATCCACCAATGCGTACGTTGAAATTAGAAGTGGCGTGGTGTTTTACTTGTCATGTCTTGAAGCTGAAGACCTGAATTACAATGCTGGGTTTCCCAGTTAACACATTTGTGGATGTGGTACTGGACACGTCACTGTATGTCACAATGACTCTGTTTGCGTTTCTGCTAGATTTGGACCATTTACGAAAAGGCTAAGCAAATCAATAAGAGCTATGCAGAAACTGGGCTTCTACTTCTGAAGCAAACTTGCACCCAGAACACCCCTTGCCCCCTTTCCAAATTCTTAGCTTCACATTCACCATTCAAATTAGTGTTTGCCTCCTGCAACAGAGAGCCAAGCATCCCTTCCTGTATGGGGGCATACTAGGTGGTAAATTGGGAACTGCAATAGATGTAACTAACACAATACCTTCAGCATCCTTGCACATGGCAATTGAGCTCACACAAAACAAGACATGATTGCCACAGCTGCTTCCCGTTGTTAACTGTTAACATCGTTATTACTTGTTGTAAATGAACTCTTTTAAAGCGACCTGCATGCCTTAATTATCCAGTTTTGAACAGCACTTGCTTTTAATGCCAGCTTTGTAATATTCATGAAATAGAAAACGACAACACTACATTTCCAGCGTTAAAACGAGTGTAGCAATGATGAGCACGAATGAACACAATAAAACATTCTTCATATCCCGGGTTGCGCTTTGTGTTCATTTTAGAGTTTTCTGGAAGTTCATTTCAATCTACATTACATGTACATTTCTGTAAAACCGGCTCTAAAAATGGCCTTCAGCCACAGGCACCTCAACACGTACACCCCTTCATTTGTGAGTGCTAATGTTGTGTTTTGAACATATATGGCATGCAATTAATTCAAATTACATGTCTATACATGTCAAACACATATTATTTCAGTATATGTACATGTATCATATTCTAAGAAAACCTGTGCATTGGGGCTGATCATGCACAAACAATCTTCCTTACCCTTAGACCTAGCCTCTCCACTTCGAAAAGAGTGACTGATTTGTATTTTGTCTGGGGTCATCGTTTAGATATAGTAGATCATCACTTTCAGAATCGCCCACTTTATTCATCAGTCTCAAGAATAGTCAAGACAACATGTGAACAAGCCTCAATTGTTGACCTTTGCCATCCTCATTTTACCAGCGAAAGGTTGCAGTCGTTGTATCTTTCTTCACCTCCACTGGGTGGTTCCTATAAGGGAAGGTACACAAAAATGTAATGGAAGTGGACATTACTCACTACTCCTCGTCAATGTCATTGTGTGGTCTGTCGATGATCTCATAGTCCCTCTAGAGAGTGTGGATCATCCGCCAACAGGATTTGGTCACTGTTTCCTTCTTACCCACCAATGGGCAGTTCCTGGAAAAGAGCAGTAGTTGAGGGAGTTGAGGCGAGTTGACGAGTGCAGTCTGTGTATGTGCCCTTGCTCGTGTCATTTCTACAGTCTTTCCACAGTTGCAGTTGCAGTTTCACACAGAGGAGCTAAATCATTAAAAACTCTCAGGACCGCGGAGTTGAGGAGAGTTGACGAGCACAGTCTGTTTGTGTGCCCTTGCTCATGTCATTTCTACAGTCTTTCCACAGTTGCAGTTGCAGTTTCACAAGGAGAAGCTAAATCATTAAAAACTCTCAGACCGCAGAGCAGAGTTGAGGAGAGTTGAGGAGAGCAGTCTGTGTATGTACCCTTGCTCATGTCATTTCTACAGTCTTTCCACAGTTGCAGTTGCAGTTTCACAAGGAGGAGCTAAATCATTAAAAACTCTCAGGACCGCGGAGTTGAGGAGAGTTGACGAGCACAGTCTGTTTGTGTGCCCTTGCTCATGTCATTTCTACAGTCTTTCCACAGTTGCAGTTGCAGTTTCACAAGGAGAAGCTAAATCATTAAAAACTCTCAGACCGCAGAGCAGAGTTGAGGAGAGTTGAGGAGAGCAGTCTGTGTATGTACCCTTGCTCATGTCATTTCTACAGTCTTTCCACAGTTGCAGTTGCAGTTTCACAAGGAGGAGCTAAATCATTAAAAACTCTCAGGACTGTGGAGCGGAGTTGAGGAGAGTTGAGGAGAGCAGTCTGTGTGGTCCGTGCACGTTCACTGCCGTGAGTTCCTGAGGTATCTTTCTCCATTAGAGTGGCTTTTGTGTCATGTGAGCAGCTTTTACTTTTTTCTTTTTTTCATTGCCTGTTACACCTTCCTGCTGCTGTTTCCTAACTGATATGTAAGTTTGTTGCTGTGAGCCTTTCCGGCTTGGATATATGTGGTACGTGTTCTGTGACTTTTACCGTGCCCAATCGATTTACTTGCTCACTAACTCAGCTCCTCCTCACGACGCTCTTGCGAGGAGCCGCGTGCTAGCTACATTCTCATTGTCTGTGGAAATGTTGATAATTGAACACTGATAATCGTAAATAATACAATTGACTGAACTGGCTCTGAAGGTGTCTGCGGGCCTGCTGCCTTTGAGCCTTCGAGCTTTCTTTTTCTTTTTTTTTTTATTCCGGAGCAGAGCAGAGAAACTTCCATCCCTACTTCACTTACAGGAATTACTTAAGCGAACTGTTTACCTGTATTGATCGATTTATGATGTGAGAGGCATCTGCTATTTGAATTTCTCTAGCGAGCTACTTGTCTTGAAAAGATACATTTGTCAACGGGAGGCGACTGCGGGCCTGCAGCCTTTGAGCCACACGGTTTCTGTTCTTGAAACAACTACCCAGAAGGGATTAACATTGTTTACTGACCTATTTGTTTTGAAGGTATCTTTTGATTACGGAGGCGATAGTGGGCCGTGTGCTTTGGGCCTTACCGTTGTGGATTTCGAGGAAAACAATTTTTGGTGTCTATCATTGCTTGCTGATCTGACATTATTGACTATGGGAGGCGACTGTGGGCTTCGTGCCTTTAAGCCTCGCCGTTAATGATACTGTACGCCTATTTTGTGGCGATTACCATTTGTTTTTTGGTACATACAGTGTAATTCTGTGACTTTTGCTGTTTGGGAAACTTTGTGATAGCATCCAGAGGTCAATATTGGGAGGTTGCACTCTCTGTGCTGTTCCTAGTGGACATCTGGTTGATTCATGCCGACCCTGAAAAGTGGCTTTGGCTCTAACCAAGACATTTGTAACAAGGAGCCCTGTTCCTCTTCTAACAAGCCTCTCTCTAAGACCGACAAAGAGACCCAAGCAGCCCGTGCTCGAAATATATATTAATAATAATAACAATAATAATAATAATAATGCATTTGTAAATGTGCGTAGATAAGCCATGATAATGTGACGATAGTCACTTTCTGTAATCCATAGAGAGGGAGAATGTTCTGTTCCTATTCACATGTGAACTTCCAGGCATGTTGTGTCAGTTTTCTACTCAAATTGGAGATAAGAGTGTGAAGTGCAACTTTTACAAAGTAGCAAGTGCTGGGAACATTTCATGGATGTCTTGGGTAATAGACCCCTCCTCTAGTTTTTTCACAATGGTCACCAAATAACTGCTGAAGTCTCCTTTAGCAATAAACGGTCCTTCCCCGCATGGGCATATAACTACCAGGGGGTTAAGAATGTTACAACCCCTCACATAAATTGATCATGTCTTTAGCTCCCCACAAATATTCCAGCCCACTCTCTCTAACTAATATTCCAGAGCTTGCACAAGAAATAATACAGGTACGGACTTCAGCAGCTTAAGCAAGACTCCCAAACCACACAACCACAAATAAAAGCTGTCCAAAACAGGATATATGTCCCAAGATTTGCAGTCATTTTACTCTTAGGGGGAGTGTTGCAACAAATAAAATGAACACCAAACCCTGGGTACATTACATGCTCAGAAGGATTTCGTTTTAAATTATTATCACAGACCTAAGTGTCAAACATAAAAACTGTGTTCATTCTGATACCCCAACCTTCTCTTTGATGGAAAGCAGAAAGGAGTGATTTCTCCATCTCCCCTTTCTGATATGTGATTTATTTAAATAATGAGTTTGATTTACTTGTGGCTCGTTTTAAAAGCAGTAGTGTGATAAATGAAGTGAATAAATAAGTCATAAAAGGCTGACACCAGTCCTTTCACTGTTTTACCAATCTGGGGCATTTCAAAAATCTTTTGCTCAAAAATCTTTTGCAGGCAGAGTGGTAGACCGGAGGGAATCTCCAATTTCTTCCTCATGACCACTCCACCTACAAAACCACCTAGTTTTAATGCCTTGCATGAGATTCTCAATCAGGTGTAAACCTAATGGATTCCCATGGAATCTGTCTGTATTTGACACGCTAAAATATTAAAGTGGGTGGCTCCCATATGAATCCTTTAGAAATGTTTTTTGCAGATTTATGTTTAGTTCACAACCTGCATGCAGATAGCACTGTCCTGATGAGGAGTCCATCCAAAGGCACTCATCTTTCTTTTAACATCCAGCTGTCTATATTTGACTTTTGACTTATGATATCTGTACAGTTACTTTACAAACTCAACACACAACATGCTTCTCAGGGGCCTGTGTTGCGCCTGCCTTCCTCAGGTAAAATTGATAGAAATGCTTGTGAGCTGGGCTGGTGAGGGAACCAGTGTCAGGCACTACACTGAGGAATAAGAGATTCAAGCCTTACGCGGACATAGCTAACTCTAGCATCAACTCCTTCTCGAGTTGAACGAAAATTGTTCCAAATTCTAACCCTTACTGCCTGAACTAAGCAGTCGCCCTAGCCTATAGTATTCAGGGAAACAATGGGACAAAACAAATGCTTTGGGGCTTGTTATTAGATCACATTCTTTTCTGCAGCAAAGATACTCTTTGCTTTCACTTCCCTTGTTTTTCCCAGGGTATATCTAACTGTTGTGAAGTGTCTTGAAATATGGAATGCCGGTTTGGAATGTGTTTGTGGAAATGTGATTCGAGGTTCTGAATACAGCAGTTGGAGAGACAGAGCTAGTGTGATTAGGCTGTGCTTGTGAGATGTATTCATGAATAAACACACATGAAGGTTACCCCTTGGAGTCTGTCTCTCCAACTGCTGTACTCAGAATACCAAAAAGCAAAATGGTAGATGCCAGAAAAAAGGTGTGGGGGACCAGAATCGAAAAGTGCACTTCAATCATTCCTAAGGATGATAGAATTTTATCAGAAAGGTGGTCAGAATTTTGCAGACAAAGTAGCAGAAATGAGGCAGTTACTAAAGAAGGGAGAATAATTGGTCTGGAGTGAGAATTAAGGAAGACATTGAATTGGCACCGGCCTTAAAGAGTTTTGACACTCATAAGAAGTGTGATTACTGCTGATGCAAGTCATAATGGTATGGGGGCAGTGTTATCACAGATCAGAGAGAATGGCAGTGAGGAGATTATTGCTCATGCTTCCAGAGTGTTGAGAGGCCCAGAGAACGGAGGCTTTGGTGTGCCATTGGGCCATAGAGAAGTTCCACAATTGTTTGTGGGGTATGGAGTTTGTTATACGGAAGGACCATAAACCTCTTAAAAGTATCTTTGAATTAAAAGGTTTAAGTAAGGTGTCGAAGCATGTGAGAGCTGGGTGACAAGAATTCAGAGACAGAGTTTGTGGTGCAGGTTATACCAGGATGTGAGAATGTACTGGCCGATTATTTGTCGAGGTTGGGTGTTCAGAAAAAGGAGGAAAGTGTAGTGGACATTTCTGACATGGTATTTGTAAATCATGATGGCATTGTGAGTAAGGAGGGGTCTTTGTAGGCTGTGAATAATGATGAGGTTTTGGTGTGAATCAAAGGGTATGTGGAGTCTGTGTGGCCAAATAAAAGTGGATTCTGTCAACGTGAAAAAATATTTTTGATGATGTGCGATGAATTGTGTGTGGTAAATGGTTTGTTATATTGGTGGGAGCATGTTGTTGTTCCTTTAGCTATTCGGACGGAGCCTGTGAATTTAGCTCATGAAGGGCATATAGGAGTGACGCGAACTAAGGCATTTCTAAGAGGTAAGTATTGGTGGCCAGGTTTTGAGCAAGATGTGGAGAGGAGGCTGGCAGATTGTGTTGAGTGTGGTGAAGCAGGAAAGGCTGAGGTGGCTAAAATGCAGTCCTTGGTAGAGGTTGGGGTATCTGGTAAGGTGTAGGATGACTTGGCTATGGATATTTTAGTACCTGTGGAATTGGGAGGAGGTCAAGGAAAATTCATTATTGGGCTTTTTGATTTGTTGTCTCGGTGGACCGAATACAAAATTGAGAGATCAGTGGAGAAATGGAGGTTAAGTTCATACAGGGGAAGATTGTGACAGAAGGGTTGCCCATCAGCATCCTTATGGATAATGGGACACAATTTGATGGTGGCTATTGTTAGGAGTATTTGAAGAGGTGTGGAATATACCACAAGAGGTCATCATTATATCATCCGGACAGTAACGGCATGGTGAAAAGTACAAATAGATGTATCATGGACGTTTTTTGGATAGTGGATGCGTGTGGTAAAGATAAGAGAGTGGCAGTGCAGGAGAGGCTTTATGCTTTGCCTATGTCTCTGCATGCTGTCAGAGTTATTAGTCCATTTGAAATGATGAGAGGCCAGAAAGCTAATGCAAAAGTGGTTCTGTCATGGCCAGGAAGAGTAAGAGAATCAGATTGTGTGGTGGATGAATTGAGAAGCAAATTAAAAAAGGACAAACGGATTTGGGTGATGAAAGAGAATGTGAAGAGAGGAAGTAAAAAGAGTTGTTGGTGCAGTGTGGAGATGGGTGAGGATTAGGAAAAGTGTGGTGAGGAAGAAATTAGATATATTGTATTCAGAACCAGTGGAGGTTGGGGGTATTATGAGCGGTGCAGTGAGAGTCAGAGGGGGTCATGTGTGGAATAGGAATAGGATTGCAAAGCTGAGAAGGAGGGTGTGTTGAATGAAAGAAAGGAGATGTGTTGTGAAGTGTCTTGGAATATGGAATGCAGGTTTGGAATATGTTTGTGGAAATACGATTCTAGGTTCTGAATACAGCAGTTGGAGAGACAGAGCTTGAGTGAGGAGGCTGCACTGGGGGTTCCTACATCTATTCTTAAATAAATGCAGGTGATGCTTACCTCTTGGAGTCTGTCATGATTCATATCACTAGTCCATAGCCCATACAATGCTCACAGCTTAAATGAGAGGTCAGCTAATAAAGCAGGACTATTAGGATAATAAAGTGCTGCCCAAATTAGACTGTAACCACTTAGCTAGAATGAACTGTGTAAGTTCATGGAGAGTGATGCTGATGGATAATGAAACAGGGTCATGGGATGGAAACGAACAGGCAATAGAGCAAGATGAATGGCGGAGAATGCAAAGCGGGTAGAGGACTGTGTTCCACTGAATGATTGATCAAAGGGGATATAGGTGGAAATAGAGATGAGAACTCTCTTTAGAGGGAGAGGACAAGGACTGAATGTGCATGAATACAGAGCGTTCACCTCAAGAGGACTGTTTGCCAGGTACTGAACTGGCCTAGTCTCCAAAATTACTGAGCTTTTACGGCAGAAGGGGAATATATATTCAGGTATGTGTTCAGGTAAACACAAAAACCTCATCCAGGAAACCAAGGCATCCAGGAAGAAACACAACAAAGTCATTTACTGGTAATTTCCTTCTTACGCCTTTCAAATGTTTGGGTGTTGAGTTAGGCATCCCTGTGCAATCCGCATACATGAATCCAGTCTTAATTAAAGGTGATGTTTGTTTGGATCTCGATTGATGTGCTAGTTTCCTAGACCAATTTAGTACAGCTCTGAATTTATCAACTCCTTTGCTAAATATGATGTCCCCTTCTAGTGTTACTGGGCCTGTCCCTATTTGAGGTGACCAACTTTGTATACCTGTTCTGATCCACTGAGCCACACTGTGCTGCAGCTGAAAGGATCTGCATCCAAGGGATGAGGAATACAGCCCATCCTGTCTTGGAGGGGGAGCACTTGCATCCTTGTGACAGTACGCTGGACCATCCATGGTGAGGGATGGGAGGCTCTGTACTTATCTACCAATTCCAGAGGACTGCGCTGTTTAGAGAGTTTCTCTGCTACTAGATTAAAAACATAATACAAGTGAAATGTAGTGTTATATTCCTGGTACAATGGGCCACATCTATACTTTGAAATGAAGTGCTTAGCCTGCTGACAATGGCTGCAGTCTTGCAGCCCCTACTTGTTAAAGATGGTTTGTCCATGAGCAAATCTCCAGACCCCACAGCCCAAACGTGGCAATTCTCTTTCCATAGACAAATGCCTAAAGTTAATTAACCTTTCTGTTTGCAGTCTATCAATGAATCCCCTTCGCTTCTGCTTTCCAAACAGAGCTTATCTTAAAAGCTCATCCTTACTAAATGTAAGGCATCCCTCACTGCAGCCACACTTTCAACCGGAGACAGGTCCCATATGGCATGGTATGATATGATATGATATTTTATTTGTATCACGTTCATACAAAAGTGTTTCAGAGCGCGACTAGGCAAGGGAGGGGAACAGGGGAGAACACAACGCAACAACAACAGCAACGATCTTACTAGGCCCAGTGACATTGAGAACATGCAAGTGCATGGGAAAGGGAAAAGGGAAAAGTGCATGGAAGGGGGAGATTGGAAAGTGCAGAGCAGAGGAGAGCAGATAAATAATAACTATAAATAAATAGAAAAATAGAGGCAATACACAGTGGTAGTGTAGCCAGCAAGTGGCAAGTGCAGTGTTGAAGGCAACAGAGTGGGTAAGTGCAGAAAAAGAAGAAAAGTGGGGGGGCTGAATGGGTACAGATACAGTTCCCAGTGCAAGGAGTGGCCAGGAGGCAGTGCAGGAGGGTGGCAGCGTGAGCAGGTACCTGGGCCAAGGGGACAGAGGGTGGCCAGGTGCACAGGGCCAAGAGAGAGCAGATCAGCAGGGGAGAGGGGGAGCGAAGGCAGAAGCAAAGAGGAAGGTCTTGAGGTTCGTCCGGAACCGGAGATGGTTTCTCCTCAAATTTGAGATTGGCAGGGAGGCTGTTCCAGAGGGAGGCCCTCTGATATGAAATGATATGGCATTTATAACGTGCCTATACGCAGGCTACAGCGATGTTGTCACTGTACAGAGCTAATTTACTTTACAACAATGACCATTGCAGTAATTTTACAAAGCAGTGCTTCTAAACCATTCTAAAACCCAATCCGAAAGGTACATGTGGCAATATTGGTTCCCACAACATTTGTGGTTGCAACCCTGATCCACCAGCTCACTAAAAAACATTCAGTGTTTCCAAGAAACCATGTTACACGTTATCTCCAACAGAAGCGATCTTTATCCCTGCGCACATATCCGTATTTCAGAATGGCTGCTATAAACCAAGCTAGTGTTGCTCCCTTAACATTCCGTCATGTGTGCGAGAATGTGACCCTGGCCTGACGGATCGCCTGACTCACAGCAGACCTGATGATCTGACTAATAGGGCTGGCATGGTGTCCCAAATGAACAGCGTGCAACCATTCACGCTCATGCTTCACGCCCAGCCTCCCGTCCTCTGCCAGTCCACCGCCGGCCTGGCATGCCCCCTCCCTGCCCGGCCAATCCCCATTCATGTGGAAGTGAGACTGTGCCAAGCCCGCGTCTGCCCTGGCAGTTTATCGTATGTCGATTGAAGGCAGGCTTGTGACCTCTGAAAACAGTTATGCCCTATCGTCAGTGCAACTCCCTGCCATTTAAAAGGCATTTTTCTTACAGTCCTGACGGCTGCATGCTAAAAATCAAACTGAAACACTAGGCTGCAAGTGAAACTGCAGGGCCTTTTCTGCCCTCGAAAGTGAAGCAAGCCAGCTCTACCACCAACAGTCTGCATCACAAGTTTGTTGACTTTCAATTCCCCTCGTGTGCTCCGAATCAAGAACTCTTTCTGGAACAGCCAAGCCTGCTGCTTACAATTTAGACAGGCACGTGCTTTTCTGTTGCTGTTCATACACATACTTCAAAGCATCCCTCAGTGTGTAGCTCCAGCTCTGCCCCGCCTTCCCCTCTGCCCTCACCAAACCAAGTGACAGAAAGGGCTGCTCAATTACTCAATGGCAGTCGTGCTGGTGGGTGGCACCAGAGTGAAGGTAGCCTCGTACCAACTCTTGCCCACCCAGAAGGCATTACAGAAGCCAAAGGGATTCCCTATTCTCAAACTCATACTTCTCAACCTTTTCTGGCACCAGGGTGGCTAAAAGCACAAGATTAACTTTTTAGTGGGGCTTTGGTGGAGTGAATGCATTCCTTGGCGAGTGACACCACCAAAAGCATGTGATTTGAGAGTTATGTTAATGTACCTACACTGTGGGGTGTAGGGAATGACCAATGCCAACAAGACAAGGCTGTACTATTTCTAATGAGCTGGTGCTTTGCTTCATAAGTTACTAACAGGCAGCTTCCGGCAGCTCCTTGGTGGTGCAGGCACTATGCCTGGCAGAAGCTCTTCCACTAGGAGTGTATTGCCTCTGGCCTACCATTGGCAGCTCGAGGTCAGAATCTAGTGGCATCCCTGCCAGTTGGAGAAGATCACCTCTTAATTAAAGGCCACCATGTGCTGTTTGCAAGATCATATTAATTGACAGCATCCTAGTTTTGATGCATTTTCATCTTTTCACATCTGATTTTCTAGAAAGCTGAACTTGAAGAGCTGGACTCTAGCATAACTAAAGAGAGTCTCAATGATGTGTAATTTCCTTCTATGGTGGTGCTTTATCCAAAATGATAAGGTGATAACTCACTGGTAATCTTCCTTCCTATAAAGTTCCCAAGGAAAGACACCAGCCTGCTGACAAATTGACCCATTGCAATTCATAAGACCCAATAATCCTCACCTTCTCCAAAACTCACTCCAGTGTTGAATATTAAAGCAATAGCTTTACCTACAATAGCTCAGCCTTGTTGAGAGGGCGAAGGTGTTTAATAGAGGTCTTAAAGCCAACGTTGAAACAAAGATTGCGATTAGAACACAACTAGTCTAAAATGCGTTGGATTATTTTTGGGGGGGAATCTTTGGTCTTGTGGTGATCTGTGGCATGTGAGGGGATCGGTGGGTATTCCACTGTTGGAGACATAGCTGCATTGATCTCCGAGTGGTGAGCTCCGCCTCAGTCTCCGATTCTGAAAGAGTTGTTTGCGCAAGTCGTCTAGGGTGCTGTTAAAATGAGCTGCTTTGCCCCTTTTTAACACTCGCTCGAACAGAATAGGAATGAATTAAGTAACCAGTTTACTGACACAATGGGAATAATTACTGTCTTGTTCAGAAATCATTAATTATTCCTTAATTATTCCATAATCTCTTCGCACCTCAGTTCCCTTGACTTTCAAAGTTATGAATGCCTTGCAGCTGGCCAACCCCAACATTAAGCATGTTATAATGTAATGTGGGCAGCAGATCTATCTCTAAAACAATAATTTTAGCTGGTATTGTCCCTAAATCATTTGGCAAATGTGTCCATCTTCCTCCCATGTCTCATTACTTAGAGGAGCAGGTGAAAAAGACCCAGAGGCCTGGCGATATTTCAAGGCAATACTATATCCATAGAGGCTGCTACACTGGTGACGCAGATTCTTTGTGAATGTCAGGGAGATTGGAGCACACGCTTTCTAGTAACTGTGTACATGTTGGAGTACTCCGTCCTGAAACTGACTGAAACCAGATGTGCACATTCTATTTTTTTAACAAGATATTTTGTTTAAAAACTCCTGAGCAGCAGAGAGGTTTCGCTCTCGGAATAAATTACTTTTTCTTGACATTTCGCAGTGGTTTCCACAGCACCTGCAAACGCGATCACGAAGCAAAGAGTCGAACATAAAGACAACACGCCGAGGCCATAGCGAAGGTGCTGAATTTTTCAGCAAATTGCATTGAGCCTGACTGATGTGAAGAGTCCTACAAATAAGGCTGACATTGTTTTCATCCAAAACAGATACATTTTTGCCACTTTGTTTGCTTATCCTCGAAATAATCTCAGTTTTGCAAAACAGCTTTCTTGAAGAAAGTTGTATGCATTGGGTAGAAACAATGAATTTGCGGCAGAAACAGTGAAACACATGGTCGAATTCCAGCACTTAGATCCTTATTAGTAGATGCCTTCCACCAATAAAAGGAATGAGAATCTACCCATCTTTTATACGTTTTATTTTCATTACAATCCTTTAAGATTATGTTTACATTGTTCATCAAGCATATGCGCAGAAGGAGACTCACAGGGAAAACAAGAGAGCGGTTAGTGACTAAGAGATGGACTAGGTTCCAAAGAGGCTGGTCAATCAGAGACGCTTGTATTTTAATGAATGATTATTATTAAGTAAACCAAAGAAAGGTCCATAATCAATTGTCACTTCTAGTGTCCTCACATAACTCTAGAATGAGCAGCTTTGAAACAAATAATGGCTCTCTCCTATGATGCCAATATCTTACAATACTACAAAAACAATTGTATTATACAATTAAAAAAAAACAAAGATATTCCACACTAAACTTCAAAAATAGAAATTGTTATAAAATCCATATATTTACTATGACATCAATTAGTGTAAAAATGATACACACATATGTACTTTAACACATTCAAGTTACTGTGACCTGGTTGCTCATAGCGTTGGTCGCTGAGATCAATTTGACACGCTATGTTTATCTTAGCCCAACCTTTACACGTTTCTGTCCTATGTGGCTTGACTCTGCCGGACATATGTCAGGGGCGTAAAATGTGTGTATCTTGGAATAGCTTGTGATGGATTCCGCTGTTATAGCTCTCTTATCTTCCAGGGGATCCCTACGGGGATAAGGACACAATTAAAATATACTTTAATAGTATTATGACTAGACCAAAGGCCCGTAGCCCCAAAGAGTCATAGGTTTGATATTAATTAATCAACCTTGCTGGTGTAGTTGATTCTAAAAACCTTCGACCACACTGCAACAGATTGTGTTGCTGTAGCTGTCTTTCCTGTATGGATGAGTACCAGCTTATCCTGTTCACCCTCACCTAGAAGGAAAAAGACAACACCGAATCACAAAGTTGTAGTTTAAACAATTATAGTTTAAACAGTCTCCCACATTACTCAATTTGTGATAATATCTCGGATAGTATCATTACCCTATCTTACCCCAACCAATGGAGAAGGGTTGTCTTGTTCTTAGGTGGGGTCTGTATAATGGTCTCTCCCTCATAGCGAAGTTTGAGTAACCCCAGTAAATAGGTACTTCTTGTTAGGACTCTCAATCTTTAGGCTTGCAGGAAATACATACATAGCACCAAATATAATAAACACTATGACTTATAACAATGTCCTCAAGCTTACTACTCCCCATAGCTATATCTATTTCCTACCTACTTGGGGTATCACTCTCTCAACATGTTCTCCTTGACAATCCTATGTTGTTGCCCAGACCACTGTAGAGTCAATGCTTTGCCTGTAACACGCCACATCATATAAGATTAGATCATTTGATCTAGGGGCTAAATCCCCCTCAAACCTCACACCTTGCTTGCAAAAAAGGGAGTGGGGAATATCTTACCTTCTTCACATAAGATGCTGTGTTCACTGGTGTGCTGGAGCTAACTGCACCGCAATGCCTGTCTTGTAAAATATCACGTTGTGACATCATTGCGTAAAACGATGATGTCATCAACGTCACTAGTTTGCCAAGACAAAGCTATTTGGCAGCCGCATTAATCAGTCAAGAACAAGCTACTTAATGGCTGTGTTAAGGTACTCAAATAAGGATCCCTTTATCCCTCCTGCATGTGACGTAACTAATGAAACTTGTGTTATATACCTTTATTCATAGCATTATGACAGGGAAGTGAGAAAAAAAGCACGGCCTAGAGACTTGCTCTAATGTGTGGAGGGTTATCTTGCATTGGAAAAAGATGACATACCATTGACAAACATTGTTCATAGTAGCCATCATTTCAATGTCAAGTATACACATCAATAGGATAGAACAAAGTGGTTGATCTAGGTATGTTTAAAGAGAAAATGTTTCAAGGCAAAGGGTTTAATGAGGCACATTGAGGCACATTGAGGCATACTGGTAAAAGATAACCTAACATTGCCAAACATTCTTCTAGTTTATTCATAGCACCCATCATTTCAGTGTCATGTATACATATTTACCATTAATAGCATCGAACAAAGTATGTTTAAAGAGCAAATGTTTCAAGGAAAAGGGTTTCATGAGGAATATTGAATACTTGGTTTTAATGAATGAAACATTATCACTGTCCATCACTAACATTCTCCACTGCACAGCAAACATTTCAACAATGCTAGAAGAAAAGGACCTTACATGGAATGTTCAATATCGACAGTAAGATTAACACGGAGGAACAGTTAGAACAACTAGTCTAACTCGAGATCTCACAATGTTCAGTGCCTTTGTTTCCAATAACAGTCTTACCTGTTTTCCAAAATATCGCTTTGAGGCAGAAAGTGCACTGTGCCACCTTCCTTGGAGAAAAGAAAGCACCTGGTCAACAATGTATAATGCAGAGTATGGGAAGTCAAGTTAGCTCACAACCATTTTCTGGTGTCAGCCCACTGGTCACAACAATGTCTTTTGCAGTATTACAGTCCCTCCAACAATGTTATATTATGTTATCTATTTTGTACAAAGTACAGCGCTCCTTACCCCAAAGGGCATCTTGGTGCTAAAGAGCTTCCTGAAGCAAACACAGCAGCTAGACATATTTTATCAGAATAACTGGTTTTTCAAAGAGCAACTGAACTGCAGATGATCAACAGTAGACCGCAGGGAAAGCGGAATGGCATTCCAGAGTTTAGCAGCAGCCACGTAAATGCCCGACCATCAATCCGCACATATCGAAATCTATGGACCGAAATCAAAAATCTGTCCCTAGAGCAAAAGAGACGACAGGGCACATAGGGGCGAAACATGAGCTGTAAATATCCGGCCCCCACACCATGAAATTCCCTGTGGACCAGACACAAAGATTTAAAGTGCATGAGTTTGGTCACAGGGAGCAAGTAGAGAGCCGACAAAATCGGAGAGATGTGATCCCTTAAAGGAGTACGAGTGGCCAGCTTGGCTGCAGAATTCGGAAGGATCTGCAGGCACTTGATCAAAAATGCTGGTTGTGCCAGGTACAGGGAGTTGCAGTAGTCAATTTGGCTTAACAATAGAGCTGCAACTAGAGGAGCACGAAGATGCTAAGGGAGAAACCATAGGATTTTTCTCAAAATCTTCAACTAGAAGCGGCCTGACTGGCAGACTGTACCAATCTTGGTCTGCCCTAGAAAGTGACATAGAAAGTTTAACATCCATTCAAAGTCCAAAGCAAGGACGGAGATAAAGGACCCACCACCATCACCTCGAACTTTCCTCCAGTCAATTTGAGCCAGTTATCGCTCATCCAGCCCCCATTGCACCTAAGCAGTCCCTCCGCTGAGATACATTGGATTGATGAACCAGATCAGGACGAACTATGATCTGAGTATCATCCATGTATGAATAACAGCAAAAACCGTGGGACCGAATGAAGGGCTTTATATAGATGTTAAACAGAGTAGGGGAAGGCCAGAACCCTGGGAGACACTACACACCAGGGAGAAAGGTGCAGACCAGAATGGGGCAGAGATAAAGACTGTTAGGGATTAGAGAGAAAAGAACGAAACCAGGACAGAACCACACCAGAGATCACGGCGCCCGAGAGACGAATGAGCAGGGTGGAGTGGAGGATGATATCGAAAGCAGCTGGCAGATCAAAAATAATCAGTGCTGCCACTCCACCCTGGTCAGAAAGACACGTCAGGTCATTCAACAAAGAAACAGACACAATTTCGGTGCACTGCCCTGGCTGGAACCCAAATTGAAAAAGACTGGTATCTTAACAAAACTTACATAGCATCAGAGAAATTAGCCGGAATTGACGGATAACAGGATGGCTTCTTAAGCAGGGGAATGGACAGGGCATGTTTGAGCCCAGTAGGAATATCACCCATGGAGCAAGAGTGATTGATGGCAGAAACCACATTAGCAGCGATACAGTGCACAATTTCTTTAACAATATTCAAAGAAATGGCATCAATAGGTGATGCAGGTTTCATCTTATCAGTCGCAAAGAGAATGTCCATCAAAGAGAAGGACAGAAATAGCACCCAGGAATGGGCGGGATCAGTATAAGGCAGAGAGGTCAATACAAGATT
Organism: Ambystoma mexicanum; assembly: GCF_040938575.1. Taxonomy (NCBI): domain Eukaryota; kingdom Metazoa; phylum Chordata; class Amphibia; order Caudata; family Ambystomatidae; genus Ambystoma; species Ambystoma mexicanum. The sequence goes on along the minus strand of NC_090926.1, from coordinate 669,331,947 downwards.
AGTAGCAGGCGGAGTGCAGCAGGCTATTAGTCTTTAACCCGGACTGAACACGAATATCCACAATTGTTTTTTTTTTTAAAGTTAGCCAAGGAATCGCACAGACCTCGAGAAGGAGGACTAGAGTCCTGCAGAGAAGAGCTCGAAGACAGAGAATGCACCCATTAAACAGTTCTTTAGGTTGGTTAATTGTATTCTGAATCTGACTGTTAAAGAAATTGTGCATAGAATCACTAATGACCCTATGATAGGTGATGGTAATAGCACAGAAGGACACCCTATCGTTCGAAGCATAGGAGGAGTGCTACTTCTGTTCAGCTTGCCTGCACTTGAGGCCCAGCAATTTAAGATCCTTATTAAACCATGGCTCGGGCGGACAGCCACAGACTCTAATACTTTTAAGAGGTGCTAGCAGATCAACTGTAGTGAAGAAAATCTGAGATAAAGAGGAGAGGTCTAAAACTGGAGATGTGCCACACAAGTCATGTAAATGGGAATGTCACACTCACCTGGTCTCCACGAGGGCGTGCTCGTGTTCGAAGGATGATGTCTGCACTGGTGTCGCTCTGCTTTACTGAGGGTGCTAGCTCGCGTCTTCCCTTCGTTCTTGCCTCAGGAGATGTTCGTCTGCAAGTCCAAACAAGATGTTAGCCAATTGAATTGAGCAGGTTTTGGTTTTCCCCTCCTTCTGATTTTCACTTCTCTTCCTCTGGCTCACCTTGGTTTTTTAATGGGCGAGCTCTCCGTCCTGTACACTCTGGCAGGGGCGCAGTGTCACAGTCTTTCCAGGATCTAGTTACTTTACTGATCCGATGGATTGCTGAAGTGGAAAGGCCGGAGTAAGCAGGTAAGTCTCTATTCCAATAACTCCTTGAAATAGCTGCCTTAAGTCTTTCTGCTCAAGATATCTAATGTTCGTTCTTGTCTTTCAGGTGCGGCTTTAAGCGGTTTTTGGATGATGGATGACTCTCCTGACAATGATGAGCAGGATTCCAGCTGGTAAGTATAGCACTGTGCGGTACGCGCTAATTGTTCGCTGTATTTAGCTTTCCTTGCTGTGTACGACTAACCTGCTTTGTCTGTTTTCTGTTCGGCAGGTGCAGCGCAGTTTCAGGAAGAAGATGGAAGAGCTGCTTGACGGGTTGAGTTGCGGTGCGATGCTGGAACGATGAAGAACTGTTCGATAGAGTTCCTAGAGGTGGACGAATTCAGGTGAGTAGCTACCCGAGAGGGTACCTTCAGTTCTGCGCTTCTACAGATGTGGCGGTCCCCGGGTAAGCAGAAGGCGAGATCAGGATGTTCTGCAGGTAAGGCCTTCAATGCGTTTCTAACTCCTGTTCTTCTCTTTTCTCAGGTGCCGATGGAAAAGAAGACTCTGGACAGGCGTGGCAGAAGGAAGCAAGAGCTGAGCTGACACAGTGAGTGTTACACTGCAGGAGTGCAGAATAACGCGAAGCTTATTCAGTTTGCAGGGTGCGGTTTAAATAGCCTTGCAAGTAGTCCCAGGAAAATAGTCACCCTTAACCGTATCCTGCCTCCAGGTAAAGTAGTCCCAAGCCACACCCTGTACTGAATGGCTCAGCCTCTCAGAGCCAAGTATAAGGCCCATGTATTTAGCACCTACCATGAGCCTGGCGCCAGCGGCGCCAGCGCTGAGTCCAGGTGAGCCTGGCTGGGGCCTGGGAAGTCCCCAAGGAAGCCAAAGTCCAGGATGGGTTCACCAGTTTCACGGTTTTGGGAGCATGTACCATGATAGGGAAGCAATAGAGGTGCGCTCAACTGAACGCCAATTGCATTTAAATATATTTTGATACTAGAATAAGGATAACACATGATTAAACTCAAGTCCAAAAGGAATGACGAAATTATTAGACCATGTAACCCTAAGTGCCTGTTGTACCCTAATGCCTGTGACATTAAAAACAATCAGATCAAACTGATTACCTAGTACATGCGTAGGTTCAGACACTACCAGAGCCAGGTCTGCCATGGCAGAAATGAAATTAGAAGCAACATGCTGTGCTGGATCATTGCTTCTATATTTAAAATCACCAATCACAAGAAGATTGGTACATTGCGGCTGCAGACTGGCCTCCAGGTCAATCCACACCAAGAGGGCACAATTATGCCGCTACAACCATGTAGGATATTGCCATTAAATTCCAATCTATTTGGAGGATTTTAAATGTGCTGACATCTCCACAAACCTCACCAAATCTGATGGTCCTCTGACAAAGTTTTTGGGTCCTCCTTAGAGGCCTGTTGCTGTTCCTGCAGGAGCAGATGGCAAATGTTATATTGGAAGCTATGTTTATTTGAAATGGGTTCCAAGTCATCCATCTTGCTGTTCGCAATTGAAAAGGCAAAGAGAGAGAATTATTGAATCTCTTTGTGTACTGCAACACCACGCTGCTTAGGATTTCGTTCTGACCCATTCAATACACACCCCTGCTCCATGATGTCACACTTTGCATATTCTGTGGAAATCACATTGATAACTAATATAAGCTATCACTATTGAGAACTTTGTAATTGGAACAGATCACACATTTGAACCCTGGCAAGGCAGATTTTAGTAACCAAACATGGATAGATGTTGAAGTCCAGACACAGTCCAGCTGTGAGCCACTTGGTTGAAAAGTCCAAGTAATCTTCATTGTACATATATGCATTTGTTAATAGGTTATAGTTACTCTTAACTGTACACATTATGAGACCACCTACCAGCCATTCTCATGCACTCCAGCTTGGACCCAAGACATATTCAGAACCTTCACACTCAAGAACTTATCAACATGCTCCTGAGCTGTCAATCACTGACACGCGCCAACATTCCATTAGCATTCTCAGCAGGACAAAACAAACATTCATCAAGTCACTACATCTCCCTCCCTTAAAGTAATTCACACAATCATTCAACACCACAACCATGCAATATTGATCTCAGTGTTCTCATCTAGAAACTAAACAACTAACAGGTGAACACTTTCCCAATACACAAGCAATCTGCTCTGCAGAACTATTATCCATTCTATGGGGTAATGCCAAGTGGGGAACAGCAGGTTACCAAACACCTGGACTAAGGTGCACCTGTTGGAGGGGGATAGAACCTGGGCATGTCGACCTAGACAGCCCATGTCCAAACTCCACTACCGTTCTCCCGAGTGATCTCACATAGCCTCCAGTGTATGGCCTGTCAGTGTAGGATGTCCTTTCACTATCTCTGGAGGAATGTGGTGCAAATATGTTTTTTAGTGAGTAGAGTGGTGTGATGGAATGTGAGAGTGAGGAGTGTTCCAGCATTCTAGAAGAATGTTTGGGACAGGGGTTCTGGAGAGGAGTTTGAAAGTGGGAAGGGGAAAAGCAGAGCAGCAAGACAGGGGGTGCTAACGTTAGACCTTAATTTATGTACAAGTAGTTCATAAATAACTTTTTTTGTCTTACCCAAACGCGTCACAAACTTCATTACATTGGCAACGAGTGTCAAGCGTTGTGCAAGGCGCCCCCACGAACCATCATCCACCAACCCAGATAATGAAGTGGGACCAGCAGGTGAAGATTGAAGATGCCTTATCGTACTGCGCGCAGTGACAGTGTGATCATTCGTACTGCGTGCAGTGACAGTGTGATCCCATGAGTGTGGGCAAACAAGGGGCACATCTGAGGCAATTTTGTTTGCTGGCAAGGACTGTGGTTGCGAGAGAGAATCCCGTGAGTCCCTAGAGTAAAGGATTGCTGTATATCAAGGTATGTTCCATATGCAACAAGTGGCATGTGCCCATCTCTGGGCAATAAGACACTCGGCCCTGGTTGTTCTCTGCATTGTGTGCATTTCCAAGCAACGAGTCTTTGAGCACTGAGTGCTCTCAGTGGATGGCGCAATCTCTGTTGGATGAACATAAAATGTTCATTAGTTAGGTAGATCGAATCAACATGGGAATATCTGCCAAATTGATAAGGTACGGTAGTGCCCGACGAGTTTTACATCAGGAAACGTTTAAAAGAATTGAAAAGATTACATAGAATACACAAGACTTCCAATGTTCGCATAATTGACATACATTTTCACCTGTAGAATATGAGCATGCAAAATGTCCCTGACCCAATTATTTGAATGCACTCTCCTGGGGCTCCAAAAGTAAAGTGGAGCCAATGGAAGAAGGGTTCTATGCACTACATGCATTCAGTATGTGGCAATGCGTTTGCTGTAGATAGGAAAGTGTTGCTCTTAATTCCTTTCCATGGCTATGAAGGGCAACGGGTATTTCAACATTTACCAGATGTCACAGGGAATACTCACAATGTAGATGATATGAATGAGTTGGAAGTAGTTTTGTTAAAACTAGATCGTCACTTTAACCCCAAAACAAGAACCATATTAGAACACTATAATTTTGGCACATGATTCAAGTGTGGCGGAGTATGTCACTGCCGTCAGACATCTAGCAATTACATTCAATTTCGGCAAGTCGTAGAAGAATATATACAAGATCAATTTATGATCCACAGTTGCAACAGCCGCATCAGGGAAGAGCTATAGCTTGAAGATGATCCTACTTTACAAGAGGTTTCAAAAATATCATTGACAGTTGAACATTCAATGGCGTATGTTACAAAACTGAAGGTTTAACAAAAAAACATCTTGAACAGAAGTTTTAAAAAAAGAATCAGAAGAAAGAAAGTTGTGGAAGAAAATAGGAAACAATATTTTTTATTTAATTAAATTTTTATAACACACTTATATGCCGATTCATGGAATTAATGTGCGCTGAAAATTCCCGCACAAGCGTGCGAAAGTGTGCGAATCGCAGCGCAAGTGCGAAAATCGCAGCGAAACCCGCGCACAGCGATTCATGGAAGTCTGTGCACGTGTAAATCCATGGAAGTGCGCTGAAATCCTGCGTGGCGCACGCTGGTGCACACGTCTTCAAACAGCGTGCGCTACGCGCACAGCGAAAGCGCACATAGTGAAGCGCACACAACAAAATTAGGCGTAACATGGGGCGTAACAGGCGGAATGGGGAACAACGCGTGAAAATGTGGGCATCACGGGGGAAGTACAGGAGGCAAATGCGCAGAACGCCCACACGCACACCTACAACAAGTATTCATGGAATCGAATGGGGCTAACGTGTGTGCCAAAAAAGACGCGTTAATCCGGAAGCACGTACGCCAGCAGGAAGCAGGCATACGTGGACCCGCGCATCATAAAAGAGCACGCAAACAACAAACAAGCGCAGACGCCAAGATGAATATACCGTTCCTCGCAGCAGTGGTCGTGGGATACCGCAGGAGGAGGAGGAGGATAGTCAGGCCCAGAATTTTTACACCCAGAACCAGCCTTTTTGGGATGCCTGATGACCAGGTGTATGGGAAGTACAGGTTTCCACCTCACATAATACTCGACCTGGTGAGTGAGTGGGAGGATGACCTCACATCACCCACCCTGTGCTCCCAAGCACTGAGCCCCTTGGAAAAGGTGCTCAATGTACTGCACTTCTTGGCCACTGGTTCATTTCAGCGGACTACTGCCATAGTGGGGGGGTCTCACAGGCCACGCAGTCACGCTGCCTGCACCAGGTGTTGGCCATCATGACTGCACGCCCATCAGTCCGCAGGCACATATACCTGCCCAGAACACCTGCAGAAAGGCAGGCTGTCGTCCAGGATTTTTACGGGGTGGCACACTTCCCCAAAGTCCTAGGTGCCATTGACTGCACTCATGTGGCTCTACGTCCTCCCAGGGCAACTGAGCACATCTAGAGAAACCTTAAGCACTGGCATTCCATCAACGTGCAGGTAGTATGTGATGCCAAGGGAATCATCACCTCAGTATATGCCAACTATTCAGGGTCCACCCATGACAGTTTCATTTACAGAATGTCAACCCTAAACCGGGACCGAGAAGCTGGGCGGCATGGCGATGCATGGCTGCTTGGTGAGTATAAATGCCTGTGCACATGCATGCATGTCAGATACTGAGTAATGTCACAACCCCACTAATGATACCCATCATCACCTCCCAGGGGGCAGTGCCTACCCACTGAGCACCCGCATGATGACGCCAATTCGGATCCCCACCACACCACCCGAGGTAAGATACAACACAGCCCATATAGCAACCCGGGGCATAGTGGAGTGCACATTCGGAGTGCTCAAGTCACGCTTTCGCTCCCGTGACCGCTCTGGTGGGCAGCTGCTATACGCGCCCCCAGTAGTGTGCAGGATCATAGTGGCAACATGTGTCCTGCACAACATTGCAACACGCCGGGGCCTGCCCGTGGATATGGTGGTGCCCCCACATCCCCAACCACAAGCACGGCCGCTGCGCATGGGAGGGGAAAGGGCACGTGGTGAGGCAGCCCGTACGCAGCTGGTGGCTAATTACTTCACCTAAAATCACACCCCTGTGGAGTGCACACAGCCCTGGCACATACCAGCTGACAATCAATGATGATGACATAAGGGACAGTCAACTGTCACAACCATACCAGCCTGAGATTGGTCACCTGGAATTGTTACATTGTGTGCATCCCTACCTGCCGAAAGACAACCAATGCTGTGTCACAAAAAAAACACACATTTATGCTGCATGAATGACTACCCCCTTGCAAAATACAACATGAAAATAGCGCCATGTCACCCAACCCCTCCCCAGCTCTGCCACCCAACACACCATGGCATGTCATCCAATGCGAAAGCAAACAAGGCAATGCACAAGAAATGACACAAGTGTCACAAAGTGCACTGTCCCAAATGGAAACTGCCCACAGACAATATGCTCCCAGTAATCAATAACAAACAGCACACATGAACAAATACTTACCACCAACACAATACAGCAACACACCATAAAACATTGCAAAAACATGACAGTACTAAGTCAAAGTAGTGGTATTCTTACAACCTGAATAAGCCAGCTATTCGACCCCTTTTAAGTGTAGAGTGTTGCTGCCACGCAAATGTGTCAGTGTACTGCATACAACATGAACCCCATCTGCAAAGGAGACGGCCTTGTGAAGAAATGAGGAAGGAACCTGCAAATTAGGAGGAAGACATGGATGCACAAGCACATATCAATACACCATGCAGTGTACAATACAACAACAATACCCACTAGGGATGTACACACAGTATTGACTACAGACTGCCCACACAGCTCATGGGAGAACAATGTCACTGTGTAAGTCACTGTCACTTGGTCACACCCGTTGCAAGCCCATGGAAACAGGAAGCAGGAGGGGTGTGTGTGTCACAAACCCAAGCATCTAACCCAAACTCAGGACAAGCCTGCATGTGCCCAGCCGGAATACAGTGGATGCCCATGGGAGCCACACAAGGCAACACACTGTAAACAAAAAAAAAAGATCAGAAATGGCCATGTGGGGGACAGGGGGGAGGCCACCCAGGAGGTTCGAGGATAGGGTGCACACCAACACCCCCCTGCGTGGATGTTGCGGAAAATAAATACCTCCATGGGCTCATGGCCTGCACGGCTATGCCATTGTGGGAGAACTGCTGTCGCTCTCTTCACTCTCTGCTGCTGCATTAGGAGGTGGTGGCACTATGGGAGGCAGCCCACGCAAAGCCCTGGTATGGTCCTCCATGGCAGCAAGCATGCAGGTCTGGAAGGTCTGATTCTGGAGGATTAAAGTGTGGAGATCCCCATGCAGCACGTCACAGGTTGCCTGCACTTCTGCAGCATGGCCTCGTGGGATGCCCGGATCTCCTCATGTGTTGCCTGCAGCTCAGCTGAGAGTGAACGTGTGAGCTGCTCCAGCTGCTGTTCTGCCCTAACATTTTGGGAAGCCTCAAGTTGAAGCAGACTCTGCCTGTGGTTATGGAGTTCCACCCTCAGGGCTTCCCTCTGGCCCTGTGACTCTATTAATATGGATTCACGCAGAGTCTCCAGTGCTGCCCATTGGTCCCTGTTGGACACCAACCTGTCTTCCCTGTGTGATTGGCAAATGGAGTCTGTTGCCTGCTGTTGTTGCTCCATCTGCCTTTCAGGGGGGATAATGGAAGTGGCCACCCTCTCCGTTGCCTGAGCCATCATTTCTACTGATGCTGCCTGTTGGGTTGCCATACCGTACATGGAGTTTTCCCATACAGTATTGCCTTGTGGCGCACGGCCACTGCGTCGGCGGGCACCACACCTGTTTGGGGCAAGGCGATCTGCACCTTGCTGTGCTGGCACTGCCTGAGGCTGCAGGACTGCATTCCCCCTCTGATCTGCTGGCCCAGGAACAGGATCAGATGCTGTGGAGTGTGACCCTGCATCCGTAACCGCCAAAGGCGGTCCTACCACCACTGATATCCCCATAGAGGGTTCTACCCCTGGTCCAGGTGGGTTGGAGAGAACAGAATCCCTGCCAGAAGCACTGACATGCAACAGCACATAAGTCTCATCATCCGACTCAGCACCTGAATAGAGGTCTGGGGAGCTGCACTCAGAGGCACCCCTCGACAGTATGGTCTGCAGTACCAAAGTGTTTTCACCCACCACCACACCACATCCCCCACTGGTGCCTGGTCGTGGCTGAGAATCCTCCTGGGTCTGCACCATCTCCTGAACCTCACCAGCATCAAGTGCGCCGTCACCTGCAAAAACATGAAACACAAGAAATGGAAACAGGCATGAGCACCATAGCACACACATAGGCCTGACAAGACAGAGATCGTGTACATGGTTAACACATGCCCCACATGACTATAACCCTGGCATGCATGCACTGTCAATGATCCTGAAGGGGAGTCAAAAAGGCAGACAATGAGGACACCAAGATGGAAAAAGCAACACATTCGCAGCATGTCGTGTAGCACTGGCATCACACATCAGCCTGTGAGTGGCATGTCCAATACACATACATGACACATGCCAGCACACAGCTGCCATGTAGCATAGCCATGGTAAATGAGACAACTACAGCAATATGTCAGTGAATGAGTACTGTCACACATCCATGTCACATGGACATGATGAGAAGATTAATGCAGAATAGTGTTGCAAAATATGCGTGTGCCACACACTGCAACACATCCAGTGTACAATTAGACAGTGATTGTAGGCAGATGTACACATCAATGGTTGGTCACTTCAACATGACAGGAAACAACTATCATGTTCCACTTGTAAACAGGCCCTAAAAATACATTTCAGCAGACCAATACTCCCTCGCCCTGAATGGTTTAAACATTCACATAACCAGGTAACTAAAGTGGCACAATGTGGGGTGTAAACAATGACAGAAGCATGTCACATATGTGGCATTAGGGATGAAAAAAGCATATGAAAAATGGGATAATCTAAACAATCAGCCTGAATCAACACAGAAAAAATCAGAATAATGTTGTTGCAAGATGATAGTTCAAGTGCAACAGCAGTAATGTGGGGCTAATTGGCTACTGTGGGCAGAAGGGATACTGTCATACCCAAATCAAAGGCACATGAATGTATTGGAGGAAGCACATGGGTGACCCATAACACTCAGGAGTACACACCCTCACCTGGCACTCAATCAGAACCCGTCACCCAAACAACATACACATGGATTACACACACATGCATGGGCACTCACTGGACAATGCCTCGTAATCAGGTAGCTCTCCCACGCCTTGGATCTGTTCCTCTGCGATGAAGGTCCCAGCAACAGAGTCAGGTTCAGTGAGTTAGTTGTCCTCTGGTTGAGACCCACCGCCAGTCAACAGAGTAGCGGCATGATTTGAGCCCAGCTTGTTCTTTGCTCTGCGTTTCAGGTAATTCCACCGCTTGTAGCAATCATCAGCTGTGCGCCTCACAAATCCAAGGGCACTTATGCGGTCCGCGATGGTCTGCCAGTGTGCCCTACGTTGACCAGGTGTGGTCATGCACTCTGCAGTCACCACCATTTTGCGGCGATGTGCCGACACATAGGTCACAAGTGCATCAAGTTCAGGGTCATTAAAGCTAGGCTTCCTTGACGTGCCGGACTGTGTAGCCATGTCTGGGGTCTCAGCCTGTAGTGCCAGAGCATCCTTCTTCCTCTTTTTCAAAGGTGGAGCATAGCCTGAGTGGCTTGCGCCGCTCTAGTCAGTAGGGGCAGAAGCACAGGTGGACTGGGTACTGGGAGTGTGCAAAGGCACAATGACCGTAGGTCTTGGTGGAGGCATTGGCTGAAGTGTGATGTTGGCAGGGGCAGCGTCAGTTTGATGGACCAGGACCGACACTGTCCCAGCTGGGAGACTCAGAGCTGGGGTGGATAGAGCTGCAGCTGCCCCTGCAGCCTCCCCACCCTGCCTACATGGGGCAGCAGATGACACGCGGCGTGGTGACACCAACTTGCACCGGCACACGTGGCTTAGACTTGCTGACCTGGAAGTCAGCCTGGGAGTCATCCTGTGCCGGGACAGGTGCCACAATGGGCTGGTCCAATAAGTGCTGAGATGGGATGGTGTCAGCCACCTTTCCCTCAACCATGGGGTGGGGAGCATGGGTGTCCCTGATTGGTCCTCCACACATGGGGGTCTAGGGGCACCCTGCAAATCCTGGCCACGTCTCCTACCGCGCCCACCACGCCCACCTTTTGGAGTTCGGCTACCTTTGCCTCCCTTACCGCTTGGTCGCCTCCCAACCATGGCACTGATGTTGTTGTGCGTATGGGAGTTGCAGTAAACAATTGTCCTGGGAAATTGGGGGTTAAAGGGTTAGGGTACTAGATGGAATTTGTACCCTAGTGCTCTAGCAAGGCTGTCTGTGAACCCTGAGGAAAGATGACGGGTCACTCAATGCACAGGCACCCCGAAAACAAAAAGTAACGTGCATGCAACCCCTCGTAGACCACGTGCATGGAAAAATGAACCCGCACTACGCTGTGGCACCCAGAAACACAAAAATAATCGTACGCGTGTTACACGCAGCCTACAATGACCTCTGAAGGGGTACGCGACACACGAGGCAAGCACAGTTGGTAAATGCGTACGCAACTCACCGTCTGCCTGGAAAAAGAACATAAAAAAACACGGGTGTGCGCGTTGGCAACACCCCCGCCAAAAGAAAATTTGTACGCTGTCTGAGGAGACAGGACAAAAGAAGAAGTGAACGCTGTTTGATGAAACAGGCCCAAAAAAAAATGAACGCTGTCAGAGGTAACAGGGAGTAGGAACTTGAAACGCTGTGAAGTAATCGCGTGTGAACCGACAAGAAGTACAGAATTCACCCACTCGCTCTCCACGAAAAGCACGTACAAGGAAATGGGATCCTACACGTACCTTTTAAAGCGGCCCACATGTACACCTGACACTCGGATGTGCATTTTTTGGATGTGTACGATGAACATGCACCCGTGTTCATGGAACGCCTGCGCGCATCATGTCACTTACGAGCGTAGGCCCTTTCCTCGGATTACACGCATTCACACACGGACGTGCAGTTTTTCATGCGCGCTGAACCACTATGCCCACGTCACGAGGGAAACGCCTGCGCGAGTCACGTCTCAGAAGCGCTTACGGGCTAAGGGCCTTTGGTCCAATGAAACCGCGTACGTGTGCCTTTCCTTGAATTACACACTGACGTGCAAGATTTTCACGTGCCAAATCACTCCGTATCAAGCTGGCCATGCAACAACACACAGAAGACCATGCTCCTGCCCAGAAGGCCGAATTACTGCCCCCCAGAGCCCTGAGCACGCTCCACCTGCCATCTGCTGCTGCCTGCCTGCCTGCTGCCCATGTGCCCTGGTATTTGGCGCCTGCACATCAGCCAGGGTTCCAGTTGCTGTGTCCACCCCTGCTGGAACAGAAGACTCCTGACTGGGATAAAATCGCTCTACAACCCAGCCCCAGGACCCAGTTGCCCACCCACGCCTGCCTCGGGGGTGGCCATGTCGGGGCAAACACACAACTGACTTAGAGAGACCAGAGGTAATTTTTAACGACCACTTGTGACCAGCCCTCTATCAAAAAAAATTTTTTGTTTCGCAATACACTATGTTCACCGGGTCGCTTGCTTCCCCAAATCCTTTCGTCGTTATTTCTTTTTACATTTATGATTAATAGTTGATGAATTCTCATGTACTACACCAATTCATATCAAAAATAGTTATTTTTTTAATAGCATTTCATCAATTACATTTTTTTACTTTATCACATCTACAAATATAGAAAAATATTTTTTACAAACTTTCTCAAGTAATTTTTAGACAACAAACAATTTTTCAATAAATCTCAATTAAGTTATGCACATTCAATATCCTGTAGTAATCAATTATTAAACACTTTAGAAAGATGATAATATCATCAGGATCTGTAGTTTAATCACCTCTTTCATAGAGGAGTAAATCTCAGTCCATAAGACTTTTTCTTTGTACTCATTCACACATGCTCACTTTCATACTGCATTCATACCGTACCCGACATGTTTCATTCCTTTCACACTTTCACGCTATTCACAAGGAAATTCTTCAGGGGTAAAAAATTCTACCACATTCTATTGACATGTACAATTATGTTTGTCTTCTTGTTGGTGATTTCTCTGGGATCAACTGTCAATGAGGTCCCTTTCGTCTTTTCTTACAGTCCAACCATCAGGCGGATAGCTATGGGAAGCAAGTATGGGATAGTCGAATATTAATGCTCGAGCATATCCAAGTTGACATTTTTAATACGTACAACATTCTGCATTTAGTGGCAGCAAAAAGGAGAAGTTGTTACTATTAACTCTTTCTCCACATCTATTCTGACATCATCTGTCTGTCTTGCTGAGTGCAGGGTTCACATGAGTAATCGCTAACTGATAAATCCTTTATCTTCCTTCATAAGGTCAGTCAATTGACAATGTCTAAACTTATGGCTTTCTCCATGCAAATAATCAATTGTAATTACTTTTTACCCTCAAATTCTGTGTCCACTTTGCCAGGAAAGTCTAATATCTCGAAGGGAATGTTCAACGGCTTCTACCTCTCAGGGACCAATAAAATCTGCCCCTACTCAGGAAAATTGGATTGTTAATAATTTGATATTTTTCCCATTTTCATCTATGATTACTGTCACATGGATCGAATTGTTGCCATACTTATCATACTGACCTAGTGATTGTGTACATCCGATCCCTGATCTTGATAATGATTAGCTGTTCCCGCAGTGCATATTATTGCTTGTAGGACCGGATCAAGTATTTCAACATTGTTCGTGATTGAGGTCATCCACATGTGTTTTTCTAAAATGGAAAAACACAACGGACACGATACTTTAATTTTTTAATTTTTTAAGTATTCGAGTCATTTAGTACAATTTAGCTTGCTCTATTCATTGGTCTACTCTTACCGTTGTATTCTCTTTTTTCGTCTTGCTCTGTCCAGAGCTCGAGATTTAGATCCTCTTTAGTACATCCACTGTTTGCCCCGCCGATGGCGTCTCTTTCTCTCTTCGTTTTTCGACTGCTTTCCTTTATGTTGTCCATCATCTCTTTTTATTATGTAAGACCTGCCATGTGACCTTGTTGTCACGTGATTCTAAGGCGCAACGTCGTTAACTACCTTTTGTATTTATTCCCCAATTGTCATATCCTGCCTTCGGCCCCCAGTAGGCCTACTTGTCGGGGCAAACACCATCTGAGACCACTGGCCACCCCCAGCCCTAGAGGCAGAGGGCCACCAGCTTCAGTGTGAAGGAAGTTGGTGTCCTGATGGAGCATGTCCTGGGGCAGTATGATGCCCTCTTCGGAACATCACGCGCCAACAAGGAAGGACTGGAGAGGATCTGGGACGACGTAGTGGTTGCCATCAACGCGGAGGGGGTGCCAACCGCGACATCAAGCACGTCAGGAAGCGCTGGGAGGACTTCAGGTCCAGGACCCTCTACAAAGCCCGGCACCTCGCGGAGGGGGGCCGGGTCAGCATGAGTGACATCCAGATGAGGGTCCTGGAACACGTATGCCCAGCTCTCCATGCCCAGATCCTTCGGAGGAAGACCCGTTTGGAATTGAGCGGTAAGTGTCCAAGCATTGTTGTGTGAGACAGGGCATGTTGCAGTGTGCTGGTAGCCTGATACTTGCCTGTATGTGTGACATGGGCCATGTATGGATGTGTGTGTGCAGGGACAACATGTTCATGCATATGAGACCAGAAATGTCCGAACCACATGGTTGGTGCATGAGTTCCAATGCAACATGGGGAGCAGTATGGCAAATGCACACATGAAAGCATGCCAGTGGCTTTTCTTGCACATGGTGGGGGTGTGAGGGATGGGTGCTGCTGTCATGTACATGTATGGTGCACATGTATATGTGTCTGAGAAGTGTGTCTGTGACTTTGATACGCCATGGATTCATGACACATGTCCGTGATGATGTGTACATTCACTCATGCAGTGCGGTCACCGTTGTATGCACTTTGTCTATCCAATGTGTCTGTGGTGTACAAGGCATGATGCATGACCCTCCGGTGATATGTGAGCCATGATGCATGTGAGTTTGAAGGCAACATTTGGATTAATAGAGGCCCTTGTACATGGATGCTGATGTTGATTGCAGGCGCCGTGCCTGTTTATGCATGTGTGTTGCGTGCATTCACCCATGTGTTGTGGAGGGACAGGATGGAAGTGACGTTAGACACTGCCACTCATGTTTTATTGCTTCCTGTCTAGGCGAATATTGTACTGTACCCTGATACTTGTGTTCTATGTCTCCCTCTATGCAGCGTCAAGTGAAGAAGAGGGCGGAGACGGCGCTATGGAGCCAAGCGGCGGGGATGCCTCCACTGGGCGGCAACGCAAGGCCCACCACCCTCCCAGGACTTGCCATCATCCGGGAGCGAGGGGGCTGGTGCCGCGTCTGCCACTACGGCTGTGGCGGATGGGCCAGGTGAGCCCCCACAGGGGCTTGCAATGGCAGAAGACGGTATAGAGACATCCAGGTTGGTGGTCTCCACAGAGGAGGAGGAGCCCGCTATTGAGCCGCACATGGGGCCTGGTGGGGGTAGTACCACTGGTGCAAGTGGTGCAGTCCAGGGCCAGGGTCAGGAGGCAGCACAGGTCACCGCATAGGGGCCTGTGCATGTCCCTGTCCTTGACCCTGTGACTGCACCACCATGCACCAGCAGGGATGCCCCGTCCCAGGCCCGTCCGCAGGTAGGGGAGAGTGCCATGTCATCTGCCTCTCCACTACCTGCAGACGAGGGGTCCAATAAACATATGGGCTCCGTCCTGATTGGTGTCGCGTTGCGCATGCGTGACATTCGTGATGATGTGCGTTCTTCCTGGGCGGAGAACGCACGCCATCATGAACAGTTGCATCGCGACATGCCACTGTTGGGAGGGGCCCTGGTTGGTGGGTTCCTACATGTTACGCGCACTCTGGCGGACCTCTCCTCCTCTGTGGAGACTATGCGCCAGTCGTTCTCCCTGCTGTCTTCCAGCCCAGATTCCACCAGGGCCCCCTGTGGACCTGGCCTGACTAAGACAGCCAGCTTGGTGGAGATCCCATACCTGCCACAGTCGGGAGTCGGCGGTCCACAAGGGGTGGACACCACAACTAGAGACCAGCTGATGGAGGATGTGCAGGCATCATCGGACAGGGCACATGGACAGCAGCAGCAGCAGCAGGAGCAGGCTCTAGGTGGGAGCAATGATGGCTCGGGCCATCGACATCAGGGGAGCAGGCATCGGCCAGAGGGCAGGAGAACCCTAGAATGGATGTGTCTTCCATGTGACTGCGGTTGGGCCAGCGTATAGGTGCGGAGCGGCCGCGGGCGGAAGAGGCGGGGCTCACCATGGTCAGGGTGGAGTTCTCCATGCGGCGGGCATCGAGGCGGGCAGAGTGCCTCGAGGCGACTCTCAGGGAGTTGGAACAGGCCATGAGTGCCTCCCTGCAAGACCTCGGGGCCAGGACAGAGGCCCACCTCCAGCAAATAGACATGGAGTTCGATGATGCCCTAGCCGAAAACATCACTGAGTGAGCCGCAGGACTTGCCCGTCGCCATTGTAAATGGTTTATAGTGTTAGGTTTCCTTTGTTTTCTTTATTTTGGGGCTTTCGGACTATGCCCCACACTTTTGTAAATAGTTTTTTTGTTAGGTAGGTTATTAGATAGGTTTCATTTGTTTCGTTGTGCTCATGGACCCTTGGAAATTTGATTGTACATAGTTGTACGTTGGATAGATTTTGATTTTGTACATGGATTAATGGATTTTTCTTTTGGGCAATGGATTGTACATAGTTGGACAATGGATTATTTTGAACTTTTTCTTTTGATTTCACCATGGATCAATGGATTTTTTTTACGTTTCCTTTGGATTTGCGTTGGTGGAGGGAGAGTTTGGACTATTTTTCTTTTGGATTTCTTTGTATTGGTTATACTTTTCATTTACTCTTCTTTTGCACATGCTTTTCATTTCATGTTTGCTATTTTGTTATGCTTTCATTTTATTGATTTATTTTTATACATAATACCTTTTCATATTTTAGTTCCATGTGTGGGATTTGCTCATTGGGTTAATGCATGTGAAAATGTGGGTTTACACAATCAATGGCAACGAGTGTGTGTGTGTGACAGACATGTGTTGATGTACATAGTTGACTTTTGGTTTGTGTCTTGAGATGGGCATGTCAGTGTGGGTTTGATTGGGAAATCATTGCATCTCAGTAGTGGGGTGACGTGCTGTGGTATTTTGGTGTAGAAGTGGGCCATGATTGTGCATCTTTATTTCATGTAGGGGGGACATGAGTGGGGGCCTGCTGGCAGGTGCCCCTCACTGCTGGGGGGTGGGGGTGCTGAGGGACATGAGTGGGACATGAGTGGGGGCCTGCTGGTAGGTGCCCCTCACTGCTGGGGGTGGGGGTGCTGGGGGACATGAGAGGGACATGAGTGGGGGCCTGCTGGCAGGTGCCCCTCACTGCTGGGGGGTGGGGGTGCTGGGGGACATGAGTGGGACATGAGTGGGGGCCTGCTGGCAGGTGCCCCTCACTGCTGGGGGTTGAGGGTGCTGGGGGACATGAGTGGGGGCCTGCTGGCAGGTGCCCCTCACTGCTGCGGGGTGGGAGTGCTGGGGGACATGAGTGGGGGCCTGCTGGCAGGTGCCACTCACTGCTGGGGGGTGTGGGTGCTGGAGGACATGAGTGGGGGCCTGCTGGAAGGTCCCCCACACTGCTGGGGGTGGGGGTGCTGGGGGACATGAGTGGGACATGAGTGGGGGCCTGCTGGCAGGTGCCCCTCACTGCTGGGGGTGGGGGTAATGGGGGACATGAGTGGGGGCCTGCTGGCAGGTGCCCCTCACTGCTGGGGGGTGGGGGTGCTAGGGGACATGAGTGGGGGCCTGCTGCAGGTGCCCCTCACTGCTGGGGGGTGGGAGTGCTGGAGGACATGAGTGGGACATGAGTGGGGGCCTGCTGGCAGTTGCCCTGCACTGCTGGGGGTTGGGGGTGCTGGGGGACATGAGTGGGGGCCTGCTGGCAGGTGCCCCTCACTGCTGGTGGTTGGGGGTGCTGGGGACATGAGTGGGGGCCTGCTGGCATGTGCCCCTCACTGCTGGGGGGTGGGGGTGCTGGGGGACATGAGTGGGGGCCTGCTGGCAGGTGCCCCTCACTGCTGGGGGGTGGGGGTGCTGGGGGACATGAGTGGGACATGAGTGGGGGCCTGCTGGCAGGTGCCCCTCACTGCTGGGGGGTGGGGGTGCTGGGGGACATGAGTGGGACATGAGTGGGGGCCTGCTGGCAGGTGCCCCTCACTGCTGGGGGCTGGGGGTGCTGGGGACATGCGTGGGGGCCTGCTGGCAGGTGCCCCTCACTGCTAGGGGGTGGGGGTGCTGGGGGACATGAGTGGGGGCCTGCTGCTGGCAGGTGCCCCTCACTGCTGGGGGGGGTGCTGGAGGACATGAGTCAGGGTCTGCTGGCAGGTGTCCCTCACTGCTCGGGGGTGGGGGTGCTGGGGGACATGAGTGGGACATGAGTGGGTGCCTGCTGGCAGGTGCCCCTCACTGCTGGGGGTTGGGGTGCAGGGGGACATGAGTGGGGGCCTGCTGGCAGGTGCCCCTCACTGCTGGGGGGAGGCGGTGCGGGAGGGGCATGAGTGGGGGCCTTCTGGCAGGTGCCCCTCACTGCTGCGGGTGGGGGTGCTGGGGGACATGAGTGGGACACGAGTGGGGGCCTGCTGGCAGGTGCCCCTCACTGCTGGGGGGTGGGGGTGCTGGGGGACATGACTGGGGGGCTGCTGGCAGGTCACCCTCACTGCTGGTGGGTGGGGGTGCTGGGGGACATGAGTGGGGGCCTGCTGGCAGGTGCCCCTCACTGCTGGGGGGTGGGGATGCTGGGGGACATGAGTGGGGGCCTGCTGGCAGGTGCCCCTCACTGCTGGGGGGTAGGGGTGTAGGGGGACATGAGTGGGGGCCTGCTGGCAGGTGTCCCTCACTGCTGGAGGGTGGGGGTGCTGGGGTACATGAGTTGGTGATCACTAGTGCAACGTGACACATGGCCTGGCTGGGGGGCATGGCCATGGTGGACGGGCTGCCTGCGGGACATGTCCAGGGGTGCAGGGTAGTCCTCTGTGATGTGGGCTGCCTGCAGGGGCCATGGACGGGGTAGAGGGGACACCTGGGAGGACCCACACTGGCAATTCACGTGTAGGTTTCCCCGCACACCACACTGGATACATGTAACCCACTCTGACAGCAAATTCGCGTGTGAAAGTTCCTGCACACCCCAGTAACACACGTACCCCGCTCACACAGGGCCAATCGCGTGGGAAAGTTCCCGCGCACCCCAGTAACACACGTACCCCACTCGCACAGGGCCAAACACGTGTGAAGGTTCCCGCGCACCCCAGTAATACACATACCCCAGTCGCACAGGGCCAATCGCATGTGAAAGTACCCGCACACCCCAGTAATACACGTACACTGCTCGCACAGGGCCAATCGCATGTGAAAGTTCCTGCGCACCCCAGTAACACATGTACCCCGCTCGCACAGGGACAATCGCGTGTGAAAGTTCCCGCACACCCCAGTAACACACATACCCCGCTCGCACAGGGACAATCGTGTGTGAAAGTTCCCGCGCACCCCAGTAACACACGTACCCCGCTCGCATAGGGCCAATTGCGTGTGGAAGTACCCGCACACCCCAGTAACACACGTACCCCGCTCGCACATGGCCAATCGTGTGTGGAAGTATCCGCGCACCCCAGTAACACACGTACCCCGCTCGCACATGGCCAATCGAGTGGGAAGGTTCCCGCGCACCCCATTAACACACGTACCCCGCTCGCACAGGGCCAATCGCGTGTGAAAGTTCCTGCACACCCCAGTAACACATGTACCCCGCTCGCACAGGGCCAATCGCGTGTGAAAGTACCCGCGCACCCCAGTAACACACATACCCCGCTCGCACAGGGGCAATCACGTGGGAAACTCCCCGCACCGGGGTGTACATGTATTCGGAGGGGTGCGCGGGGAGTTTTACTAACGTTTTTGTGGTTCGGGGCCTTTGCGCCATGTACAGGATTTGTGCGCTGTGCATGGCGCACGGGGAGGGGTTGGGGGTGTAACTGGCACTGCTGCAGGGTCTCTGCGCCACGGCTGGTTTTGGAAGCTTAAATCCATGAATACGCTGTGCGCGGAAATGGATTTTGGCGCACGCGGCTGGCGCAGAAAGTCGCACGCACACTGTGCACCAGCCGTGTGCGCCACTTGTGCAGTGAATTCTATGAATGACCCTGTCAATATCTGAGTTTGATTTTTAAGCACAGATCTGGGATTGGAACCCCTGTTGCTCTGTACGGTTTTGCTTCCAAAACCAGCACATTGCCCCTGTGCTATCCTCCGTTTCTATGGAGCATGTAGCACGGCAGCAGTTTTCATAAATGTGCTACGAGTACTATGTTCACGATGGAATGATTATGCTATTGTTGTGGCAGTAAAAAACACTTAGCATATGCTCTGATATGCCAAGCTAGGAAAGTAATGTACACACAATGTAAAAGGTGGGGCCATTTTTCAAATTGTTGTAAAAATGTTCAAGCAACTTCAGGTGCAAAGAAGGGCATACAACTTGTGGGTGATTACATGAGTACATTGTCGCAGGACGAAGAGGACACCAAGCCCTGAGGTGGTTACCAGCAAAATGGTCAAATGTGAAGACGAAGATTGTGAAAGTCTGGCAAAAGTTCACATTAATGGAAGACCGTTGAGAATGATGGCTGACCCAGGAGCAAATGTGACAGTGATAGAAAGGAATACATTTGAAGAAAGATTTGATTGAAGAGTAGAAGATTGAATACCTACGGACGTAAAAACTGGAGGTTAAAACATGGACCGCATTGACTTGCTAGTATATTTTCTGGGAAAATTTGGTTTTAAAGTACGAAAAAAACTCAGGAAATATTTACGTGGCAAAAAACGAGCATCTCTATAAGGACAAATGCATTTAAATATGAAATTAGATCCAAATACTGAAGAACAAGTATTGCATCTACAAGCTGATAAAAAATTGAGATATTTACTGAATTTTATTTCAATGTATTTTCAGGAAGAATTGGAAAACTGAATGGAATGGTACATTGAGTTGTTCTGAAAGAAGGACACATTCCTGTAGCATTGGATGTTTGCTCCATACCATATACACTAAGAGACTGAGTAAAAGAAATAGTGTGATGGAGAAATAATTGGGAGAGCAAATGCAGTTGAATAAGTGTTGCCTTTTGGGGTGGCAACTAAGCCTAATAGGTGTATAGGATTGTGTGTGGACGTTAGGAAATTGAAGACATGTGTGGTGGTGGAAAGATATCCTCTGCCTAACATGGGAGAAATTTTGAGTATGATTGGTAAAGGAATATTTTTTTCAAAACTGGATTTGTCATCAGCGTATCACCAAATTGAATTCGAGCAAGGTTCCTGAAAATGGACTGCTTTCATAATGCACAAAAAGTATTTCAATTCCTTAGGATGACATTGGGCTTGTATCAGCCTCTTTTGTCTTCCAAAAGCTATGTATAATTTATTTGGTGACATGCAAAATGTTCTTTACTTTCAAGATGATATATTGATGATTTTAGAGTCTGAGGAGGACATATGATGAGATTTTAAGGTCGGTTTTACAAGCATTGAATGTGAGAGCTTTGACATTGAGCAAATGCAAATGTTTTTTTCTGGAAACAAGTAGTAGAGTATTTGGGACATAAGGTGTCTCAAGGAGAGATCAAACCAAAAAAGGGGTGTTGCATTCATTTTGGGTACAATTACATTTTATAAAAAATGTGTACAAAGTTGTGCAAAAAAGAACATTGTTAGAAAGAGTTGTTGAGTATGAATGGAACTGGAAATGTGAGAATGATTTTTGCAAAATAAATGAAGAAATAGTTCTAGTGGCCCTTTCAGCCAATTTGATACACAATGAATAAGTACTATCTTGGTAAATCTAGTGGTATGTGAATAGGAGCAGTGCTTTCTCAGAGGTATGGGGACAGAACAGAAAAAAGTATTGTACAGACATTGAGATGTGTTGAAAGGTCCAAAGAAAAGATATTCAGTGTTAGAAAAGGATGCATTGGCTTTCCATTGGTCCGTGGAGAAGTGTTGGACATTTGTGTGGGGCTCTAACTTCATATTACCTACTGATCATCGTCCTTTAAAGGCAATTTAGTAATCCAAAGGATTAGATATACTGCCTGATTCATGGAATTATTTGTGTGAAAAACACAGATTTGCGTGCCTTTCTGCCTGAAAATACCTGTTTGAAGTATGGGGATTTTGAGGCAGAAAGGTGCGCAAATCTGCGTTTTCCATGCAAATAATTCCATGAATCAGGATCTAAGTATCTAGAAGACTATAAGGATGGGTGACAAGAATACAGTGTCACTCATTTACTATTGAAGTAATAACAGGAAAAGATAATGAATTTGTGGACTTTTTTTTATCTCAGATAGGAGGAAAGGAAGAAGCGGGTGAGGAGGAATGGTGTGAGAAAGTATTTGTGACTCAAAGAGAATGGATGGAAGAAATAACGCAGGATGTGAATATTGGTGCGGCTATGGAAAGGTTGCATGTTGAATGGCCACGGAGAGACTGAATGGTGGGTGATGTAAAGGCATATTGGAAGGTTTTTGAAGAATTGAGCGTTGAGAATGGAATGCTTTATCGATCAGGAAACGTGGCTGTTTCTGTGGCATTGCGAGAGAAGTTGGTAGATATTGCACATTCAGGGCATAAAGGAATTGCCAAGAGAAAACATGTGTTTAGAAGTGATTACTGGTGGCCATGATTTACAAGGTTGGTGGAGAGGAAACTGGATTTGTGCAAAGAGTGTGAAAATATTGGGAAACAAATAGGTGGTTGTGCAAGGCCAATGCTGTGTTCTGAAGTAACTCTCAAAGTGTGGGAGGATCTGACAATAGATGTTCCAGGACCTGTACAAGTAGGTGGTGTAAATTGAAAGTACATTATAATATTGATTGATTTATTGTCATGCTGGGCGGAAATTCAATTTATCAGAGAAGCAACAGCGCAAGTAATTGTGAGGTATTTAGAGGAGGTTCTTGGTAGGGAGGGTTACCTTGTATCAATGTTGACCGATAACGGTACACAATTTTGTGGAAAAGTAATGAAGGAGTGCTTCAATGTGTGTGGGATGAAACATAAGAGGACATCCTTTTATCATCCTGATTGTAATGGAGTGGTAGAGAGAGTAAATAGGAGCATAATATAAGCTAAAAGAACTGCAGCAGTTTGTCGTCAATGAAGGAAGGTTGTTGTAGAAGAGAGAATACAAGTTTGAGATTGTCTACTCATGCAATGGCAGGTGACGTTCTTTTTGAGCTCATGGAAGGAAGGAAAGGAAACTCACATGTATGTCTGGCTTGGCTGGGTTGATCTAATTTTGCAGAAATTGATGTGGAAGTGATAAGGAGAGGATGTATTTTATGCAAGGAGAAGACAAAGGAGGAGTGTAATGTTAAAAGAGGTGTAGGAGAATTGAAGTTTAAAAAGGAGTTTGGATTAGGATAAGGAAAGTGTGGTGAAGCGAAAGGGTGATTTGTTGTATGGTGAGCCCATGCAGGTGGAGAGAGTTGGTGCAGGAGCTGTGCAAGTGAGTGGAGGGCAGATGTGGAATTTAGGAAGAGTTGTGAAGGTGTAAAGGCCATGGGAATAGCGTGAGGCTATTTGGTGTGATAAATAGGGGAGGTATGTGGTGTAAATATGGTTGTTAGTTGTTAGAGTGGAGGGATGGATTGTAAGAGTGAGGAATGGTCCAGCATTCTAGAAGAATGTTGGGGGGTGGGGATCTGGAGTGGTGCTTGAGAGTGGGAAGGAGAAAGGAAGAGTGGCTGGAGTGAGGGTCCTTACGTTGGAACTTAATTTATGTACAAGTAGTTAATAAAGGACTTTCTGTCTTACCCAACCGTGTCATGGGCTTCATTACAAAGAACAACAAACAGAGCAACCATCCACCAATTGCTACACCCTTGGAGACAGCAGGATAGGCCTATCCAACTGCTCCTGACTGTGTCCCAACCAAAGCAAAACAAGTACCCACGTTGCACTTATTCAGCAATGTGACACATCCAAAAATATCATGCAAAGCATAGGCCCCCTACACTGTGCATGTATGCACTAGTAGCATGCACTTGTGCACCTGACAGAAATACTAACTAAATTGAGCAATGCTTAAAGTAAATGTCCATATAACTATACATTAAATGGATCTACTGGTGACCGCCTGCTCCTGTGCTTGAAGACCTGAAAGTCCAAACAGATCATTGTGAGCTCTAGATTTCCACTGTGGCCTTTACCTAAGGCCTATATCTGAAACACTACTTGCATTGTTATACCTAGCACCTTTCCTGAGCAGCAATATTTCCCAGTGTGCTGTACCTATACACATGTCCTAAGAGTGATAAAATTCCTTAGCAGTGGGAATTAATCCTAACAATAAATACCTTATAACTAAAACCATACATAAGGACATGGGCCAGAAGCCAAAACTTAGGCCTAAAATGAGTGATACATTACTTGAATCTATATATTTATTTGTGAAAGTGTGTTTGTATGTTCGCAGTTGGCTCCAGCCGCATAACAGTTGGTAGGCTGAAACTTTGGACCACAGTCGGCATACCAGTCTGGGGTGCACTGGCAATAGTGGAATTTGACCAACCCCACCCATTCGCCCTGCACAGGGCGGGGTTTGACACTTTGCTATCAGTATAGGCGATTCTGAAGATTGACGATTTTGCGATTGTTAGCTCCACCCCCACAACAGTTGGTGGGCTGACATTTTGTCCCACGGTCAGCATACCAATCTGGGGGGTACTGGCGATAGTGAAATTTGACCAACCCCATGCATTTGCCCTGCACCAGGTTGGAGCAGGGTCTGTACCTGTGCTATCAGTATAGGCTATTTCAGATATTGCTTATTTTGCAATTTTTCAATAATAGGAGGATATGACGCAATACAACATACACAAGGCTATAGCAGACCTCCATGTGCATGACAACTACAGACCCATGCAGCGCTGAGAAGTACTGCTAGTCCTATATAACTGCAAACCTTAACTGTGGGGGAAACGGTGGTCCCTGTATATAGAAAGGACACCATATGTGAATTCTTGTTCTTTAAAGCCACAACATTTAAAATGGAGCAAATTCATTACAACAAGACAATGGCCCTGAAACAACTATTAAACCTACATAGAAACATGACAGGCACGCTATCTAAACCCCAAGTGTTTCCCTAAAGCCAGTTATCTCAGCTAGAGTTTATTTTGGATGAAGACATTACCCTACCAAAATATAAATAGACCGAGGAGGTCTAATTCATCAACCTAAAAACATAGCATTATTTATACAGATGCATACTAGATCCCAACACAAATCATCAGGAACGGAAAGAGATTACATAAATAGAATTTAGGAACAAAACTAGCGTTAGTGTCCCCCTTGTCAGTAACGGCCGGGGGGCATTGCCACTGAACACCTCATATAATCACTGATTGCAATCCTCCATGGGGAGGATTATGTGCCGCAAGTCCCTTGAGTGGGGCCAGGGTGAACGGAATCTTAAAATAATCACCTTACAAAAGGACCAATTCTTTTAGGCTGCGCTGGAAACATCCTGCCTTCTCCAAAGAGCTTCCTTTACATGAAAAATCGAACACCTTTCCACAGTTGCTTCCTAACTGCATGGTGACTTGCTTGTGTGGTGTGCTCTTCCAGCAGGTGTGCGACGCTGCCATTGGGTGGCTCCAAAATCTTCCAGTAACATCAACATTTCGATGCAGGCATCGAACAGTGTAGAGCTCCCAGCCACTCGGCTGCCAGCGCCACAACCGTGTATGTTTTCTCTATGTGCTCTTGTGTGCTGACTTGGCTATATGCTACTCCCCTATGCTCACTGAGGGAGACTCTGACAGTGTCAAGTAAGGAGGGGGCTGAAATGCTCGGCTCTCACTCAGGTTCACCTGCACTCCAGCACTGGGCTGCACTCCAGGGCCAGCGAAAACACCCAACGAACGTAATTACCACCTCACTGTAAGCTGGTTCTTTGGGGCAGTTTCTTTTCTACACCTATTCCATTCCTTACCGGCCGGCTGGGCCCATACATATGTGAAGCAATTAATCCCTGAGAGGCTGTCTTAGTTTAGTGCTCCTGGGTAATTGCCCATTACACAGGACTTTGGAGTTGGCAACCAGTCTTAACTGCCGCAAGGAAGCATCATTAACAGAGGGAAAGTCTGGGTGAACATCGATTAGTTAATCTTGATTTCCACTCTTTCCCCCTTTACCTTGTGAAATTAGACCTCCTGCTTGGAGGATGTATGACACCTTTGGGAGGCAGTCAGTGGTCTTTCTTGCGCTGCTGCCCTCGCCACAGCTCTCTGTACATGCTGTATTCCTATATGCAGTCTTATGGGAACTTGATGTACACATTATTTTGCATAAGTACATTTTTTATAGATTCCAGTTACTCTTTAAGATTTACATTCTGAGACCATCCACCGGCAGGGACGTCAATTCACCAAATGGCAGGATAGCGAAGGGACATAATTCTCCCAATGACATCACCGAAAGTGAGTTCAAAGGACAATTTGCAAGATTAAGTGATGCCACATGGCTTTTGGTCCTGAAGATATCCCTGGAAGTGACATAACCGATGTGAAGAAACCCTGCAATAAGTGCAAGATTAATAAATACAAATATTAAAACATAAAAAAGGTGTTTTAGTTGTCAACCATATACTAACTAATATGCTGACAACACATTCAATTGGGGCAGTCATGAAATGTCACACTACACTCCCATCATAGACTAGGGCAATGCCTTTCATATACCAGTCAAGTCTCATACGACCAGCTGTTGCCATTATATCCCAGGTATAGTCTCTGTGGGGTGCATACAAAGGCCCCAAACTGAAGGTCTCTTTCATCTGAAAAGCAGCATTTTTCAACATTGACACAAAAAACGACTTTGCATGTGTGTTTTTCAAGCATTTTAATCCACAAAAGAAGAAGGAATCAAAGGTCCCTTTCACATGAAAAACAGGATTTTCAAACACTGACACAAAAACGGCTCTGTATGGGTGTTTGCAGCTTATATTTGAGAAATGTACCCCTGCTAACATTTTAAAAGAAAAGGCCACTTTGTTTCCATGAAATATCTCCTGTAGATCCAAGGCGAACACTTTTGGCTTGTGGGTGGACAAACTTCACAAAGAACTCCTCCACTGCAAGTCTGGATGTTACATCCCCCATCTAATTACAAATGCAATAAAGTGTGTCCTGCTGAAGGTGTGGAAAATGCAGTGTTCCTCAGACTGCAGGTTCTGAAGGCAGTGATATTAGGACAGTTCGCTTTGGCTAGAGCATGACCACAATGTGGTCACAGGCTGGGCTAGGGAGATAGATGGCTGGATGAAGCAGATCTACCATTGGCTGCACATGCAGATTTACAATGAATTTAAAAGAACTATTATAATTTACGCCTTTTTCCCAAAAAAACATAAGGTGGATTTTCCTAATTTATGGACTATTATTTAGGTAATTTCCAGGTGATTTTGAAGATATAAAATTCATGTACCTAGAAGTGAGGAGACTGTAATGGCCAGTCAAACTAGGTTCCTGGCTAATCTGAAAATGTCCTGAATGTAAGAGTTGGCGAACTACTGAAGTGTAAAATTAGGAATTTGGGTAGGAATGTTCATAAGTATTACACTTTCTGTGAAAACGGCAGATATTTGCTAAACGGCCATGCAACATGGTGCAGACCTGGCTGCCATTTAATTTAATTCCACATGATTAACTGAAAAGAAAAGTATATATATATTGTGGCAGTTGATAGTAACATTATGAAGTTTTGCTACATAACTAGTTTTTGCCAAATATTTGACAGGAGAACAAATGGGGATTGCAAATGTGGCTGCCATATGTCTGCCCCAGCCTCTTTTACCAATATGGTGAGATGGGCTGGATTTTGGAGACGAAAGAAGGGTAACTGTCTATTTGTGTGACCTCTTGCAGCCTAATCCCCCAAGATCGTAAAATTGATAATGTCATTGCTTCTATATAAGGGGGACTGCACTAGGAGGAAGTCACAGAGCTGCTGAAATGTACCATTAAAATAGTGCTGTGCAACGTACATCTGACAGCTGCAAGGAAACACCAGAGGAGATTGCTGAAAGTGCATCTGGGTGGAGCTGTCTATTGCTAGGAAGGCCTAAACACTGACTGGGTCCTAGGATGGAGAGCGGGAGGACATCCTTGAGAGTGGAGTGACCATACCCCTTCCCTATCTTTCCAGAGGGTCCTGACATGCAGCTGGCAGTCCTGAACTTTAAACAGAGGCTTTCTGTGTCAGTAGAACTGAGCCCTGGGAAACCAAAAGGTGGGGATATCTGCTTGTCTTAAATCCTTTCTCTTTATAGTGGGCAGGGGCGGGGTGGTAAAACTGAGTATATCCTTAACCTAATTAACAAAAAATATTAATTTAATTAATTGCCCATTTTATGTAACACAGGGTAATTTTTCTTAAATTTAGAAATTAACAAAGTATACTTCCCAGTGTGCGCTGAAAAACTATAGCATATAATTTAATTAGGTAATCCTTTTTGTCCTGTCGACCCCGCCTTCTTTAAGAAAGAGGGGTGTATTTGCTTTTAAATCAGCCCAATCTTTTTGCCCAAATCTCCCCTAAAACAGGCCTTTCAGTGGAGAGAGGTCTGTAATCCATAATTCCCAAAATCATTCAAGTTTTTCTGTCTGACTTCCCCACCCCATCATAGT
The DNA here is from genome assembly GCF_040938575.1 of Ambystoma mexicanum. Taxonomy (NCBI): domain Eukaryota; kingdom Metazoa; phylum Chordata; class Amphibia; order Caudata; family Ambystomatidae; genus Ambystoma; species Ambystoma mexicanum. The sequence goes on along the minus strand of NC_090926.1, from coordinate 669,303,719 downwards.
AGAGCGGGGGTCTGAAAAACAAACCGCTAAATCACCCTGTGTTTATTGTAAAGTGAAAGTGTGGGTGAAATAATAATTGCCATATGCATTTGGACACATTTGTATTAAACTGCTAGCCTTTTAAGCACGCAGGAAAATAAAAACTGCACATCACTACATCTATAAATGTGTCCACTGACCAGAGCTAATTATTTCTCGAAATGAAATTTGTAGAAAGTGTAGAATTGTGTTTCGTGTTCTTTTCAACTCACTTTTGTGATTTATTTATGTTGAGAGAAGTTTTATTTTGTTGTGGCACAGATATAGCCTGGTTCTTGGCTCATTGTTAGCTCAGGGGGAGGGGGTCCAACGGGCATATATGTCTGAAGTAGGGCTGAATAAATTAATCTGTTAAAGAGTCTGTTGCATAACACCTTGAGTGGTGAGTGTAGGAACGCCCCATGTTGAGGATGGCCTCTCAATAAACTGTTACAAATTGAGGGCTCGTGGCCAGGATTTAGCTACCTATTTCGGATCCATGACAAGTTAATTGTGACAGACAACATTTTGATGCAATTGCATTAAAGTGGAAGGAAAGACATCTTTGTTTTATTAAAGTGCCACAAGGACTTGACCCCTGTATAGGTGAAACATTATTGTGTATTGTGTTATAAAGATTGTGTAAGAAATGATTTGTGTGAGGAAATCAAGCAGGAACAGGGTGACTTTGCCCCCGCATAAAGAAAGTTTGACTAAGGTGCAAAATTCCATTGTGAAAATGACTACTTTACACATTTGTGAAGCCAGGGAGCATTTCCTAGCTATATTATTTCTGAAAGGAGACTGGGTTGAGGGCGATGGAAACTGGCAAACCAGAATTGTGTGGGAGTTAAACTCTGTAAGCAATTACATGCTTGTGAAGAACAGATACACATTGCTCAGGTAACTGCTCAGTTATATTTTTATTTGCTTTTAGTGGAAGAGCATTGGCAAAATAGTGAGGCTAGTAGGATTAATCAGGCTGGAGACCTGTCACAGGCCCAGGATCTTGTTCAGAAACTCAAAAATAAGCTGAAAACACAACAGGAGTGCAGAGAGAGATACAGTTTTCAGCACTGCATAATGCATACACTGACGGTGCGGATACCTTAATCCACCCTTAAGGCCAATTGAATGACCACATTGGTCATAGTAGAGGGTTGCTAGATGACATTGTGGCCCTCAAGCAAAAAATCAAGACCTTAGAAAGGGAAAATAGTCTGTTTATCATTAAAGAAATTGACTCACAAAAGGAGTTTGATGAAATGCACCAAGGTATAAGTACTCTGAAACAACAGAGGAGACAGCTAATTCAGGAAACAGAACTCTTGAATCCGGAGATCCCTGTCCTATTACAGAGGATAAATCAGTTGGAAATGGAGATAGAAAAGGAACAGTCAGGGTCTCAGGAACTGACCTGAATTAGAGAAGAAAGGAATGAGCTAGAAAGGTGTGGGAGACAAATAGAAGATAAAAAATCAGAGGAAGTGGATTGTAGGGATGAGCAAGAGAAAGAGATTAGTCTCCTGAAAGAATATGCACGCAGCATACAAGGCTTACAGAGGGTGAATGAATAACTTCAGCATGAGGTGCAGCGAACAAAAGATTGGTTGGTAGCTCAGAGCAGGGTGCATGAGATTAATAAGGCCATAGTGTCCGAATTTAAAAGCCAGTTCTCTGAATACCAACAGGAAATAACGACAAAGAGAAGCAGGGCTGGGAGTCTCACAAACAAAATTGAGGATTACAAACAGGCTCTGAGGCACTTCAACCAGTCACGATATGGGGCAAGGCCCACTGATCAAGGTGAGATTCCCATCTAATCTGGGGCCTTAGGCCTGTCATTTACAACCACCCAGGTACAAATGGGAGGGGACCTCTTGTTTGCCACCGACAAAGAACACAGGAGCATGAGGCAGGTGGACTCACCCAGGTTTAGCCCAACTGATCCAGAAGGCCAGACGTTGTCTAATAAGGATGCAAATTAATTTATTATTATGCAGGAAAAGCAGGGGATCCCAACTCTCTGTAGTGAGGAATCAACAATTATAGAATTACTGACGGAGGAATCAGAGGACTTAATAATTATTACAAAGGTATCAAAAGTATGCATTTAAATATTTAAATTGATACAAAATCAAGGGATGAAAAATCTATCATCAATTAATTTTACAGAATACAATTAAATACAAGAAAAAACTACATAATGGCCACACACAAAGCTACGGGACGGAAAAAGGGAAACATTAGCACTCATCCAGCATTCAGAATACCCTACCACACTCATCTGGAACATTCCAGAAACATAATGGTACAGTGTACAGATACAAAATATGTCACCAAAACATTTCATCTATTAAAAACCACAATCTATAGTAAATGTGTGTTTCTTTTTTTCACTTTTTCACATTTGTTCTTTCTTGGAGTGCATCTGAGTTATCCTATATTGTTGCATTTCCAAGGCTCTAACGAAATCAACCGGTTTTGACGTAACAGTGTTATTTGACGACGTCTTCATCAGGGATATAAAAACATTTCTACAAAGAAAAACATATACATATATATGGCCACCAGAATCAACAATATAGCTTAACAATTAATACAACCTGTGCTCACCCATCGGCAATCATCTGCATTTACATGCATGCATGACAATCAATACCATAGTCGAATACCCCATGCTTGACCCACCTACTCAGTATCAGGTGAATCCACAATGACTAAAGAGCCCATGCTCCCCATGCCCTCAGGTGAACAAATGTGAGGCGAGGTCAGATGATGCCAATACCAAACCTTGGTGTGAGAGAGGAAATTTAAAAACAAATCAAAACAATTATGGACATATTTAAATCCGGGAGTCCCAAGCGGGCTTAATGCACTATCTGTGTGGGTTGGCAATGTTTTTTCGTTCGATTCAACAACCTTGAGGAAAAGAGCCTGAAACGGGAACTCCTGTAAAGGCTACTGTTCGGATGTTGTATTCCAAAGAGACAAGACTCATAATGAGTTAAGCTTTGTTGTGTGCCAGCAAATTCAAATCCTTAAAAGGAGTAATAGTTTAATGGAGCTGTCTATTAATGAGTACAATTACATTCAGTTGGCCAATTGACAGTGTGAGTACTGTAACCTACTCTCATTCAACAGGCATGGCTTTTATCATCTGCCTTCAAAGCTAGTACGACACTGAGGAGGCATACTGAAATCGGCCTTACTTCTCCTAAAAAAGAGAGAGGAGAGACCAAATGTAACAGTGATTAACTGCCCTGATGCTCCAACTAAAAGGGCGAATCCAGGATTGCCAGAGAAGCCCAAATTTCATACAATGGTTAAAAATGAGTCAATACCGCGAAGACACGCTCTTAGGGCAATACCCAGGACCTGTTGTGTTTTTTTCCAGGGATGTGGAGCAAGTATTTGCCCTTTTAGGATTTTAGAAAAATAGTGAGCGTCCAGCTACTGCCGGCTACCTATAGAATCTTTACTAACCTGGCAAACGAACAAGCAAATAAACCCATTTATATCCAGTACTCAGCTGGAAATTTAGGCTGGCTTGTGAGACCTTACAAATCTGAATATACCTTAAGAGACTGGGCCAGAACGGTAGAGTCCACTACAAAGTTGGGCAGAAGTCCTAGCCCGGAAGTGCAACAGCTTCAGCTTTATGTAAATTACTGACCTCGGTCATGTGCTGAACGTCACATGGTGCGGAAAACGGGCTTGGCCCAGGAAGCTCCCTGAATTATTTGTCAGAGTGTTATACGCGTAATCCATGATGCCCCCCCTGATAAGTATATTAACTTATAGAGCGGGCATAGGTGAGAGCCCTAATCATAAAATGGAATTACTGATTGTTTTGTTGCTAGATCTGCCGCAGGCTCGCTGTCCCAGAATACTCTTCTGATGAGTGCTGATTGAAATGTGATGCATAGAAATGTCAGTGCCCACCTGTGCTGTTATTTTTGAGAATAATTGCCCAAAAATGCTGACAAATATTAAAAAAGATAAGAATCCATCACACAGCCACACTTTACACTTTACATATCATAGTCGAATACCCATGCTTGGACCCACCTACACAATATCAGGTGAATCCACAATGACTAAAGTGCCCATGTTGCCCGTGCCCTTAGGTGAACAAAAGAGAGCCGAAATGAGATAATAGCATCTGGTCGAGAGAGGACATTTAAAAACAAATCAAAACAATTATGCACATAATTAAATCTGGGAGTCCCAAGTGGACCAAATGCACTATCTGTGTGGGGTGGCAATATTTTTTCGCTCGATTCAACAACCTTGAGGAAAAGAGCCTGCAAAGGTAACTACTGTAAAGGCTACTGTTCAGCTGTTGTATTCTGAAGAGACAAGACTCATAATGAGTTAGGCCTTGTCGTGCACAATCAAATTCAAATCCTAAAAAGGAGTAATAGTTTAATGGAGCTGTCTATTCATCAGTACAATTCATCTATACCACAAAGATACCACCTTGCTTGCTTCACTGAAGATTAAAGCCAGAACCTCAGCCTAGGAAAGGCATTCTAAAAACATCTGTATATTCAGGGGAAGGGGGGAATTCCCCAGACTCCCTGAAGAAACTGGGTTCTACCCTGTGCCTAAAAGGAACTCCAGGGAGAGTGACCCTGAGAGTTCACTTTGTTCAAGGCGGGAGGAGTCCAGACCCCATGGTTCTGTAAGATATTCCCAGTCTCATAGAGATAGGGAGTGCCTAGAAGACAGGGAAGGGAGTACCAGTCGCATTTCTGAGTCAGAAGGTGAATGGACTCTGGTGCAGAAGAAGAAAAAGACAGGGCAACTGAAGAAGGGTTTTGTTAAAGACCCGATCCAACAGATAAAGGCCATAAATAGCTGTTTGACTCCCTACCATAAGAATGCAAAAAATATGTTATGGGAGCACTTACAGCATTATGAGCCAATGATGGCACCATTCCAGATCAGAAATGATGTGAATTGTGTAGCATTTGCTAAATGGACCTTCTCACTGGAGTACTCCAGTTTCTTTTCAGGACTGGAGGACCAGAATCATTATAAATGGTCCACCTATAAGGCAACTAGTCTTGCATCGGCTAAGCCCACTGAGGGGTAGCAGACTTTCCTATATATATATTTTGGCTATCTGGCCCACCTTTTGGATTTACTAAATGTTCCAAGTGTATGGCCTGTGCACACGCAACAGTATTGAAATCATTTATACACCCTGTTACCAAACTTAATCAGGAGATCAAGTACTCAATTAATTGTGACACCATTTTTGTAGTGAATGTTCTTTCATTTCCTTGCATGAAGTGGTACGTCGGGAGCACTACATGAAGATTGAAATTAAGGATTTTGCAGCATCTTAGAGCTATTAAAAATTCTGACCCAGCGTACCCCATGGCAAAACATTTTAAACAAGAACATGAAAATGATTTTCATTTATTAACATTTGGCACATGTTCCTATTCATCAGAGAGGTGGAGACCACATTCTGAAATGACGACAAATGGAGACAAAATCTATCTTAGACTTTGATAAGAAGTACCCTAATGGTCATAATGTGGATGAGGAGCTAAATACGTTCTTGGGTACCTACATTTTCTGTGCTTTACCAGTCTCCTATTGCTCTAGTCATCACTTTTCTTATATGTATATTATCTTTAATATTGTCAGGGGATTGTCCTTGTTTTTTCCCCAAGCTTCAATGTTGTAAGTTACTTGGTATCTCTCTTCCATATTCTAGCTGTCTTTGTCTTTTACTACATGGGGAACATGAACATTTAATTGTGACTACTGGTCTTTCCATTTGTTTTGATTTTTTCTTTGTTGTCCTTCTCTTATTGCTCTCTGTGTATTTTTTCATATTTGGACTATCAGTGGATATGAACATTCTTTTGTTGTTTGGGACTATGTAGTGCTGCAACTATCTTGCCGCAGTGGGCTCTTTTGACCATTAGAGTACTTGCACCATACATGTGGAGTCATAATAAGCCTGATTGCACTTGCACTTTCATCTTATGCACTATGGTATGATAACAGGTTTATAATTGGAGCTCTAATAAGTTTGATTGCATTTGCTCTTTCTATTCCTTGCAATATGCTTTGACTATAGGTGTAGTTGTTATGCTGCTATTTAAGCCACTGTTCTTGCACTTTAGATTGGGAGTAATTTGAACTCTGATTGCAATTGCACTTTATCGTATATGTCAAGATCAATATAATTATTTGTAACCCTGATATGCTGCTATTTTTTGCTATCATGTTTGCATTTTATATATGTAGTGTTATTAAGTCCAATTGCATTTGCACTTTCATTCCATTCGAATTGTCAAGACTATACATCTGGTTTTCTTTGAATTCCGGCTGCATTTGTACCTTTTCCCTTCATGTCATGGACATTTTAATATTATCGCTCCTCATTGGTGCTATATAGCACTAATGGAATGGCTGTTCCTCAAGAGTATTAAGATTCAATACTGTGTGCGCTTATTAATTATGTGTTTTGGAGCACTGTGTCATGCCCGTACTATGTTGTCCACATATCTTATCTACTGTGCCAAATGAAGCCCCACTTCGGGTTGATTATTGCTTCTGATGTTTAAATACATTTTATGTAAGTGTGGTCATCGCTTACAGCATCGTACTACACTTTTTTATGGTCTTGGTTTGTATTTACACCAAGTACATTCTAGGGTATTACAATTCCTTGTTTTCAATTTGCACTTTGTTAATATCATTTTACCTTTATTATGATTTGATTATATCGGAAAACAAGATACATACCGTTTATTTGGTATGTTTTAAGATGGCTGCCATGCAGGCCGCACTGTGCTACAACACTTTGGGAGTGTAATTGTGATAGAGGTAGGACTAAACAATGTTATATATACGTTGTGTTTACCTAGTTCCCTGTATGTGATCAAGAGCTCAGTGTAGCACAAAATTGGTTGTGGTGTAGGACTTGCCCCATGGCGTCCTGCTGTTGTTGTGTTTTTGCTGCTATCATCCCCCTTTTTTTTTGTAAAGAATAAACTCATATGTATTACCATACGAGTTTCTCATTTCTTCAGAGTTTGATGTGGAGATGTTTGTTTGCCACGCCGGGAGTGCAGCTTTGCTATATATATATATGTATATATATAACATGGACGCTATAGCATCCATGTAGTTATGGTTAAGTTGGTGTTTCCATAGGAAGAGTATTTTTTGGGCGGCTTATAACTTCGCTCCCTCTGGACGAATCCTCACCAAACCTTGCAAAAAAAGTATATGGCCCACTCTGAATTTATTTGCAAAGTTTGGAGAGGTTTGGTTCAGGGGGGCAAAGTTATAGGGGGGGTCCCAAAACTTTTGTTTTTTCCCATAGACATAATGGGAAAAAACTTTGCGCACGCCTACAGCCCAAACCGCTGGACAGATTTACACCAAATTTGCGGCTGGAGCGGGGGCTTGGTCCCGAAAGCGTGCTTTTGCAAATTTGGTGTACATTCGTTCAGCAGTTTTTTTTAAAATGACCAAAATGTAAGGCAAAAAAATTAGTGATATCTCCGTTCGCTTCGCGAACGGACTTCCCGGTTCGCTCCGCGGACAGTGCCCTGATTGGCCGAGCGGCTTGCGCAATGTCTGCAGACATCCGATGTGTTCGCTGATTGGACGGCGTGGGGCGTGGAGCACATCAAATTTTTGGTGGCGCCGGACATCTTGCATTCGCGGACGACCGCAGACAGCGAGGTGAAACTTGGTTTAAAAATTGTATTTAGTGGAGTGTGTTGGTGTGTAAGAGTGTTTGGGGAGGGCGGGGGAGTATGAGATAGGTGCAATGTTGTATTTTTTTTATGTGCTAGATGCTTTTGTTGTGTCCAATTTGTCTGCGGACAACACAGCTGTTCTGAAATGTTCGTAAATAAGCAGAATGGATTCGGTGTCAAGTTGAAAGTGTTCTAAGAAGACTCGTGGGGTCCTGGAATGTTCACAGGGGGTGTCCTGAAGACGTTGTCTGTATTGTTCGCTGTCAAGCTGAAAGTGTTCTAAGAACACTCGGGGTGTCCTGAAATGTTCGTACATAAAGAAAATGGGGGTGTCCTGAGGACACTGTCCGTATCGTCCTCTGGCAAGTTGAATGTGTTCTAGGAACTTCCTTATGTCTGCGGACATTAAAATGGTTGCAATGCTTGAATCTATGGGTGTGATATGCTGCGGTGGTTGTGGCCAGGGTATAGAATGTTGGGTTCACGGCCATTTGGCCATGCACCCAAGACTCTATGCCCTGGCCACAACCACCGCAGCATATCACACTCATATGCCATGCACCCAAGAGTCTATGCTCTGGCCACAAGCACCGCAGCATATCACACTCATAGTGGCTTATAACCTTGGGTCAAAAACAAATTTATAAGGAACATTGGTATAAGCCAGTATGGGTGTGATATGCTGCGATGGTTGTATTTATCATGTTATACTTACTATTTGGTTTAGTAACGGGAGTCCATGTTTTTCTTGTTCATTTCTGTGATAAAAGAAAATATCATGTTAGTATTAGTATTTTAAAAAGACTTATTACATTGTACAATCAACATTTTCTTCTTTTTTTGACCCTCATATTTAGTAGATGACAAACCAGAGTACTGTGCAATTTTCTCAGTTTCTGTGTTTGTTGCTAAAATCATTGGGTCTGTGGGAGAAAAAAAATCCATGTTGGATTAAAAAAAAAACTTTTTGTGTTATGCTACAGTTTATTTGTTTGTTTGTTTTCAGTGTTTACTTGTTGTTTCTGGCTAATGCTTTATACTTTGGATTGTTCCAGTTTTTGGGAGCAGTAAGATATTAGATATTTGTTTGGATATTGTACATTTTGGAGCAGTTAGATACCAGTAGGCGTATTCTAACTGTTTATTTTTTTATATAATTTCGTGGTATTGATTTATCTGTTTGGATATTTCTAAATTTTGGGACAGTTAGATACCAATTGGTGTATTCTAACTGTCTGTTTTTTTCTCTATTTGAGTGGTATTAATTTATCTGATTAGTTGTTGTAGCATTTTTGGTTTTAAGAACATTAAATAAGCGTTTGTAAGATTTGCTGGTAATCTCTGCTTTAGAGTAATGGTACTATCATTACATTCAATCCATCCACATTTCTTTTTTATATATGCAGTGTAGTGCCCTGAATTGGTTGTGGCTCCTGCGTGGTAGATTATACCTATTGTTGTGAAGGTTTTCCTAACAAGTGATATTTGACCATGTGTGAATCCAGTCAGCTTGCAGTTGTTTTTGGTACCATCTGCATTGTAACGTAGAAGCATTAGTATTACGTATTTACTATGTGTTTGTATTATTAACGTGGAGTGATTATCTGAATTGCAGGTCAAACATAATCTACCATGGTTTGCATTTTGTACAAGTTGCTGAAATGGAACGGATTCACAATTAGGTATTGATATATACACAAAGCGTTCATTTGGGATTTGTTCTTGTGTCACATTGTTGCAGAGAGTGCATGTATGTTTCCACATGTATGAAATCTGGAAGATTCCATTTATAGGTATGTTTTTGTTTTCCAGTACTAATAGTAAGTACATTAGAATTTCTTGTGGATCTTCCTGTGAGTTTATAGTGAATTTCACCATTCCAGCACAGTAGTCCAATTGTTGTCTTATTCCATAAACAATATACGTGTTGTCAGGATTGTTTGCTGCGTTTCTGTGAAGTACTAATATTTGCAAACACAATGGGTCTGTACTGTGTAAGTAAATGTTCTCAACAATTGGTGGTAATTGAAATAGAATATTCATTGCTACATTTGCGTAGCAACTTACACCAACTATATTTGAGAGTTTAAATGGACCAGGCAGTTCTGTATCTGACTGCTTTTTTTTGGATTTTGTCTTCCTTCTTTGAAGAAGTACCTGGTTTACTTTCCCTAATTGATTCTTTTTTGCTTGTGGCACTTGATGAAGTATTACTTTCTTTTACTCTCTTTGGAGGATTTGCAGTGACATCCTGTTGCGTTTCTGTTTGATTTATTTTTCTTTTATGATGTTTTACTTTTTGTGGAACAGAATATGTGTTTAGATGGGATGTGTTTAGTGAACGAAGTCTATTGTATTCTAAAATGCAAGGAATATCAGCGTTTATTTTACTTGCATCAAAGTTGATTAGAAATAGACCGTCAAGTGTACGTAAGCGCGATAGTGCTATGTAGCTCATGCCTTCTTTAAAGACTGTGTTACCAATGTCTATCATTGCTTTGTCTAAGGTAAGACCTTGTGATTTATGAATGGTGACTGCGTATGCAAGAGTTAGAGAAAATTGTTCCGTGCGTACATACATGTCTTTGAAGAGAAGCAATCAAGCTGTTGAGCGTCCTATTCTTTTTACTTCTGAAAGTTTGTCAAAGAGAATATTGACAAACTGAATTTTGTTGTCACGTGGGTATGTTTGAAAGCCAACAATTGTACCCAGTGTTCCATTAACTAGTCCTTGGTCCACGTCAAGGTTACGTTTCAGCATTACTCTGCAATTTAAGGATAATTTTAATATCTTTTCCAAGCCTGCTGTGTTTGAGATTGATTTTTATAAACTATTTAGTCTTGTTGTGGCTTGGTCACACATGGGTAGTGTCATTCCATGTACTTCTAGTTTGTCTGTGGCGCTCATTTCCATTATTGGTGGCATTTCTTTACTTAACATTATTTCATTGAATTTGAAACAGCTTGCAAGAGTTGGCATTAAGGCCATACAATTGACATTTTTGTGGGCTAATTGTTCCATAACATCTGTAGCACATGCATTATCACCATAAAGTGCATAAATGTGTCGGGTTTTCAATATTGCTTCTGCTTCTTTAGAAAGTATACCAACTCTGATACTTTTTAAGATGTTGGCATAAGTGAGATCTGCAGATTGGCGCATGTTTTCTGTTAATTCTCTGTATTGGAAATGTTGTCAAAGGTTGACATTTCCTATGCTGCCAACAGTTTTACGGCAGAGTTTGTGTCCTAATGTTTTAAAAATAGGCTCACCTTTTACTGATGTCAATTGAAGAAGATCTCCGAAAACAATAATGTGTTTTCCTGCAAAGAGCTCGTCATAGTTTGTTTTGAGTACTTCTTGTAATCTGAGGTGAATCAAAGCCAACATTAGGTTGGACACCATGCTCACTTCATCTATTAGTAGCATTTTCATTTGTTTCAATACTCTGCGTAGTTCCATTGCAGCTTCTGCAGAAAGTTTGTAATAATCTATTTTGTTTTGGTGTTCTACTGGCAGGTGTAGTAATCGGTGTAAAGTGACACCACCGATGTTGTAGGCAGCTAAACCTGTGGGGGCAGTGACAACAGCTGAAAGTTTGTTGTTTGTCAATTGTTGAAGGAACTTACTGATGATTTTGATTAGGAATGTTTTGCCAGAACCAGCTTCTCCACTGACATGCAATAGGATAGGTTTGTAATTTTGACAGGTGCATTCTTTGTTTTCATGTTGTACACCATGTGCAATTTCTTTTGTTACTTCTTGAAAAATGCTACATTGCTCATTGTTCAGCTTTGATTGATAAGTCTTCTTCATCTTCATACTGACACATGGTGTTTTCTACTTCTATTATAGCTAATTCTGCCTCATTTGTTATTAGTGGGCCTCCCAGTGGTTCTTGGCTTCCTGTGACAGAAGGTTGATTACTGTCAGGAGTGTCCTTATCTAGTTGAGCCTGGAGTTCTTCTTCGTGTTGCTGTTCATTGTGCAACATTGTTTTGCACTGTGCAAAGTTTACATCAGTTATACTGCTTTCATTTGCTTTCAAAGAGTCTTAATATGAGTCATAGTTATCTGGTATTTCTTCTTCTTTTCTCCATGGTTAAAGAGTTGTAGCAGGGACATGTAATATACTTCTTTATGTTGAGGAGCCTCTAATGACAATTTGATATGATTAATTAAATTTGGCTTGGTGAGTTTTACTAAGCTGCCTTCACAGTTTGTCACTTTGTATTTACGGTTTTGTTCATCAGGTTTTATATTATTTTTGTATGTGTAGTTTTCGGCTATGTGGTATAGACACATGGTTTCCAAAGTGGTACTCCTGTTTGGGCAGTATGTGTCCAATAAATTGTTTTTTAAAATGTCTTGGCTGTTGTTTCTATATCTTCGTATGATTTTAGAACTCTTTTTCTAGATTTAGCTGGACCAAGACTTAGCCATACTATATTTGCAGATTTACCATACAATGCAGTATCAGTTAATCGATCAGCTGCTTCATAGGATCCACATTCTCTATGGGACAGCATTTTTATGCCCAAGCTGTATAATTTCTGAGACACTGTTTTATCTGATGACAGCTCATTTCAGAAGTCTTGGAGCTCTGTCTTTTCTGATTTGGTTAAGTATGCTGTGACATATCGTGCAACTGCAGTAGAATTGTCTGCAATGTACTGCACATCTATGTTTGCATTCCATAAGTGGGCAATGATTGCATTGTAATCATTGATATATTGTTCTTCTTCTTTTCTTTTTATGCAATATGTATTTTTAGGTGACTTACCTTTAACACTATGTCTAACTGAAGACATGAGGTTGTTCACTTGACCTGTATTTGTAACTGGTCTAGGGAAACCATATCGGCATTTGGTGTAGTATTTCCCTTTGTTTTTGTATTTGCGACGACAATATTTACCACATTTGTGTCTTTGGAATTGTAAAATTTTGCATGAAGATCACTATTTGTGGATTCTGATGGAATTTCACAAGTGACATATTTTTCAATAAACTGTAAAACAGTGGCATCACTGTCTTGACCAAATTTAGGAGCATCTTTAATCCATAAAAGCATGTGGACATGTGGTGCTCCTCTGGCTTGGTATTCTTTTCTCCAAAAGAAGTATTGCACTTCTCCAAGGGGAGGAACAGTTTTATTACAAATAAAATGTAGCATAGCAATGAAGCGATGGTGAAAATATCTTGAAACATTAACAGGATCCTGAGAACAAAGTTCTCCAGGTGTTAGTATATCTATGTTTGTTTTGTTTTCGTTTGATATGCATAGGAAAGCATGTAAATCTTCCCATGCATATTCTGCACAACTTAATGTAACAAACCAAGTGGGTGGGCCAAGGTTTCTGATCATACAACGTACATCTCCATGACGTCGAAACCAGTACTCTTTAGTACCACGCACATTTGCTAATAGATTTGTGAGATTTGCTTGTAAAACCTCATCTTTGTGTTGAACCTTTTGTAATAATTGTGTAGCTGTCATATTTTGAAAGTGTGATCCTGATTTTAATATGTTTGCAACTCCGTAATATAAAGTCGCTAGTTCACTTTCAAAGAGTAGGTGGAATATGTATTCCACATTTTGCCGAAATCTGGGATCTTCAGAATACATTCGTAATGAGCGATATTCTGATGCTGATATTTGAATAGGTCTATCATCGTATCTTCCTCCTTTGCCAGTCGGAAAGAGTAGAGGAAAAGCACGTGCTTCTATACTTTTTTCCCATATGCTGATTGGTGATCCTTTTGTTTGATGCATTTGGTACATTTCCAGTGCACCTTCTATGGTGTCATTAGAGTGCAATGGATGAATTGTATAATGGTCTAAAGTGTTTGATATTGTAGCAGGATCTAGGAGCTGAAATTGACAAGCTTCTTGTGTCTCTTGAATTATTTCAGTTGTATCTTCCAAGTTTTCGTCAATATTAATTTCTTTGTAATATTCATTATTCTCTTTAAGATATTGCAGGGCTTCTCTAACTTTATGTAAATCTACCAGTTGTTGCCAACTTCTTTTGTCTTTTGTAGGTACTCCATTTACCAAGATAATTAAAGATTGTTGCATTGGGTGTTGCACTCCTAGAGTGTGCACATTTTCTTTTAGATCTAATGGTAAATACACTACTTTTCCACGAATACCTTTCACTAATTCAGAGGGAGGTAATTTTGCAGTTTTTGGTTGAAGGCGTATTATTGCTTGAAATGGGTGCACTGTTTGAATTATGATGCTCTCATATAAATGAAGTTGTTGAAGGGGTTTTGGTAGTGGATATAATTCCAAGTTATTTGTGATAGCACGTGAAGGAGTTTGGTTGTTGTCAAGTTTTGTAGTGCAGTAACTGCAAAGTATTATGGGGTCAGTTATTTCGTATTTGTTTTCTGCTATAAGGTAGAGAGCTAATTCAAACCATTTAGATTCTTCATTGTCTTCTATTTTGTATGATAGGTCTACAGTTTTTGTGTTACTTTTATAAAAAGTTCTGCGGCAACATACACACACGTGGTTTGGTACTTCAGCTGAAGTACTTTGGAATTTTAGTATTTCTTTTTTGTATGTGTGTAGTGAAAGGTTGCCATGTGCAGAATTGTTACGAAGTTGGTTTACAGCTAATTCATCTTGTAAGTGGGTTTCACTTCCAAAATATTTTGTCTGGATATAGTCGATTTCTTTTAGTAGGTCTTTTGCTGTACCATGTAGAAGAATGTTATTTAAATTGGCTAGTGCTAAAGCAGGACTTTTAGCATAGTACAGTTTATAAACTAGATTTCTTATTCTTGCATGATGTGTTCATATCCTTTTGATATCATGGAAGGTTGTTTTGCAAGTAGGTCCTTTAATGCAGGCCAATGAATGTCCTTGTAGTCCTGTGTACTTGCGTACTGAACAAGCATCCATATTTTGCATTAGTTTAATTTTGATTTTCTCTTTGCTTTTCACATATAGATTGAGGAATTGGCGTAAAGACTTGAACATTTTTTTGGGAATGTTACACATTGACGTGCATGGTCATTTGTACACTAGATGTTCTGATTCAGTTGAATGGAGGGGTAAATCTACGTTTTCAGGGCATATTTTTGTATGGCGTACTTCTTGTTCCTTTATGGTATTATTAACTTTTTCATAACCTCGACCACTGCTATGTATGGCAATTGTATTTGTATGCTTTTGTTTGTATGCTTCTTCATTAAAGTATGGTTCTGTGCTTGTAGTGTGACTCCATTCACCTCCACAGATATTTAAGAAGTTATTTTTGTTGACATTTAGTTTATTGAGAAGCCTTTTTTGTAATTTAGTTATTAGTTTTGTTAGTGGTTTTATTCTGTTTAACACTAAAATAAATAACTTTCTTTTGAGAAGAATTGCACTGTCTATCAACATTTCTAAGATTACTTTTCTATGATAGGTTTGAAGTGTTGAACCTGGTTTCTCTCCTGTTTTCATAAGATTTTGAAGGACTTTGTGACGGAACATTTTGGCTAATATACTTTCCTTGGTATGCTTACTTTGTACTACATCAAGATTTATAGAAGAAGTTTTATTTGTAGTGATAGTTGATTTTCTGTGTTTTTTTTTGGTTTGTTTTACCTTTTGATAGAGGAGGCAAAGTGTTTGTACTAGAAACTTCTTCTGTTTCACTACATGACTGTATTAGCAGTTGTGTTTCAACTTTTTTTACAAATTCTGCTATAGATGGATGTTTATGTTGGAGAGTTTTCTTTTCATTTGCCCTACTTCTGTGTTCCTTTCTACGGAGTTGCTTTTTGGTAGGCATTCTTTAGGGTCTCTTGAAAAAAATACAGAAGGTATGGGTTGGGGCGTTCTGGAATGCATGTGTGTTGTGTGCATGAATGTTTGAGTAAGATGATAAAGATGTATCTAATGGTGTGTGATTGTGCTTTGGGAAGTACAACTACTAGGGACGGGTATTCTTGAATTAATGTGTTACTAAACTGGGTTCAGATGACAGAAAAAAGTAAGCCAGTGGTTTGGAGAAGTATAAATAGTATATCTAAAGCTATACAATTAAAACAGTTGTTTGTTCTATAACATCTAAATTCTAGCGGCTGAGTTGGGTAATTTGTGTGTCGAAAAATAGGAAGTTGTGGGCCATTCTGCAGTAAATCACTGTTTAAGACAGGGGGATTTTTGGTCAGAATGGTGCAGAATCTCTATTTTTAGGCACAGAAATAGCATGAATTAACCTTACAGTGTGTTTGAGTAATAATTCAAATATTATGGTAACATTGTACTTACTTTTTTTCTAAAATGAGCAGTTTGCTTCTTAGTTCTTCTTTGTACTTCAAATTCGGCTGCTTCTTTTCTGGAGAATGGTCTTCACTGCAATTGTAAAAGAAAGAAATTAGTAATTTGGTTTGTATATAGCAGTGTTTTTAATTTAGACATAGATTTTTTTAAATTGAAATGCTCAGCGCCTTCCTCAAAACCATTAAAACCATCTTATGACTAACTGTAGGAAAGAAAATATCTTTACTATGGCTTGAGAAATTCATAATGTACCACTGTATACCACTATTCCTGTAGCTAAGCTTTTCCACGTAATAGTGAGTCAATGTCATAGCCTGCTTTTACATGTAATAGTGAGTCAATGTCATAGCCTCCTTGTCCTATATAAATGTAAGTAATTATATAAATTGAAGAAATTAAAACCAATTATGTGTTTGTACAAATATTATTGTTTGAGATTTGATCATAGAGTGTGCATGTAATTTTGTTTGACTATATGTAGTCTATATATTTTATTTCAAAAATGTTGGTTTAACATTATTTGCGTGTGTGTGTGTGTATGAAGAAATTAAACGGTATAAAGGTTTGTAAGTCACAGTTCATTTTAGGACAATGAAAAAATGATCGTAGATTCATTTTACAGATTATACAAGGTAAAAGTCGGTTAGAAAATGTGTTCATGTACTGTATAGAAAATATGCATACCTGTAGTTTGTGTTCATGCATATGGATATGGACGAAGCTGCAAGTAGAAATCTTGGAGACTTGTAAAGTATTTCTCGTAGATCGTGCTTGCCAATGGTATGAGACTTGTACTCTGAGAGATTCACCGTACATTTGCAGTGCTGATCTATGATGATGCAGTTACATGTAGAGGATTTCTTAGCTACATCCAATGAGGGAATGGTACAGAGAGTGAAGTGGAAATGGTAGAAGGGCTGTCCATGTTACGATATGTTCGCAGACATGGCGGAAGTTCTAGGACACTGCGTATTACATCCCGGGAATTTGGGGTGGGAGGCATGCAAATGAGATTGTATGTAGCAAGGGATTGGTCAGTAAAGTTTAGTGAGTGTGTTGTGCTAGGAGAGGTTTTCTCAGATATTCTTTTTGCTGAGAGAAGAACAGATAGCTATGTCTGAGTGTTTCAAAAAACAGATTGTGTGGATTTTGGGAGACTCATGGATACATTGGTTGAAGGTGCATGCAGAAAGCTGTGGAGTATCTATAGATCTTGGATTGCCACATGTGGAAGTGCACTGGCATGGAGTGCGTGGAATGAAGTGGTTGGACTTGCTACCTCTCTGTGCAACTTTGAAGATAGAGGAACATCCAGACATAATTGTAATTCATTGTGGAGGGAACAGTTTAGGACATGTGTCTGGAATTTCTTTGCAATTTGCAATGAAAGAAGGACTTCAGAAGATCATGGACATGTTTCCAAACTCCAAAGTAATTTTTTCAAGGATTGCGCAGATTCAAATGTGGCTTTGTTCTTTCTCATGTGGTCCACAAATGGAGAAAGCAAGGTGTAATGTCAACAAGGCTGTGTGTGCCTTCCTAAGAGATTTTGGCATGTCCTCTTTTCACAATGAAAATATTATGTTTCTTAGTACATACATTTTTCGCAGAGATGGAGTCCATCTTACTTATGCTGGCAATCAGATTTTTCTGAGAAATGTACAAAATGCATTGCAACCTTTTTTAGAAATACAGCATCCATTTTAATGTAGGTGTTAAGTATTTATAATTTTTGACATACAAACACCTCCCAAAGGCTCTTTTCAGAGCCACCACTTGCTCACAGAGAAAAATGCGATGGTTACAATAGGGTAGCACCCCAATTTTCTTTATGTTCACGAACTGTCCGCAGACTTTTAAGATATACAAAGGGCCCTGCTTTATTTATCTTCACTTCTATTTTTTAACTGTGAAAGGCGGCTCTGAAAAGAGCCTTATTTTTTGTTTGATTTTTGTTATTTTGTATTTTTTTTGGTTTTTTATACACAACACAGTAGGCGAGGAGGGGAAAGGATGGGGAAGGGGGGACACCAACCACAGGGATAAGAAAGGCAAGCTGAGAGAGGAAGATGTAGAGTGGGTTTTATTTGGGTAGTGAGCAGGTCTTCTCGTGCTCTGAGACGATAGTCTCAAAAGCACTGCAAAGTCACTCCCCCCTGCAGAGTACTGTGTCACAGTACATACATACAACTGTGACCCTCGAAAGGTAAGGGTCATCAGAATTCTGTATGGCCTGTGAGGCAGCTTGAGGAAGACGCTGTCCCACAGAGGTGTTCCTTGTGGTGACAGGATCAGAAACGGAGGATGAAGTAGAGGCAAACAACCTACTAAGCTCTTCGCAAGGTACAACCTGACGGTCATGGTCCCAAAGCTGTACGCACCATGCCTCCCGCGACTGAGCACCATTTTGCACTCATTGCAGGTGACACGGTTCGCACAAGCCTTAGGAACATTCCCATGAACGGTAAACAACCGCCACACCCAAGAATCACGCCGAGGGCGGGTAGTAGGGATTTCCTCTACCTCATTCTCGTCATCCTCTTCTTCCTCCTCTGTATCCTCACTCCTGTTCCCCTCTTCAGGCCCTTGGGGAGATGGTGGTGGTGGAGGGGGTGGGGGTGGTGCTGAGGCAGATGTAGCACCAGGTGGCAATAGTGGAGCCGTGGATGTCATCGTCTTGGAGATGGAAATCTCAAAATCTGCAAAGTTTGCAGAAAAATGCAGTGTGCTCTGTGGAATAGCCAGAAACACAATGAGAATAAGCTCTAGGGTGTGGTCTTTTATAGGGGTGCGTGTACGTGGTTCACGGACATGCGCGCCGTCCGCAAGACAGATCGAACACCAAAAAAGTTTCAAAAAGTCACAAAAACTATGTGGAAATTTAGGATTAGTATGTGGGATTTGTGGTATGGTGAGTTTTTAATGAGAAATATTGTGGATTACTTGGAAATGTACCTTTAAACTGTTCGGAGATACGAACAGTGTCCGCATTCAGAACACGCGATCAGCGTGGGCGCGGTCACATGATTGCTTCGTGAGCATGTTCGCTAAGGAAGCGGCCGTCCGCAGGCCACCCAATGTACGGACATTGTTTTGCGCATGCGTGTTGATGTTCTACGGACAGTGTTCGGGTCCTGAACTAATTAAAAGTGCGTCACACGTAAAATGAACAGTTACGGACAGCCGTTTGTTCTTAGCACAGTTTAACTTACTTGCGAACAATGCGGACAGACATAGCGTCCCCAGCACACCTCCATTTTCGTTTACTTACGGACAATTCAGGACACCAGGAGTGTTCTTAGAACAGTTTCAACTTGCTAGCGAACACTACGAACAGGCATAGTGTTCTTAAGGACACCTCCATTTTTGTTTATTTATGAACATTTCAGGACAGTACGAGTGTTCTTAGAACAGTTTCAACTTGCATGAGAACATTATGGACAGATATAGTGTCATAGAACCATAACGTCCCTTTAACAAAGTTTTTTCACTGAATTTCATAGGTTTTTAGTTGCGCAACTTAATGATAACGTCCCCTTAACAAAGTTTTTTTACTGAATTTTATAGGTTTTGAGTAGCGCAACTTAACCATAACAACCCGTTAACAAAGTTTCTTTACTGAATTTCATGGGTTTTTAGTAGCGCAAGTTAACCATAAACTCCCTTTAACAAACTTTTTTCATTAGCACGCAGACAATATACAAAGATGGAGTGTAAAAAGCAATTTCTCAGGGATGGCTTTACACAGAATGTTGCAAAGTAAGAATTTATGCTCGTTCACAGTGAAGGTCAGCTGCTTCCATTTTTTGCTCGCGGGCCTGAGTGGCCCACGACTTGCACTATAAGGTTCTATTGTTTTTTGACCTTGACAGACAGGGACCGTGCCAAAAGACTTCTTTTGAAGGAGGGGTGCAGAAACGTAAGAGACGATAAGGATGAAATTTCTGAAACTAAACCGCTTTTATATATTATATCACTATGAGAAAGATCGTTGGCACAGACAGAGTCGTATTTAGGGACTGCATTACGCGTATACAATGGAAAATGCCAATATAATGTAAGTAACCCTTTGGATTATTTTATACAGAATATAATAACAATAGCGTGGCGTTAAAGCCCGGTTAAGTTGTACTTGTTCGTTCAATGTGGCATATTGTTTTGTACCGCGCACTATCACCGCTGAAGTGGTCCCCTGGTGCTCAGACGGCTCTGAAAAAGGCAGAGGAGAGAGGGTGGGTTAGTGGGAATAATTTAACATACTCCGTCGCACTATCCTCGCTAGCAAATAGTTTCACGCCCTAATAAATAAAATTAATATTTTTAATGAAGATCGGCTCGTGAGACAAATTTATGTTTTTAAAACAGGTACATCCTTCCCTACTGTCAATGCCACGATTTTCAGACCCCGGCCGACTGATTTTTTAACTGCCAGGTGCAGCTACTTCTAAACAACTTCATGACCCTCACCATTTTATGGGACAATCGCCAAGGACCAATATGCCCTTACGCGGTACTAGTGGCTAGAAGCAAAATACCAACCATGATGGTGGTCTAATGCCTCGTTGTTGGAACAGCCTTCCAATTATCAGTGCGACCATAGTGCTTCTTTATCATAACCAACACCCTGTGTACCGCAAAGGAACAGCGCGTGACTCAAGATGAACTTTTGCGGATCGACAGCAAAGACAAATGCAAATCGCTGAATATTCTCTAAACATTTGATGTCAAATAAAAGTATTTTACGAAATGTACAATCTTGCTGTTTGCTTTTAAATCACAGTTTCATATTCCGAATTGTGGCGCGCTGTGTTGTGAAATGATCTGTGTTGTTTTCCGGGTTCTGTGTAAGTCGTGTAGGACTGGAGAAGACTGGGCGCGTTTGGCTATGCACCCTGTAACGTCACGGAGAGAGACGGGGAATATGAATGCTTTGATAATGTCAGGCTTAGGGGCGGGAGATATGATTTAGTGTCGCAAAAGCAGGTCAGCCAGGTCGATGGGGCAAGTGATAGGATTATCAGATAATGTCGGCGCACAGCAGAATGATTTATCGTTTGTTTAGTGGACAAAAAGTCGGGTAAGTCCGATAGGAAATTGTAATGTCAACGGACATAAGGAGGGTTCTTAGAACACTTTCAACCTGGCAATGAACAATACGAACAGCGTTCTCAGAACACCCCCATTTTGTTTAATTGCAAACATTACCTCCACGTCCACTCTTCCTCGTCCCAGTACTTACTTCATGAGGCCCCTGCCTTCGACAAAGGACCTTCTTCTATTTCTTTAAATTCCTATAACTCCTCCCCCACATCCACATCACTCAGTTTCATATTACCAAGCCGGAGCATGGGACCTTCCCCGCAGGGAGGGTGAGGAGGGTCATCAGTCCTGTGACGAGGAAGAGTAGGACTAGGAGTAATGAAGATTACTGGTAAGTAATCAGAGCATTTCAGGACACCGCGAGTGTTCTTAGAACACATTCAACTTGCCAGAGTACAATACGGAGAGCGTCCTCAGGACACCCCCATTTTGTTTATGTATGAACATTTAAGGACACCACAAGTGTTCTTAGCTCAATTTTAGCTTGCTTGCGAACAAAACGGACACATACTCCGTCCTCAGAACACCCCACCATTTAGTTTATATAGAAAATTTCAGAACAGCTGTGTTGTCCGCAGACAAATTGAACACAACAAAAGTGTCTAGCACATACAAAAAAACAGAACATTGAACCTATCTCCTACTCCCCCACCCTCCCAAAACACTCTTACACACCAACACACTCCACTAAATACAATTTTAAATCCAAGTTTCACTGCGCTGTCCGCGGTCGTCGGCGAATGCAAGATGGCGGACGTCACAGAAAATCTGACGCGCTTCACGCACCACGCCGTCCAATCAGTGAACACGTCGTATGTCCGCGGACATCACGCATGCCGCTCTGCCAATCAGGGCACTGTCTGCGGAGCGAACCAGGAAGTCCGTCCGCGGAGCGAACGGAGATATCCCAAATTTTTTTGACTTACATTTTGGTCATTTATTAAAAAACTACTGGACGGATTTACACCAAATTTGCAAAAGCACGCTTTCGGGACCAAGCCCCTGCTCCTGCCGCGAATTTGGTGTAAATCCGTCCAGCGGTTTGGGCTGTAAGCGTGCACAATGTTTTTTCCCATTATGTCTATGGGAAAAAGCAAAAGTTTTGGGACCCCCCCTATAACTTTGCCCCCCCTGTCAGGCTATGTTTCTAACACATGAATGAGACTCAGAGCCAATACGTAGGTTGTGGATTACAACGGTAATCCTTTCTTTTAATTTTTTAAACGTTTTCTTTCTCTTTCATAGATTAACAAAAATGATACGTCTTTTCTTGAACGGGTAGCACTTCAGCAGGAACAAATGGCCGCTCTAAGCTCAGGCCGGAGTCTGGGATGTATGTTTTCCACTTCTTTTCTTTTGAACTCTTCAAGACTTTGACTTAATGTCTCTTCTCTTTCAGTTCTCTCTCTCTTCTTGTTTCTTAAGGCCTTCTCTCAGTGAACCGCCACTGTCTCTTTCTCTGTTCGCTTTCTTAATTCCCTTGTGGATTCAGACCTCTGGTTGGCAAAGGTCTCTTAACTGCTGCCAGCGTTAAGTATTTTGAAATGTCCCTTTACATGTACTCTTTTGCTGAAATCTTCCTGTACTAGCCCCCCCTAAGCTGAACAGTTGAGAGTTTCTCTTTCACTACTTTCACTTGTCAGAGCTTGGTCTTTAGGTATGGTTGCTTTTGCCTCTTACGGCGTTCTCTACAATTCTTCCCTCTCACTCTCTTTCTGACCGGTAACTCTCTCGCCCTTTACTTGGCTTTGCTTGACTTTGCCTTGTCTTCGTAATGTTGGGTCAGATGTGTGCCAACTTTCGTTCAGTCCTTATCTCCCCTTCGCTGTCGCACTGTCTCTTTTAACTTTTAACCTTAATACTGGCGCAACGGCGCTCATTTCTTATCTTCAAACTAGCTTGGAGATCTCACTCGTCATCCGTGAGATCATCTCTAAAATGCGCAACGGCGCTAACTTTAACAGCCCTCCTGCGGCAACAGCCGCCCGAATCCTCTCTCTTCCTCGCGTTGGACCCAGCAATCTCTCTCTCTGTCCTTCTCTCTCTGTCAGTTTCGTACCTTGGAAATTGGTAATTCAAGCCCCGACAGCCTGCAGTTACTTTGTCTTGGCTCCTCGTGAATCACTTCGTCAGTTTCTCCTTTCGGGGTCAGCCTGCTATGAGAGCCGCGAAGCAACGACTCTGCAGTCCTCGGAGGTTCGTCTCGTCAATTTCAGCTTCTGTTGTCAGCCGGCTTTGTATGCCGCGAAACAACGTCTGTGCCGCTCGCTGGGAATCGCCTCGTCAATTTCATCTACACTTTTCTTTTCTCCATCTCTTCTCCCCTTCACTCCGTCGACGACTTTCTCAACCGCCCTTTCTTCAGTCAGCCCACGTCAACACCTCGTCCTCCGCATTCTCCTCCTCACGAGCCGTCCCCTAGGCAACCCAAAACAGAGTATAAACATTAGAGGAAAGACCATACATCGGTGGCTTCCTGGTCTTCCTGAATGCCTAATGTCTATGTTTTACTACTCATTGATTCTGACGGAGTCTCACTCCGTCACACCCCCTCTACTAAGCCCTTACGCTCGGGAAGGGTTTCTGCTCTGGACAAGAAATCAGCCCGTGAAAGCATCTTCCCCGGTTGGTGAACAGTTTTGAATGAGAAGGGCTGAAGGGAAAGGAACCACCTCAATACTCTTTGGTTCGAGTCTTTGTTTCGGGATAACCAAACTAACGGTGCATGGTCAGTTATCAGTGTAAACTCTCGACCGAGTAGGTAATACCTAAGTGTTTCAATGGCCCACTTGACTGCCAGACATTCCTTCTCGATGGTCGGGTAGCTTAGTTCATGAGGAAGTAACTTCCTGCTTATGAATAGGACAGGCCTTTCTCTTCCCCCTTCATCTTGGTAAAGTACGGCCCCCAATCCTGTGCCTGAAGCATCCGTTTGTAGAACAAATGGTTCACTAAAATCAGGACAGTGTAAAACCGCCTGATTAGTTAGAGCTTCTTTTAAGCCATTGAAGGCCCTCATGGTTTCATCTGTTTTCCACTCTTTTCTATTCCCAGTAGTTTTTTTTAATAGGTCCGTTAAAGGAGAAGCCAACGTGGAAAAATGCGGAATAAACCTTCTGTAGTACCCCACAAACCCCAGAAAGGCCCTTACTTGCTTTGGTGTTTCAGGGAATTTTAGTTGCTTTATGGCCTTCACTTTCTCCTCTTGTGGCTTTATCATCCCTTGACCCACATAATACCCCAGATATTTCGTATGAAAGGTTGCCACATGAGTCTTCTTCGGGTTTATGTGCAATCCGGCCCCTCTCAGAGTCTCAAACATCTTCCGTAGATGGGTTAGATGCTCCTCCCAGCTCTGACTGTAAATGATGATGTCATCCAGATATGCTCCGACATAATTTTCATGACCTTTTACTAGATGGTTCATCAGCCTCTGAAATGTTGCTGGAGCCCCATGTAAGCCAAAGGGTAGAACTGTGAATTGATATAATCCGGTAGGTGTTGCAAATGCCGTCTTCTCTTTGTCCGATGGTAACAAAGGAATCTGCCAATAACCTTTGGTTAGGTCAATGGTAGTGAGAAACTTGGCCTTTCCCAGGTTATTCAAGAGGTCCTCTATTCGTGGCATTGGGTAGGCATCAAATTTAGAAACTTCGTTTACCTTCCGAAAATCCATACAAAATCTTACGGTGCCGTCCGCCTTCGGTACTAGGACCACCGGAGAGCTCCAATTACTGTATGATGGTTCGATGATCCCTAAATCTAACATTTCTTTCACTTCTTGGTTGATAGCCTGAATCTTCGCCTCAGGAATTCGGTATGGTCTGAGACGAACTACAGAGCCGGGTTTGGTGGTGATGTGGTGACACGTTAGATTGGTTCTCCCTGGAAGAGAAGAAAAGATCTCTGCAAACTCTTGCAAGAGATGGGACAGCTCCGTCTTTTCGGTAGGTTTCAGTTCAGTATTGATATTCAAACTTTCAACTCCTATTCTTTCTTTAAGCTGGGGAAAATGTTCTTCCGATGAGGGTTCACTAGAAATCATAGCTATAGGTTGAACCGGTGGTATCCATTTTTTTAGTAAATTAACATGATATGTTTGACACGACAGTCTAGTGCCAGGTTGTTTCACTTTGTAGGTTAATGGCCCTAACACTTCTTGTATCTCAAAAGGCCCCTTCCAGGTAGCCAACATCTTATTATCCGAAGTGGGTAGAAGTACCAGGACCTGATCTCCTGTTTTAAAAGTACGTAGCTGGGCCTTTTGGTTGTAATACCGTTCCTGGTTTACCTGAGCTTGGAGTAGGTTATTGCTAGCTATAGCCTGTAGTTTCTCTATTCTCTCCCGTAATTGGGAGGCATATTCAGTCAACGATACCTCATTATCCGACTGCTCCTCCCAGTTTTCTTTCAACACATCTAATAGAGTCCTTACCGGTCTCCCGAACAACAGTTCGAAGGGTGAAAAGCCTGTTGACGACTGGGGAGTGTTCCTCAGGGACATCAATATCCAGGGTAGCATTCTGTCCCAGTCTTTGCTCTCTGGCGAGGTTGTCTTCCGTAACATTTGTTTGATTGTTTGGTTATAACGTTCCACCAAACCATCGGTCTGTGGGTGATATACCGCTGTCTTCAAATGATCAATTTTTAGGGTTTCACAGACTTGCTTCAGAACGTTGGACATGAAGTTGGATCCACGATCCGTGACAATTTCTCTATGAATTCCCACTCGTCCAATGAAGGGAACTAGGACATCACATATTTGTTGTGTATTTGTTGCTTTTAGGGGAAAAGCTTCCGGATACCTTGTAGCATAGTCTACAATAACAAGTATGTATTTATGACCTCTTCGGGTCGGCTCCATGGGTCCGACAACATCAATTCCTATTCGGCTGAAGGGTTCAAGAACCAACGGCATAGGTTGCAAAGGTGCTTTCTTGATGTTCGCTCTGTTTTTCTTTTGACACTCCTCGCATGCCTGACAAAATCTAGCCACCTGTTGGTATATCCCTGGCCAGTAGAATCTATCCAAAATCTTCTTGGAGGTCTTTTCAGTTCCGAGATGTCCCTCCCCAACCTGTAAATGGGCGACTTCTAGAACCGTGGTGTAATATTTGCTGGGTACCAACAATTGCTTCAGCACATCTCCACTCCTAGATCGACTCACTCTGTACAGTAACCCCTTTTCCTTGATGAAATAAGGACCTTCTCCATGTGAATCCTCTTTAGCCCGCTCTCGTGCATATTGGAGTAATGGATCTAGGTCCTGAGCGGTTCTGAAACTATCGCCCTCCTCATCCAACCTCCAATCTACGGATACTGGGCACACATTCCTAGTTCTCCACTCCTCCTTCATCCTCCTCTTTAGTTTCCGACTCTTCTGAGGTTTGGGGTACGGGGAGGTTATTTCCTCTCCATGAAAAGGGGCCATTTCCCACCAGCTCTTCTCAATCTCATGAATTAGTTTAGAGAATTTTGGTAGATCGGAGCCAATCAGTAAGGGCTTCGGTAGGCTGGGTAGTACTGCTGCTTTCACTCCGATTGTTTCTCCACCCACCCTGATTTGTATCTTTCTTGCTGGGTAAGCTTTTATATCCCCATGCACACATCTAATAGGAATTTCCCCTGCTGAATGAGGACTATCACCTACCAGATCTGATGTCACCGCTGTTTGCAGACTTTCTGAATCAACTAGAGCCGTGGTAGGCTTCCCATCGACCTCCGCCTCACAGGTATACAAGTATTGCGACTGTCTTCCGTGCAAAGTTTCCGGGTAGTCTCTCTCTTTCATAGCTTCAAGTACACTCACATCCATTGGTTCTGGTTTTGGTTTCTTTGGACAGAATCTGGCGAGGTGTCCCCATTCTCCACAATCAAAACATTGAGGGCCTCGAATAGACGTTGTCGCTGTACGATAATTTGAGGGTCCCTCACTGCTAGGTCTGCTCCGGAGGTTCTCCCCTTCGGGTTTTCTCAACATGGAATGAGGCCATCTTGCCTGGGTTGTGGGTTTATTCATCAGGACGTGTGGTTTAGAACTTGCTGCGTAGGTCAATACCCGGCCCTGTCCCGCTTTTTGGTATGCTGCCGCTACTTCCACTGCCTCCAACAACGTTAATCTATGGTGTTGTTTGACCCATCGTTGTATTGGGCCGGGTAGCCCTTCTACGAACTGCTCCATGATGACCTTTTCCAATATCTCAGCCGGTGAAGACACCGTGGGTTGCAACCACTTCTCGGCCAGTTCCTTCACTCGGTAGAACAGCTGTCTGGGTGTCTCCTCTCCCCCCAGTTTGACCTCTCGGAACTTGATACGATAGGTCTCCTCATCGTGTCCCATCCGTTCTAGTACCACCTTCTTCATGTCTCCATAGGTGGTATCCCCAGTGGGATTTGCGGTCTGATAAGCTGACTGCATCTCACCGGTCATCAATGGTGCGATGTAGTGGCACCATCTCTCGGTAGGCCATTGGGCATTTCGAGCGACCCTCTCGAAGTTTACGAAGAAATGGGCTGGGTCTTCTCCTACTGAGTATTTTTGTAATACTGAAGTAGGGACTTGTGGAGTATTCCTGATACTGGTGACTTCCAACAACTGCGCTTGCTGCATTTGTAGCGCCTGTTGAAACGCTAATCTATCTGCTTGTGCTTGCTGATTCTGCATCTGAATGGCCTGTTGTAGCATCTGTTGTCCCTCGGAAAGGGTCTTAATAAGGTCCTCCATGACGCTCTCAGAATCCCACTTCTGACACCACTTGTCAGGCTATGTTTCTAACACATGAATGAGACTCAGAGCCAATACGTAGGTTGTGGATTACAACGGTAATCCTTTCTTTTAATTTTTTAAACGTTTTCTTTCTCTTTCATAGATTAACAAAAAGGATATGTCTTTTCTTGAACGGGTAGCACTTCAGCAGGAACAAATGGCCTCTCTAAGGTCAGGCCGGAGTCTGGGATGTATGTTTTCCACTTCTTTTCTTTTGAACTCTTCAAGACTTTGACTTAATGTCTCTTCTCTTTCAGTTCTCTCTCTCTTCTTGTTTCTTAAGGCCTTCTCTCAGTGAACCGCCACTGTCTCTTTCTCTGTTCGCTTTCTTAATTCCCTTGTGGATTCAGACCTCTGGTTGGCAAAGGTCTCTTAACTGCTGCCAGCGTTAAGTATTTTGAAATGTCCCTTTACATGTACTCTTTTGCTGAAATCTTCCTGTACTAGCCCCCCCTAAGCTGAACAGTTGAGAGTTTCTCTTTCACTACTTTCACTTGTCAGAGCTTGGTCTTTAGGTATGGTTGCTTTTGCCTCTTACGGCGTTCTCTACAATTCTTCCCTCTCACTCTCTTTCTGACCGGTAACTCTCTCGCCCTTTACTTGGCTTTGCTTGACTTTGCCTTGTCTTCGTAATGTTGGGTCAGATGTGTGCCAACTTTCGTTCAGTCCTTATCTCCCCTTCGCTGTCGCACTGTCTCTTTTAACTTTTAACCTTAATACTGGCGCAACGGCGCTCATTTCTTATCTTCAAACTAGCTTGGAGATCTCACTCGTCATCCGTGAGATCATCTCTAAAATGCGCAACGGCGCTAACTTTAACAGCCCTCCTGCGGCAACAGACGCCCGAATCCTCTCTCTTCCTCGCGTTGGACCCAGCAATCTCTCTCTCTGTCCTTCTCTCTCTGTCAGTTTCGTACCTTGGAAATTGGTAATTCAAGCCCCGACAGCCTGCAGTTACTTTGTCTTGGCTCCTCGTGAATCACTTCGTCAGTTTCTCCTTTCGGGGTCAGCCTGCTATGAGAGCCGCGAAGCAACGACTCTGCAGTCCTCGGAGGTTCGTCTCGTCAATTTCAGCTTCTGTTGTCAGCCGGCTTTGTATGCCGCGAAACAACGTCTGTGCCGCTCGCTGGGAATCGCCTCGTCAATTTCATCTACACTTTTCTTTTCTCCATCTCTTCTCCCCTTCACTCCGTCGACGACTTTCTCAACCGCCCTTTCTTCAGTCAGCCCACGTCAACACCTCGTCCTCCGCATTCTCCTCCTCACGAGCCGTCCCCTAGGCAACCCAAAACAGAGTATAAACATTAGAGGAAAGACCATACATCGGTGGCTTCCTGGTCTTCCTGAATGCCTAATGTCTATGTTTTACTACTCATTGATTCTGACGGAGTCTCACTCCGTCACACCCCCTTAACCAAACCTCTCCAAGCTTTGCAAAAGAATTCAGAGTGGCCCATATACTTTTTTTTGCAAAGTTTGGCGAGGATTCGTCCAGAGGGAGCGAAGTTATAAGCCACCCAAAAATGTAATATATATATATATATATATATATATATATATATATATATATATATATATACACACTTATCGTATAACATGCAAATATCTGTTATGTATCATGTTAAGGTATTAGAGTGGTGTGAAAGGCACACACTGATGTGTTGCTAACACTGCCGATCGAAATTTGTGTATGTATATATGAGTTGAATAACATGCAAGCATACAGAGGTTCTTGTACGCATTACAGTGGTGTGAATGTCATGCAGAATGATTGTGCCTTGAGCCACTTGGTTTTCAACCCACTTGTGAGATCTCCCCCTGATTTTTGTGTGGGATCATTACCCTTTGGATAACGTACCAGTCAGGAGACTGGACAAGACTTAGTATTCTAATATTACTGCAGTGATGTAATCCATACCTCGACTTTTAATTTATTTGGACGTGCATTGTGATCAAGGGATTCTTGCATCACCCTTCATTTGCAGCCGCGAGAGGATATGTTTGTTTACCTTTTCAAGCGCATCACTTTGATGACATCATCGCATTACACAATGACATCACACCGCTGTATTTCTACAGGGCGGCCATTTTTTCCTGTGTGTTCCACCGTGGACCAGCGTGTTCAGCCGGTTTGAGAATGCAGGGTAAGATACCATTCTAGAATCATTAATGAGGCTTGGAGAATCAAATTTTGTTTTAGATCTTTCTTAAGACTAAGGGGCCAATTTGGACTAATTAACTCTTGGTGGCATTTTTCAGGCAAAGCATGTTTGGAACAACACTGTAGTGGACAATAGGGGTCATACGTGAGAACAATTTGAGATGTAACACAGTAGCAATACCCAAGTAAGTGTTCAGGCATAATGAGCCATTGTTAGCATGAGCTAAGCCTTGTGAGGCATAGCCCTTATCTGAGTTTTCTATATATATTTTGACAGCACCTAAGATTGGGAGATTTAACAAAAAGCTTCCACATACTGTGGCAAGATTGCCTACATGAACACCGTGTTGTGGGGTGTGGAGAGAGAACCTTCCTTATGCCCCACCAAGTAAGATTTTAAATGTTTTTGTACAAAGGTGTTGATGATCAGGACGGTTCAAGTCTACCAGGTCAGGTGTGTAATACATCATGCACTATGTTTTGTCTCTCTCCATAGACCGCAAGAATCCATGACCACTGTATGAGGTAAGATGGGTCGGAGAGACACAGCATAATAGAGATAGTTGGGAGACTTTTAAACTGCAACTTTTTAAGTTGTTGTTTTTTCCTTCTAGTTGATGGAGATGAAGATAGGCTGATACTCCTCCAAACAGGAAAGACAGCTAGAGCAAACAAATGGTTACATGTGGTCGACAGTATTTGACACAGTAACACCACACAGGTAGATTATTGAATATAACACCTGAAAACCCTTAGGGTAAGGGTTTATTGTGCTACATCTATTTATAAGACTGTATAAGTATATTAAAATGGTGCTTTAGAGGCCACCAGGGGGCGCGCAGGCAATGGCTGCCTGAACGTGCTGCTCTCCCCGAAGCCAGGCGTCCAGCGGGATTCGAGCCCCCCCGAGACCCCCCCGGCGGGCCCGACACGGCGGACGAAGCGGGTGAACCCCCGGGGCACCCCGCGGGAAAAAGAACGGAGTCCGCAGACCCCGGGGTTCCCGAGAAAGGCCACTGCGGAGGAGGACGCGGCCCGGACACGTGATCGCGTCCGAGCGGGCGCCGCAGCTGAGGCCCCTTCGCCGCGACGAGGAACCGGAGGTCCGGAAGCCCGGCGGCGGCCTGGGAGACGGGCTCCCCCCCGCCCCACCACACGGAACAGAGGTACGGAGGCACAGCGACCGGCCGGGGGCCCCCGTGGCCGGTCCCGCCCGAACGGAGAGGACCGGCGCTCGGCCTCCCCCCGCCCCCATCGGGCTGCCGCGGTCCGCGTGGTCCCGGAGGAGGGGGACAAGAGGAGTGATCGGCAGCGACGCGGAGGGGTCCGGGCCTGCCCCCCCCCCGCCGGCGCGAGTGGAAACACCCGCGCACCAAGAACACCGCGGGGAGGACCCCCGGGGAGCATTGATTCCGCCCTCCCCCTCCCCCCCTGCGGAAGGAAGACCTCGGGGCGGACGGGGTGAGAGGCCCCCGCCTGCCGTTGGCGGGGCGTGTGCCCGCGCCCACCCCCCCCCCCACACACCACAAGACCACAGGCCCAGGCCGTACGGGCCAGAAGAAGCGGACCGCTGGGCCCCGGAGGAGGGGGGCGAGAAAAGTGAGCAGTAGCAACGCGGAGGGGCCCGCCCCCCCCCCCCCCCTCTAGAACACCACGGGGAAGACCCCCGGGACGCACCGATTCCGCCCTGCCCCCTCGTGGAAAGGAGAAACCGGGGCGTGTGCCCTCCCCCACCTCCCTACACTAGCCACAGAAGCCCTCGGGCGCGGCGCCGAGGCAGAGGTGCCCTCCGCGCCCACTGGACCAGGCCGCACGGGCCGGAAGAAGCCCCGGAGCACGGGGAACGACATCGAGAGGGGTGTGAGGCCCCCTCCCAGGAACGGGTGGGGCGTGTGCCCGCCCCCCCCAGGCAAAGGCTAACCCCCAGGAAAGAGCCAAACCCCCAGCTGAACCGCTGAGGGAGGTCGGACACTGACCCGGAGCGGGGGAGCTTCGACACCACAAGTCGCAGGAGATTATCGGATGAATTGGCGGGAAGCCCTACAGGGATACCGTTTCCAGGAGACCCCCAGAGGCAACATGAGCACGGACCCCAGGGAAACCATGGCCCGACAGGAAGACGCGGCCCCCTCGTCGGCAGCAATGGAAAGAGGCTTTGCCTCGATACTGCAGGAAATCAGGGACATGCGTTCAGACATAGCCCAGAAATTCGAAAAAATGGACCAGAGGGTGGACAAGGTCGAAGATAGACTATTACAAGTGGAGGCCAACCAATCATCGACAGCAGCCCAGGACATACAACTATGCATGAGGTTGGAAGCCCTGGAGAAGAGGGACGAGGAAAGGGCTCGACAGATGGATGACTTTGAAAACAGAGAGAGGCGGAACAACCTCAGAATTTTCGGCGTGCCTGAAGCGGAGGGGGAGACGGAGAGGGACGTCATTCGAATAGTGAAAGACATTATCACCCTCCTATTCGCAGAGGCAATGACAACCGAGCCAACATTTGACAGAGTGCATAGGGCAGGGGGCAGAGCGGGGGCCCCCCGGTCGATCTTGGTCCGATTCCACTATTACTCCGAGAAGACAAAGGTGCTGGAGGAGGCCCGAAAGACCAGAGAAATTACCTACAACAACGCCCAGGTCTCCATATATCAGGATCTTTCCTCCTACACGCTGGCCAAGCGCAGATCATGCCGACCCCTCACACTACTATTCAAGGAGCAGGGCGTGCGCTATAGATGGGGCTACCCCTTCTCCCTGAGCTTTGAATATATGGGCCGACGCTCAACCCTGATCACGGAAGAAGACATCCGGAACGCAATTCAAGAATATACAGCGGAACCGCACCCCCGGAGGGGTCCAGTGGGACCAGAAAACCTCAGAACGAACAGCCCCGGTCCATCCGGGGAGAGGAGAAGGCGCACCGGCGCAAGGAAATTTCGGAAAATGAACACTCCATCTCCAGCAAAAGAGGGAGAACGGCACGACTCCGAGGACTGAGAACGGGGGTGCCCCACTGAATCCGAGACGGAGATGCGCAGATTTGGAGTCTACCACTACCACCGTCTTCACGAACAGCAAGTACAGGGGTCACACGGTCGGGTTACGACCGGGGGGGAACGTTAGGGGCTCGAGGGGATGAGCTTTATGGGTGAAATGCCTGGCCGAGGTGGGCAGGCTGGTGGTTCGGCCAAAAGCCAGCAATGGCAGAACTAATTGGCTGGACGCCGGGGAGGGGGGTGGGGGAATATTCGGGAGCAGGGGTTGTTCAGACACTGTTGGGACACGGTGGGCAGTTGGGGAGTTTCAGGCCCACCGGGGGGGGAGGGGAAGAGATCCGTAAAGTAGAACCAAGGGAGCATGCGAAGGAGAGAGATGCGTGGGTAATGACCGAGAGGGAGGGAATCTGGGACTATGGCTGACAGTCTACCTGCCCTGGGAGTGGGATCCCTCAATGTACGAGGCTTGAACACACCCACAAAGAGATCCCTGGTCTGTAGAGAGTTCAGAAGGGCCAACCTCGACATCCTCTTCCTGCAGGAAACCCACTGGCCACGGGGGAAGGAACCCAAAATCCGGGGAGGAGGTATCGGGGAGGTCTTCAGTGCATCCCATAAGAACAAAAAGAGAGGGGTGGCCATCCTGGTAGCGAGGAACGTGGGGCTAGAGAAAGAGGCAGTGCTGAAGGACCCTGAGGGGCGCTACCTGATGGTGCGGGGAACCCTACAGGGTGCCCCACTCACCCTAGCCGTTGTCTACGGCCCAAATGAGGGCCAAATCCAGTTTTGGGAAGAGGTGAGGGATAAACTTAAAGGCTTTGTCCATGGGACGGTGGTGGTGGGGGGGGATTTCAACATGGTCCTGGACCCAATACGGGACAGGAAACGGGTCGGTCCCCAGGCCCCCAGGGCACTCGATGAGACCATGGCACGGGGCTTCCAGAGGGTCAACTCGGAGCTGGGCCTGGTGGACACGGTCCCGTCCCCTAGAACGGACACCCCCACATTCACTTACTACTCGTCCGTGCACACATCATTTTCCCGGATAGACTATGTCTTGGTGGATGAAACCTTGCACCCATTTATCTCTGGCCATAGGGTGGATCCTGTCCCCTGGTCCGACCACGACCTGGTGCGAGTCACCATAGCGAGAGGGGGCTTTAATGAACACAGGGGAAGATGGAAGTGTAACGATGCCCTCCTGAAGGACGAGGTCCTAGCCCAGGAAGTCCTTGACGCCATTACAGAATTTTTTGAATTCAATGACAACGGTGAGGTGTGTACAGACACCTTGTGGGACGCGTTCAAAGCAACCCTGCGGGGAGTCCTGATCCGATTGGGAACCCGGAGGAAAAGAGAAAGGGAAGCCCAGGAGAGGCATCTGAGGGGAAAAATTGCCCAACTTCAGCCGGGAGGCTCCCCCACGGAGCCCTTAGACCGGGACCGGGTGGCTGCCCTGGACGACTATAGGCTCCAACTAAAAGACCTTCTCCTCCACAAAACAGAGAGAAGCCTCCACCTGGTCAAACAAAAGTACTATGAAAAGGGGGACAGGGCGGACAGGATTCTAGCTTGGAGGCTGAGGGAAGTACAGAAGAGTAGAATGGTGAAGGCGGTAAAGAATGAGGTGGGGGAGCTGGGACACGATACTTCTCACATTGGAGAGGCCTTCCGCCGATACTACGAAAGGCTATACTCGTCTGAGTACAGAGGGGACGGGGGGGAGATTGAGGAATTCCTAAACTCCATACAGGTCCCGTCTCTGACCAGGGAGATGGCAGAGGGGTTGGAGGGTCCGGTGACTGAGGAGGAGGTGGAACACGCGATCAGCGGCATGAAGGTGGGCACTTCCCCGGGCGAAGATGGATACTCAGTGTACTTTTATAAAAGGTTT
Organism: Ambystoma mexicanum; assembly: GCF_040938575.1. Lineage (NCBI taxonomy): Eukaryota > Metazoa > Chordata > Amphibia > Caudata > Ambystomatidae > Ambystoma > Ambystoma mexicanum. The sequence goes on along the minus strand of NC_090926.1, from coordinate 669,268,757 downwards.
CGGTCGGCCCTCGCCCCCCACCTGGTCAGGGTGTTCAATGCGGTCCTGGAGGGTGGTCCTCTCCCGGACTCCATGATGGAGGCAATCATCGTAGTTCTCCCCAAGGACGGTAGAGACCCCTCGGAGTGCTCCTCCTACCGCCCGATCTCCTTGCTGAATATTGATGTTAAGATCCTGGCCAAGGTCATCGGGAGCCGGGTGGAGGGGGTCCTACCGAAGCTGGTCCATGGGGACCAGGTGGGATTCGTTAGGGGGAGACAGGGCTCGGACAATATTCGCAAGTCCATAGACTTGTTTCATTATGCCCAGGTGTCGGACCTAGACGCGAGCGTCCTCTCCCTAGACTCAGAAAAGGCATTCGACAGGGTCGAGTGGAGGTTCATGGAGCTCACTCTCCGGAAGATGGGCTTCGGGACCCACATTAGGGACTGGGTGGCCGCACTGTACAGGGCCCCTAAGGCCAGAGTCCAAGTGAATGGTAGACTGTCGGCCCCACTCCCTCTATCGCGAGGAACAAGACAGGGATGCCCACTATCCCCGTTGATTTATGTCCTAACTATGGAACCCCTGGCAATAGCAATCAGATCACACCCAGACATCAAGGGGATCAGGAGAGGCGACGTAGAATTCAAGCTCTCCCTGTTTGCAGATGACATTCTGGCCTATCTGGTGGACCCAAGATCCTCACTCCCACCTCTCCTGTCCCTGTTGTCCGCATTTGGGAGATTCTCAGGCCTAAAGATCAACACATCTAAATCAGTCCTCCTCCCCATGAGAACTCAGGACCCAGGGCTAGACTCCCGGGACAGTCTGGGGGGAATAGCGGTGGGGAAGACCTCAATCCGATATCTGGGGATCCTCCTGACCAGGGACCTGCACAAAGTCGCCCCTGCCAACTACGACCCTGTTATGTCACAGATCACCGCTGATTTACGGAGATGGGGCTCCACGATCCTGTCCTGGTATGGCCGCATGACGGCAGTGAAGATGAATATACTCCCGCGCCTACTATACCTTTTCACCGCCCTCCCCACCATCGTCCCCGACCAAACATTCAGGGTCCTCCAGAACGCGGTGCGCGAGTTTGTATGGCAGGGCAGGACCCCGAGAACCGCGAAGGCCGTTCTTACCTTACCTAGAGAGGAGGGGGGGTTCGGGCTCCCTGATTTTCACCTCTATTTCCGCGCCGCTCAATTGCGCGTCCTCTTGGAACACATGAGGGAAGGGATGGGCACATACTGGTCGTATCTGGAGGATATGGATGCGCACCCACTCAAGGTACGCGACCTCTTATGGGCCCCACCAAAATTCATCCCGAACAGACTCAAATCCCACCCAACACTGGGTGTTCTCTGGGCAATATGGAGGGAGGGCCCCCAAACGGCACATCTGACATCATGGCCGTCCCCGATGTCCTCCCTTTGGGGTCACCCACTCAGACTAGGAAACAAGGGGTTCCGTAATGCACAGTCCTGGTCGGACTCAGGGTTGGAATGGACTGGACAATTGTTCAAAGAGGGAGATTTCCTACCATACGAGGACTTGCAGGCCGCCCTCGGCCCGGAGACAATCTCCATATTCGAGTACCTCCGATTGAAGGGGATCCTGTGCGATCAAGCATGGGGCCAGCGGCTCAAGAGGCAGATGACCCCCTTCGAGAAACTACTCGATACTGCAACCTCCAGGAAGGGGGCGGTATCTGCAATGTACAGAATCCTCAACACGGTTGACCTGGAGAAAAGGAGGGGGTTCCGCACTTTCTGGAACGAGCTGGCCGGGGAAGAAATATCTGAGGACTCCTGGTCGAGGATATTCAAAATAGCATTCCACGGGAACCTGTTCACTGCAGACATGGAGCACAACTTTAAAATTCTACAGGGGTGGCACAGAGATCCCGTCAAACTGTCAAAAATGTTCACGGGAACTTCCCCCGCCTGCCCGAGGGGATGTGACCAAGCAGGCACGAGGGGCCACATGTGGTGGCACTGTCCGAAAGCGCAAACATACTGGGAGAGGGTAAGGGGCTGGATCGCCGAAGTCACGGAGGAATCGCTTCCCCACAATCCCCTAACAGTACTGCTGGGCCTCCCCCCAGAGGATACGGAGATACACAGATACCCGAGGATGTGGGAAACAATGCTGAGGGCCGGGAGGGTGGCATTGGCCCAGAAATGGAAGAGCAGGGAGATGCCCACGAAGGAGGATTGGACACACAAGGTTAAAAACATGTTCTTGATGGACAAATTAACAGCGATGATGAACAATGATATGACCTCCTTTCAGACTAACTGGTACGGAGTACAGCAGATCTGGGGATGGGAGGTCCACTGAGGCTCGAGGAGGGAAGGTGGATGGAAATGAGGACCCACGTCCCGGGGGAGAATGGACGACATACAGCCTATCACGCAGTTGGAATTTTCTTGCTTTTTTCCCGAACTCCGGTCACACAAAGGTTGCAACGCATCTCCCTGCAAAGGGGGTTCTACTGGATCCAAGTTAATGGGGGGGAGGGTTTGTTTTTTCCTTTTTTCTCTTCTTTTCTTCCTTTTTCTTATCTGGGTGGGCGGGGGGGGGGGCTCCTCTTCTTTTCTCTTATTTTGGGGGCTGATGACATGTTGAATCTATGGTAATGCTTCCAGCCTGTTTGTTATATTATGAAAATGTTAATAAAATAAAGTTTAAAAAAAAAAAATGGTGCTTTATCCCTATAGGGATCCTCAGGAAGACCCGGGTGATAGAGAAGTGGAATCTACCACAAGCTATTCCATGATACACACATTTTCTGCCCTTGATGAATGTCCAGTAGAGTCAAGCCATATAGGAGAGAAACTTGTATAAGTTGGGCCAGAGAAACATAGCGGGACAAATGTGCTTAGTGGATCCACGCTATTGGTAACCAGGTTATAGTGACTTGTGATATAATGATTGGTGTGTTATGTGGATAATTGTGTAATCTGTTTTATGCAATTTGTTGTAAGAATGTTTGTATGTTTTTTTTGAATTTTCTAAATTGTAATATTGTGTGGAAAATAATCATTGTTTATATTAATTGTGTAATAAAATTGAGATTGTGTTTTCCATAAGATTGTCAACACTGGGTAGGGTTATTATTTGTTCAATGATCACCCAACAAATTGATGAGGATAATAACAATGATATTTACCTTCTGACCTTTTTTTGGTTTAACTAATATATGTATTCCCACCTATAAGACGGCGATAATGAAAAACAATTCCAGCCACCAGATACCACTAGAGGCCCGTAAGGCTGCATATAACTTGCAATGTAGGGAGGATCAGGTGCCTAGGGAGTTTGTGCAGGAGCTAAAGCATGCATTTGCTAAGACTTCCCGGTGGGTGAACACCAATAGTAGGGAGTTCATAGCTACATATTTCCATGTGCTCCCCAAATACATAATTACTGATTTGGTGCATGACTTCAAAAGCATAGGACCCTGGATTGGGTGATTGAACAGGCCACCAGGACCTACGAGGTCCAGAAGCCGACTGAGAGTAAAAACACAGCCATACCCCCCAAACCATGCTGAAAAAGTGGAAGAGGTAAAAACTACCTCTCTATTGTGTCTGGTGGGGGGGGATTAAAGTAACCCTCCTGGAACAAGGAAGACAGAAGGGAACCCCCAACCGGCCCAATCGAATGGTAGTGAGGCAGGGGCCCAGAACAATGATCCCTCTGAAACTGAAACCTATCTAAGGCCTAGGTACAAGAGTACTAAACCAATCCTGGGGGATGCATATACTCCCCTGGCCCAAGGGGGGGAACTAATCAGGTAAGTTCTGCCCTGGTAAACTTCCCTGCCAACCTCCCTCAGGAGAGAAGTATCACTCCACCTCCGAATATGAGCTTTTTCCCAAGATATGTCCCAAACCAGAACTTCCAAAACAATCCTCTCTCTCGCCGGTTCCAGGACAATAGATCTCTAATCCCAGGAGAAGGGAGATTCAGGATGGAACATTTTGTGGGAAGTTTCCAGTTCCCGTGCTACTCTGGGAGAAGGGACAGTTACCCTTTTCGGAAGCAGCAGAGGTATGACTTGAGTGCTCGCTACCAACCAGACAAGGTTTTGCAACTGGAGCAACAGGCCCAGCAACTGATTGGTGACCTGGAGCGCATGCTGAGGGCTCAGACCAACTCTCAACCTAACCTTGCTTCCCAGAATTGCCCAACATCAGGTCTGATGTCCCATGGGGGAAATGGCAGGAGGAAACCTCTGACAAAGCACAGTATCCTGAGAAGGGGGCTTGGGTGGAGGGGAGATGCCAAGCCCAGATGAAGCTTCCTTTCCCACCCAAAACAGAACCCTTAAAAACTGCTCAGGCTGAAAGAGTATCTTCTAACCCCAACATGTTAGAACCCAAAGAGCAAAGGGTAAGTAGGAGAGGTCAAAGAAGAACCCACTTTGTGATAGAACTCCAGATTATCCCTTTGAAAGAGAAGAATCCCTGGAGGATTTAGGTAAGCAGACCTCCAAAGGAAAATGGGTGCTGGAGGACCCTGAGTGGGACAGGGTAAGTATGGAGACCGACTCAGACCAGAAACTATTCAACCCCAAATATGTGAGCCAGACAGAATTGAAACGGAGGTGGTGTCCTTTCTCCAAACAGGTTCTGAGAACTGTTGCCAGGTAACAGGGTAGAGCCACAGAGCCAGGGAAAATGTGGATTGCCCAACAAATCCCATTGTGAGTTGCAAAGTTTTTTTTACAGATTCCCGAACTCCGACACAGAACATTGCTCAAAATCACAGTGTCGGAGTTCAATATTAAGAAAATGACCACGGGGCTGTTAGAAATCTCACACTTTTTTTTGCACCTTGGAGGAGAAAGAAGGCTGATTTTATGCACCAGTCAAGGTGCATTGTGAGTGTGAATGATCAGATCTGTTGGATACTGGATCCCAAGCCACTCTCCTGTCCAAAAGGGCCTTTGACCAACTAAACTCAGGACGGAGCGAGGGCCACCAAATTCCACTCACACCACTTACTGGACAACTCCAAAATTTCAGCGGCAATTATATTTCCGTTGAAGGGACTCTGGATGTGGAAATAAAAATTTGATGGCATTGGCTGAAACATCCGGTGATAGTTGTGACTCCCGAGGGCAAACCTTGTTTACTGGGGAACGATCTCCTGAGAAGGTTTTTTTACCTCTTATTGACTGTGTAAACAAGGTCCTCTGGACTCAATCTAACCGCCTATGAAATAGAAAATGTGTAACAATTATGTAAGCTTGAATGGTACCTGTCACATAATTAATTGATCAACACTCTAAGAATGTAGAGTTCCATTTCAAGAATAACCAAGTCCAAGACATCACTGTCATCTCTGTAGGAGAACAAACTGGTGATGGGAACCCTTCCCGATTCTTGTTTTGAGTGGTAATGCACACTGGAAGCGAACACCCTAAAATGTTACACCAGACCAAAATCAGAAGAAACATTGAGTCCCATGAAACCAGACAAGGAAGAACTGGCTCAAAGTTTGACAGACATTAAAAAAAAAGGGCAAGCAGTTTTTTCCCCCCATTTAGTATGCCTGAATAATAGAAGGAGCTTCATCAGCGAAGAATTATTCTGGAAATTCCCAAAAGATCAGACCATTCCACATTTAAATTGATTGACAAATGGGAAGCAGGTCTAGAAATCCCAAATTCCAAACATCTCCTGCCTAGCAGGTGTATGCTAAACATTTCCATTGGCAACAAAAGCATAGAACATAATTGTTGGGTCCTTATATATGTGCCTTCCTCCTTTTATCTGGGAAGTGAAATTCTGAGCCGATTCGCAATCAGTTTGACCTAATAAATAATAAAACCTGGTCCCGACCCGGAGATAACCCCATGGGCTTTGACAACACTGAAAAGCATTCCGGTTAGCTTCTTTGCTGCCCTATGCGGTTGGAGTTCAAGTGCGAAAAGAGGTTAACAGGACAGGTGTGATAATTTACTCTTCCCCTCAAAATTATGCGAGGACAGGACCTCAAACATCAAGACGCCTATATGAATCTAAATTCCCATCTCCAACAACAAGGTTGATATTTAAATCCGATGTCTCTAGTAGATGTAGAACATGACACTATTTGAAATATTGGTGGATAACAGTGACCCTCAAATTATCACTTTGAGTGTAGACACCTTTATTGGAATGGCGGTTGATGCCCAACATTATTCTATTGATTTAGGTAATGAAATCATGGGACAAATGCCCAAACGACTGTTTCGACATCAGCAACAGTATTCTTAAAGAAAATAGTTTTACTAGGCATGGGGGGAATTTCATGGTGTACTCTTCCTGCCCCGACAGTGTGGAAGAGGTGACCAGTCACATTAGGAGGGAGGAGGTAGTGTTCAGAGTGATGGACCACTACCTCAAATCCCCTGTGCAGGACAACACCATCAATAAAGATGTCTCCATCCAACTGGAGGATACCGTTGAAATTGCCAAACCAGAGGTATTCCTAGGTTTCAAGCAGATGGTGAGAAAAGGATTAATCTTGCTGATGCCTGTGGGACCGAAGAGCAAAGACAAAAGCTGATACAGGTCTTCCAAGATATCTTTTGAGTGGACTCATATGACTGTGGATGCAGATCCATTTATTCAACCACCATTCCCATGGACCCTGAGATGACTGCAGTATTTGTGAAACAATACTGCTTACCTCTCGCGTCCATGGAGTCACTGACACAGATTATTTAGAATGTAAAATCCTGTGGGTCATCCGATCCACTATACCTTCCACAGTCCGGTACTGGGGATACTCAAACCAAATGCCCAATTGAGCCTATGTGCAGACCAGAGGGAGTTGAACAAACAGATCCACATGTCAATATGCCCCCTTCTGTACATCGATCAGGGACTGGCCCAGATCCATGGGTCAAAGGTGTACACCGCCACTGACCTGACCAACAGTTACTGGACATTACCCATGAGCAGGGAAGACCAGTACAAGCCTGCTTTTACCTTTGGGGGGCAGCAGTACACATGGACCCAAACTCCCTTTGGATACATAAATTCTGGCAATGAGTTCAACATCTTCCTACATAAGGCCATCCCCAATTTGGGTGAAAGGGGAAACCTGGCCTATGTGGATGATGTTTTGATCAAGAGCTCAACTGTGTAGGAACATATAGCAGAAATCCTCTATGTTCTAACCTAGTTACAGAAAGCTGGAGCAAAACTGTTATTTCAAAGGCCCAGTGGTATAAGACCTGTGTGAACTTCATAGGGCATGAGTTGACCCCTGAGGGCCTTAATCACCAGGCGAAGAGGATGGAAGCCTTATTGAAATTAAAAGACCCTACTACTCTGCAAGAATTAAGAAGCCTTTTTGGACCTACTAATTATAGTCAGAATTTCATTGAAGAATGCACAAAGGTCACTTGACCTTTGGTCCATTTATTAAAGGTTGGAGTCAAGTGGGAGTAGGATACCGAACAATCTGAGGCAGTTAAAACAACTAAAAAGAAGCAGTTCCCAGGCTCCCTGTTTGGCTTACGCCATAAAGAACAAGGAGTTCTTCTTGGAGAGAGGGTTCTCAAATACTTGCCTAACAGTGGTGTTATATAATAAGCACGACACTGTCCTCTGTGTAGAAACGATTCAATGACTGCGAGAAGGCACTCCTGGCAATGGTATGGGCATTGAAGTATTACCGCTCATTCATCCAGGGTAGCACATCATTGTCGAGACTCCTCACCAACCCTTGAAATATCGACAAAAGTGACAGAATCCAGTTGGGGAATGTTAGTAATTCCAGAATTACTTTGTGGATTCTGTCCATGCAAGGCTTTCCTGTGGAGGTCAGATATGGCCAAACCAAGAAGAGTTCCCTAGCGCAAGGGTTGATGGACTTGCATGATTGTGCTCAAGAAAACTGTCTTGAGGGCGAAAGTCTAATGACCAACCTCATGGAGGCATACCTTCCCTTCCCACACAAGGTCTATGAAGAAGACACGTGTCAGGGGATACCCACAGTTTATGTGGATGGGTATTTCTACCATGTTGATCACAATAGGGAAAAATAAATGGTGGCTGGCATTGGGAATGCCTGGGTGAATGATACCCCGGAACCCTCTGCTGGTTTTAAAATAGTACACTGAAGTAGTCAGGTTGCAGTGTTGATGGCCGTTCATCAAGCCATCCTCACTGCAGTGCACCACCAACTCAATGAACTGCTCATAATTACTGACGCCGATTATATCAGGAATGGGTTTGTGGAGCACCTGTTTAACTGGAAAAATCGAGGCATGCTTTGTGCCAACAACAAACTGATCCAGTCAATTGATGATCTGGTGACCTCCAATGAGATGATCTATTGGAAGAAAAGAGGTAATTCCATGATAGACGGGCCAGATAAGACTGGGAATGACGTGGCTGACCAGCTGGCTAAAACTGGAGCTCTGCAGGGGGATTTAATAGAAACAGAATCGCTGCTGGGTGAAATCCAAGTTGCAGCTGTCACCAGATCGCAAACCTGTGCAAAGAGTGAACTCTCAACAGCCCAGTGGAGTAAAGATACCGTAGATGCAGATTTGATCACTGCACAGAAAGAGGAACCAATCATTGGGAGATGTTATTGACACATTGAAGACCCCAAGCTTTCCTTTAACAGTGTCAGATTATACCAGTAAAGGCGACCTCTGGGTGTTGATGAAGTTTTCAAAGATGTTCCGGATACAAGACGGGGTGTTGGTAAGGAGAGCCCTATCGGGTTGTGAGCAGTGGGTGGTACATACCTCATTTCTAAGCCTCATTTCACACTTATTAAATGGCCACTGCCGGTCATACAGGGTTTCACACGACATTAGAAATCTTGCACAAAGTTGCCTTCTGGCCACACCTGGGACAGGACCTCAACAGTTACCTAAAGGGGTGGCTTGTGTGTGCTCAATTTCAACAGAGTTCACTCACACACAGAGCTCCCTCCAACAAATGGGAATGACACTGCCTTGGTCAGATGTGCAAGTCGATTTCATCGGTCCCGTGATTCGTTTCTCTAGAGGAAACAAGTACATGTTGACTGTGACATGCTTGTTCGCAAAGTGGGTAGAATGTCTTCCAGCCCTGAATTGTAAGGCTGAGACAGCTGATGCACCAATGATCAACCAAATCTTCTCTCATTTCGGCCTACCGCAAAGGATTGAGTCAGACTGAGGAAGACATTTTACCAGTGAGGTGATGGCAAAGATGTGGGAGGTTTTAGGGGTAAAGAAATTCCACATTGTATACCGCCGGCCTCAAGTGTTGAGTAGAGAGATACAACAAAACTATTGTGAGTATCTTGAAGAAGTTCGAGGCAGACTCTGGACCCAGTTTGGAAATCAGATTACCGCTTGTCCTGATGGCTATTAGGTCTACACCATCTTCTGCAACAAAGATGTCTCCAATTGACCTCATGAATGGATGAAAAGCAGTGTTACCGCAGTCTCTGCTCTATAGAATTCAAGAGCAGACACTGATAAATGCGTCCACTACTCATGAGTACACTGAAGATTTAAGGAAGCACCTCCGGCATGCTTTTACATATGCTCAGAGCAATTTAGAAAAGTTGTCTGAAGGAAGGAAGACCTATTAGATCACTAAGAAAGAATATGAAGTAGGGGACAAGGTTTACTTGTACAATATTCAAAGGAAACAGTACAAGGAGAACAATGTCCTTCCATCATGCCGAGGTGTCCCTGAAATTGTAGATAACATATCATGTGTTTCCTACAAGATCTGCATCCAAAAAAGAGAACAGACAGAAGAAAAATGGGTCCACATGAATTAATTGAAAAGCTGTCTCCCCAGACATGGTTTACGACTGATTGGGAGGCCAAATAAAAGTCGAGCAGTGGAACTATCTGAAGAATGAAAAGGAAGGATGATCACTCGGTCTCACTGAGACATGGTTCACAGCCAGCTCTGTCACCAGCTTTGACACACTCCTACCTGACGGCTACAAGATCCTCTCTGTGCCCAGGCCCAACCGTGCTGGGGGGTGTGGCCCTTATCTTCCCTAAGTGGATTCCTGCCACTGTTACTCCCACACAGACCTACTCCTCTTTTGAATGTCTTGTCTGCCGACTCTCTCTCTCTCTTATCCATTCCCTTACTGTGGCTACTATCTATCGGCCACCTGGTCAAATTTCCTCCTTCCTCTCCGAGTGGGCGGACCTCTCCTCCTCACTCCTGTCCTCAACCACTCAACTCCTCTTTCTAGGAGACTTCAACATCCACCTGGATGCCTCCTGTCCCCCCTCTGGACTCTTTCACAACCTTTGCGACTCTCTCTCACTCTCTATTCTCCCATCTGGGCCGACTCATTCTGCAGGGCACACTCTTGATGCCTTTATCTCTTCTGACCTTCCCCTCTCTCTCTCTCTCTCCACTCCTCTCTCCTGGAGTGATCACTTTCTCCTCTCCTCCCACCTCACCCTCTTACCCCACAGGCAAAGCCACCCTCATCACTGCCACCTTCCTACTCGGTCATCCGACCCATGACGCGCGTGTCAGTCGAGGCTTTCGCTGCCACCTTCTCTCCCACCCTGACACAGCCCTCTCCACGCTCCACTCTGCTATATCTGATACTCTTGATATCCTTGCCCCTGTCATGAGAATCTGCCTGAAGCCCAAAGCCAAATGTAACTCCTGGTATGACTCGGATCTCGTCACCCATAAACGCAAGTGCAGGGTGGCAGAGAGGAAATGGCGTGCTTCATGTTCATCCTCTGACAAACTGACCTGCCGCCTGCTCCAAAGGCAATACCGGCTCTCTGTTCTCACCAAGAAGAGAGCCCTTCTCCAAGCCCGCATCTCTGCGGCATCTAACAATTCGCCCAAACTCTTTAAAATCTGCAAGGAGCTGGCCAACTCTGCTGCAGTCTCTACTTCTCCTGTCCCCTCCCAGGCCCTCTGCACGGCACTTGCCTCTCACTTCATTTCAAAAACTAAGGACATCCTGTCCTCACTCTCCTCCTATCACCCACCCCCCCTATTTCCTGCCCTTCCTCCGGCCCTTCTGCAGCCACCCCTCCTCTCTCCTTCTCTGCCTTTCCCCTTTTCCACTGCTGACGAGGTTTCGAGTCAAGTCCGATCCATGAAAGTCTTGTCAAAACAGGTCCACCCCTGTTCCTCCAAAGCTATGAAGGACCACATCGACTCCTTGGCTCCTGCCCTTGCTGACTTCTGCAATCACTCCTTTGCCTCTGGAGTCTTCCCATCCCCTCTCAAGCACTCCCTTGTGCACCCCCTTCTTAAGAAACCCTCCTCCGACCCTTCCTGCCCAGCTATCACCCAATCTCTATCACTCCCTTCCTGGGCAATCTCCTGGAGAAACTGGCCATCTCACAGCTTAACCTCCATACTGAATCTGTTGGTAGTCTTCATGACCATCAGTCTGGCTTCAGAGCTGCCAGAAGCCTGGATACTGCTCTCCTGAACATCTGTGAGGACCTGCTCTCGAACCTTGACTCTAACATTCCATGTGTTCTCATTTTGCTTGATCTCTCTTCTGCCTTTGATACTGTCAACCATACCATCCTGCTCAACGGTCTCCGTGATAACCTGGGTATCACTGGTCAGGCTCTGGCGTGGTTGACCTCTTTCTTCTCCAATCGACCTTCCCAGGTCCAACTCGGGTCTTTCCTCTCTGACATCTTTTTCTCCACCTGTGGTGTACCCCAGGGATCTAACCTCTCTCCCTGGCTGTTCAACCAGTATCTGGCACTTCTTGCCCACCACATTGCCGCTCTCTGCCCCAACTTTCAGTGCTATGCGGATGATACCCAGCTCATCTTCAGGCTACCCTCAGCCTCCTCCTCTCCTTCCCTCATCTCTGACTGTCTTTCTGCTATCCAGGAATGGTGTGCCATCAACGACCTCTGCCTTAATGCCAGTAAGACTGAGATTCTTCTCAGCGGCACACCCACTCCCTCCTTCCCTGCAGCTCACTGGCCGGTCTCTCTTGGCCCTCTTCCTGCTCCTACCTGCAAGGCAAAAAACCTTGGGGTCATCTTCGACTCCACCCTCTCCTTTTCTCCTCACATATCCGACGTCGAAGTCACACTACCAGCTACACCTCCTCAGAGGTATCCTTCCTTTCTGCTCCTTCCCCCAGAAGCTCACTGTCTCTAGAGCCCTGGTTCTCTTCAAGCTGGACTACTGTAACAGCCTCTATCTAAATCTGGCCGCCTCTACTCTCCGCCCTTTGCAACTCATCCATAACAGGACGGCTGGACTTGTCCTTGGCCTCAAGCCCAGGGACCGTATCTCTCCAGGACTGAAATCACTACACTGGCTCCCAGTGACTGCGAGAATCAAGTTCAAAACCCTCTGCATTGTCCACAGGGCCGTCTGGGGCCTTGGGCCAAAATACCTTCAACTCTCTCTTCCTAAATATCTTCATTCTCGAGCTCTTCGCTCATCCACCTCCAACTCCCTTAGGGTCAGCCGCTTCTCCAAACAATGAGTTGGGGGCAGATCTCTCTTCGCTGCAGGGGCCTCCCTCTGGAACAGCCTTCCTGCCTCCCTGAAACTTGAGGAGAACCATCTCCAGTTCCGGAAGCACCTCAAAACCTTCCTCTTTGCCTCCACTTTCTCTCCCCCTCTCCCCTGCTAAAATTACTGAAACTGCACTTAATCTGCAACTGGGCCACTCACCGTTCTCGGTCCTTGGCCCAGCCACACTCCCCTGCACTGCCTCCCGGGCAACCCATGCACTCCGGACTGTGTCTGTATCCCTACAGCCCCCCTTCCCAGCACTTGTCTGCACTTACCTCACACTTGCCACCAGCTGGCCCTTGTTATATATCCTGTATGCTTTTAACCCTGTACTGCACTTTCCCCTCTCACTCACCCCCTTGCACTTTTCCCTTCCCCTCTACCCTTGCACTTGCGCGATCTGAATGACACCTGGCCTAGTAGGATCGTTGTCTGTCTCCCCTTGTTCCCCCCCCTGCCTCGTCGCGCCTTGAAACACTTGTGTATAGGCGCGTTACAAATGCCATATCATATCATATCATATCATTAACACCCTGATTAAGGAAGATGACAAACAAACTGTGACACAGCTGAAATCTCTGCTGTTCGCTCATTATGTTGAGGGGGTTGTGTTATGTGTATTAAAAGTGTTTCTACAGTCCAGTAAGTCTTAACTCGTCCTCATTTATGTGTAATGTGCTGCTTGACTTGAATGGGATCCTCTACCAAAACACAGTGCGATTTATTTGTTCTTCTTAGTGTATCCACTATGGCAGAGAGTGCTACATTGAGCTAAAGTGAAGAACAGACCTCAGAAATCATTAGAGGCCCTTCCCTCTTTTACCCCAGAAGAAACAATCAGGAGATTTCTGCCCACATTTCTGGCAACGATTTACCTAAACCTAAGAAAAAATGTTTCAGGACAGAATGCCACAGGCATTTTTGTACATGAATATCCAAAAGCAAATATCTTTCCATCTGGGTTGAATGCAAGAACCATATCTTTTCCTAGATGATAGTAAATATAAAACTAACTTCAGCTCCATCAGCCCTAAATGCAGTAGGGACCTTATCATCCTTACGATAACAAATGCCCAACAGATTAGTGCCACATTACAACGAGAATTAGATATAGAAGAACGTATATTTATTGACAACACAGTAATTTCTAATGCCAGAGACAAGCTTGTTGAAATTAATAAGCAAATTGAGGATTTTAAGACTTTCACTCTGAATAAAAAATCTAGCAAACTGGCAAAAGACATCTGCAATTTTAAGCTGAGAGTATATACCCTTATCTAGCTAACTACTGCTTAGAAACTAGGAACACAGAACGTCACTTCCTCTATAAAAACAGGCCAAGGTATAGGAGAAGGTGAGTCATATTTTCTGATACTTTGAGTAGTGACTGTGCCCCCGAAGACACCTTATATAGAGGGGAACGCATACCTACTAGAAACAATTGCCCCCATTTGTTAGGGAGACTAGAATGGGGGCGAGATACTGGGAACCCTACCTTCAAATTTAACTATATCGAGGAGGGCCAAGGCAGTTCAGATCATGCAGGCATCCATTTTGCTGATAAACAAAACCTCCGTTATACCTATTTTCAACTTATCAGAAAGTGAGCTCACACTAGCACAACTTTCAGTCCTTGCCTTTCATTGATTCAATCTAGCTCCACAGAGTGGTTTAAGGCTGAAATTGAAATGAACATTTTATTTTGCAATGTCCAGCTCAAAGTTGTCTTTGACAATACTGCAGAATTTGCTCAGGAGGCAGACACTGACTTAAGACCTGTATCTGTCTACACGCCCTTTCACCATCAAATTCCAAATGAAATTATTACATTTGAAAAATGTATAATTGCTGATCTTGCGCCGCTTCAAAATACCAACAAATGCACTAGAAACAAAATTTCCAACATTTAAGGCTAGCACTTAAATCAATCCTGGCTTAACAGTTGAACCAGTGGATAAAGGAGGTAAAATAGTAGTGATGAATATCAACCAATATTTTTTTTAAAAATGTATTGGACCTTCTCAATGTTAAGGACAACTATATCAGTCTTAGAAAATACCCATCTCCAGACATTCTAAATTACTTCCACAAGACTACTATGTTTGGCTTCCAGAGAAACTGGATAACAAAATATGAATTTGAATATCTCAATAATTCATTGCATCCGGTCTCACTCTTTTATGTGGTTCCTTAGATTCATAAAGATGAGGTTAATCCTCCAGGCAGACCCATAGTTGCCGGGACTGGTTCTCTTCTGGAACCTGTTTGCAAATGTGTTGATTGTTTTTAAAAACGTTTGAGACAACGTACAACCACATACTTGAGGGACACCTCCTCAGTTTTTTAAATCTATGAAGGTCTCATCTTCCTTCCCAACATAAACCAACTTGTGACTGTGGATATCGAATCCCTTTACATCAGTATCCTGCAGGAGGATACTATTGACTGCATCAGAGAACACTTAACATACCATGACATTCAAAATAGGGTGCCAGAAAAATGTGTTGTCTAATTAATTACCATTGCCCTACAAAACAACTTTTTATTATTTGTCATCCGATTTTATTTACAAGTGAGAGGCACTGCTATGGGAGCAGATTTTGCTCCAAGTTTTGCCATATTATAAAGCCGTCCCAGATAGATCAAGGGAAGATGGGTTGGAAGGGGTGCATTCACTACTAAGTATGGTTGGGGGGGGGTCCAGCTGTATTGGCCCAAAGAGGCCAGCAATTCAAGGGAGGGGCAGATGAGAAGCTAAACATATAAGTTCTATCATGGAATGTGGCAGGGTTCAATAAACTACTGTCAGACTCTGAGTGGGTATGGTTTATCCATTCTTATGATATAATCTGCCTCCAAGAGATATGGGAAACCGACTCCCTGGAGCTTATAGGGTTTAGTTTCTTTAGTGTAAACACAACTAAAGGTTTAAGAGGTAGGCCTATTAGTGGGCTGGTAACACTTATTAATCCGGCCCCAGATATGGCAGCTAAATTGATCCCAACTGGGACGGCAGACCTTCTGTGCCTTGAGTTGGCTATTGGCATTATAATAGAGTGGGTGGATTGAATAGTTTGGTTGGTTTGAAGTGTATGAGTCAGCTAATTAAAAAACTCCAGGCACAGTCCAATTTTACCCCAATAATTATGGCAATGGGGGACTTTAACATTCAATATGAACGACTGGCACTTCTTGATGGCCTTTAGGATGCCCAAGATGCTGAAGTTGGGATACCCCCACTGGAGTCAGCAAAACCAATTTGAACACACCCTGCTGCAGTGGAAGTAGCAGGGTTGATGCGTGAGTTGGCATTGGTTGCATGCAATGTGGAGTCTCCCCGGATAAGCCCGCGAGTTCTATCTGTGTAGGCTACTAGGGAAGGTCTTGGATTGATTATGTAACAGTAAGTATGGCTGAATGGGATAGGATTAACAGTTTGGAAGTGGTCAAACACAGTGACAGTGATCACTATCCTCTGAGTTGATCAATGACCCATGGAATTAAGAGCAGTATTAATCCAGGGGGCCAGAGGGATGGGAACTCTCTTGTGGTAACGGGGCATTCTAAAAAAGCTCTGAAAGGTTCCACACTAGATCTGTGCGTACTTAAACCAAGTATCTATGCAGGTATTGTAGGACTCGGTAAGGGTATATGTCTAAGTGATGGGACGAACACAAATGTGGGAGACCTGTACAATGATCTGACAATGATATATTCCCATTCCTTCACCAAACAAACAGGGAGAAGTAGAAAACAGGCATTAGCTAATCAGGGATGGTTTGAATGTGATTGCCAAGAGGCAAATTAACTTCTATTAACCTACCTTAAGAAAACTACTCTGTTAGACAAACCATATTTGAAGAAGTTTAGGGAATCCCATAAGAAATTGGTTATTAATGAGAAAAAAATGGCAAGATTTGCTGAATTATTGCAAGAAAGGAGATCAGCTGATGAGCCATATCTCGCCAAGTGAGTGGTTTAGCTATTTTTGTACACTATATTGTAAAGCCTGTTGGGAAAGTGATGAAATGACAGTAGATAGAAGCATGCCTGACATTTTCTCATTGTACGAGGTGACTGATGCAATCACGGGGCTGGGTAGGGGGAAGGCTCTGGCCTGGATGGCCTCCCAATTCATTTATTCCAATATGAAATAATTGTCTGGGCCCCTATGTTAAAACGTCTGTTTGATTATGTGGCAAAAATGGGTGTTGTTTCAATCTCTTGGCGTAGTGCGATTATTGTGCCAATTGAAAGCCGGGTAATTATAGACCCATCTCATTATTGGATGCTCCCAGAGAAATGTTTGCAAAAAGCTTAAACTCACCTTTACAAGAATGGGTTATTGAGAAGAATTTTCTGAACATCTCCAGGCGGGGTTCCACCCTGGTATTAGCACTTTGGACCAATGCCTCAGATTAAATGCAATGTTGTCTAAATACATCACAATCCAGCACTCCAGGATTTATGCAGTCTTTGTGGACGTTCGCACGCCCTTTGATAGTGTTTCCCATGATAAACTCTGGCACTATTGAGAGACAAGTGCATTGCAGAACTACTTCTGTTTAATAATCAATCCTTATATTGTAACAATATTGCTTCTGTGGGGTGGGGGCTGGATGGGGAGACCACAGAGTACTTTACAGTTGAAATGGTTGCATGCACTGCGACTTCAGAAAGTAATGCTCTAGTTGCAACACGGCACTCTGAAGCCACTAGAACATTACTTTTTGTCTGGTCACACTGTGCGTGACATGAAACCAACTTCCTGGTTTCCTGCCTTCGTAGTGGAGACTGGAACACAGGAGTTGGATTGAGCAAAGGCCTTCCTGGCGGTTACAGGTCATTTGGTCGAAAATAAATGGTCGACAGGACAAATGGTCGACGCAATTTGGTCGAAAGACAAATGGTCGAATTTTTTTTTTTTTTGTATTTTCACTTTTTTTTTTGGGGGGGGGGTCGCCCCCCAACCCTCTTTTTTTGCTAAAAAACCCTTTTTGTTTCCTAAACGAAAACCTGAAAAATATATATATAAATAAAAAAAAAAATCGACCATTTGTCTTTCGACCAAATTGCGTCGACCATTTGTCTGTCGACCAAATGACTGGACAGCCTTCCTGGCAAAGACAGATCTGGTTCTGGAGTCTGTAGGAAAACACTGATTTGTGTGTGTGTGTCTTTTAGGTTTTCTTTTCCTATACAGGAAATGGTCAGCTTTAACCTGGGCTGGAGAGGCGGAAGTGGCGCTGGTGGTCGTGGAGGGAGGTCGCCACAATATGCTATTATCCGGGCTAGACTAGGCACCGTAACAACATTACGGGGAAGATGGGTGCGGGACACAGTAACATAACATATACAAAAGTTTACTAGATAACAGTAATCTTGCTTAACTCTCCTTCCTTCACTGTTAAAATGAAAGCACGGTAAAAGGAAAAACTACACCATTCTTAATGGACATTTGCAAACACGTGCAGTGGCTTTCTGAAAGAAATGCGACTGCAGGGAGAGGATTTGGTGTATACTGTCAGGTTGCCCACATCGTTGTGTGGGCGGACCCCTGTTGGGTCCCCAGGACATGACGTCCCGGACGTGACGTCAGGGGAAGGGGGAAGGACGAGGGGGGTTTTGGCAGTTCCGCCGAGGCAGTTAATAAAGCAGGTTGAACACAAGACCCGGCTCCTGCGTGTTATTCCGGTGCGCGCCGGATCAGCTGCCTGGGCCCGCTTCAGAGCGAAGCAGGGACCCAACACTGGCGACGAGCGGGCGCGGACCCCGCAGGCGCCGTGCCGAGGTCTGCGGCCGAGCAGTTTAGCACGTCGGCGCGCCTCGGGCACGGTTGCCAACCCTGCAAGGCCCCGCCTCCCGCGTGACAGAGGCCTCACATTCAGCCCGTTCACCCTCAGCAACAACGGGTGCGCCGTGTGAGCGCGGCCCCGGCTCCCGTGTGACATTACTCGCAAGCCAGGACACAGGCGCTCCGGCGCCGCAGGACACTCGTTACGAGCGGCCCCGCCGCCGAGTTCGAGCACGCCGTGTGAGCACGGCCCCGGCCCCGCGTGACACAGCAGACACCCGCTCAGAGACGCCCAGGGGACACGGGCGCTCTGGACCCGCGGAGGCACCCGCCACAAGCGGCCCCGCCCCTCCACACGCGGGTGTTCAAAAGAAGACGTGTTGGTGTATCCAGCACCCAGCAGGAATACAGGTCAAAGGCCACACCACAAGGAAGTAACAAAGTAGGTGCACACAGGGCATCTCACATAGCACAAAGGTCATTGCCACAACACCCTTACTACGGCGCAGTCATGTCGGACACTGCGACCACCCCGGCGTCCTCCTCAGGAGGAGCAGGACAGGCATCTGGAAGCGCCGACACAGCGCAGGACAACATCCTGCATGCACACCAGGAAGGAGCAGCCCAAGTCATGCATATGCCCAACCCATTTGAAATCAGAGACACCTCCAACCTGGGGCCCAGATGGAACATATGGTTACGAGACTTCAAGTTCTACACAGGGGCCATAGGATTGACGGACGACACGAGGCTGAAAAATACACTGTTCATGGCAGTGGGACCAGAGGTAAGAGACATCGCGGGGGAGTTGCTGGACGTAGACACGTCACATATGGGGAACTACATGCCAAACTGTCCGAATACTTCGCACCGCATACAAACGTGGATTATGAGCGTCACATGTTCCACACAACAAGACAGGAAAAAGGGGAGTCCATAGACAGTTTTGTGATGCGACTACGCATCAAACTGAAACATTGTGAATTCCACAATATTCCAACGAAGAGGCGCTCAGATCTCAAGTGATAGCTGGATGCCTCTCACAGCCTTTCCGCAAACAACTGTTACAGAAACAACGGTCACTAGAAGAAATCCTGGCACTGGCCCACATGGAAGCAGCGGTGGACTCGCAACTGGACAACCTCAGCAAGGTGTCCATACACCAACCCAGTGACAACGCGGAAGTAATCAACAAGATATACACTCATCCAAGTCAGACCAACAAACACCCCGATGCTACGTGCTTCAAATGCGGCTACGAATATCCGCACACTGGTACATGCCCGGCCATAGGGCAGAAGTGTGCCGCGTGCGGGGGAATGAACCACTACAGGGCCATGTGCAAGAACGCCCCGACCCACTCAACGCCCAAGCACCGATACCAGGATAGGCGCAGGCCCACACCACAGAGCCCGCCCAGGCCGCCAGCGGACAGCGAAAGGCGGCGTACCAGGAAAGAAGAAGGAGACCGCAGAAGTCGCTACACACGCGAAGACAAACGGTCATCTGAGGACACGAGAAGATCACACAGGCGGCGTTTCGTAAGGTATGTGGAGACCCGATCCCCCACCAGCACGGATACCCTCTCGTCAGAGGAGGATCAGAGAAGGAAAGGGTACGTGTGGGCCCTAGAGGACAACACGGCGGCCACCCAACACAGCCCCATTTTGACACTCCAAGTAAATGACACACCACTGAAGTTTCTCGTGGACACCGGAGCGACGGTCAATATCATCAGCGAAAGCGCATATCAGTCCTTGACCGCCCCACCAAGATCCGAAAAGCCACAGTGGACATATACCCCTATGGATCCAGGACACCCCTGCCATGCAAAGGCGTGATCACAGCCACATGCACACACAAAGGACACTCGGCGAAGATCCCACTGTACATTCTAGACACAGAAGCCAACAGCGGGTGCATACTGAGTTTCCGGACAGCAGTTGACATGGGACTGGTACACATCTTATACCAGTTGATGGCCCACAAGTACTTCGCCAAACCGGACTCAATTGAACAATCATTCCCCAGACTCTTCACAGGTCTAGGCAAACTACGCAACCGAAAAGTGCACCTCCACATCAACCCTCAGGTCAAACCGGTAGCCCAACACTACTGAGGCATCCCGTTCAACATCCAGAGACAAGTAGAAGAGGAATTGGATAAGCTCATCAAAATGAATGTTATAGAACCCGTTTCAGGCCCGACACCATGGGTTTCACCCATCGTCCCCGTCCCGAAGAAGTCACCAGAAGGATCCATACGGCTATGCGTCGACATGCGCAGAGCCAACACAGCCATCGAGAGGGAGCGACATCAAGCGCCGAGAATCACGGACATG
Source organism: Ambystoma mexicanum (assembly GCF_040938575.1). NCBI lineage: Eukaryota > Metazoa > Chordata > Amphibia > Caudata > Ambystomatidae > Ambystoma > Ambystoma mexicanum. The sequence continues at coordinate 669,248,125 of NC_090926.1, read as the reverse complement.
ATTCACCTCCTCCACGGGGCGAGAATATTCTCCAAATTAGACCTCACAAAGGGCTACCACCAAATCGAAATAGCACCGGAATCCCGTTACATCACCACGTTTGTCACTCATCTCGGCCTGTTTCAATACAAAAGGCTCAGTTATGGCATATCCTCAGCTGCTGAGATCTTTCAGGAGGAGATCCACAAGGTGATCAGGCACGTTCCCAACTGTCTGAACTATTCGGACGACGTCCTGGTATACGGCAAGTCACAGGAAGAACATGACCTGGCACTGCACAGAGTATGTCAGGCGCTAGACGACGCAGGGCTCACCCTAAACAAAGCCAAGTGCGAATTCTCCAAAGGATCGCTGAGGTTTTTCGGGCACATCTTCTCAGATAAAGGCATAAGGCCAGACCCAGAGAAAGTGGAAGCGCTCAACTCAGCCACGCCCCCCGTCAACATTACAGACCTCAGATCGTTTCTGGGACTGGCCAGCTACTGCTCCAGGTACCTGAAAGACTATGCCACTGTCAGCAATCCCCTACGACTTCTCACCAGGAAGGACACGCCGTTCACATGGTCAAAGGAGTGCCAAGCAGCATTCGAAGCAATACGAAGGGCCATCACACAGGCAGAGGACATGGCATATTTTGACGACAGCCGTGATACCGAGCTGATAGTGGACGCCAGCCCTGTGGGACTGGGCGCCATATTGACATAAAAAGACCCCAAGGAGCCACGGTCCACGCACGTGGTAGCATACACCAGTAGGAGCCTGACGACCACAGAACAGGCATACTCTCAGGCGGAAAAAGAAAGCCTCGCGGTTGTCTGGGCCTGCGAATATTTTCATCTATTCCTGTTTGGCAAGGAGTTCACTATCATCACGGACCACCAGGCACTACTCACCATATACGGCAGCCCGAAGGCCAGGATGCCACCAAGAATTGCCAGATGGGGACTCCGCTTGCAGGACTACAGATTTACCATACAACACCGACCAGGAAAAGAGGAAAACCCTGCGGACTATCTCTCCCGACATCCCATGCCCACGACGGCGTCCCAACCGTCTATAGCGGACGCGTACATAAATTACATCATACACCACCTACAACCACTTCTGGTAGGGTGGCTGGAGCTGTCCGTCCAATCAGAAGCAGAACCAGCACTGCGAATTGCCCGGCACTGCCTTCAGGTAGACAAGACGGTCCTCATGAAACAGCAGGCCAGAGGTGAAGCGTAAACCACGAAAGAAGACATCAAGTGGCTAGATCAAGTCCGCGACGAGTTGACCGTGGTGGAGGATAACGTCATACTAAAAGGCTGCAAGGTCATCGTCCCGAGAACCCTCCGGGAAAGGATAATATACCTAGCCCATGAAGGACACAGGGGCGTAGTCGCCACAAAGCGCCTCCTTCGCCAGAAAGTCTGGTTCCCCCAACTTGATCGCCTGGTGGAAAACATAGTGGGCAACTGCCACGTCTGTGCACAAGTGGCACCCCCGCCACACCCGAACCCCCTACAATCCTCACCGCTGCCTAACAAAGTGTGGGAAGAGGTGGCAATAGACTTATTCGGACCACTGAACAATGGGACACACGTGGTTATACTCATGGACGAGCACTCAAGATACCCGGACACCCAGATAGTAGAGAGCAGCGCCACGACATGTGTCATCCCAGTTATCGACAGGATGCTCTCTGCCTATGGCATCCCCAAGACCATAAAGTCCGACAACGGTCTCACTTTCATCAGTCAAGACTTTCAGCAATTCGCAAAATACATGGGGTTTCAACATCGACGCATAACCCCCCGATGGCCACAGGCCAACGGCATGGTCGAGAGATTCATGGCCAACATAAAGAGGACCCTACAAATAGCCCATGTGCAAAACAAGCCATTCGAACAGTCCCTTAATCAACTTCTACGAGAATACAGGCACACCCCCCACAGCACAACGGGTGTATGCCCGGCAGACCTGATGTTCCGAAGACCGATCACCACGCGACTACCCGAGGACCCGAGACCACAAAATCCAACACCGCTGGAACAAGAAGCGCAAGCAAACGACACCGCGAACAAAGCAAAAACAAAGGAGATCACGGACAGGAAAAGGAGGGCTCGGGAGAACACAATGCAACCAGGAGACGAAGTATGGCTAAGACAACCCAAGAATAGGAAAGAGGAAGCCACCTTCGCACCCACACCGCTGGTCGTGACACATAAGAAGGGTCCTATGGTCACCGCACAAAGAGGTGACCACTCAACAATAACCCGGAACAGCTCGCACTTCAAACGAGTCAGACTGGCTCCAGCAGGCCAATGGACCTGGGACCGAGACAGCGATGAGGACAGACCACGCGAAGAAGCATATCAGGGAGACGGAGAAGAGTCAGAAGGCGAAGCGCCCCGCTCCCCACCCGCCATGGAAGAACCGACCCCGAGCAAGACAACACGACCGCAGAGGAGTCGCATGAAACCAATGCGACTTATCGAGGAGATGGGGTAAGAAAGGAGCCCTTCAACTAACGTGTGAAAAAGGGGGGAGATGTCAGGTTGCCCACATCGTTGTGTGGGCGGACCCCTGTTGGTTCCCCAGGACATGACGTCCCGGACGTGACGTCAGGGGAAGGGGGAGGGACGAGGGGGGTTTCGGCAGTTCTGCCGAGGCAGTTAATAAAGCAGGTTGAACACAAGACCCGGCTCCTGCGTGTTATTCCGGCGCGCGCCGGATCAGCTGCCTGGGCCCGCTTCAGAGCGAAGCGGGGACCCAACATATACATTTTAAAATTTCAAAATAAAATCTGAGATAAAAAAGCAGCACGTTATTGGAGGGTTTCTTGGTTTTACTGTTGCTTTGAACTTTGTATTTTATACGCCTTTCTTGCGGGTAACTTCACAGAATGTGTCGGTCGGCATACTATCTACAGACTTCCGTAAGTTTCTAAAACAAAAAGGAGTAAATTATGTTCCAATGCTTGTCTGATCTTCATGCCAAATGTGAGCTTTAAAGATGCCTGCTGCCATGATGCCAGATGACTCTGAGATCAGGTCCACAGCTCCAACAATGAACGTGATGATGGAGGAGGTCGAAAGCTGTCACTTCGCTTGACAGTTTTCATCAAAGATAAGACCGTCCTGACTCCAAAGCAAGGAATGGCAGTGGAGGAGTTGTGCTCTCCTTCCAGCAACATACCGCATCTTCACAGATTTTGGCTCATCAATCAGCACTAATGGAAAAACGTGTTTCTTTACCATCATTTCTGCATACAAAATAATTCAGCAATGTATTGTGAAATGCACGTGTATACATTGAACTTGCAAACAGGTCCATTTCGTGCCTGGTGGTGTCTCCAGCTACCCAGTACAAGCAGAACAACAGCAGTTACTATGGCTTGCACAATTGTATGTATTTATTTATGTTTGCATTTGTAAAGTGCACAATGCCTGCAGGCACCAAGCCGCTGAACAATGAACTGCCCATTCAGAATTCTGAAGGTTATTTAGCAATAAATCCAGCCTCATGGATATGGGGGGAATACATGGCCAATAATGGCCGGTGAGACTGAGCCTCAGCGAGGGCTGTGGGCTGTTACCAGCCATGTAGACCCCCGACAAGGGGATACTAACTATTCACACACTCTGGCTCTCCAAAGTTGCAAATAGTTTCATTTTAGTTTTGGTATGCGCAAGCCCAATCTCCCGTAAAAAAGAAAAAAAATAAGATGACCACCGCCATAGGAAAAGGGAATTAGTGCATTTTCCATTTGCATGGAGGTGGCCATGGGCGGGAGAGTGCTAGGACCAGAGCACAAATCTAGTCCAGCAGATAAGGTGGGAGAGAGGAAAGGGTTCAGCTGTCTTTCGGGGTGGAGGGACAGTGGGGAAGTGGGGAGGCAACAGGGATAGTCTCCCTGTTGCATCCGCACAATCAATATGACACCATATGGGGAATGGCCTTGGGTGGCTGGAAAAAGCAGCTGGTACACAGTGTATTCTCACCCAATTTTCCAGCCACCTGATTGGCTGAGCACTATCCCCCGGGTGCGGATTTCAGTTTATTGAAATCACCCAGTATTTTCCCATGCCTCTCCCTCAAATAGCAATGGAATTTTCTCCCGAGTCCCAACTCCTTCCCTTGGAGTATCTATCGAATTCATAGTGGAGTTTCTGGGGACACCATTTTTGCTTAGGCTTCTCTTATGTCTGTGTGTGATCAACACGGTTGTTGTGTCCAAAGCACGTTGCTGCAATAATGTAATTAAAAGTTCCAGGCCGGTCGTAGGGGACAAAGAGAAGGCATGGAGAATGGGTTCTGTTGGACCATCGCCTATCCGTCAAGTAGAACGTCTCTGAAGTAGTGAAATCTTGCAGCTACAAACTGAGGCTGTCAAAGAACTCCTGCTTACCACTTGCCATTGACACCGGCTAATTACAGCTCTAATAGTGATATTGCTAGACAATGTCACTCTCTGTACATTGGTTTGTGAGCTTACTCCATAACTCAAATGCAGTGCTTACAAAACAAAGACACAGGGCCATCTTTAGTCTACCTAAGCATAGATATAAAATCCGGCCAGTATAGATCAAGTTGCAATGGTTGTTGGTTTACAACAAATTCCTTCAAGAGCCTCAGTATGAGCAGCAGGTCTTTCTGGGGAAAGAGTTTCTCCATCCACAGGGAGCTTTTGTTGGGTAAAACCAACCTCCACCCCTTATATCAACACAGATATATCATATGTTGATCCCCAAGTGTTAGAGAAAAGGGAGTAAGATGGGCCCTTATTGCACCAGACCCCAAAACAAAGCTGGAGAGGCAATACAACAGATTGCCTAAAGCAGAAATCCTTTATAAAGTGGTCAGCACAACTCTAATTTTCACTATGTTCGGATTCAAAATTGAACTTAGTTCTGGTTCAAAAGTCTTCGTTCAAGATACCATGACCACACACTGAAATAGCCTTGAGCGTAAAATGTGTGTGTATACAAACACCCATCGTGTTACACAACATGGAGGTTGTTGCATAAAAGAGAGAAGTCCTGGGGTCGCTTGTGGCAACCGCGGGTCTGACATTTGCGAATGCTATCATCTCCATGAGGCAAATATTAGGATTTCTCCATTAGTAGGAAATAGGACATACCCTGCATACCCAATTCATAACATTCAAAAATGGTCTCCCTAATGATGGCTTGAAAAAAATGGCATGGCAATCCTTGCAGGTTTAGGGTGCATGGGCATCGTGTAATGACGACCTGCACCCAAAATACGTTTCCATTCATTGCCAGTGTTGGCCTGCTGCTTTTATGGGAAGCTAAAGTTGAGCAAGTCGCCAGACAGTTGACTCTTGTCTAGTGTTCACTGAGAAACAATGCCTGCCATTTATAACTTCTATAGTCTCTACTTGCCATTTAAGAGCTTTGCAGCACCTTTTGTTTGCAATTTGGAGTTCATTGTCTAGCAAGACCAAGAAAGAAAGACTAGAGAACAACAAACAATCTTAAGAGACAAAGACACTTAAAAAAAAACATTTTACGTGAACTGCCTGTGGTTGGAAACAGACTGCACACAAAAGAGCTTGTGAACTGGACAGGAGAGGCAATCAGTTTAAAGTGCAAAAATGTAATCCTGAAAATAAGTCCATTTATTTTGTATTTATTTATCCATTTGTATAGTGCCCCAGCCCGCAGGAATCAGGGTGCAGAAGATGGCAAGGGAAAAACAAGATTCAGAAACCTAGATCAAAGTACATGAAGATCCAGTATTATTCAAACAGGAAGGTGTTCAAGCGTTTCCTAAATTTCAAGAGATTAGATTTGGCACGCAGTTCTTTTGGTAGTTTATTCCAGGCTGTAGCTGCCTGCACAGGATAGGATCTACCATATCCTCTGACCTGTTACTGCTAGGAACCACAATACTTATTAAGTCACTAGATCTAGTGGCTCTTTTGGGGACGTGCCCTTTCATGCGTCTCTTTAAATATTCTGCGGGTTGACCATAGCAGCATTTATGCACAATAGTAAGTGTCTTAAATCGAGTCCTAGCCTCCACCGGGAGCCAGTCAAGGTTTCTCCTGTGTTCCGCAATAGGCTCGTACCTGCACACGTTTCTTACCAGGCGCACAGCATCATTTTGTAAAACCTGCAGATGGCCAAGACTACCTTTGTTAGCCCCCATGAGTAAGGCATTACAATAGTCGATCCTGGGCGGAATAAGCGCACGAGCTAAGATCGTACAATTAGACTCTGATACATAGGGTTTCACTAATCTCAGTAATCTGAGGTAATACTGAGTTGTATTCATGACATTTTGTGTGTGGGCTTCTGAACTAAGAGACGCTTCAAGTTTCTGACAATTTGATAAATGGTCATGGATAATTTGGGTAAACTATGAACTATCTACTTTTTCCACAGATGCAGTCAGGCTGATAGTTCCTGAAATGTCTTCATGGTTTGTGAGAGTTTAGCCCCACGGGATACATAAAAGACTTGTGTTGGGGGTGATATGTCTTGTAAGCAGGGAAAAGCAGATATATATATAACTGGTGTATTTGCAAAACTAACTTCCACCCACCACAGGGACCTCTTTGCATATATAGTAGATGTTGCTGGTGGCTCGGATAGCGTAGGTAAATAGGGAAGGACATTTCATTTGATTTAAATTCGAGTAGCGGTACAACAAGGGAATATGATTTAATTTAGGGATATATAGAAAATAATTAGGATAGGTTGTTTATTTTGTTTAGCATCCTACCGATTTTTGGAGGATGGCAGGACGTTACCAGTCTGTGGATGTAAGTGAATATTCTCTCATTTTGTGATGGCAAGGAATGAAAGAATCACAGTTACTGCCTTTCATGACATACATGCGTGTTGTCAAATTTGTGATCAGTGACATCTGGGAGGAGGAAATCTGAGAGGACATTGGAGCAGTAGCTCTGCCTGAGTGAGCTGCACATGTGCCATCCTTTTGTCTTTTTGTGGCTTCTAGGGAGGAGAGAATCCCAATGACCTCCTCCCATCATATACAAACACGTGACATCATTTGACAGTGGGTGGGAGGAGAAAAAATGATCCAAGAGTTGGTTGTGGCAAAAGATGACATGTGGTTGCTGTAAATGAGTATGCAACCTGTGTGCTATCGTCCTATGGGTAATAGGAGAGAATGCCAGTGACCCAACACCTTCCATTGCATAGACAACGTTGGTGCCATCTTCTGACTGATGTCTGATCTTTGCTGTACCCATTTGAGAGTCCACAAGACGTGTCATGTGGGATATTGCATCTCTCAGTGAGGTCTTACTACTGGCCTGAACTTGTCCAACATGTAAAGAGCCCACCATTTGCCGGGTGATGTGGATTCATTGCATGTGGTGAAGGATGTGCTTCCAACCTCGTCTGGGCGATACATGTATAGCTGCAATTAAATGCAACAATGAACACTCCTCACGGAATTTCTTAACCCATGTTTCAATGCTAAAGTGGCTGATTGTCAGCTATATGTGTCAGGTGAGAATTCAGAGAACCCACACTCTCCAGCATGAGACACTGTTAAACTGTGCACAGAGGCCCTGATGCAGTACTTGGAAAATAAGGTTTGAGACTATTTGACATAAACTAATCACATTTGATCACATTTATTGGACCTTTTTTTGGTCTAAAATGCCGTGGCAGACCCCCGCAATTCCCTCCACTTCGCCTCAACCTAATCTATACCCATACTCACCCCCATATATATATATTTAATTAAATTTAACCGAATAGAAGGTCAAACACATTCAATCAAATGTTTTAGGTCAAATTGTTTTAAGGTCAACTGTGCTAATACTGAAAATAAACTGTGTGAAGAGCTGAGGTAAGAAAAACATGTGAAAAGCCACATGATCAACAAACCACCTATGAGGTACAAATTCATTGTCTTCTTCATCGTCAGGACATATCATTGCTCTTTTGTCTACACCACCTGAACCATCTTCTGTGTACACTACTCATAGGCTGAAATCATAAATGCAGTTGGATCAATAAGAATATATAGGGAACCTTCTGCAGGTCAGGTAAAAGATGCTTACTTACTTGACGCATAGCACATGATGATTGACTCTAGAGCTGTTGTAGTAAGTGGTCCATTTGGCCAGATGAATTTGTGAGAGAAGCTATGGAAACTAGAAGCAAGTGTTTAGTGCTACTGTGTCTATTGTGTTTAACCGAAAGAGAAGCATCTCAGTGCTAGAGTTCAAATTATGGCTATTCATTTAGATGAATGAGCACTACATAGTGGCAGTCTACGACAAGACACAATTACATACCACTAGCTCCTTTGATGAAGACGTGCTGACTGCTTCATGTCACACACACAGAGTAGTAATGTTGTTGCTTGTTGGAGCTTGTGGTTGTGAATTGGAAAACTCTAATGACTGACTGTGATTGCTGAAACATTCAAATGTCATTATCATTTATGGCCATTTTTCTTTAGTCCTGCCAATTTAGACATACAGTAATACGCACAAGAGAACCACGTTTCTACAAGGTAGAGAGCACTCTAGGTAATGCAACAAGAGAGCCTAACAAATTAGAATATATCATGCCCTCCCGGCTACAAGAGCCATATACTTGAGAATGCTTCAGGTTCACCATACTACTTGAGAGCTGTAAAGACTAACATTTTTCATGTTCTACCTAACTCAGGAGAGCCACAAACATGAGCATTCTTAAAGGTCTCCCTTCTACACAATAGTCTGAAACATGAGAATGTTCAGGTTCTCCCGGCAACATGAGAGTTTCAAATATGAGAATTTCTCAAGTTCTACCTCATATATAAGAGTTGTCAACATGAGACATGTTCATATTCTCCATAATGCAAGGAAGCAGCAAACATGTTTCATGACTGGCCTGCTCACATACTGCCTCAACCACCATCCACCTCCTCTACTGGCCTCTGGGCCCCATCATCTCCTTCAAGGATGACCTCACCCAGCTCATCTCCTCTAAACTCAAGCCTTCCTTTCAACTCCTGCTCCTGGGGGACCTTAATCTGGGATTCAATGATCCATCTGATCACGACACAACCACCCTCTCCCACTCACTGCAAGCTTTAGTTTGCATTCAATACATCTCTCAGTCCACCCATACTCAGGGCCACATATTGGACTGGGTTGTGGATCACAACAGCAATATCAATGTTCTGTCCCTTGCCCCCATTTCCTGGTCTGAACACCACGCTATCACCTTCTCCCGCTCCACCCTTGCACCACCACCCAAACCTTTAGCCACCCCAGCCACTTTTCTGTCACACTTTTCTGTGACCGCCTCACCCCCCTCCCCGAACAGCCTGTCCCACCCACGTTGGATACCTCTACCCTATTGGAGCACTACAACGCTCTGTTAGGCTCAGCAATCAACCACCTAGCTCCCCTCAAAGCTACGAAAGCCAAGAACATGGCACACCTTAACTCCGGGTTCACCCCTGACCTCTACTCTGCTAGAGCCTCTAAAAGAGCAGCTGAAGCTTTGTGACGCAAATAACCAACCACATCCAGCAAAACTCACCTCTCCACCACATCACTTCAATACAAATAAGCCATTATAGCCTCCAAAGCGGCAACCTAAAATGACAGTACTCCAAAGCCTACTCCAGCTCCCCTGAGCTCTTCTCCATCCTCAAAGAACTAGAAACCCCCATCTCCCCACCCACCTCGATCCTCAAGGATGATGCCTGGTGCAACCGTATCCAAAACACACTCATGGCCAAAATCGCTGAACTCCAAGATAAATAAGACTCAAACAACAAGGTATCCTACCGCAGACCCCTCAACCTACACCCAGCCTCCATATACCCAATGCTGTGCCCAGCATCCCGCCCCTTTCACTTCCAACCAATGGACACAGCCACCCTTGCCAAACTCATCAAAGGCCTCAAGCCTTCCCACTGCAAGGGTGACACCTGCCCAGCCTCCTTAGTCAAAGAGTGTGCAGAACCCCTACTCCCACTCATCACCACCATTATCAACATCTCCTTTGCCTCCTGCATGGTTCCAAGCTCACTTTAAGAAATCTGGGTCTCTCCTCTCCTAAAGAAAACATCTTTTGACCCAGCTACCAACTACCGTCTAGTTACTACAGACCCGTTCTTGCTCAAAATTATGGACAGTGTTGCCTATTTACAAATCCAAACCAATTAGAAACAAATCATGCCCTAGTCCCCAAACATGGCACTGACACGGCCCTCTCAGACCTCAAAAACCAACTTGATGTAGTCATTGACCAGGGCTTCCTCTCACTTCTCTTACTACTTGACGTCTCCACGGCCTTTGACCTCATCGATCATGACTCTGTCTACCTCTGCACACTTCTCACCAGATGCTACCAAATGGATTGCATCCTTCCTAGCCAACAGATTACCTGTGTCTTTGCAGGTGAGGCCACTGCCCTCCCCATTCCCACATCCTGTGGCATCCCCCAAGGATCTTGTGTTTCACACACATTGTACAACATGTACACCAAACCCCTCTTTGACCACCTAGATGCTCTTGGTATCTCAGATGCCCACTACGCGGATGATACAAAAAATCCTCATACTCCTCTCTGGAGACTACCCTACAGACAAACTTCGCATCAATGCCATCTACGAAAGCATCCAGGCCTGGATGGCAGATCACATCCTTTGCCTTAATGATGATAAAAACAAACTCCTCATCACGCCTGGCCAAATTACACCAGGATTACAATATACTCACCATTGATGGCCACAAGATTTCAGTAGCAACGTCCGCCGAAACCCGTGGGATATTCCTCGACTCCTCTCTAACCATGACCTGCCACGTCAACCACGTTGCTGCCTCCTTGGGATACGCAATCAAACTAATCAACTCTACTAAGCCATTGCTCTCAATTCACAATCGACTAGAAATTGAACAAGCCCTCCTAAGATCCAAATTGGACTATTGCAATGACTTATTTTTGTAACTTCAGAAAAAAATCTACACAATTTCCAAGCCACTAAAATAATGCTCTACAGGCAGCACTAGAAATTGAAAGGTATGCCCATATCTCGGAAGCCAGAAAATCAGTTTATTGGCTCCCAGTTAAGGACAGAATACAATTCAAGATACTCTCTATCACTTTCATATATATTGCCAATGAGGCTCCCCAATACCTCACGGACACCATAAAAAGCACTCATCTTCCAGACCCACCAGGTCCGCCTACAAACACTGCCTCCTCTCTCCTCGCTACCGGAGGAAAAGAACAGGGGGCGCCAGCTTCCTTGTCCGTGCACCAGCGCTCTGGAACAAACTACCTTCCTACCTACGTAACGGACCATCATACCATGTCTTCAGGAAACACTTCAAACTTTGCTATTTATCTAATGGATACTTTCATGTAGCTTGTTTCCACCTCTACCTGGTACCTCCCTCCCCACCATCCCTCGTGACCAGCGCCTATCTGCCTGTGGGATGTGCGCGCTCGTACAAATGTACACAAAATTTAAAACAATTTAAACAATGTCCCTGACACACAATAGACATACATTTGAGAATGGTTCGTGGTTCTTGCTGCAACACGAGAGCCAAAACATGAGATGTTTTCAGTTTCTTCCATCACAAGGGCCTAGAACATGAACATTTTTCAGATTCTGCCTACTACCTGAGATTCACAGTCATGGTAATGAGCCTCATTACAAGTCTGGTTGTCTGGGAATAAGGGTGCTGATAGCACCATACTGGCACTCTTTCCGGACCACCACACTATATTAGCAACGCTGCTTCCGTCTCCCCACTCCCATGGACTTCTATGGGATTCCACAGGAATGAGAAACAACATTTTCTGGCGCCTGACATCCCGGGCGGCTGGGACTTGCAACATCCCAGTGGCGCCGGGATATCAGGTGCCGGAAAAGTATTATGTTTCCAGCTACAACCCACCAGTCACACCGATGGGTTATTGCCGTACTCGTAATGAGGCCCATGTCTTTGGGTTTTCCTTGCTGCGCACAAGCTGTGAACATGAGACATTTTCAAATTCTCCCCAATGCATGAGCGCAGCTAACATAAGAATTGATCACACTCTTTTTGATATTCAGTGCCAGATTCCCTGTCTTCGATACTCGAGAGTCACAAACATGTTAATTTCTTTGAGCTCTTCCCAGTACACAAGAGTCATGAATGTGAGTAATTTGCAGATTCTCACTGGTGTACGAGAGCTGGGTAGAATTTGTCATGTTCTCCTTGTTATTCGAGAGTTACAAACCAGGAAATTGTTATGCTTCTCGATGATACGCTGTGCTACAAATGCAAATATGTATTTTGGTCTTCCTAAAATATCTCCCTGCTATGGAATAGTACAAACCATTCATATTTCTTCAGAATCTCTGACACATGACAGCTGCTTCCTCATAAATCCAACGCTGGTCTTTACCTTCTTTTGCTCACATTAGTGAGAATTGTTGTGGTGATGGGCATGCAGATTATCTGTACAGCATTGTGCACAGTGCTGTCCTCCGGCTCATCCTGGCTGTCCGCCTCGCTGCCACACAGGCAATGTTTTCCTGCATGCTGGAACCGGCACTGATGCCAATGACTCCTTGTATGGCGGTAAAGTAATCCTTTACACCACTGGAGTACTAGGAGCCAAGACACGCCTGATGGCTCTAGCAGATGCCTCTGGCTGGCGGTTGGGACTGATACTCACACATCCGCCTTTGACAGCCAATCACAACCAACACAGACATAGGAAGTGGGACCTGATATGGTTATCTGCCCTCTCCAGAGATCCTAGTGCCATGATTAGCCCACTAACTCTTCCCTGAGGAGTGGTAGTTCAGATAAGCAGCTCAGCTGACCATGAGCCCCCACCCCTTTCACCTCCCTGCCCTCCTGAACTTGGCTGTGCACTTCAGCATGGTTTGTGGGCACTGGTGAATCCCGTGACAACTTACTGGCCGGGTTGAACACACTGCAAATGCGAAGTCCGGTTCAACTCAGGACCTGGCACGTCTAGCCCTGATGATACGGCATATTGGAGCACCATTTTGGTTTTGAGGGAAAGCTCCCAAAATTCAGGTTGTGGGAAAACAAGAAAAAGTCAGCGTAGAGGCAACTACTTATTGAATGAAGGAGATTCGAATTCTAGAAGCAGAGTGTTGGTCAACCAACGGCAGCAGCCTGAGATTCGTTTCAAAAAGAAACCCTGTGCCAGAAAGTGGCTCTTATGTGTGTGGTGGCAACAGAGAAACAGGAGATATTATAAATGTCATTTCTTTTTCAAATATCACCTATTTTGGATGTGGGATATTTGCAAGGACTGGAACATAGAAAGTGATTAATGGTGTAAATATTGGGGATTTAACCTGTGACGCCCTTAAAAGAAGTGCCTAATAGTGCAGATTGTTGCAGCTAAGGCATATCAAAACTAAAAGCCATGATAGATCGAACACCTTAATTTATATTTTAAAGATTTGAGCTTCCCACTCCATCAATTAAGCCCCGTAGGTAAGTAAAAATTGCTCAATGTACTATAAAACTGAACAAATATAGCAGCAATACATACAAAAACAAACACTTATACGAAAACTAAGTTCAGAAAATCATTGTTTTCCAGATTGAAATGAAGCAGGTGTACTTTCAGGGAACGCCTGAAGTTCATATCCTTATATGGTATAGACGTGTAATAGCTCTACTAAGAGATGACTGGTTGCACAATAGTAGAACTCTAACTCTCCGAGCATCATGTGGGCCATGCTGGCTATGCCCGGGGGATTTAAATGTAAACGTGTTGCAAAAATATGCATGGAGGAACTTTTCACTGTTGTGAGGTGAAAACAGAATTTGAAGTGCAACATGATGTCAGTACCAAGGGACTTGTCACAAAAAGCACAAGCATTTAGCATTTACCATTTTCTCTCCACTAGGGCTGATGCTACAGACAATACCGTATTTATGTTTTTACTTTCAAACTATATAAATATATAATTGTAAACTGTATATACTGTACCATGTAACCGGGTACCCAAGCGCCCTTTTACCTCCGGGTTCGGAGCGCTATATAAATGAATAAACATAAACAAACATAAACAAGTCCGGTTGATTTGGAAGCCATTTTGAACTGATGAATATTAAAGCGAAAGAAAACACATGCATTCACTGTATGTTTTATGTTATGCCAAATTCGCACAATTAGAATTAAAGACTGCTTGCACGTTGTGAACTTAAGTAGGATGGGTACGCCTCTGTTTCTGGCAGTTTGCAAGGATGAGCGTCAAAGCAGGTGATGTGCACCCATACTCCGCTGCAAGTGTTAATCTGCCCACTAACTGTGTACATGATATTGGGTACCTGGTTGTAAGCGGAACACACAAAAAACTAATTAATATGTTAGTTTCATTTTGATGAGATCATAGAATCGTTTACCCACTTTGTATTGATTCTTTTATGATGATACATGTATAAAAATCTGTAAACAGCTGGTTTTGATTCCGAGAAAGGTGGGCTTACTCGTTCCTCTGACATGGGTCTCTATTCTCGATTTTGAGTTTGTCTCCTGCAGCGCTGTGCGTAGATGTTTCCTGAACATGATCTGACTCAAAACGATCTTGGTGTGTGATTTACATGTCAATTCTGATGCCTGTGTGCCTCGGATCCACTGGCCAGAATCTGCACCGTGGGTATGTAGGTGTGTCCCCCAGTGTCCTTTCCCATTACCCACTAGAGGGAATGTCAATGTGTTGAGGGAGTCCCCTGGCAAACTGGGAAAAGAAACCATTTTTTCTCAAGTCAATGTCTGAAAAATCTAAATGAAGACTGGTCTAGCTGTTTTTTTCTGTTCTGTCTTTTGTTAAATTTTTTGTTGGTCTGTTCTTTCGCCTAAAATCAGACCAATTAGGTCTGAATGAGAATATCCCCTGATAAACTTTAGCTATGATCAGCTAAACCTCTGGGCATAGATGGAATATGTTCTAAATGCCTTCTTGAAATGTTAGCACAATGAAATGAATTCAGCCCTCAATATGTACAAACCACGCCTTCCAAATTTAATACATATTGATATGGAGATTTGTTGATTTTCTATCCACAAAATGACATATAGGTATGCCATCTAAAAAATCTAAAAATCATTTCCCCTAAACAAACCAGGGTTAACCTGTACACCCAGAACAAAGCCATCCCATCTTTTTGGCTATAAGATGACATACAAAACAACACAGGGGCAACGAATAATATCAGGTGGTGCAAGTGAGAGCAATTGCTCATACCCGCTCTCATTGATATGTGTAGGACTAGCCAAGATTGAAGTGGCCAGGCACTGATGTCTGATGGAAAGAGGTGACTGGCTTCCGGGTTACACGCATATGTGACAACCAATGAAATGCAACGTTGTTTCATGGCATTCGTCACATGACCCGGGGCGGAATATGAACGCACGCTCGTGTTAGAGAATTTAACACGATGCGTTCGGTAACAGTCACATGATGTGTGACGAACAACACAACGGGCAGAACAGACGGATGCTGCAGATATCCGGACACGCACGGACGAACTTCAGCACACCGTATCTGAAACTACCAGGTAAGACCGAGCATCCACGGGGTGGAAACAAAGGCATATGCAGAGGGATTACGGCCTGGGAGCAAGTGACTCACGTCACTTAGCTTTAGACTCCCGGCTGGTTTTCCCATCCCGCTGCCCACACGTTCCTATAATCGTATTACAAATCCGAGAAAAAAGACCAGGACACAAAGATAGGGCGCACCTTAACTAACGCTCCCTATTTACCAGGTCAGAACCCCCCTGCAGAGAACGGAGGACACAAATTGCCACATGAATTTTACCGCATGACCCCAGATGAAATCACCATGGTAATACAACCATAACACACAGGTTAGTGATCCCTAATGGTTGCCGACGTGACATGATGTAAATATATATATATTATATGATATTATATATACCTGGGTCTTGGAGAAAAATATACCACAATTGGCACGCTTACACTACAAAATGAGACCAGTAGGCATTAATATGCTAAGTGGAGGTCCCCTTTAGGATAAGAGCTAACGGACCATAGATTAACACCAGATTGAGAATGTATGATAAGATGTAGGAACCAACCATATCTTGTGTTGTGTATGCTTAAGTTTGAATAGTATCAATAGCACTGTTCATTCAAAAGCCATTATTGGCAGTTATTTACCAAACGGTGACATGTGTATATTGTTGTTTTTTATCACACAGGGTCATCCGTCTGTCCCAGCCAAAAAGACACATTAAGGAGTAAGTAGGTAAAGTAATTCTCTCGCCTTCTTTGTTTGCTTGAAATCCAAATATTGGTATGTACTAACCAGACCTACCTTCTAGTTGAAAACCAAAAGACTGTCCTGAAGAAAACAACCACATCACACATGCTGTCGCTGAAACCGGTAGACAGTAATTGCTACAGTCCATAGATACAAACGTAACCTTCTATATATGAGCAATTTTTTACCTCACTCCACTGTATGCAGTAAGATTAACATCTAGGGAAACTCATAGTGAAGTGAGGATCGTCTTTATGTTGGTTTAAAACACAATTCATGAGGAGTCATAATTTGTGTTTGTTTTTGCGATCCTTTTTAAACTTCGGTGTGTGGGGTTGTTACACAATCCCTGGGTCAATAAAGATTTTATAACTCAGTGGATGTGCACACACTACCGAGTGTTAGCTTGGCTATTTGTCTCTTCCAACACAGACACATAGTGGAAGATAGTGGTTGAGGAGCATGACTTCAACAAGGCTGGATGTTATTAACAGCAACTAGAAGTGAATAGTTTACCTTCTTATTCTGTCTCCTATTTGTAGGCGATACATCAGCGCTACACAGGGACAGTTTTGGATAGGAGCAAGGGATACTTAGAAATTCAACTCTATCCCTTTCTGTCCTCTCTCACAGCCTTCTTCTTCTTTTTCTGCAAGTGGTTAAATCCACAGCAGATCTCTGTAGTCCTCTTTTAAAACTAATTCTGCCCTCAACCACAGTAGTTTTATCCACAAAACAGGCAGTTTGCCTGTTTTTGGAGATCAGACGAGTTTTGGTTTTAACCAAAGTAGAATCACAGTTGGCAGTTGCCCTACATTTTGTGGTATCATGTTTATAGAGTAAGGGCACTTCCCTGTTAACTCACTCTTTCGGCCCCCCTATCTTTCGTAAACTGGTCTGTATAACGGCACTTGAAAGCCCAACGGAAGATTTATCTGGTTATTCTACCCAAAGCACTTGCATTTAGGCACTGCACTATGTGTTATTTTTTTTACTCTATGCAATCAGTGTTATTATTCTCGCACATGTGTTGCCCTGATTGAAGAAGTTTTTTATTTTATCTTTCATATTTTGATTATTTATTTTGAAATAATATGATCAAAACACAATTCAAAACTGTCTACGACCTGCACATTCCATCCTACGAAACCCCACAAGGTATTATAACCAGGGATACATTGTTACATAGGAAATGCAGCAGAGAATATTGAGTGCCAGCAAGTGACCTGCATGAATGCAAGCATTTATGTCATTTGTCATGTCTCTTTCTGCATCTGAAATATATGTGCAGCTATTGGTCCAATGTTCAATGCATATCTGACGTTGGGGAATTCTTTGACTTTCTTAATTTTTGAGTCATCCTAGATCCTGTGTCCTCAGCAGGGAGTCGCGAGTTACTTGACACTCATCTATTTATTCAATCTTTCTCTATTTACAAGATGTTTTCATTCTTCCTATTTCTATTTAAATCCTCTTTTGTCCTAGCAAACCTGATTAGGTTCACCCGTCTTCCGCATTCATGTGTGTAACAATGTCTCCTTTCTTTTTCCCCATTTTTTCACTACTATGTGGGTATAACACTGTCTCGGCACAATAGCGCGGATCATTGTGGAGTATTGCCACCGACTCCTACATAAGACATTACTTGCTTTAATCCTATGAGAGTGGGGAAGGTCAATCACAACAAGTTCCATTTTATCCTAATGGAAATCCCATTTATTTATCATGTACATACATTATTCGCCGAAAACAGACACATTTCTGGATCAGTGGCACTATTTCACATGAGATGATCTCGCCAAGCACTTTAGATCTGGATAAAAAGATTTAGGAGGTCTCTGGAATCCCTTGGCATGCAAGTCCAGCAGACTCACTGGAATGCCTTTCATGAGTGGTATTTTGAAGCTACCATATGAAAGATCAAATCCAAAGCTATAGTCCTGAAAGATGCCCATGGAAAACTGTAAGTTCAACTGAAGGACTTAAAAGACGTCTGAGGGCCATCCTGAGAAATAAGAAAAGCTATAACAAGCTCAGTCCACAACTCCAATAGCACTTCACATGAAGAATCGCTTGAAAGCATTCTTGCCTCTTACAATCCTGCCATAATGAACCCACCACTTGATCAGACACATGTAAAACAAACAAACAAACAAACATGTGAAGGCATCACACCTCCACACCTACCTGATGAACAGGTTGAGTCACACAGCCCATATTCTACTATGCGTGAAACTCCAACAGCTGTCTACCCCTCTACAATTGCCATTGAGCCCGCCATATGTTCACTCTCAGCCTTAAAATTCATTAAGTGAGATATCTTTAGTGCCTCACCTTTGCAGGCAGGAACATCTTCCACACATCCAAACGGCCAATTATCACTTCATTTACAATGATTGCCCAGCGCCTAAATTGCACTGGTTCATGCCTTGTGGAGAAACACAGATATGTTTAAAATTGGCCAACACTTCCCTACAATGTGAGACAATCCCATCAGCTTTTTATTTACACTAGGATCGTCTGACACATGTAACCTACAAAAATGCAACCTGCCTGTACAAGAACACTGGAAAGGAAACTTGAAAGAATTCATGGCACACTTCTCTTGGCCTAGGAAAGCAGACCAGACAAAGATCAAGGCTGGAAATCAGTGAAAGAACAACAATCCAGAATATTATGATAAGGTCAAAACGCTCTGTCGATCATTATTCCAGGATACCCCATGCAGCTGAAACAGTGCACAAAGCTGCCGTGTCCACATTCGTAATTGTAACAGCCCAGAATTCTGAATTGTATTAGAGGTTACTCATAGATTGTCAAGGAAATAAACGAACAGAAGTCATTCTAGCTGAACAGCATTTTCATGAAAAGCAAGACAGAAAAAGAGGCAACTGAAACTAATTCAACGGCTTTAAATATTCAGCAACTCCAACCGTCTCAAGGGAGAGTAGGACCCAGAGCTGGACCAGCCTAGTGGGTAAGGATAAGGGCTACACGTAAGGGTATATTTGTCAGTCCTGATCCATGTGGATCTCTGAATAGGCAACAATATGCCACAATCAATACGGTGCTGAGTAGACTATTGTAAGTAGTTCGGCCATTGAAAATGTAAATGTACAAATTAGTCAGCTCAGCAAACAGTCCGATTGTTTCTTCAGTTCTTTACTCCGATGTTTCCTCTGGCCCTGCTCTCTACTCCCCTCACTTCCCAATAAGTGAGCAGGGTCCAGAAACATCTTTGTGCAACAAATTCCACTTGATCCATCTGCTGCTTATATGCAATGCTTTAGTAGTGTCAACAACACATCTTTTCTATTGTAATCTAGAACTTCATGGTCTGCACTAAAAGCTTCGGAATTTCCACAAGCTTCTTGTTCAGAGGCAGACATACTGTTGGGTGGCATGACCCACGTTTGGACTATTATGCTGCAACATTTGGTGCTGTGGGCTTAGGAAATCCAAGAGGGTGGAAAAGCCCACATTTGCGCCAGAATCCTGGAGAACCGCACAGTCTTTGCGCACAACAAAATGGTCACCTGACCTGCCACCCACCAGTGTGAGCGTGAGGGACCGGAAGCGCCATGGGTAAAAGGTGGTGCCCAATGAAAAACAGCAGGGCCTATTGGCTCAAAAAGCGCTTTGAAATCACCTTTGTTTCTCTGAAATGCAAGCTAAAAATGCCTATTTTAAACATTGCAAGATATTCAAAAATCTCACTGAACACCAGCAGACATTTGGCAGAATGTATTCTTGTGTGCATACTAAATCTGGAAAGAGAAAGAGTCCAATACAATGTTTATAACAAAACTGGCTGAGCTGTGGATGTCAGCAGCTCAAGTGAAATTGGACTGAAAGACATTAAAATCTAAATGTTTAAAATAAATGAGTGACCTACTGTTGAGTGTCACATAGTTTTCAACTGTTAAATGTCATAGTTTTGAACTTAGAATCAGCATTCTAGCTGCATGTGTAAAAATTGCAAGTTTGGTTTGAATGTAGAAAACTGGGAACCAAAGTGACATTTGGCTGAAGCCTGGCTTGAAGAGAGTGAATTCTGCCCGGCAACTACCCCCGACAGGAGTTGAAACTTGATCAGCAGCTGTGTTCCCAGGCCTGGCTGCATTCTGCTGCCCCTGCCAAAAGGAGACGACACCTCTCTGATTGAATTAGGGGAGGGGCACCTGGGGACTGCAGGAAACTAAACAAAGCACTGTCCTTGGCCTAGGCAAATGTTAAATTAGGGGGGTCGTAAATGGCTTCCTCTTGGAAGGAAACGGGGAGGGGCACTGCATCTGTGAGCAAACTGAGCTTGGGGGAAGTGGATAAACCAGAAATTCCACCATATGCGTGGGAAAACCACACCCCTCGGGGTCAGAGCATAATTTTAAAAAGATGGATAATTCACAGTGCGGACTTGTAAAAATTATATAAATAACATCATAATTCTTGTGATTTTTACTGTGAACATTTTAAGAGGTGTTAGGACTCTGTGGTATGTTCTTGGGGATAGTAGCAGAAAAAAAGGTTGGTACTCCAAATGTATGCATGTTAAAAATCTGACACCTTATCATCTGATACCCATATTCCTTGTGCACATGTGTGTAAAACCTGGAAAAGTTTAGAGGTTGATGAAAAGGGCAGAAGTCTGTCATAAGTGGACACAGCATCTTACAAAGACAGGGATCGGATGGTTTGGTGCTACAGAAAATATGATAACTGGACATATAATATTAGAAAAATGGTACATAGATAAATGGGTATTTGTATCAGAAATAGATGTGTGTGCAATTTGACAAGGGGAGGATCCTCTGACCATAAACCTACCTCATCACTCTGACTCACAACCCAGTTCCCCCAATCAAGAGAGAGAGGAGGAACTGGCCAATGATAAGTTGAGAGGGTTGGGCATGCAGAATGAGCCGACCCACCCACTTTCTAAACACATAAAAGGAGACTGTGCAGGACAGGTAGGGACATTCAATTTCCATTTCCTTGCGGAGCACGCTGACAGACGACTTCACATCCAGAGATCTGGACTGACTCCAGCAAGACAGAGACCAGAACTTAGAACTCCGGCTCCAGAACTCAAAGTAAAGGCCTAACCCACAAGCTGAGTTCTCTTCAGCAGGCATCAAAACCCAACCAAACTATTCACAGCCAGGAGAGCTGTTTGAATTCTTTGCCAAGAACTTTTTCCAGAACCGGTAGCAGACCCAGAAGGCAGAATTATCCAGAGAGACCAGAGATCCAGAGAGACCAAACCCAGACCAGATCGCTGAGAGCTGACCCAAATCGCTGTGCGTAGAACCAGTACCCAGTGGCGAGAGAACCACAGCCAATCCTGACCCGATCCGTGACGAAGTCGCATTCCTGTCCAAAATATAGTGTGAGTACTCAGCCAGAACTGTGCAAAACCCAATCTCTTAGTTTAATATAATCTAATTCAAACTATTTTGACCTACTGAAAACTGCATTTCTGTACTGCCTTTTATTCATCTCTGCATCTCCTGGAAACCATAAAGCATTCTCTGAAGTGTGATATCAATTATTAATTTATTAAAAAAGTGTGATATATATATATATATTGTTTAATTCTCAAATAAACCTTTTAAATTTGCAAAACAAACTTACTTCTTGGCTCAGTGGGATTAGGGGGATTCTAAGAGAGGGGTGTTAAATAAGGGTGGTCATCCAGAGTACACGAACCGGACATAAAAATATATAAATAAGGGCTTCCCTTGGGCATCCCAGACCAGGCACTGACTTAGTGGGATTGCTTGATTACAGTCATTTAACAATACATGCCCTGGGTAATGGTGATCGGCCTATACCCCAACCTGTTTCACAACCTTTGACTGTCACTCTGAGTTCTGTCTCTGAACATCACGCCTTTTTGATGAGCTCTTCAGTACCTGTGTACCTTTGGGACTATATCTGCTATGTAAAATTGGTTAAACTATTTCCTGTTCCTCCGGAGGTATCTATTTGGACATTCTGCACAAAGGGAACTGGATGTTTTGGTTGTGTTACAGAACCCATCTGACATTACAGGTGTTCTATGTTGGAACAGGGATTGTGCACCAGGTTCATCTGCATTCATGGTTCTCTCATGAAAATGATGTCAGATGGAAACTGAAGATAGATGTTTTGCGTATCCCACAATATTCCATTTCAAGAGAAGTTATGAAGCCTGTCATTGAGGCTGCCTCAGCAAGGGATTGATGTACCGCCCGAAGACCTTGCAATACCCCAATCAATTCTACCAGTACAGAAGCTTGACAATGGGTTTTACTGATACCCTGTAAGCTGCAAACAGAATAAAGGCTTTTTCAGCATGGCTGAATACTGCAAGCGGTGGATTATGAGTTATGCCTTTATTGAAAACATCCTACAGGTCCTTCCTCTTGATTTCTTGATTCAATCCCGAGCCCCTTCGCTGTTCCCCAGAAGTAGACAAGGACATTGTCAATATCACACAAGAGTTATCTTAAGTCTCTGCCCTGGGTCTCCTGAACTACCAGAAACCATGTATCCATTGTTGTGATGAACGTGACAGTATTCCTCAAGGAGGTGTGTTTTAATTGCACAGTGACAAGCACTGTCCTATTACTTACTTGAGCTCAGCTGTGGACTCCAACAGAATTGCAAAATGAAAAACCTGAACATTGCTAATTCCCATTTACTTAAAGATGAATAGCTGTTACTTTCTGATGCTTATTGTGCATTGTTCTTGTTTTTATATTCTGTACCCAGATTCTATGTTCCTGGCACCCTCAAATGTTGAACCTTCGAATGATGAACTGCATTATTTTCTAATTGTTACAGAACACCTCCCACTAGATTTGAAAGATGTACCCTTACAGAACCATGAGTTGATTCTCTATGTTGATGGGCCTTGTTTGAGGGTTCCCCAGGGACAATTTCCAGTGGGGTTCCCAGTTTTGTGCGATTGTCATTATTTTCATTTTTTCCAAATTGATTACGAGACCTAGTTGTGTGGAGTAGACTAATAATCCATTCAACATGTTCTTTATGCCAGACATTGTACGATCAAAGAGGATCAAGTTATCTGCATAAAGAATTCCTGTTATGGGCCTCTTCCCCAACTTTGAAGGGCTGTTTCACTTTAATGACATACGAGCCAGCAGGTCAGCTATATATAAGTTGTCGAGCATGGGCACAGTAACGTAACCCTGCTTTAGCCCCATATTCATTTAGATTGTATCAGTTACATCGCCTTGGTCGTTAAGTCGAACCCTGGTGGAGGTGTTACTGTGCAAGGCTATTAGTATGTTTAAAATCCACTTTGGGCAGTCCATAGTCTTTAATGTAGACCACAGGATGTTCCGCCCCACCAGGTCGAAGGCGCTACTGAAATCTACAAAAGCGATGTACAGTGTGGCTCTTTGCTACTCATGTTATTTATTAATAGGTCAAGGACCCTGATATTGTGGGTAGTACCTGCCCCTGGTCTAAATCCCGTTTGCGCATGATTAAGGATATGATTTTCCGTGACCCACTTTTCTATTTCTTTAAGTACCAATGTGTTGAAGGTTTTGCTAGTTACATCCAGCATTGAGAGTTGTCGATAATTAGCTGCTTTTGTCTGCTCCCCCTTTTTGTACACTGGAATTAGCACAGATAGCTTCTAGGAGGACAGTCTCTGACAAGTTCTACGTATTCTGGAGTAGAGAGTTAGCAAAATCTGTGCCCAATTATGGAGATCTCTTTTCAGAACTGGGGCGTTGAACGTTTTTAAGTTCATAATAGTCTGTTTTATGATCTTATAGCTCAGGGGAAGGGGCCATGAAATTACACCCACCAAACCACTAGTGGTAGTCATGTTCTCTTTGTAGAATTTATTAGAGATATATTCTACCCATTTATCCCCCGCAATAGGGTTGAGGACTCTCAACTTCTGTTCTCCCCCGCCTTGGCTAATATGTGCCAAATTCTGCGACTATTCTTACTACATAGAGCTTCAACAAACTTCTTCCATTGATTTCTTTTTAATATTTGGCGGTACTCTCTTAGCCACCTTTGATATTTTTGTTTTATCTCTGCAGTCTCAAACTTTAACGCACCCTCATCTATTTGAGCAGTTTTTAGCACTCTTATACTTCTTAGGGCTCATCGCATCATATGTTTCTGATCTCTAATGTTGACATCAAATGTTGGGGTTCCCCCACTCTTCCATCTCAGCCCCAGAGCAGGGCTACATTTAAACAATGTGCGGGTTAAGTATGTTATCCAACATTCAATATCCTCTGGGCTCTTTCCCCACATTAGCTGTTTAATGTTGGTATGATTGGGGAATGTTATGGAGATCATTTTGACAATGTTTCGCTGGGTCCACATGATCTTATTTCCAGCATGGTTAGATATTAACTCTCTCCAAATACTCCCCTCGGCCATTTCCCCACCTCCATCCACGCTCAATGTTAAAGTACCATGATCACTATAATTGTTCAACTTAACATTTAGATGTACAACATGGTTCAATAAGAATTCAGAGACGGTCATGTAGTCAAGTACAGAGCACTTTTTTCCTACTGCCGAAGTTTCTTTACCCGGCATGTCCCCCCTAGTACGGCCATTTAGTAAGGTCAGGTTCCATTCCTTAAGGATGTCTAGCCATAATCTCCCTTTACTTTTACTCTGAGGTATTTTGCAGAGATTCTGTACAAAGGGGTAATTCCCACATCCCTCAGGGTCTAGGCATTTAGCATTCAAATCCCCACCAAAAATGATAGCAGTCACTTCTTCCCCCGTACACCAGGTGGTTAACAATGTATCCAGTTTATCCCCAAGGACTCCGTAATCAGTTTCCCAGGGGGGTCACAGATGTTAATGATCAGAACCTCATTACATCCGGCCCAACCACCCGGCGGGCTTATCTGGATCACCAGAATATAACCCCCCCGGGCTATCCTGGTAAATTAATTTAGAGTTATATGCGGATTTAACACTTGTTAGGAGTCCCCCTTTAGGTCTTCCCCGTTCTCCCCTTTTTGCCATGGTTTGATATGTTGTATAGCCGTCAAATTCCAACTCAAAAGTTACCCAAATTCCCCGTAACAGGAATAAGTCGTTGGTCCAGATCAAGTCACGTGAGGCCCCCTCACTCAGCCAGTGGCTAAAGCCCCTCGTGTTCCACCTAAAGATGGTCGATGTTTCTCTTATTTCTCTGCAAACATTCCTTGTAGCCACTCCCATACCTGCTCATCACTAAGCTTTTCTCATCACTAAGCTTTTGGACAGTTTCTGCTGATTTTGTTATAGCAGGGCTAGTTGAGCATGCGCAGTTACATTTGTGACAATTTTCCACCCTCGACTCTGTCGGTATAGACACATCCAACACATATCCTAAGTATTCCAGCGATGCTCGGTTTGCCCTTATCATGGAAGCGGTTTCGGGCAAACAACAGTGGATGGTTGTGAATTTCCCTCCTTTTATTCGTAAAGGTTCCACAAAGTCAATATCACTGGAATTTAGGATTCGAAGTGATGGTATTTTTGAGAAGAAGTCGAAGAGTGTGGGTCGATTCAATTGTGGACCCGATTTACCATTCTCCACCGGGGATATGGTCACATTTTTTATGTCAACCTTACTCGGCCTCACTCTCCCGCCTCCCCCCACGATGGACAATTTGTGGGCTAGGCCAGGCATGTCCACGGGCTCCTGCACAAGTACTGACTCCAGGTGCTGTAGAACAGGGCCAGTTAAGGCACAGGGGACCAACTGGTTGAATGATTGTTGGCTTATCTGGGCCGGTTGTTCATCCATAAACCAGCTCGTCAGGGTACCCACTGCTTGAGCCAATCTTCTTTTCCTTCGTGCTGCTCGTTTACGTTGCTTCTTGGATATATTTTTACCAGGGGGTCGTGGGGTGGAATTCCGAGGAGGAGGGTTGTTAGTTTTCTCCAAACTTTTATTTTCCAGTCTTCTCTGTTTCCTGGATGGGTGCCCCCCAGTTTCAGGTTCCTCCACACTTGCCCCAGGAGTACTATTCTCCTCCTGGGTTGTAATTTCCTTATCCACAGTCTGTGGTGGATTTGCCCTGTCCTGGCTAATTTGCGGGGCAGCTGTTGCCGGTATTTCCTTCCAATCAATGCAGGGGATCATAGATGCTTTATTGGGTGATCTCAGGTGTTTATGGAGGGCAGAAATCACCCTCCCCTGTGCTTTTAGGTCCTCATGCATTGTTCCACACAATTTTAGTAATATTTTGATGGCAAAGTTAAGTATGGCATTTCCAGGCTGTGAAGTTTCATGAGTGCTATATTCCGATTGCATAGGTTCACATGACAGATTTGCTGAATCGAACGCCATGTTGGGGCCAGCTGATAGGCGTGGTACCTTAGATGCTAGTGCAGTTGAGGAGAAAGGGGTGGGAATAGTTGGAGCAGCCTCCATTTCAGATGATGAAGATACAAGGATAGGGAGGTCCATACCCCCTGGTACTGAGATTTCCACTAATTCCTCCAGTTTAGGTGCAATATCTCCTTTCCCCACCTGTGTATCTGGTACATTGTCACTGGTTGTTGGGCACACCGGGTATGTTCTCTTGCTGGTTTCCCCTCTTGTGTTCCCACACGTTCTTGTAATGCATAGCACAATTGTAGTAGGGAATGGTTGTCTAGATCTAGGGGGAGGTAACTGCCTTCTCCCTTTAATTGTGAGGCATTGCCTTTATTGGGGCCGGTCAGGCCTCTCCTTCCACACATTTGCTTGGGAAGTAGGCATCTAATGGGCCCTTTTGAGGGACCATAGGCTTGTCTCTATATTCAAAAAAGGTACCAGGCGCTCCTCTCCAGAAAGAACATGGCATGATAACCTGTTCTGAGATGAGAGTTTGCAGCACACACTTTTTGCTCACTGTACCTTTCACAGATGGGAAATATCCATTTGCATATCAGTCTTTGTCCCGCCCACATGGGCAGTCCAGCACCGCAATGCTATGGCAATTCCTCTCTGAACAAGAGTACACCCAGCAACCCCATACACATGTTTCAGCCTTGTTGGGCCTCATCAGTGAGGTGAAGCTGTGCCTCTCTGAGCACAGTGAGCAGGGAGTCCACGTCTGGTTGCCCCCAGGTAACTCAGGGTGACCAACCCCAAGTTCCTTGCAAATATTTAAAAAAGGTAGCAGGCGCTCCTCTCCAGAAAGAACAAGGCATGATAACCTGTTCTGAGATGAGAGTTTGCAGCACACGCTTTTTGGTCACTGTACCTTTCACAGATGGGAAATATCCCTTTGTATATCTGTCTTTGTCCCGCCCACATGGGCAGTCCAGCACCGAAATGCTATGGCAATTCCTCTCTGAACAAGAGTACCACAAGCAACCCCATACACGTGTTTCAGCCTTGTTGGGCCTCATCAGTGAGGTGAAGCTGTGCCTCTCTGAGCACAGTGAGCAGGGCATCAACGTCTGGTTGCCCCCATATTTAAAAAAGGTAGCAGGCACTCCTCTCCAGAAAGAACATGGCATGATAACCTGTTCTGAGATGAGAGTTTGCAGCACACGCTTTTTGCTCACTGTACCTTTCAAAGATGGGAAATATCCATTTGCATATCAGTCTTTGTCTCGCCCACATGGGCAGTCCAGCACCGAAATGATATGGCAATTCCTCTCTGAACAAGAGTACCACCAGCAACCCCATACACGTGTTTTAGCCTTGTTGGGCCTCATCAGTGAGGTGAAGCTGTGCCTCTCTGAGCACAGTGAGCAGGGCGTCCACGTCTGGTTGCTCTAGATTCTTTTATTAACCCACATTCCGAGGACGTCTTGCTGCTCGTGTCAGTAGACACCACTTTATTGGGTCGTAGGTCATAGGGTTTCTTCCCCTATGTTATAGCAGTTTTATTACGGTTTGTCGCTTTCCCCGGCATTTTGGTGTCTTTATTGGTGGGATTTAAACGGGGGGATTTGGAGTTTCCTTAATGGCCACTGAACACAATAATCAAACCTGCTCCCGGGATTGGGGCAGACCGTGGGCTATGGCAGTACGCCTGTCACAATCCCAAGGTCTATTTACGAAGGTTAGCAGACACTCTCTCAATAACTTGTGTCCGTGTAATCAATGTGTTGAAGAGTTTATGTCTGTCTGATGCTGCAAGAATTTTTCCTCCCCAGCCCCCACTGTGCGCTTTCCCCGGCCTAAACAATGCCTAGTCACAGTCAGTAGCGACTCGCCCGCCCGCTGGGGAGAGATTATAATATACTTGTCAAAATCGAGGCAAAACTGATTTATGGCTCAAATTGTCCTCGAATCGTCCCAGATTCGTCCCTGCAGCTCAGACCGCAGATCACTAGCTCACAAGACCGGAGCACGGGAGACGCGAGACACATGGGACACTGAGCACAGCACAGCACCAGAACGCTCCACAGAAGCTCAACAGTAACTAGAGGAAAGCACCTCTCAGGCCGTCAAGCCGCACCAGCTAACTCTATGGCTGACAGTACTGCCCGCTTCTGACAGCACTTACTCCTTGAGTGAAATTATAGCAAAGACAAATCTGCCAACATGTTTATTGATTCCTGCTATGCCCCGGGTGTTACCGATTATTTCAAGGGACTGTGGAAACAGTATTATTTCCTAACCTTAGACGGCATCCCTATATATAATGGACTCTATGTTGACACTTCCTTAGACCCATTACTGCCTTGTTTTGCCCTCACAATAGTAAAGCACAAGGCATATGATTTACCTGTTAAACACAATGGGCCTCATTAGGAGTTCTTAACGGCATGTCTACCCCCAAACCAGGTACCAGGTCCCGAAAATAGGGAATTACCGAGCCATGCCGACTTTAGCGGGCCCAGTAATTCCCATTCTTCGGACCCGGACCCGGTACATCCCCATTCCCATTGAGCGCCCATAGGACTCAATGGGGAGGATGCTAACAACGGGCCCGTTAATGACGGGCCTTTTGTTAGCATCCTGTACTGAAAGCGGGTCCCGCTCTGCACGTCTGGTCTGGCCAGGCGTCCAGAGCGGGACCCGCTGCAGACCTCGTAATGTGGCGGGTCAGCTGCCAGCCTCGTAATGAGGCCCAATGAGACTGCCTGGAAGTGGAATAGGGTGGGTCACCCCTGGTTAAATAACACAACAGTAAATAAAGACCCAACCCACAATACACAGTACAGTTGTCCGGTCCAGAACAATGAATGAATAACTAGCTGTTAACTGTTAATGCTATGTGTAACTGGTCAGGTAGGTAAAAAAAGACCTTGCATAAATGCTAAAACTGTGTGAGACCACACCACCAATTTTGTATCCAAAATATATATATACTTTATTCATCAAATCAATTTTCTGGTTAAAACTACAAGATTCAATATACTCCTCGTAAAAGTGACTTGTGCTCCCCAACAAAATACTGAGTGTTCATTTTTAATTATTTAACACACTGATATAAACAATAAGCTAAGTAATTCCTAAATAGAAATAACAAAATAAAACGCTTTGCTTACACAAGCGCTTAGTATTAACTAATCTCCAGAAGCATTATGCAACACGTAGCACTTCAGTGTTGCAAAACCGATGGTTTAATCTTAAATGCAGCGTGCTACTTAAATGTAGCAGAACACACACACTTATATTGCATGGCTATTACAGTATAGCCGGATTATGTCTGACATGTTTTCGTTCCACTTATGGTTATTCTTTCGTTCGCAGAACTTCTTCAGAGGGTTGTAGTAAATGGAATTTAGTTAGTTACACAGTGTATTATGATAATCACACAAGCATTTAAAGCAGCACCATGCATTGGATTTTGGCTCGTTCTTTCAATAAACTGGACCTGTCTACGGGCGCCCGTGACCACCTGTAGCGACATGTATGAACAGCCTTAATTAATGCTGTTTTTAATATACTAATATGCACAACCTTTAAATTCAAATATTCTAAAAGGTGCTTACCACTGGTACTGCAAAAAATTGTTTCCAATAGGTTCACCTACAGGCAAAACATAATAATGCAAGTTTCCTTAAACCAGTATTGCATAACCACTGAGTGTGTACAAAGCGAATAAATATACACTGATGGACACGAGATGCACAGGGAATCCTATAGCTGTGGACTAGATTAAAGGACACAACTAAAATGGAAAGATCAGGAATATCTGTGACTTTATTTAAAGTAAATCAAGCAGAAGCAGTAATTCTTGCTCTTTGTAGAGCGTGTTGCAAACCACCTAGAGCAAGAGAACATGAGGGTAAGAGAGGAGACCATGTATATCCGTCTTGAACCATGCAATAGAGTAACTTAACTGAACACTGTATGCATAGTGTCTTATGGAAACATACAGTAGTACAGTCTCAACAACGCTGACCTGTGATGTTTATTGTAGTTCTTCTTCATATGGTAATGAGCCCTATGCATATGAATGGTCGCCTTTGTTGATGTAGCGTGGGACATGCAGTAACGTTAAATCAGCGTTTACAAATGGAATGGAGGTCATTACGAGTTTGGAGGTAGCCATGGCGCTGTTAGCGCCATGGCTACCTCCAAACCCGGGTCCAGGTCAGGTGTCACTGAATGGGGACTTACTGGGACATTCCGACCTATGCAGACCCGACAAGTCCCCATTCAGTAAACCATTCCCCATTCCCATTTGAGCCCCCATAGGGCTCAATGGGAATGGGGAAGGCACTAATAACGGCGCTAATTGCGGGCCAGTTATTAGCTCCAAGGTCCCTTAACGGGTCCCGCAAAGAACGGCTGGTCAGACCAGCCGTTCCTACTGGGACCCGCTTTGGGACCTCGGAATATGTCGGTAGAGGCTTAACGGCACCGCCATCCTTAACGGTGCTGTTAAGCCCCTACCCCCATACTCGTAATGACCCAATGTCACGAGCATCAATTTAAATCCTAGTTGCCCTGTCCAGTCTACTCTAGATGTATTTGCGTGGCCAAAAACATAAATGAACGTACCTATTCGGGTACTAACGCTCGTAAGTAAGGCGAACATTGGCTTCCGTCATTGGAACGTCCTTTCTTTGTTGCCGGCTGCGTTCGTGTCAACTAAACATGAAACCTTTGTAGCATCTGCAGATGTTACGTGGTTGCAATAGTGACAGGGGCTGTTTGATACCGTAATACAAGCAGCTTTAATATGCAACCGGCCATATTTAAGTGAAGTGTAACATCATTAGGCAATAAGAAAAGGTATACTTAATGACGTTTTTGTCAAATAGAGATTGCTATATTAGATATATGGCAGAGTTCTCAAACGGTACGTTACCATTAGTGACCTTGCCAGTAATTCCATCACAATGTATTATCGGAACACATATGCTGATGTAATGTATGATATTCATATTGTACAATTTAAAGAAAGGCAATGTAACTAGATGGAGGAGCAGGTAACCAGATGATTACAAAGTATAACCTCGTCGAAGTGCTGTGTGCACAATAATCACAACACTCTAAAGCTCAAACTGCCCCCCTTAAACTGGGCAATGCTCTCGTTGAGTCCTGTCTCAACACTGTTGGTGAGAAGAATGAGTCGATGTTCTTGTTCATACATTTTCTTCTTGTCCCATCACTGCTTGGAGAGATTTTTAAGAGTATGGTCAAGTGTAGTTCACCGCACTGGTGGTCCCTCGCCATAAAATGGCCCTCCAGTGTTGCATTCAGGACATGGTTCCTGATGCAGCTTTTGTGCTCTCCTATCCTCACTTTATGCTTGCGTTCTGCCTTGCCTACGTACAGTTTACGGCATGGGCAGACAACCATCAGAGTATTACAATTGGATAATCCATTCTGTATCATTATTCTCTTGAGGCATATATCCACCTCACTGGTTCTCTTGTTCTGTGGACAACAGCTACAATGGCCTCAAGGGGTGTGACCTAGTGGTTTAGGTAGCCCCCGGGTTTCTGTATTTCTAATTTGTCTACCTACTAGTAGTTCAATATCATTGCTTTGAGATTTTTGACCCTCCTAAAAGCGCAAATCTGGTGCACTAGAGGTTTTCGAGTCGCCTTCTAGAATATGCCAATTTTTCTTTATGAATCTAAGGATCTATTTGGACAGATGTTAAAAGGTACTGACAAAAACAATCTGCTCTTTCTAGTTTGAAGTGCACTCGAGAGGCATTTGCAAGAATATTTGCTTTAAGAGAAGAGGTATGACGTACAAACAACAGCTGTGCACCTCGAACAGCCAGTGACAATTCTGTCCTTCTGTGTTCCCCTCTTTTCATGTGCAACTGTGTCAGGTAGAGGGGAACCACGTGTAGTGTTTGACTCTTACACATACACACCTATGTGACTCACTTTCTTATTCTGCATTCTTCAATATGTCTAGATCTGAGTGTGCAACTGTTAGAGATAGCGGGCCCACTGTGTCACCGGTGGTGAATGCACGTTGGTGTGACACTTCTCAGCTCAGAAAGGAGCATTGGTTTTCCAAACATACCGTGTGACTAGCAACACTTGTCTATGATGCAATGGACCTTCTAAGCTGAGTTGAGTACCTTTAAGTGGTTGGACCCCTTGCAAATTATAATTACCAAATCCCAGCTCAGCATTTAAAACACTGTTCACAGAGTTAACACTCAATGATACTGAGAGAACATTCAATTACAGTTCAACGTCTGCTCTTGTTGCACATGCTCATTGGGAAATCTCTCCTTGGCTGTTAATGGTCAATGTTCTTGCTCTGTGTAGCAATGACACTGGTATAAACCCCATCCCCAGGTTTGGGATGGAAGGGCATGGGGGAGGATTAATACAGGTGCCATACAATTGCTTCAATCTGTGGTATGCAAGGTGAAACTCAGTTTATGATATTGATGTTTCCAATTATCCTTCCAGATCTCTGAAACAACAGCATCCTCTGCCTCCATGGTGGTGTGACATAGAGGCCCAGGGATCGGGGCTGCTGGGTGGAAAGTGTTCTGGTCTTGACTAGCAGACAGGGCAATGCCACCCAGTGAATAGGTAGCAGAGCGTTTGCTCCTCATTTGTCTAGCATAGGGTTTTGACCACCTTCTGTTGTCAAGACGGTCCAGACATCATGATGTATTCTGAGGCCGAAATAAATGTCAGAGTTGGTGTGGACCTCAAATCACGAATTAGGCACAGTTTGTAACACCTAAATTTGCACAATTCAAAAGTCATTGTCCCTGGTCAAGACAGCTTGCTTAGCCACTGTGTGTAGTAAAAGGGACTTGTGATTGTTTCCTGTTCCAATGTGGGAAGTCCTGAACCACTTGGCAGCTGGTTATTAAAAATATTGCCAAATGTATCCCTCCACAGGGGGGGTTGGCCTGAATCTCTTCCACAAGAAAAGAGTTTATATTTAAGCCTGCATCTCCTCGACATCTAACAATATGGCTGAACTTTTCAAAGTCTCCAAGGAACTGGCCAACCCTGCTGCAGCTGCATCCTCTACTGCACCCACCCAGGCCCTTTTCTCACCCCTGACCGCACACTTCACTACCAAAAAACAGGACATACTGTCCTCTCTCTCTCTACTTCACCCTTTAACTGCACCATCATCTCTTGGGGCCCGTCGGCTGCCCCCACCCTTCCCCCTCATTTCTCCTCCCTTTCCTGTGTAACACCTAAAGAGTTCTCTAGACAAGTCTGATCTAGGAAAGCCTCTTCCAAACAGGTGGACTCCTTCCCCCTCCAAAACCATCAAGGAAAATATTGACACTCTCGCTCCAGCATTGGCCGACCTCTGCAACCTCTCTTTCACCACTGGAGTTTTCCCCTCTCCTCTCAAGCACTCTCGTTCAACCTCTGCTCAAAAAACCCTCTGCCGACCCTTCTTTCCGGCAAACTATCGGCCGATCTCCATCAACACTTTCCTGGGAAAACTCCTGGAGAAACTGGCTATCACTCAACCTCCACACTGAATCTTTTGGTTTTCTCCATGACCATCAGTCTGACTTTACAGCATCCAAAGGCACGGAAACTGGTCTTTTGAACACTTGTGAAGACCTGCTCTCAAATCTTGACTCTAACTCCTTATGTCCTCATTCTTCTTGATCTCTCTTCTGCTTTCGATATGGTAAACCACAACATCATGATCTCCCTTCTCTGTGACCTGGGCATCACAGATCAGGTTCTGGCGTGGCTCGCATCCTTTCTCTCTGACGGCCCCCCCAGGTGGAACTTGGATCCTTTCACGCCTCTATCACTCTCTCTACTTGTGGTGTCCCTCAGGGATCTAACCTATCCCCCTGATTCTACAATACCTACATGGCTCCCTTGGCCCACAGGATCTCTACCTTTACCTCTAACCTTTAGTATTATGTGGATGACACAGCTCTCTTTCAGGCTACTGCTCTACTTCCTCGCTCATCCCTGACTGTCTGTCCGCAATTCAATCTTGGTGTGCTGCCAACGATCTATACCTGAACGCCAGTAAGACAGAGATCATCCTCCTTGGGATCTGTGCACCCGCTTTCCCACTCTCACACTGGCTAGCCTCTCTTGGGCCAGCACCATCACTGACCAATGAGGCAAAATATCTAGGGGTTATCTTCAACTCCACTCTCTCCTTCTCTACTCACATCTCTGACATCTCTAAAAAAGCCCACTACCAACTGCACATCCTCAGAGGTATTCTACTTTACCTGACTTTCCCCCAGAGGCTCACCATCTCCAGAGCCCCGGTTCTCTCTAAGCTGGATTACTGCAACAGCCTCTTTCTCAATCTTCCTACTTCTACTCTCCGTCCTCTACAACTCATCAGAACTGAACCGCAAGAATTATCCTTGGCCTCAAGCCCAGGGACTGCATCTCTCTGGTGCTGAAATCCTTCCACTGGCTCCCTGTGGCTGCAAGGATCAAGTTCAAGACCCTATGCATAATCCACAAGGCTTTCTGGGGCCGGGGCCCACACTATCTACAATGCTCTTTTCCTAAATACTCTCCCTCTAGAGCCCTCTGCTCGGCCTCCTCCAACTCTCTGCAGGAGAGCAGTTTTTCCGAAAAGAGGTTTGAGGGTAGATCTTTATCCTCTGCGGGTGCCTCCCTCAGGAGCAGCCTCCCTGCCTCTCTCCATCTTGAGCCGAAGCACCTTAAGTTCTGGGAACTCCTCAAGACCTCTCCCCTGCTAACCTCTTCTCTTCTTCTCTGAACCCTCTTGCCTCCTTCTTCTCCCTAACTCTGTTCAGTTTTTGCTGACTGGTTGCCTGGTTCACCTCCAGAGCCTTACAGGTCCCAGGCTCTCCCCCCAGTCTCTTCACTTGCCTCCGGGCCGCTGCACTATGTTCAGCAGAACTGCACCTTCAGCTTACTCTCCATGAGCGGATCAACCTCTCTGCACTTAACCCAGAACCCTGCTTGACTGGACACACTTGTTCTCCCCTGACCCCTTCCTCGCACCTCTGGATGTACGCATGCATGACTTGAATGTACTAGGACTAGTAGGTTTGTTTGTACTGTTCCCCCCACCAACTTTTTTTTGTCTCCCTCCCTAGCTTGGTCGTGTCTGTAACACTTATGCAATTGTCCAAGGAGAAATGCTGTCAGGCCTAGATTGCTAGTTTCTACTGTTAAATCAGTCAGAAACTTCAAGGCCTAACAATGACATCTATATTCTCTTGCTCCCATACCGCCTTGAAGCGCTTTGAAGAACTCCACCAGTGTATAAGCGCTGTTTAAATAAACAATTACAATTACTGTTTCCACGCCAAGTGACAGAGGCAACATAGCATCTTGTCATTTGCCTTTGTGCGAACAGGACACAGTTGTGTGTTGAAGGTAAGTCTTCATTTAATTCAGGATGTGCATACCTCCAAACACCTGCAACTCCTGTATCCTTGCTCCAACTGCTGGCATTAGAAAACAGTTTTTAACCCCCTTACGTTCTGTATATATAATTTAGTTCTAAATAAAAAATGACAGCATGTTTTTTGACTGGGGGATTAGACAAACGGAATTGTGTCTTTAAAGGATCACTATGGTGTCCCTTCTCAACTAACCACACTTCACTTCAACTCTTCAACCAGGACGGAACCAGTTCTTGATTGGAATGGGTATGTTTAAAGGATGACATGTAATTTGGTGGAGGGGGTCCATAAAGGTGAAGCGTGTGAATGCTATGTATGTCCTCTTTTATTGCCTGGCTGCCAGGCTACCCACTCCCAAGGCCTCATCACATTTTTGTTTGGGCTTGCATTGCATTGATTTACCCTGCATTGCATTGTTATTTTTACACAATTGCAATAATCTTGCAGTGAAATGCAGAGCCTGCAACTGAAACTAATTGGATGTTTCCAAAACACTGTTTAACCAATGACTACTTGTGCCATCCATCAAAATGCCCTGCTCACCTCGAGCAATGCTTATGAAAAGTGATATTGCCTGGCTGTTTTATGGTTAAGCAGGACACATCAACCGACACTTCTGCCCAATATGCACCTTTCAACCTAGTCACTAGGAAACTGCCTCAGCACTTTCAATTTGCATAGGACGTGCATGTTTATCTATCCTAATTCCAAAAGAAACAATTGAACTTCCTGACAGCGAAATAGATGCACGTAAGTGAGCTCGGTGTTCACCGCACTGCCCTCGATTAAGAGAAGAAGGCAACAGCAACTCATAACAAGAGTGGTCCATGCAGATCATGCCCAATAGAGACCAGCATCAGTTCATGCATTTCCTCGTCCCCCATAAAGCTTCAACCAAGCACTTCTGGATGGTCTCGCGATCTTTTAAACGCAGCTGTTACCAGGTCAGCTCTTTCAGACCAAAGCTCTTCCTCATTTGAGATTCTGCTAGTATCCATCTAGCGTGCCTTTGGCTCGAGGCCTATGAGAAATAAAAGTGCCAAATAACGCCACCCAACCTTGAGCATTGCCAGAGCCCAACACATTCCATTTCTCTCCTCAGGGCTAGAAGGATGCACATGGATATTCTTAGTACTGATAGGAGAGGTTCCGCATCACCTCTTTCTAGCTCTGGTGGGAGTCTGTGTGCACAGATTGCGCTCACGTTTGTCACGTGCGCCAACCGTTTCCATGCAGGGGAACTCAGGCATAGTCTGTGCCACCAAATGGGTCATACTAGGTATCAAAGTCATGGAAATGCTAAATAGTTTGGAGCATACATAGCTACCACTGGATGTGCTGGGGGTGCACTAATGGCACGGCCATTGACTAAGCCTCCAAGCAAACAGAAATAAAGCTTAATTCGAGTGACTACTACGCTGATGCTTGATTTACGAAAATGTTTTCAGTGGGACTTTCCCATGTTAAAATATTTTTGTAAAACAGGCCCTGAATGTCATCAGTGGTTCAAATGTGTCTGATACTTCATTGAAACCAGCACACACATCTGAGTCTGGAACAAACATCAATGATGGTGACTTGTTTCACTATGGAATGCAGTGTATCTGGAACTAAAGAATAACATGTGCTCTAGCACCTTGCAGTGTCTCATGTGCTACATGGAATTACCAATAATGATCTCAGACACAAATAACCGGACAGACTCAAAGAATATGGCAAAGTTCTATTATTATCAGCTCGGAATTCAGTAAGGTAATCTGGCCAACAACAAACTGTATTCCACGCACTCACATCTTTGATTAGACAAAGGCTTTATACCTTGATTTACTTCATCTATGAAGTCATCCTATGTGGAAACTGTAAACGCCATTGAAGGGAGGCACTGGTTAAGGGAGCATATGTACCTATATATCATATAAGTATGTATTGTATTACCGGATTCCCCTTATCTGGTAGGCATGCCTTGAACCACCTCTGAATACGTATACTACAGAATACATCAAAATAACAGCAGCGTATTGACCTGTGCAACAATGTGTGGGGTGGAAAGACAGCCTCAGAGTGACAGAGTTGGAGAGGCCATGCTAGGCCCCTATTTTCAGAGTGAAGCTGGCTAGTGTAGAGTTCCATTGAGCTCTCGGGAGGATAGCTCAGCTGAAATGCGCTCGCCTTGGAAGCAAGACAACACAGAGCAACACAGGTTCGATCCCCCGGTCTGCGCTTAGAATCCTCTGGTTATTAAGCGCATTATAAATAACATATCATATCATAAATATAAAAGCCACTACATAACAGTGATTTAGACATAAACTCTAGTGAAATGGCATGAAATTATGTAAAACTGCAGCAGTGCATGTGGAAAGAAAAAAAAACGCATGTGAAACACTGCACATTTGGAAGACATAAAGGAGGAATGATACCTGACATTTAAGAAATAAAGTCAAGTGACAGAATGCGTTTATGAGGAATAAAGAGACTTAATTTCCATCATACAAATGACAGCCTGAAAAGAGAAAGGCCTATTTCGTCTTTTGTAAAAGTGAACACTGATTTTGTTAACTGTGGCCTATCTGTGTGCATAAGAGTAATAATGCATTTGGCATATTTTCCATGCGATCCGGAAATAGTGACTTTCCGGGTCATTCCAACCTTGGAGGACCCGGTAAATCCCCATTCCGGGAACCATTCCCCATTCCCATTCGAGCCCCCAGAGGGCTCAATGGGAATGCGGATGGAGCTAATAACGGTACTGCAATTAGCTGTGAAGTCCCTTAACGGGTCCCATCCATAACGCCTGGTAAAACCAGGCGTTGAGGAAGGGACCCACTAAGGGACCTCGGAATAGGGTGGTAAGCGATTACCGGCACCGGTGATCTTACCGGTGCCGGTAATCCCTTACCACCTACCACGTAATGAGGCCCATTGACATTTCTTTCCCTTACATGAACGTTTCCACACATACTATTTATTTATTTATTTATTTCCCCAGATTTGTATACATTCTTTGTGAGTATGTACTATGTTGCTCCCTTTATATATGTACAATATTCTTCATCCGGGTATCCATACTTCCCTTTCATTCTTCAGATGGTTCCTGAGCTCTGTTACTGTAGATTTCTTTGAATTCCATTTCCCCTAATGTGATTTCACCAAATCAATCTCCCTGAAAATGGTAGGGAAAATGGTATATGTGTAATACACAATAGGTGGGGTGTTGGGTAAGGGTATAAGTTAGGGTAGGGAGGGGTGAGGGTGGGTGTGGGCTGTGGGGGGTTGCCCCCTGCATAAAAAAGTGTTTTTTCAGTGAAATGGATTCGATGCAATCTCCATTAGGAGAAATATATTAGAAGAAATCACATATATCCCCCGAGCTTTACTGTCATTGTGCTCTTCAATCAGTCATAGACCCTCTCTGGGGTGACATCTCTTCAACTGATTTATATGGACTCATTTCTCTTTCGTATGTTCTCCTTTAGGGATGCAGAACCTATAGGTGACATGTGAGATTTTATCAACAATGTCAAAGGCACTGCACGAAGAGGGGAGGAAGTAACCACTGCTAAGCAAGTATCTGAAAACCACGTCTCCAAGAAGAACTCCTTGTTCTTTATGGGGTAAGCCAAACAAGGGGCTTGGGAAAGGCTTCTCTTTAGTTTAGTTTAGTTGTTTTACTACCTCAGATTGTTCCGGATCCCATTCCCACTTGACTCCAGCCTTTAATAAATGAAGCAAGAGTTGAGTAACCTCTGCGTAGTCTTCAATTAACTTTCAGCTATAATTAGTGAGTCCAAGAAGGCTTCTTAGTTCTCTCAGAGCAGTAGGGTCTTTCAATTTCAATAATGCTTCCACCTTTTCTGCTTGGGGACTGAGACACTCAGGCGTGATTTCGTGCCCTAAGAAGTTGACTCGGGTCTTACACCACTGTGCCTTCTGATAGGACAGTTTTGCTCCGGCTTTCTCCAACTGGGTCAGAGCATAGAGTATTTCCGCTATATGTTCCTCCACAGTTCAGCTCTTGATTAAGACATCATCTACATAGGCCAGGTTTCCCCTTTCGCCCAAATCGGGCATGGCCTTATGTAGGAAGATGTTAAATTCATTGCCAGAGTTTATGTATCCAAAGGGGGTTCAGGTCTACATGTTTTGCTGCCCCCCCAAGCTAAAGGCAAGCTTGTGCTGGTCTTCCCTACTCACAGGTACTATCCAGTAACCGTTGGTCAGATCAATGTTGGTACACACCTTTGACCCTTGGATCTGGTCCAATCCCTGATTTATGCATGGAAGAGGCAATCTTGACATTCCGACCCATTTATTTATCTCCTTCAGGTCTGCGCAAAGTCTCCATTGGCCATTTGGTTTGAGTATCCCCAGTACCGATTGTTAAAGGTGCTGTGGATTGGACGAATTATCCCACAGGTTTATACATTTTTAATTATCTCTGTGAGTGACTTCATAGACGTGAGAGTTAACCGGAATTGCTTCACAAATACTGGAGCCACCTCAGGATCTGTGTGTTTGGTGGTTGAATGTATCTCTGTGCATCCACAATCATTTGAATACACTGCAAAGATATCCTGACAATTCAGAAACAACTGTTTCAGCTCCTGTTTTTGTTCCTCAACCTCACAGGCATCAGCGAGATTGATTCCTTCTTCGACTCTCTGCTTAAAGCCTTGAAAGACCTTGGGCATGGCAATTTTGGCAATATCCCCCAGATGGGTGGAGAGATCTCTTGTTATGGTTTTTGCCTGGACGTGAGGTTCTAAGTTCTAAGTTAGGGAGGTAGTCACTGTTACTGTTGAGTCGGAATACACCTCATCCTTCCTGATGTCACAGGTCACCTCTTCCACTCCATAAGGGCAGGAAGAGTACAAGCAATTCGCCCTTTGCCCGGTGAAAATCCTTTCTGAAGGGATACCATCATCTATATGTAAGCCGTCATTTGAAATTTGTCAGATGATCTCATTACCTAAATCAATAGAGTAATGTTGGGTATCAACTGCCATTCCAATAAAGGTGTCTGCACCAAAAGTGATACTTAGAGGGTTGCTGTTATCCACCAATATTCGAATAGTGTCGTGTACTAGGTCACCTAGAGGTTTCGGATGTAAATACAAACCTTGTTGTTAGAGATGATAATCCAAATGTATGTAGGCGTCCTTGTTTTTGAGGTTCAGTCCTCACTTAATTTTTAGGGGAATTGTAAATTGTCGCACCTGTCCTGGGATGGTAACCTCTTCTTTCACTTGAACTTCAACCGCATAAGGCGGTTATTGAGCTGAGCAGAATGCTTTCTCAGTGTTGTCGATGCCCATGGGGTTACCCCCCAGTCGGGACCAAGTAAAAGGGAGAGGTGACATCTCTCACAACCCGTTTAAATGTGGGAATGGCCTGATCTTTTGAAAGTTTCCTAAATAATGCTTCACTGATGAAGCTTCTTCTGCTATCCAGTCATACACTGGTGAGAACAGGCTCTCCCCTGCTTATTTATTTGAAAGAGGAAAAACAGCTCTTCACCCTTTATCTGGATTTCGGTCAAATTTTGAGCTGGTTTTTCATCCTCTTCTGTCATGGGATTTGGTTTTCCGCTGATTGTGGATTGGTATAAAGCTTCAGAGTATTTCCTTCCAGTGTGAAATGTCACTTAAAATTGGGATGGAGGTTGATTTTCAAGAATGGAGAAGGCTTCCCATCACCAGTTTGTTCTCCTACATAGATAACAGTGATGTCTGGGACTTGATTGTTGCCATTAATAAAGTTGTTGCTCCACAATTTCCAATTGTGCCTGATGTGACGACAATCTTAACCATGATTCCAGCTACAGCTACTTACTTTAGTGTTGTGGATCTAAAGAATGCTTTCTTTAGTATTCCTATACACAAGGATAGTAGATACTTGTTCGCGTTCACCTTAGGGGGATGCTCGTTCACATTTGCTCGTGCACCTCAAGGGTACACAGAGAGTCCTAGCATCTATAGTAGGGCTTTGAAAGAAAAGCTTGATACCCTTGAATTGCCCTCTACTTGTACATTGCTTCAGTATGTTGATGACTTGCTTTTAGCTGCTGATTCTGAGAGCGCCTGTAAGGAGGGCACTTTGTTATTGCTTATTCATCTAGCTAAGCATGGTCACAAAGCTTTGCTTAAAAAGTTTCAATATTGTTGCCAGGAGGTCGCCTATTTAGGCTATCTCCTGTCAAAGGAGGGAAGAAGATTGACACCTGAATGTATAAAACACATTTCTGGCATGTCTGTCCCAAATACACAGAAGGAAGTTAGAGCCTTGAATGGTATGGCTTCTTACTGTAGGTTGTGGATCCCAAATTTTTCACTAGTAATCAAACCGATGTTGGCTTTGACAAAGAAGGGCATTTCTTCGCCATTGCTGTGGAACGCGGAACACCAGCAATCGTTTGACTTGCTCAAGACTGCATTATGCTCTGCACCAGTTTTGGACACATCAAAGGCCTTTGTGTTGTTTGTGCATGAATGTGATGGATGTGCTTTGGCTGCATTAACACAGGAACATGGAGGGAAGAATAGGCCGTGCGGTTACTTTTCTTCCGTCCTTGATCCTGTAGCATGCGCTTTGCCAAGATGTTTGCGAGCTGTCGCTGCTTATGCTGCATCTGTAAAACAGAGTGAGGGAATGGTCCTAGGCCATAATCTAACCCTGATGGTGCCTCACTCTATAGATGTTCTACTGAACCGAACCCAAACGCAACACCTCACTTCTGCACGGTTGACGAGATATGAATTGATCTTGTTTGCTCCTCACATCCAAATTAAGAGGTGTTGTGTTCTTAATCCGGCTGAACTCCTACCTTTCCCACAAGATACTACTTGCGGCGATGAAGAGTCACATGACTGTCTGTATACTACCGAACAAGAGACAAAGGGTAGAATTGATTTGAAAGACACTCCATTGGATAATCCGCAAGGAGAGCTGTTCTGTCATGGCTT
Organism: Ambystoma mexicanum; assembly: GCF_040938575.1. Taxonomy (NCBI): domain Eukaryota; kingdom Metazoa; phylum Chordata; class Amphibia; order Caudata; family Ambystomatidae; genus Ambystoma; species Ambystoma mexicanum. The sequence continues at coordinate 669,205,134 of NC_090926.1, read as the reverse complement.
CTGCTTTAAACGTCCGGATGGTACATCCACAGCTGCTTATGCAATCACCACATTAAGCACGGTTGTGGAAACCAACAGAATCATGCATAACTCTGCGCAGGCCGCAGAGATTTTAGCATTGACCGGAGCTTGTGAACTTTCCACAGGGCTTGCAGTAAACATATATACTGATAGTCAGTATGCCTTTGGGGTGGTTCACAACTTTGGGAGACTTTGGTCAGAGAGAGGGTTCTTAACTTCTCATGGCACTAAGATCCAACATGGCTCCCTAATAGTACAACTACTCTCAGCGCTTGCGCTCCCTACTCAGTTAGCCGTCATGAAATGTGCAGCACATCGAAAGATTACAGATGACATAGGAAAAGGGAATGCTTTCGCTCATCAGATAGCTAGACAAACTGCTACCGATCTCTGTACGGAGATGTATGTTTCGAGGGAGACTGTAAATGCTTATGCAATGGATGAGGGTGTTGGGTCTGTATGGGATATCCAAGCTGATGCCACGTTAGAAGAATCCGAGAGGTGGGCTGAAGGCTTGGGGAAACTTGATGATGACGGGTGTTGGGTGGACATAGTTGAAGGGAAATGGCTACTCCCTGACGCGTATGTAATGATGATGGTCATCATGGCCCATGGTCCTACGCATGTATGTGCCCAGAAAGTAACGAAAATGTTAGAGAAAGTTTGGGTAAATGACAAGATTTCGAAAACTGCCAACGCTATGTCCAGGATTGCATGATTTGCCTACAACACAATGTGGGAAAGGGGACAGCAACTCCAAGGGGAAGTTTTGGGCCACCCTCTGTCCCCTTTGAAGTTATCCACTTTGATTTTATTGAAATGGAACGATGCAACAATAAGAAGTACGTACTAGTGGTCATCTGTGCTTTTAGTAAATGGGTTGAGGCTTTCCCTGTCCAAGATGCTACAGCCATGACTACTGCAAAAACCATGTTAAAGGAGTACTTCCCACGGTTTGGGCTGCCAAGAGTCATCTGATCGGACAATGGTCCACATTTTGTCGCTTCTGTAATTCTGCAGATATGTGCGGCATTACAGATCGACAAACCGTTCCATTCAGCCAGACACGCTCAGAGTGCCAGACTAGTGGAAAGACACAATGGTATCATCAAGAACAAGCTCGCTAAGACGTGTGCTGGCACTAAATTAAAATGGCCGGACACCTTACCGATCATGTTATTATCTATGCGTACAACCGCTCAAACTAAGACTGGGCTCTCTCCATTTGAGGTGGTAATGGGGAGACCTGCCAATATTTGGAACCTTCCTAAATGTAGCTCTTTAAGAAACATTGAAAATGTATTACTTTCAGATTATTGCAGCCAATTGACTAAAAACCTGTATTTGATTTATCATCAGGTACGAGAGGCTTTACCTGTGCGATACGAGGGCCTGGGCCACAGCATACTGCCTGGAAGCTGGGTGCTCATCAAGGCATTTGAACGCTCTTCCTGCCTTGCACCTCACTGGTGGGGCCTGTTCCAGGTCCTGTTGGTCACCCAAACAGCGGTGCGGGTTTCAGGAAGAAAGTATTGGATCCACGCGTCACACGTCAAGAAACTTCCTCACCCAGTGCCACGTGATACAGAAGAAACAGAACCCCTCGCTAACGCTGCAACCAACGATCCCAAAGCAGTAAATAGCGCCGAGAGTGTGTCGGAGAATCTTTCTAAGCCCGTGAGGCTTGGGGAAGCAGCCATTTTGTCTCCACACTCGCCAAAAGTTTTGCATCCGGAAACTGCTGTTTCAAATTCGGCATCTTCACTTGTCTCTGATACGTTGCTTCCAACGGGAAGTGACAACACATTGTTTCCGGATCAATCAGTACCAGGAAAAGCAAGGTACAATCTGCTTCCAAGAAAATAGACTTACGGCACGGTTTGGCTGTGCATTCGAAGAAGGAAAGGATTATCGAGGGCTTGTTTTTGCCCAAATTTGAGAAAGGGGATTCTGTTGGCTAGGGTTGTGGAAGGAGTCGCGCGGCCGGGAGGTCGCCAGCAACGAACATTGGGGGCTTCCGTTTGAAGAATACAATGCCTGCCACCGCTACCACTCGTATGGGACTTGTAAATGATTGTGTGACCAACCGGGACAATGGACAATGCACCTGGGCCCCGAAAACGTATTACTGTGTCTTTATAATGATATTTGGTTTTATAATAGTCACTGTCTTAGGTTTATGGTACCTCGAGGAAACTCATCCTTTAGAGTCCTTGTTTCCGACTGAAAATGTACCTACTGTTCCTACTCCCTTCGTACATTCACATACTCTGTCCCCTAGGGACTCCCAGCATAGACAAAGGTACCACAATAATACTCTGCTACTTATCATGAATGCTACGCATGCCATTTTTAATAAGTCTAACTGTTGGGTCTGCTCACATTTACCGCAACACGGGGATAAGGGGCTAGGTTGGTATATTCATCCTTTACCTTTGACAACTGCTTGTTATACTTCTCTTAGAGCACTGTTCTTTGGCCGTTGGAACGATAGCATCTCGGAGAACTTTGATGGCACTAATTTAAATAGCTTTGAGAAACGTGTTCTGACTCCCCTGGGATGCTCGCTTTTCGCAAATAGGCGTAAGCCCAACGTTGATTCTATTAGGCCTTTTGATAGACTGTCTCATCCTTTCCAATCTTTGATTTCTTTTAAAATTGCTCCGATAGGCAATAAGGATGCCATGCCTCCTTCTTACACTGTTAACCATAGCCCCGATTCAGTTTCTTTTTGCATACAGAGGAATGGTACTCAGTCAATGGGAGATTTCAAAGGTTGTGCCAACGTTGCAAATTTGACTGAGGAAGACAGACCTTGGGATTGACAGGGAACCTGTTATTTAGGGATCCTGTTACCTGGGGTGTTCATAGCTAGTACAATAGAAGTTTCAAAGGCTCATCCACGGCGGGACGAGAACGGTTACACTCCAGCACAAATCTTGGGAGATATAGCAAAATCAGTTGTGCCATTTTGGGGGCAGATAGTGAATTCCGAAGATATCAGAAGACTAGCGAGAGTACTGAAGAGAACCATCAACCGGACCACGGACATACATAATATGACATTAGAACAGAAAGCGATAAGATTAGTAGCGCTTCAGAACCGAATGCATTAGATGTCTGGAGTGTGTAAATTAGTGGGGTCTGCTTGCTGTGTTTTTGTGCCAGATTCCTCCCCAACTATCTTCAAGGCAATACAGAATCTACACGTCCTTAGTTCAGAAGTGCATGTTCCTGAGGGAAAATGGGATCTTAGCGCTTGGTTCTGGGACTTGTTGCGATCTTGGGGTTGGAAGGTACTTTCGGTCTTACTGATCATTTTGGGAATTATGTTCCTTTGTTGTTGTATCCAGTGTCTACCTAGTATATGTTCGATGCTAGGTGGATGTTGCACACAAGCGGTAGGTACGATGGGACATAAAGTGTATGCCCCAGATAAAACTTCCAAGGAATATGTGTTAAAAGAAATTTTAGCGAATGACCTGATGGCAATAGATATTTCTGACAGCGATTCAGGTTGCATGGACGATGAGACATGGAGTTATTTGCAAGGAGATCCGAAATAGTTTAGCTCTTGGCATAGGCCAAAAGGAGGGTTTGTCAAATGAGAAATTATATTGTGCCTCCTATTGCAATGAATATATGTATATTGGTCTACGCCAAGCTGCTTGTGAGTCACTTGCGAAGAAATCCTGACCTTAAAATCAATGTAAGCCGCCATTTTAGGTCAATCCGCCATTTTAGGTCCGCTTTGTAAAGTCACCCTGTGAGTTAAAATGGTGGACAATGTCATTTCGAAATACAACATGGCCATCTTGACCTCTGTGTGTAGCTAATATGTAACTTGCCTGCAGGCCACTTGTTGAGGTTGTGAACTGAGACCTCGTCCTTCGTTGACCTGTGTGTAAAGGATTACTCGCGTCAATGAAATTAATCCATGAGCATATGTTAAGAACAATGTATTCAAATATTGAACTAAGAACATTTGTTTAACTACATTGTATTAATGTATGATAAGACCTGCATGGGAAATCCCAAAATACACAGTTGCCGTGTAGGTGTTACGCTCAACTGGCTCCCACAGGGGCGTCGATCGGACCCGGACAGCTGTGACCTCCTCCAACGTGAAGCGTAGTGCCGAGATGACAGACTGGACTGGACCGCCTAACCTCGTCTGCTTGACCCGTAGAAGTATTCTCCTGCAAGTGGAGAAAGGGATTTAGCCACCCGTTGATTCTAGTAATGGCACCCCACTGTTCTCCTGACTAATCACCACCGATTCACTTTCAGTAAGCTCACCTTATGTTTGTAAATGATGAGCTCTCCATCCTGCGTGGAATGCAGGGGCGTGTAGATACCACAACCTAGTGGTATGGCAATAGTTTGTTGAGCCATGATCTAAAGCAGATATTGTTGATACCAGTTACTTCACTGGTTTGAAGGTGTTGGAAGAGTTCCGGATGAATATTGACTCTGAAGTTCCAGCCGAGAACCCGTAAGTATAAAGTTCAAAGAGTTCAATATGTCCGATGTTCACTCTTGTACATTCTTTTCTTGTGTTGCAGCTGGGTCCAAGGAAACATTATCTGGTGGCAGCTGATGGTGTTCAAGTAAGAGTCTGTATTACCCAACACTGTCTGGCAAAAGATGCGTGTGTTTAAATTGCTGGTTTCTCTCTCCTTACAGGTGCGGCGTAAGAAGTTGCGGTTTGTTACAGAATAATGCCTCTGGTTGTTAATCAGGTAAGTCTATGGTGGAGAGGTTGTATTTGTTGGCTTATTCGGCTCACCTTATGTTTCTTTTGTCCCCTATATGGTGGAATTGGGCGGAGAAAATGATGGAGGCTGCGACGGATCGAAAAATGCTGTGAGGACTGGTGAGTATGGCGCAGCGCTGCAGCTGGCGATGCAACGCGTGTAGAATAATGTCCTTTTCAAGTTCGAAGACGTGATGGATCCGGAATTCAGGTAAGGATTGAAATAATATCTGTTTTCTAACCTTTACTTCTCCTTACTTCTATTGCTAGGAACTCTGGATTTGAGACGGGCGTGGCTGAAGACTGGATGCTGACTGCAGGCACGGTGAGCGTTACGCTGCTGGATGCAGAATAACGTGAATCATGTGCTGCTGTTCGGGCGTGGTTTAAATAGCCTCCAAAGTAGTTCCAGGTAAGAAGTCCCTAGAACCACACCCAAGTAAAAAATAGTCGCTGTCGTAAAATAGTCCCATCCAGGCCTCACATTGGCTTGGATTCATTTGCAGCATGGTCTGCATGAGGAAAGTAAAGACTATGAGCCTGGCGCCTATGGCGCCAGGACTGATTTCTATTATGAGCCTGGCGCCTAATGCGCCAGGACTGAACCCAGACAGCCCCCAGCTGGGGCTGCTGAGGTTTTATTAAATATATGGATGCCTGCTCCTGGGGCTGATGGGCTTGATCCGGATGCCCGGGGATAGACATCATGACAGCACTCCCCTGCAAGGCCCCTCATAAAGTTACTCTTCCCCTTGGTCCTGGTTTGTCTGGGAAGTTCCGATGGAATTTCTTCACCAACCGAGGTGCATGAATGTGGTCACTAGGCTCCCATGACCTTTCTTGTGGTCCGTAACCCTTCCAGTCAATTAAATAAAAAAGTCTTGATTTAACCATCTTAGAGTCCAGAATATTCTTTACCTCGAATTCAGATCCTCCATCTATTAGGATGGGGTCAGGTGGTTTGGTTAATCTTGTCCCAGGTTGAACTGGTTTTAGAAGTGAAACATGAAAGACAGGATGAATCCGCATACTAGAGGGTAATTCCAATTTGACGGCCACCGGGTTGATAATGGCCTTAATGGTGTAAGGTCCCAAATATCTAGTAGTGAAATTTCGAGTTCCCTTTAGAGGTATGTGTTTTGTAGCCAGCCAAACTTGATCTCCAATCTGGTATTGTGGAGTTTCACTTCTATGTCGATCAGCATTTTTCTTGTATTTCTCCTTTGCTTGTTTTAAGTGTTCTATTGCTTCCTTAAAGGCTTGTGTAATAGTAGAGTGCAGATGAGTCACTGAAGGCATTTCTAAGTGTTGAGGCAAATGGAGTTCTGAGGTTCGAGGATGATGTCCATATATGGTATAAAAGGGGCTTTGTCCGGTTCCTAAATGTACGGAGTTATTGTATGCGTATTCGGAAATCCATAAAATATCTTTCCAATTGCTTTCGGTTTGGTGTAGCATACAACATAGGTATTGTTCAAGAGTCTGGTTGGTCCTCTCCGTCTGACCATCAGTTTGGGGGTGGTGACTGGTTGATAGCCTTACGTCGATCTGTGACAATTGACAGCATTTCTTCCAAAATTGCAAAATGAATTGACTACCTCGGTCAGAGACCAATATGGAAGGAAATCCATGGATTCGAACAATGTTTTCGAGAAAGTCCTAGGCCAAAATCGAAGCGGAAGGTAATCCTTTTAAAGGAATAAAGTGGGCCATTTTGGAAAAAAGATCCACAATAACTAGAATGGTGTTAAATCCATTACACAGAGGTAGATCTGTAATGAAGTCTAAAGACAAGGTGTGCCATGGTGTAGGTGGAATATCCAAAGGTTGTAAAAGGCCACCTGGTTTTTTCTTCTGACTTTTGTTTTGGGTGCAGATGCCACAAGACATCACAAATGACTTTATGTCCTTTCGCCAGGTGGGCCACCAGAATTGTCTTTTAATTTTAGCTTCAGTTTTTGCGATACCTGGGTGTCCTTCCATAAGGGTGTCATGATAATTGGAGATGACTAGTTCTTGTAGTTCCTTGTGTGGTAGAAATAGACGTCCTTGATAGTAAGGCAGGCCATTGATGACTGAATAATCTTGGCCTTTCCTTACCCAGTCCTGCAGGGCTGCTGGATCGAAAAGTTGTTGGATTTTTAAGTGAATGTCTTCTAGAGTCTGTAGAGTAGTTATGCCAAGAATTCTTTGTTCTGAAATTATAGGCACCGGTTCCGGGTTCGAATATACTTCTCCCATCCCTATTCGGGATAGGGCATCTGCCTTGCCGTTTTTACAACCTGGTCGATAAGTGATCACGAAATCGAATTCGGCAAAGAATAATGCCCACCGAAGTTGACGAGATGATTGGGCCTTGGCTGTTTTCAAATACTGCAGATTCCTGTGATCGGTGATTACACTGATGGTATGCCTGGCACCGAGAAGATAATGCAGCCAAGCCTTGAAGGCGGACTTGATAGCTAGTAACTCCTTATCAGTAACCGCATAGTTTAATTCGGGTGCTTAGAACTTTCTTGACCAGAATGCTACTGGATGAAGTTGACCGGTTTCGGGATCCTTCTGGGACAGGACAGCTCCCATGGCTAAACTGCATCGGTTTCAACTATTTATGGAAGCTCAGGGCGTGGATGCTTTAAGACAGGTGCAGACGTGAATCTCGATTTTAGCTCTTGGAAGGCTCTTTCAGCCTCTTCAGTCCACAAAAAACATTTGTTTTTTCGCAAAAGTGCTGTGATGGGGTGTACAATATGTGAGAATTCAGGAATAAATCTGCGATAGAAATTAGCAAATCCAAGCATGCTTTGTACCCCTTTAACTGAACTGGGTGATGGCCACTTCAGGATTGCGTCCACCTTTCGAGAGTCCATTCAAACTCCTTTTGGAGTCAGGATAAATCCCAGGAATTCAACTTCTGTAGAATGAAAAACACATTTCTCCAATTGTGCGTATAACTTGTGCTGGCGTAGTTTCTCAAGGACTGCACGAACGTGCTTCACATGGTCTGATTCTGAGGAGGAGTACACTAGAATATCGTCTATGTATACGACAACACAGACGTCTATGAGTTCACGAAGGACATCGTTCATAAAATACTGGAAGGCTGCTGGTGCATTGCACAACCCAAAGGGCATCACCTGGTATTCGAATAACCCGTACTTGGTGCGAAAGGCAGTCTTCCATTCATCACCTTTCTTTACACATACCAGATGATATGCGCCTCAGAGGTCTAACTTAGTGTAGATACAAGCATCCTTTACTTGGTCTAGTAATTCGGGGATCAGAGGCAAAGGGTATCGTTTTTTTACCGTAATCTGATTTAATGCGCGGTAGTCTATGAACATTCTAAGGTCACCTTCCTTTTTAGGTACGAAGAATAGAGCTGAGTATGCAGGAGATTTGGATGGACGAATGAAGCCATTAGCAAGGTATTGGTCCAGATATTGTCGTAAGTGAAGATTTTCAAGTTCCGTAAGGGTGTAGACTCTACTGCATGGAGGTTGTGCACCGGGTACTAGGTCGATTTGACAATCGTATGATCTAGGAGGTGGTAAGGTATTTGCCTGTTCTTTTTGAAAAACATCTTGAAATTCTTGATATTCCTGAGGTAACTACACAACTGGATTAGTAACGGTGGCCAGGCTTTTGTTCAAGGTTTTTTCCAGGTAACAGGTGTGTGCACAATCTGGGAAGGTCACTCTCTTCTCTCGCCAATCAATACAAGGATTATGTGTTTCCAACCATGGCATACCCAGAATTATTTGGAATTACGGGGCCTTGATTAAATCAAACACAATAGTTTCTCGATGCCCATCTTGACCCAACAGTGTCAGCTCAGTAGTGGAATGAGTTACAGGCCCAGAGGAAATTTCAGTTCCATCGACTGTGGTGATGACATCCGAAGCGGTCTTTTTGCAAAGGGGTAGATTCATCCCTGAGGCCAATTCGTGGTCCATGTAGTTTCCTACGGCCCCGCTTTCAATGTATGACCTTACTGCGTGCATACGTGATGGCTGCCTTGGATCAATTAGGACCATTGGTATAATTAGGTGGGAGGTCTGAGTGTCCTTCTTTAAGCTCGGCAAGCGGACCTCTAAGCTTGTCGGGCGTGGTCGTTTCCCGAATCAGGCTCTATTTGACTTTTGTCAGCAACTCCTACTACTTTCTTGGGTGGTTTTATAGGGCAATCCCATAGAAAATGTCCTGCGGTTCCACAGTACAGACACAATTGCATCTGCCGTCTCTTTTTTCTTTCCTTTTGAGTTAAGGGTCCTTTGGGGGTAACATTGGGTTTAACCCATACCCGACTCTCGAACTTAGCTCGATCAGCCTTTCTATTCTGAAGTCTGTGGTCTAACTGGACCACTAAATCTATATATTCTGCGCAATCCTGAGGTGGGTTCACAACTTGAGCCAAAACATCTTTGAGTTCTCCCCGAAGCCCACGATGAAATAATGTAATTCGTTCCTCCTCAGGCCATCTGGTTTCCACCACCAACCTATTGAAGGTTGCGATATAGGTTAGCAGATCCTGATTACCCTGTCATAGGGATAAAAGTTTGTTATCATGGGCCTGTCCCTGTGAATGTCTGGCGAACAGTCTTTCCATGCTTCTTTGAAAACCCTGAAAATTCCGAAGAAGAGGGTCATCCTGGTTGACTAGTGGAATTGACCAGTCAGCTGGGCTGCCACTAAGATATGATAGTACAAAGGCTACTTTGGCTTGGTCATTTGGAAAAGCTCCAGGTCTGCATAAAAAGTGTAAGCGGCATTGATTCATAAAAACTGCAAACCTTTTTGAGTCCCCAGCAAAGCGTTCGGGTGGAGCCAAAGGAATAGCCCCTGGTAGGATTACTTACACAGGATTGCTCGAAGAAACAGGAGCTGGGTTTCCCCCGAGTCCAGGTTGGGGTGTTTGCCCAGCTTGATTTTGCAGCAGTTGTCTAGCAAGATCATCTGTGCGTTCCTTTGACACAATCAGTTCTCTCCTGAGGGCATTAGTCTCTTGGCGCGCAGAGTGCACTTCCACCCTAAATTCCCCTAATAATTGGGCTAGTTGGTCTGTTTTGGAGGTTTCCATAACGCCCGGGTGGGGATTTGTAGATAGGCTTTGCGTTCTGTTACGCTCACCTGGCTCCCACAGGGGCGTCGATCGTACCCGGACAGCTGCGACCTCCTCCAATGTGAAGCGTAGTGCAGAGATGACAGACTGGACTGGACCGCCTAACCTCGTCTGCTTGACCCGTAGAAGTATTCTCCTGCAAGTGGAGAAAGGGATTTAGCCACCCGTGGATACTAGTAATGGCTCCCCACTGTTCTCCCCACTAATCACCACCGATTCACTTTCAGTAAGCTCACCTTATGTTTTTAAATGATGAGCTCTCCATCCTGCGTTTAATGCAGGGGCGTGTAGATACCAGTTACTTCACTGGTTTGAAGGTGTTGGAAGAGTTCCGTATGAATATTGACTCTGAAGTTCCAGCCGAGAACCCGTAAGTATAAAGTTCAAAGAGTTCAATATGTCCGATGTTCACTCTTGTACATTCCTTTCTTGTGTTGCAGCTGGGTCCAAGGGAAGATTATCTTGTGGCAGCTGATGGTGTTCAAGTAAGAGTCTGTATTACCCAACACTGTCCGGCAAAAGATGCGTGTGTTTAAATTACTGGTCTCTCTCCTTACAGGTGCGGCGTAAGAAGTTGCGGTTTGTTACAGAATAATGCCTCTGGTTGTTAATCAGGTAAGTCTATGGTGGAGAGGTTGTATTTGTTGGCTTTTTCGGCTCACCTTATGTTTCTTTTGTCCCCTATATGGTGGAATTCGGCGGAGAAAATGATGGAGGCTGCGACGGATCGAAAAATGCTGTGAGGACTGGTAAGTATGGCGCAGCGCTGCAGCTGGCGATGCAACGCGTGTAGGATAATGTCCTTTTCAAGTTCGAAGACGTGATGGATCCGGAATTCAGGTAAGGATTGAAATAATATCTGTTTTCTAACCTTTCCTTCTCCTTTCTTCTATTGCTAGGAGCTCTGGATTCGAGACGGCGTGGCTGAAGACTGGATTCTGACTGCAGGCACGGTGAGCGTTACGCTGCTGGATGCAGAATAACGCGAATCATGTGCTGCTGTTCGGGCGTGGTTTAAATAGCCTTCAAAGTAGTTCCAGGTAAGAAGTCCCTAGAACCACACCCAAGTAAAAAATAGTCGCTGTCGTAAAATAGTCCCATCCAGGCCTCACATTGGCTTGGATTCATTTGCAGCATGGTTTGCATGAGGAAAGTAAAGACTATGAGCCTGGCGCCTATGGCGCCAGGACTGATTTGTATTATGAGCCTGGCGCCTATGGCGCCAGGACTGAACCCAGACAACCCCCAGCCGGGGCTGCTGGGGTTTTATTAAATATCTGGATGCCGGCTCCCGGGGCTGATGGGCTTGATCCGGATGCCCGGGGGTAGGCATCATGACAGTAGGCTTGTTGACGTATGTATTAAAGGCAAACTAGTTACATGTGGATATGCGAACTCGGCATGAACCCTAGATCAGTGATGTATTAGAGGAATATTAACCCGAAGTAGGGTTGGACATCGTGTTCGCAAATAGTATAAAAGAACAACAAATTCTAATGTACAGCGTCTCTCACTGAATACACCGAACCATGCTGGAGTTCGCTGTGTTGCACTGAGGGCCGATAGCTATCTGATTTTCCTCTGTTCTTTGTAACTGAATTCAGTATAAATTAAAGTACTTTGTATGTTCCTTTGTAACCCGTGTTTGGTGTATTTCCTTTTGGGGTACTCAGCCTCGATATTTTGATTTTGTTTTCACAATATGTCCCAGTGAGCTCATCCTGGACTCCTACTGAAGGGGATAAGAAGCCCATCGGGACCAAATATTGTATGATGGATACAACATGAGTTATGAGAAAAGTTATGAAAACAGCCTTCCCATAATTCCAAGGGAATAGAAATGTTTGTGATGATAGGTTATGGAAGTAAGGATGGAATCAGAAAGGGGCAGATTTGTGACTATTTTGTCTCAGGAGCAAATCGCTAAAAAAAACATAGCTCTGCACAGGAAGGGCATGCTGAAAACAAATGTGTATTTTCTGACTCACCATAAAATATAGAATTCAAAAATATATATGTCCCAGCAATTATCTGAGCTAGCTGTTATTTTGTTAGATTTTAAGGACAATGAAGAAGTTAAACTGACTTGTCATTTTGGGATGTTGAATCTTTCTCCTCCCTCAGCCTACATCATTCACACTCCCTAACTCCTTGTCCTTTTAGCAGCAGTGGGCATATTGGGGGGAGGGAGAGGGAGAGAGCCGGCCAATCCATAGTGTGGGAAGGGTTATAATAATGGAGTGTCACAAGCCCTATAAGAGATCAGCTTTCTATCTGAGAAGGACTGACTTGCTGATCTTTCTTTGACTTGTTGACTCTTGGGACCTTCCTTTGGACTTTTTATGTGTCCCTTTACTTTCCCACTCTATTGTTGGTTGTAGTCTGCTTCTGGACTCTTGCAAAGAAATAGCAGAGGGACAGGAAGAGCTACCAAGGCCTTAAAAATTGCTGGGGAGATTGAGACTGTGAAATCTAGAAGCTAGCTGGGCCTGTCATTTAAGGAGCCCGAGGAAGTCTGGGTTCTGGGACTAAACTTGACTGAAGCCTGTGGTCAGATTTGTGCTGCCCTCAGTGTTGTTTCCCTGGATGCCCCATAATCAAAGCCTTCCATGTAATTTGATGAATCTAAATGCCAAGAAGTGTGTGGGGGAAATCTGCCAGCCTTAATCTCCATCTCGCATAGCACTTGGCACATGTTGTTAAATCTAATTCATATTAATTCCACTATAAAAAAATTACCCTATCTATTTAAATTTAATTGTGTTGGGAACAGCCTGCCTTATTACTTTGTGGGGAGGGGGGAAGCTGTGTAGATCCTTAGTGCATTGAATTGAAGTTAAATTAATTCATTACCATATAGAAAATCATGGGTTGAGTGTTGTTAGAGTTCGAAACTAACAAAGTTCATGCCTAGTGTGTTAGAGCCGGTATAGGCAATAAAGTACTTGGGTGACTCTACCTTTCCTTCTATACCGAAAGGGGGTGTCCATAATCCCAAAATATGTAACCTTAAAACACTGCTATTCAAGTGAATGTAGATTGTGCAAAAAAAATGAAATTTCCCTTTTATTTACTTGCATCCCAAAATGATTTTCCCAAAGACCTGCATTTCATGCAAATAAAAGCCCAAAACGAAGTTCCCATTGAGTTCCTTTCCTGACTTAACATTTCATGCAAATAAAAAGTCCAAAATGATTTTCCCATTGAGTTCCTTTCCTGACTTTGCCTTTCATGCAAATAAAAAGCCCGACACGATTTTCCAATTAAGTTCCTTTATTGACTTTGCCTTTCAAATAAAAACCCAAAACAATGCTGCAACTGTATTCCCACTACCTGTACCTTGCCTTCAGATCAGAGGGGTCATATCTAATTGATGCCTGGACGGTGGATGTTGCTGGGGGAAATTGGTATTGTGCCAAACACTAAGAAATCACTGTGTCTTTTGTATATTTCCTATTGTTTCATTTGCAAGAAATCTGATGTAAAGTGATATCTCTAAATTGTACCTGTGTGTGGCAGTATCTTTAGGCTCATTAGAAATATAAGTCAGTGAATTGGTGCAAGAACTTTGAATTTGTGATATTGTGTAGTGCCACAGGGTTGGTGGCTAATGTTTTGGTTGTTATTATATTTTGTCAAACCTTAAATAAATATATATTCTTATTATATACCAGCCTCATTCCTAGCTCATTGGTGGTACAGACATGAATTAAGTTGGAGGCCTCACTAAATTTTAATCTGTATAAGCGCTTTGGGTGCATGCCACCTTGCCTGGGGGAAAGGAACTCCCTGAGTTGAGAGTGACTGCCTAATATATTGTAACAACTGTATAGTATGTTGCTACGTAGACCATATGATTGGTTGGCATTCTCTCCCAACCTTGCGCTTTCGGCTCGTTAGCAGCACATAATCAAAACAAAACCCACTTACCCAATTAGTCCATTATCTCTCATTGGTTAGGACCCATACAAGGCTTCTTCTTTATAGTTGACATTGCAGCCTGTTCTCTGTTCTGGGAATTTTAAGGGAGTGTAGGGACACCATTATCTTTGTCTCAATGAACAAACGTTGTTTTCAACTTCTGAATCACGTGTGAGTAGACCACGATTTTGTCCATTTCAACCTTTTATTTACTGCCATTTGATGCAGTTATGCTGGGTGTCATTACTCCTCTCGGCCTCTGGAGACTTGCTCACTCTAGCTTGCATATGCTTTTCACATCTGTGATTGTCCAATACGTGGAACATGAAGATGTTTTCTTCTTTGCTTAATCTAAGAGAATGATGTCTTACGTTCATGGCTTATCCTCTTGACTTCCTTTATGCTTTGAAATTATTTCGTAAAGTAGTATTCTTGTACCGAGACCAATAGACTCCTCTTTGTTCCTCACACAAAGCTGTTTTTTCCAGCGTCTCCTGACTCTGCAGCCTTGGTCTGTCTATGGGGGTCATTACGACCCAGGCGCTAATTGCGCCAACATTACCACCATGGTGTAAACTATGTTTACACCATGGTGGATGGCGGATTTACCGCCCCATTCCAAGGTGAGTGGGGCGGTAAATCCCCATTTCCCATTTTCCCTTCCCCATTCCCATTTTTGCCCCATAGGGCATAATGGGAGTGAGGAAGGCGCTAATTACGCCACCGTAAATTACGGTGGCGTAATTAGCATCATGGCAGGTTAGCGCCATGGATTTTAACGGCTGCTAAAAGCAGCCGTTAAAATCAGAATCAGGCGTTAAGGGTTAACGACGGCGTTAACCCTTAACGCCTGGGTCGTAATGAGGCCCTATGAGTTAGCTTAATTGGTTTCATCCATCTTTTTATCATGGCCGCCTTAACCACGTTATGTTTTCTTCTGCAGCAAGCTTCTATGGGCCTCATTATGACCCTGGTGGTCCCGTAATGAAGGGTGCCTGTACGGGACCGGCACCCTTCATTACGGGAGCGCCTATTACGAGGTTCCCTTTGCGGGACCCGAAACAGACATCTGGTAAAACCAGACGTCCTTTCCGGGTCCCGCGAGGGAAACAGGAGCTAATAACGGGCCATTATTAATGTGCCCATTATTAGCTCCCTCCCCATTCCCATTGAGCCCTATGGGGGCTCAAATGGGAATGGGGAATGGTTCCTTCAAGGAGGAATTACCGGGTCCTCCAATGTTGGAATGAGCCGGTTATTCCTTATTGAAGGAACCCGGTATTGGAGCCCGGTATGGAGGCAGCTATGGCGCTAATAGCACCATGGCTACCTTCATACTCATAATGAGGCCCTATATCCATTGATTACCTTGCATTTCTACGAATATACATTCACTTGATCTCTCCTTACTTATTTCTTTGCCGCTTATTATTTCTTCATACTTGATTACATGTTTCTCTTATTACTGCAGTTATATTGTTATCCTTTAAGTATTTGCATATCATTTCAGTGTGTATTCGTGTCTTCCTTTCATGACGTTGCTCTGCCCTTGTCCAATTTCGCTTATAGCTCTTAGATGGCCGATGGTATAGGCAGACATCCTTCCACCCTTTAGGTGCAAAGGCACCTTCAACACGGTTGTCTGAGTGCATATCGTCTCTCATATGCTTGATGCATATAGGAATAATACCTGGTGTCCCACAGAAGGCTCTTCTCCTGCTTTTCCAATATGATGGAGGTGAGAGGGCGGGAGCTAGTGAGGATGTGTCCACATGCTCCTCTACATTCCCCCCTCTGGTTGAGTCCTCAACCACCTCCTCAATCTTCTCCACCTTCTCTTCAAACTGCAGTTATTTGGGATCCATATCTTTGTCACTCCCCTCAGGAGACCTCCATTATTTATATGTTCATCCACACTCCAAGTCATATGGCAGCACTCCCCAGATGGTGGACAAAATATCTAAAATCCTACATATATCTTGTGATCCTTAGTGTAGTAAAACTTTGTTCCTGGGGGTGCCAGTGGACTTCTTTTTATGTTCTCACTGGTGCTACTCTCATTTTACTTGTGTTCACCAGTTTCAGCATCTATATTGATCATTATCTTCAACCCATTAGCTTTCCTTGCTGTTTTCATGCATTGTTCTATAAAGATCCTTACAAGACAGAATCCCAGTAATACCAATACAAGTATTGCTCTAAGTAGCTTGAAGGCATTTGTCAGCCAAGTTGGAATCCATGAGAACAGAGACAGAACCAATCATCGTCCTTCAGCTCATCAGCTTCATCCTCCATCTTCGTATGCAGGATTGTATGCATAGATATTGCTTCTGTCAGGGTTCCATTTTCTCCATCATCGGCAGGTGTGAATGTGCAGCAAGAAGGCCGGATCCTGGCACACATGTCTCCTTCGATTGCTGCAATTATGTTCAAGACATACCTGTTCTGGAGGGCCATGAGCCTGATGATCCTCAGTTCTTCTTTGAATGCATTAAAACCATTTATTGTTACATTGATCGTAGCAGCTCTCATCGGGTTATTTGTAACTACTTGGAATTCACTGCAGTCTGGAGTCCTGGCATAACTATACATATAAATATAATTGCTGTCTTGGTGAATAATTTCTATGCTCCGCTGGAAAATTGGCATAAGCTGCTATTGACTTTGATGATAAATAATTCTCCCTCTTCAGCCGACGGAGGTTGAGTGACATCTTCTTTCTCTGGTCTTCATTTATTTGTAGGCGTTTGTTAATATAAAGATCACTTTGGGTAATCACAGATGCAGGAACATGTATCACCATGATATAACATATTCCTCCCCAATTCTTGAGCAACTGAATAAAAGCTCTGAATCCACAGGCCCAATACCGATCCATCAGCATAGCAGTTCCTCCATTCATTCCTGGTACTTTGAGTATTTGTTTACATCCTTTATTTTCTCCAACTAGACTCGGGCCTTTGTTCCTGAACCATGTTGTTGCATTATTTATTGGTGCTATGGATACCAGTCCTGATTCATTATCCAACCCATGTAATTAGCTTAAAATACTTGGCCCATGACTCTAGGCACATGCCGTTTACGATTTGCACTATGCTTACTGATTACTCTTTTAAAAAGTGTGCAGTGCAAGATAACATTCCTTCTTCCTGATTTTTCCACCATGTCTGAACAATCCAGCCTCTTTATCTCAACAACCTTTATTCGTTCTCCAGCCAGGGGTGTATATATGAGCATCTCGTATGTCCGGCCTATCTCTTTTTCTATCTTTTGTGTTTTCACATAGCTATCTTGATATGGAAATGTTCACTTTGATCACCATTCTAAAGTTGCCCATCTTCCTTCGAATTGTCCTCTGGCAGTGCATGCTGCTAGATGACTGAGTCTCTTTGCATCATGTGCAGGTATTTCTCTCACAATTAATGTTCTGGCTGCGTTTATGGCACAGGAGATGAGAGAAAATACGTAGCAGCTTTCATCTGATGTACTCGCTCCCACCTCCTTCATGTGCTGGTACCACATGTTATTCTTCAAATGGGATGAATGTTAAAAATATGTTTTTATATGTTCATGATCTTCACCAACATCACTCTTTGTCTGAAAAATGTCTTCAGAAATACTAGGAAAAATGTCACTTGTACCTTTGTCACAGATAAAAACAGATGTCCCTTTCTTAGATATTTTATTTTATTTTGAGATTTGTTAAGCGCACAAGGCCAAAAGGCATTAAGGCACTGGTTGCATATGAATACAGTTGGTTGCACATTGCAGACATAGTAAGTGTTTTTCAAGAATGTGCTTAGGTATATAGTTTGTAATTATGCTTGGAGATTGTGGTCTTAAATTGTTTCCGGAACACACAGAATGATAGTTCAGATTTTAAGGAAAGTGGAAGGCTGTTCCAGATTTTTGCTGCTAAGTCTGCTATGACTGGGAAGCTAGCACCCCAAGCTTTGGTGAGTTTGTAGTGAGGTATGTAGAGTAGGTAGTGTGGGTAGGTCTTGAGGATTGAGACTTGGTGAATGTTTGTGATAGGCATTTAGGAGCAGAGCTAGAAAAGCATTTGTGCATGATGGAAAGTGATTTAAAAATTATGCGCCCTTGGATAGGTAGCCAATGGACACTCCTAGCAGCAGATATATGGTCACATTTAGTAATGTTGAGGAATGAGTTGTAGTTTGTTTAGATTGAAGGCATTAGTGCCTGCGTAAAGGGCATTGCAATAGTCCTGTCTTGAACCTATAAATAGTGATGAAGCTTTCAGGGTTCAGGAACGGCCTACATGCATTAATCAGCTTAGAAGTGTAGGCTGCTGAATAGGCAATTTTCGTTAACTGGTCATGAGAGTGAAAGTGTGGATTCCAGATAAACGCCCAGGTTTTGACATTGTTTGAGACTACTTGAATTATAAAATAAATATCTCACAAAATGTAAAAAGCATAAGAAAATACAAACAACACATAGAGCAAAATGTAAGTATTGCCGTAATATTTAAATGTCACACGATCTCTTGTGGAATAGCTGGTCTTCTTGTTAGTGTGCATTTTAAATACTGGAAAATCCCCATGCTGCCTTAATTCAATATGTAATTTTGTTATTTTTTGTTAATCACACTTTTATATCAGAAACTGTTGGGTAATAGCAACAATGATTCTGAAAATAAAGTGATTGTTTTTAAGACTGTAATATGTAAGTGAAAAAAGCATACAAGAATGTGTGTAATGTTATTGTAATTGGCAGCATAGAAGATACACTGGGCCTCATTACGACCCAGGCGGTAAGGGGTTTACGGCGCCGTAAACAGCGCCGACCCTTACCGCCTGAGTACGAGGTCCCTTAGCGCCATGGCGGATTTAACACCTGCTTTTAGCAGGTGTTAAAATCCATGGCGCTAAGGGACCATGGAGTTAATTACGCCACCGTAATTTACGGTGGCGTAATTAACGCCTTCCCCACTCCCATCATGTGAGGATGTGTCCACATGCTCCTCTACATTCCCCCCTCTGGTTGAGTCCTCAACCACCTCCTCAATCTTCTCCACCTTCTCTTCAAACTGCAGTTATTTGGGATCCATATCTTTGTCACTCCCCTCAGGAGACCTCCATTATTTATATGTTCATCCACACTCCAAGTCATATGGCAGCACTCCCCAGATGGTGGACAAAATATCTAAAATCCTACATATATCTTGTGATCCTTAGTGTAGTAAAACTTTGTTCCTGGGGGTGCCAGTGGACTTCTTTTTATGTTCTCACTGGTGCTACTCTCATTTTACTTGTGTTCACCAGTTTCAGCATCTATATTGATCATTATCTTCAACCCATTAGCTTTCCTTGCTGTTTTCATGCATTGTTCTATAAGGATCCTTACAAGACAGAATCCCAGTAATACCAATACAAGTATTGCTCTAAGTAGCTTGAAGGCATTTGTCAGCCAAGTTGGAATCCATGAGAACAGAGACAGAACCAATCATCGTCCTTCAGCTCATCAGCTTCATCCTCCATCTTCGTATGCAGGATTGTATGCATAGATATTGCTTCTGTCAGGGTTCCATTTTCTCCATCATCGGCAGGTGTGAATGTGCAGCAAGAAGGCCGGATCCTGGCACACATGTCTCCTTCGATTGCTGCAATTATGTTCAAGACATACCTGTTCTGGAGGGCCATGAGCCTGATGATCCTCAGTTCTTCTTTGAATGCATTAAAACCATTTATTGTTACATTGATCGTAGCAGCTCTCATCGGGTTATTTGAAACTACTTGGAATTCACTGCAGTCTGGAGTCCTGGCATAACTATACATATAAATATAATTGCTGTCTTGGTGAATAATTTATATGCTCCGCTGGAATATTGGCATAAGCTGCTATTGACTTTGATGATAAATAATTCTCCCTCTTCAGCCGACGGAGGTTGAGTGACATCTTCTTTCTCTGGTCTTCATTTATTTGTAGGCGTTTGTTAATATAAAGATCACTTTGGGTAATCACAGATGCAGGAACATGTATCACCATGATATAACATATTCCTCCCCAATTCTTGAGCAACTGAATAAAAGCTCTGAATCCACAGGCCCAATACCGATCCATCAGCATAGCAGTTCCTCCATTCATTCCTGGTACTTTGAGTATTTGTTCACATCCTTTATTTTCTCCAACTAGACTCGGGCCTTTGTTCCTGAACCATGTTGTTGCATTATTTATTGGTGCTATGGATACCAGTCCTGATTCATTATCCAACCCATGTAATTAGCTTAAAATACTTGGCCCATGACTCTAGGCACATGCCGTTTACGATTTGCACTATGCTTACTGATTACTCTTTTAAAAAGTGTGCAGTGCAAGATAACATTCCTTCTTCCTGATTTTTCCACCATGTCTGAACAATCCAGCCTCTTTATCTCAACAACCTTTATTCGTTCTCCAGCCAGGGGTGTATATATGAGCATCTCGTATGTCCGGCCTATCTCTTTTTCTATCTTTTGTGTTTTCACATAGCTATCTTGATATGGAAATGTTCACTTTGATCACCATTCTAAAGTTGCCCATCTTCCTTCGAATTGTCCTCTGGCAGTGCATGCTGCTAGATGACTGAGTCTCTTTGCATCATGTGCAGGTATTTCTCTCACAATTAATGTTCTGGCTGCGTTTATGGCACAGGAGATGAGAGAAAATACGTAGCAGCTTTCATCTGATGTACTCGCTCCCACCTCCTTCATGTGCTGGTACCACATGTTATTCTTCAAATGGGATGAATGTTAAAAATATGTTTTTATATGTTCATGATCTTCACCAACATCACTCTTTGTCTGAAAAATGTCTTCAGAAATACTAGGAAAAATGTCACTTGTACCTTTGTCACAGATAAAAACAGATGTCCCTTTCTCAGATATTTTATTTTATTTTGAGATTTGTTAAGCGCACAAGGCCAAAAGGCATTAAGGCACTGGTTGCATATGAATACAGTTGGTTGCACATTGCAGACATAGTAAGTGTTTTTCAAGAATGTGCTTAGGTATATAGTTTGTAATTATGCTTGGAGATTGTGGTCTTAAATTGTTTCCGGAACACACAGAATGATAGTTCAGATTTTAAGGAAAGTGGAAGGCTGTTCCAGATTTTTGCTGCTAAGTCTGCTATGACTGGGAAGCTAGCACCCCAAGCTTTGGTGAGTTTGTAGTGAGGTATGTAGAGTAGGTAGTGTGGGTAGGTCTTGAGGATTGAGACTTGGTGAATGTTTGTGATAGGCATTTAGGAGCAGAGCTAGAAAAGCATTTGTGCATGATGGAAAGTGATTTAAAAATTATGCGCCCTTGGATAGGTAGCCAATGGACACTCCTAGCAGCAGATATATGGTCACATTTAGTAATGTTGAGGAATGAGTTGTAGTTTGTTTAGATTGAAGGCATTAGTGCCTGCGTAAAGGGCATTGCAATAGTCCTGTCTTGAACCTATAAATAGTGATGAAGCTTTCAGGGTTCAGGAACGGCCTACATGCATTAATCAGCTTAGAAGTGTAGGCTGCTGAATAGGCAATTTTCGTTAACTGGTCATGAGAGTGAAAGTGTGGATTCCAGATAAACGCCCAGGTTTTGACATTGTTTGAGACTACTTGAATTATAAAATAAATATCTCACAAAATGTAAAAAGCATAAGAAAATACAAACAACACATAGAGCAAAATGTAAGTATTGCCGTAATATTTAAATGTCACACGATCTCTTGTGGAATAGCTGGTCTTCTTGTTAGTGTGCATTTTAAATACTGGAAAATCCCCATGCTGCCTTAATTCAATATGTAATTTTGTTATTTTTTGTTAATCACACTTTTATATCAGAAACTGTTGGGTAATAGCAACAATGATTCTGAAAATAAAGTGATTGTTTTTAAGACTGTAATATGTAAGTGAAAAAAGCATACAAGAATGTGTGTAATGTTATTGTAATTGGCAGCATAGAAGACACACTGGGCCTCATTACGACCCAGGCGGTAAGGGGTTTACGGCGCCGTAAACAGCGCCGACCCTTACCGCTTGAGTACGAGGTCCCTTAGCGCCATGGCGGATTTAACACCTGCTTTTAGCAGGTGTTAAAATCCATGGCGCTAAGGGACCATGGAGTTAATTACGCCACCGTAATTTACGGTGGCGTAATTAACGCCTTCCCCACTCCCATTATGCCCTATGGGGCAAAAATGGGAATGGGGAAGGGTAAATGGGGATTGGGGACTTACCGCCCCGCCAAGGTCGGAATGGGGCGGTAAGTCCGCCAACCACCATGGCGTAAACGTAGTTTACGCCATGGTGGTAAAGTCACGGCCCAGGCGGTAACTTACCGCCTGGGTCGTAATGAGGCCCACTGTGCTCTTTTTCTTTGGATCTGGTACATCATTGCCTTGTATCTTGTACTTACATAAAATAGTTCCAGAATAGCTGCAAATCCATTAATTCACTTTGCTTGCTTCACTGTCAGCATATGGAGGAGGGGTCAAGGTCTCTCTTTTGTACGGTTTGATGTTGTGCAGGGGCAACCAGGTGCCGTCTTCCTTGTAGCTTGACAGCTGTGTGACTAACTTCTTCCACTTTGAATGATCATTTGAAACAGGGTTTATTCAAAGTATGAATAGACGTACATCTACCTGGACCCCTCATATAAACGAGATTGCCTTGATAGACTGTCAGGATCATTTGGTTGTCTGTCTTCTTCAATCCCCATTGACCACTACCTCCGGTTCTTGAACTGTTGAGGAATAACAGAAACACTAGCACTCATAGTTGCCAAATTATCATGCATCTCATCACCTAATGTCTTTGATACACTGCAGGCATCAGTTTCTAACCTAGTAGGAGGAGAAAGAGGTATTCTCATATGGTGCCCATTCACCAACTCATGAGGAGTTAGCTGGTGATCTGAGCCAGGCTGATTTCCCAGCGCATATAATGCAACGGGTAGGCAATGTAACCACCACGTCTTTAGAGTAATCTTGATTTTTGCTATTCTCTCTTTAAGGAGTCATTTTAAAAGTTTACAAATCCCATTCACCTGTGGGCGACAGGCAGAAAATCACTTGTGCTTTATAGCTAATAAAAGAGTAACCTGCTCAAATAGTTAATTTACAAAATGTTGTCCATTGTCAGACTGCAAGACTTCTTACACACCCCATCTTGGAAACACCTCATGCACGAGGAACTTGGCAGTACATGTGGCATTGGGGTGGGTACATGGACCTGCCTCAATCCATCTGGAGAAGGGACATACTAATACCAGCATGTACCGATAGCCATTGCATGTCTGCAACATATCCACATAATCTATATGTAGATGCTGAAATGGGCCATTGGGTCCAGGAGTTGCTCCTCTCAGTGTTCGCAAAGTGTGCCCTGCTGTAAATATCTGGCACACAATGCAATTCACAATAAATTGTGCAAAATGTTCTAATCCATTTTGTGAGAAACAATCTTCTGTAATTGTAGCAGCAAGACTTTCTCGAGTTGTATGCTTGGGGTAGTGAAGCTGCTCCAGCGCTACCCTCAATAATGCTAGAGGCATAACTTTACTTTCCAGTGCTATCCTGTCTCCACAAAGCCTCAGTGGGGGACAAAGAACACCCCTGATTTCTCCATAAATCTTGCTCTTCTTGTGGGCCTCTACCTTGTAACTCAATTAACTGAACAATAGACAAGATATTGAAACTCTCCTTACCCCTGTACAGCGCCCTAATATCTGCTTAACACTTTTTACTTCAAAATCAGAAATGTTTGGGAAATATGCTGCCTTTTTGGCTTCTAAATCTGCACCTTCATTACTGTGAGGAATCGTGTATGTTCTTTTAGTGTGGGCTGCGCATTTCATGACTGTGATAGCCAATGGGAGTCTTAGTGCCTCAATGAACTTATCCAAGAGGGACGCATGTTGGACTGGTTTGCAGGCTGAGTGGAGGAAGACCATCTGTTTCCAGTGTGACAAACCTGCGTGTACAGTTGACATCACATAGGCAGAGTCAGAGTCCACTGTAACTTCCTCATTCTAGTATCTTTGAAGTGCGGCAATAAGTGCCACTAATTCTGAAGTCTGTGCTGAGAAATGCAAAGGCAATCTCGCACTTGTCACTAGTCCAAATTCACCCTCAAGGTTCAGCTTCACTATTGCTGATCCAGTATGCCTTTTTGCTAGTCAATTGGTCAATTTTCTAAAGAACCATCAATAAAGAGAATTCCCCCCTCCGAGAAAATGTTCTCTAACATGGGAAATGTCATCATAAAACTCAGTACACCTTGTGCAGTCATGTACATAGACATCCATTCCTACTGGTTCTGCTATGAATGTTGCTGGGTTTACTATTCTTCATCTAACAATTTTGATTGCAGGGTTTGAAATAATTATCTCATATTCTGATGCTCTTTGTGCAGTCAATGTATCCTTGGGTTTCTCTAGAATAGCAAATAACGCATGCTCAACAAATAATGGTACTGAACACCCCATTGTAATGCTTGAAGCTTTTACAATAGTGAATGCAGCAGCAGCTAACACTTGTTCTAGGAGTGTAGGTACACCATTGTCTTCGTCTGAAGCTTAATGAATAGCCCTAGTTTTCGACTTCTGAATCACATGTGAGGAGACCATGAATTGTGTCCATTTCAGCCTTTTATTTATTGCCATTTGATTCAATTAAGCTGGGTGTCATTACTCCTCTCGGCCTCTGAAAACTCGCTTACTCTAGCTTGCATATGCTTTTCGCATCTTGGAGTGTCCAATACTTGTCATTTGCAGATGTTTTCTTCTTTGCTTATTCTAAGAGAAATATGTGTTACGTACATGACCTATCCTTTTGATTCCCTTTGTGCTTTGCAATTATTCCTTTATGTAGCATCCTTGATGCCAGGCCAATAGACTCACCTTTGTTCCTCACACAAAGCTATGTTTCCAGCATCTACAGACTGCAGCCCTGGTCTGTCTCTCTGGTAGCTTAATTGGTTTCAACTCAAGTCTGACATCCATCTTTTTCTCAGGGCCGCCTTAGCCACGTTATGTTTTCTTCTGCAGCAAGCTTCTAAATGTCTCAACTACCTTGCATTTCGGCACATATACATTCACTTCATCCCTCATTAGTTATTTCTTTGGTCTATATGATTTCTTTGTACATGATTACATGTTTCCCTTATTACTCCAGTTACATTGTGATCCTTTCAGTATTTGCATATCGTTTCAGAGCGTCTTTGTGTCTTTCCCTCATGACGTCACCCTGCCCTTGTGCAATTTCACTTATTGCTCTTCGATGTACGATGGTGTGTCCTGACATCTGCAAGGATATAGTTGTCTGAGTGCATGTCTCATACACTCGATGCAGTATTGGAATAAAACATTGAGTCCCACATAGGGTTCTTCTCCAGATGTTGCAATGAGATGGAGGTGAGGGGTCGGGAGCTAGTGATGACATGTCCAACTGCTCCTCTACAAAATGATACTGCAGAGCTGGGAAAGAACACTTCTGTTGATGACCCTGAGTATTCAAACTGTACTATTTTGTGTTTCAATGATCCAAGTGCAAAGCCTAGAATGGCAAGGTTAGAGATGCCCTTTGGATCTGCCACACACTCACCCACACAAAGTGTGAGGGTAGCATACAGCAAAAAAATGTAACCACAGGATACTGGGGAGCAAAGTAACAGATGTAACCTTCTCTCCCACAGAGCTAGGTGCACAACTGAAATTGTATACCTTCTCTGATATGGGAGAAGAGTGCACATCAATGATGTATAGCCACTGACTCACAGTGAAGACATGTGAACACTAACAACTTTGCTTGTGTTCCCCAGGAGAGAGGGAATCGAGCACACATTTTTTGGATGCACACCCGCTAATAAGAATGGTGCACAGCAGCAATTTGTACATGAATTCATTCAAGTAAAAGTGGTGCACATTTTCTATTTTAAACAGCACTGCAGAGTCGGGTGCATGCAAAATGTGTGCACGCCCAGGTGACACCCATACTGAATACACAGCTATTTGCCCTGACGAAGGACAAGATGTCCTAAATACATACGCACTTTAGCATACTGGCATAAGCCATCACTAATTGGTGATACTTTTTTTAATGTAAATACAGAATGGTTTTTGCCTCAAACATTGTGTGGGTTTTTCTTACTGAAGGCAATGATTCAAGGAAAGTCACATCTCCTTTTCATTTGAATGTTAATCTAGCGGACACACTAGGAAAAGGGTGTGCAACCCTCACCGCAGGCTTTACTAGCTTTGTCACTGTCACATTCATGTCATTTGAAGGCAGATATCGCTCTCCTCCAGGAGACAAATCTTGTCGAGGCAGAGGTGGAAAGGATGTGTAGAGGTTGGGTAGGACATGTGTTTAATCCATCACACTCTTCGAGTTCCAGGGATATGATGATTCTGATTCAGAAATACTTTCCTGGGGTGATTTTGGCCTCTCATAGCAACAGGGACGGTTGACTTGTCTCAGTGATCATGAGGATGCATTGTTTAGTTATATTGTTGTACAGTATTTATGCCCCAGTGGTGAACAGTCATGCCTTTTTCATGGTGTGGGACGCCATCAACCAAATACACGTGAACGGAATAACTTGATGGGAGGGGATTTTAATGTGGTCCTGGATCTGTTTATGTACAAGAGTTGTCTAAGGTACCGGAATTGATGAAAGAAAGATAGAGAGGCACCGGGCCTGCGGATGAATGACTTCAATCTGCTGTATATATGGAGGATGCAACACCCATCAGGTAGTGACTGTCCTTTTCATTCAGGGGCACATGATGTCAATTCAAGAATAGACAATATTTTGTCTCTGGCATGGTGCCACAGAACTATAAGAGAATTAAAATTTAGAGCATCTTGATTTTTGATCATGCCCGATAAAATTGGAATTATCTTTGGATTATTCGTCCAAAAGGTCACACACGTGGAAGTTGAATCCGTATTGGATGATGAGACTTTGAGGGAGGTGTTGGTGCATGTGGCAAATGAGTTCCTTGAGTTGAATATGAATTGCGAGATGCATGTGGACACAGTGTGAAGATTTTAAGTGTGTCATGCCGGGGGAGTTTGATGTGACTCTCTAGGGTTAAACGTAGAGAGAAAAAACAGAAGTGAGACGCCCTGAGTGCATCTGTTACAGAGTTGGAGAACAAAGTAATGAGGAATCCTGAGGAAGGGAAAAAAGGAGGCTCTTTACGTTAATTTGCACATTTGAAAAAGTGGCGGCCGGATTATATGTGACCCAACTGAGATCAATAACGAGTTTAAAGGTTTGTATGAGAGATTTTACCAGGATATTCTGCTGGTTGATTCTGAGTCGGTTGAATGGTATCTGGGAGATACGTCCATGGAGTGCTTGTCAGAGGAGGATAGGGTCACTTTGGAGAGGGAGTTTACACTCAATCAGATTAAAAGAGCAGTATACGTCCTGACTTTAGGGAAGTGCCCATGGCCAGATGGACCGCCAGTGGAATTTTACAGGGCAATGCCTGAGTGGGTCTTTGATTTGTTGAGGTCCAGTTATGCTTTTTACAAAGACAAGGGTAGGCTCCCTCCATCTCTTAGACATGCCACGATCTTGTTGCTTCTTAAGCCAAAGAATCCTCCTTTAGATCCAGGAAGCTATAGACTGCTAGGCCTAATAAATGAAGACTGTAAAATACTCTCTAAGGAACTGGCAAGAAGGCTGGAAGGAATCTTGCCGAAGCTGGTGCATCAGAATAAAGCTGGCTTTGTCAAGGGGAGAATGTCTACGCTGAATATGAGTAAGCAATTACTGACACTGTCTGAGGCCAACAAGTTAAACAAGTTAAACATAGGCACTGCAGCACTATCTTTAGATCCAGCAAAGTTTTCGACAAGTGCATTGGCCTTTTCTGTTCCAAAACACATGAGCTGGGTGAGGATGTTATGTGAAGACCTGACGGCTGAAGTGTTGATGAATGACATTCTTTCCTCAAAGTGTGACCTACACAGGGGGGACTCGCCAGGGCTGTCCTCTCCCTCTGTTGCTCTTTCTCCTATTGTTGGAGCCTCTGGCTGTGGCTGTTAGATCAGAGGAGAGGATAGTTGGGGTCAACTTCTTTGGAGTGATGCTGAAACTGTGATTATATTTGATTTGATTTATTTTTAGGTTATATGCAGATGATCTTCTCCTGGTGTTACTGGACTTGCCAGTTTATGTGCCATTGTTAATGGACCACATTGAGAGGTTTGGCAAGGTTTAGAACTATAAAATCAACTGCCTCAAATCAGAAGCTCTGACGTGTTCACAATTTTGCAATTGTGCAGACCTGACAGACCTTGGTGTTTATGTCAAGGCATTGTCTGCCTATCTTCAGGATGCCTCACTGTGATTGGTCGATTGCTGAGGCGACTTTAGCAAGTCCTCTGGAACCCTCAGCCTTGCTGTCCTCAGAAAACGGGACGAGGAGAGGAAAGTTTATTCTGAGTGAATTTCTATGAACTTTTTGGAAAGATATAGCAAATTCTATGGATGTGGATCCTTTCCTGGCGGGTTCAGTGTCAATATGGATGAATCCATTGATAAGAATCAACAATAAAGTCTTGTTCTGTCCTAATTGGTACTTTGGTGTAGTACGGAAAACTGGAGACCTCTTTGAGGGGTGTTCGTGGCGTTCCTTTCAAGATATGGTGGTTAAATACGGCCTCGTAGGTTTCCCATATGGAGAGTATAGGTCTCTTAAATCGGCTGTACCAATGATGCTCCTTGAAACACCTTTTTGCTGTATAGGCACATTACAAATAACCAATACATAAATAAATATATGGCCCTTTTGAAGTCTGACTTGTCGGATTCCATTGCCCAGTTGGGAGATCAGGTTCACATAGTATCAGCGGTGTACAAACTCCTGAGTGTTTGTTTGGCAGGGAATGTGAACCTTCTGCAATCATGGTCGGCCCGCCTACCAGATGAGATGACTGAGATAAGATGGGAGTTAAGATGCCAGAATAATCCCTGAATGTCGATCAACATTGGAGAAGGGGCGTGCCAGGTGAAGTTGTTAAATAGGGGCTTTTGGACTCCTCAGCAGATGTTCAAGAAAGGTTTGTGCCTATCGGATGCCTGTTGGGGATGTGGCGGGTCATTTGGATTTCTGGAACATATGTTATGGGATTTCTATAGAGTCAAATCATTCTCAGCGAGGTGATAAGAGTGATGAACCCTGTTCTTTGTGTGGATAGAGAGTATGACTTTGGAATTAGAATTTTTGGTGAAGACACAGGTTTGGAGAACCTAGCATACTAACAGGCAACTTGGATTCTCAGGGCTTTGATGGTTGCCAAGAAAGCCATTTTGCGTAATTGAAAATCTGCAATCTTCCTGGCAAAGGCTATTTCACTCCAGGAAATGTTCTCCATTTGCAACATTGAGAGGGTGGCCTGGCGACAGCAGTAGAAGGGCAAACATTTTGATGTCATTTGGGGTGGATTTCTGGATTTGGATTTGGAGTTGTGTGGTGTTTAGAGGAACACTGGGGGAAGCTGACAGACAAGTTATTTCTTGATGAATGACATGAAGGAGGATGGGAGGAGTGGGGCCAGGGGGCTGTGGATGTTTTTTTGTTTTTTTGGTTTCCTTTGCTCTTTCTTTCCCAGTTCTTTCTAATGGCATTGCTTATGTGGAATGGTGATGTACTTGTTTGTGTTAAAACCAAACTTTGTTAATTTAAAAAAAAGAATGTTCTTTACTGCAACTCTGTGTTTTCTATGTCCCTGCAGTCTGAGAGCCTGAGTTAGAATCCTGCATACTCAGAGATCCTGCTTGCCATTTGCTTGAGTCTTTTGTGGGTTGGCATGACACTGTCACTGGATGGGCACCAGGACATAGTGCCAGAAAAGTGGTGGTGTGTAGCACACTTATGACAATGAAGGTAACATTGCTGTCCTGATCACTCCATCTCATTCTCATTGCTATGATCATCATGGTGGGGTGGGGGACAGGCAAAGAGTATAATACAATTCCTGTGGTAGCAGATGATATTTAGAGAATATAGAATGAGTGTCAGAAGGCATGTCTTTTTCTATTGATGCCCTACATTATTGACAACTCTCCATTTCAAGCTCAGTTGTTGCAGATAATTTCCTCAACTTGAAAGAATCCCCTACCCAAAAGATGAAGGCATGGCTGGGATTTTGCTTTCAGCCAAAATATTTTATTGACGTCCACCCATGTTGGCCTGCCTGTGCTTCCTCTTTCACTCTACAGGCTTGTCCACCACCCTTTAACCTTTATCAACATCACAAAATTCACAAGCAGCACCAACCATTAACCTACAATTCTCAGTAGCAGACAGGGAAGTTATTTCTCCAAAATGCCTGGGAAGTGGCATCGCATGACCCTTGAACTCTGATGACATCACAGGAAGTGATGTAATTTGACTCCACAGCAAAGTGACATCACAGGAAGTGGTGGAAGACGACCTTTCGCCCTTTGACAAAACAGGAAGTGGCATCACATAGCATAGGTCCTAAATACACTTCAAAAAATATGGTTACAATATCACTGTAATGTGATATACATTTCAACCAAGAATGGACCACCATATGCGTTGGTAATATTCCTGTGTATAGGCCGATATTTCCACATTACTGTGAATGAAAGCAGATGTCCCAGGCCAAATGATAATGATGAGTTATTATATAGCACTTATGCGTAAGCACTCTATATAGAACATATATACATACGAGATCACCCATCCTGTGTTGGTACTCCTTTATCAAGCTCAGAAGGATGAAAGGCTGCGTTGGCCTTGCAGGGATTCACAACCTGCAACCTGCAGATCACACACACACACACACACATTGCAGAAGTGAGCGCTCAACCCACTGGCTATAGCTATCTTACCGGCTATAGTAAAATGAGTAATTACATGTCTGAATATTCTCAAAGTCAGAAAGCAAATCACACTCTGTAGTGGATACCATTTAACTGTTTATTGAGATTTAACAACAGGCCAGTTCATCTGCAGGAGTGGTGCAAAGCTGGCCACGACAAGCCTGCGTCGATCTACTTTTCAGGCTTCAGAGGTTGTAAAATACATACCATTGGGAGGGCTCACAACTGTGTATCAAAGAATTGAGAGTAGCGTAGGGAAAACAGCTCACTCACACGGCATACTGTACTCTGGTCACTCGTTACTTCATTCATGAAAACAAACATCCTGAAAAGCATGCCATGGAAATAGGAAAGAGAGACAGATTACAAGAAAGCATTAATTGCAACACAATGAAATCAAGGGAAACTTTATGTACTATGGTGAAATATTTTTTCACTTTAAACAAGATTTAGGCACAAGGATTTTTCAAGTGACGGAGGACACTGAGATGGAATGTCTTGTGATGGTTGCAACAGAGATAACCACAAACACATATGGTAGGCAAGCCAATAAACCCTCATTTCCTGGGCCAAATACATATCAATACAACAGGAAAGGGGAAATGAGGGTGAAGTGAAATCAAACAAAACAATCAATTTATATCATTTTTGATAATTCATTGTGGCCGCATGATGCTTTCTTTGACATGTACAAGTTAAAACAACAAATGAAATTCATAAAACAATATATCACAAAACTACAGGACAAAATGAAAAACAGAATTGTGCGAAGAAATGTAGAAATGTGTAAAGGACAGGGAGCAAAAATACAAAAATTAAAAATCTAACAGACGCTTTCTTTCCTGTTCAGTCGGTTCCGGCGAAGATAACCCTCTTGAATCAAAATCTAATTTGATGTTACGAATTCCACATGGAACAAGAAGACCATGTCACATTACTGTCAACCATGGTATTGCATTGGAAGATATAATGGGAAGAAAAAGGCGGACTAACAGAAATACGACTAATTTCCAGTCTAATAGATAAGACACTCTAAATTTCAGTGATCGTCTTCCATCAATTATTGTCTTGAGCTCTAAGTCAAGGGGTGAAGAACTTCCCTTTGTTCCTAGTTTCAACTAACACCCAAGGTGGGCTCGTTTTCATCAGGAATGGTTTCCTGTTTCTACAACAAATTGAAACAAACATATGTAAGCCATCATAAACTAAATAACAATGGGAATAACATTTAAACAATACAAAAAAACACTGGAAATAAAAATCTCTCTGAAAACAACACGCCAATTTACGGTTTGCTTATGTTAAAACATAAGTTACATCTTTTCCTAAACTATGAAAAAAGGCACTATAAGTTAAGAATACTATTCAAACTTAATAAGTAAAAACTAACACTGCAGGTTTAGGTAACAGAAAACCACAAAGAGTATGGCTTCCCAACTTACAAAATAAACCACACAAGAAACGAAAAAGATCAAGGATTTCCTAGCAAAAATATAAAAAAAATACAAAGTAGCCTTTGCCTAACAGAAAATGAAGATCAAACAAAAAAAGGACATCCTAAACTTCTTCACAAAATGTTATTGACCCTTCAGAGTCTAAACCTGTCCTGCCTCACACACTTGCAGTGAAACTAAACCCCAAATAAAGCAAAACATCGTTCGGGTTTGAACTTCGTTCCATCACTATTGAATTATTCGGAATCTCAAGAGAACAGAAAGCAGGATTTTCAGAGCTTTAGCCAACCGTGTCTTCCGATGACCCCTCAAAGACAAGATTGTATAATGAAGTTGCATTATTGGATTTAGAGATAGAAAATGCCGAAGAGCTTAGACGCTATTTGATTTTGAAGAATGATATCTAATACCCTGCCTTTACACGGGGAGCTTTGTGCGACGGTAGAAGCTCAGACAATCTCGTGCACTTTTTTATTAAGGTGAATTCATCTGCTTTATTTCTTTCCTATTTGATATTGTTTTAAAGAATGTGTTCTCTTCGAAAGGATGGGCTTAGTGTCATGCTCACAACCACCTGATAACTTAAACACGTGTGTGTTACATAAAGGAGAGTCTTGTTTGCTTTTCATATATTGAAGTGAGCTGACAATTATTTCAGCGTGTAAATGGCGTCTCCCCAGTTCAGAGGAATGCTCCGCTCCTCGGTCTAGTTTTAAGGCAGGCACTTGCCGGGCTAAATCTCGTGTTTCAGTGGACTAAATTCCATGTAAAGAACTGCATAACTGTATTAACATGTTCACGTCTGCTGCCCTCTACTTGAAATTTCCATTATGTTGTAGACAAGGTGTAAAAGTCAAATGAATCTGGCCGATTCTGGGTTTCCGTGCCGTTTCATACCCGCACCACACAACACGCAGTAATGCCAGCTGCCCTTGCATGTGTGTGTGTATCTATTGCAGCTGACATTACATTGGGCCTTCCATTACAAGTTCACCAGTAAAGCTGGCACCTAATCTGCAGGATGAAGTTTCCATTACTGCCATGGTGCCTGTGGGAATTAGCTGTCGTTATGAGGTCCCGTATGCATGTCCCAACCAACGGTAGAAACAGTAATTCTGTTCTGTGGAATTAGTACGAAAAACCAATGCCGAGTGGTAAATCCGCAGGAAAGTGGAGGAATTACGGAACAGAAATTCCACCAGCCGAATTAGCACCAGGTGAGAAAAGCATCATTCCAGAAGCAGACAGCTTACCGGTGAGCTGCTGAGAAAAATCAGTCCATTAAAAATCACCCAACTCCTGTTGTGACCCAACTCTACGTATAGTGCCAAGCATTTCAGGAGAAACAGGCAAAGCAAAGGTACCCGACGTGCAGGTTTGAAAATCTAAATACAGCAAAGTCGAGATGCGGGTCCTTGCTGACGAGTTGATCAGCCATGTTGATGAGCTCTTTGGGGTGCAACAACATAAAACAAGTGTCCACGGGAAGAACAGCTCCCTGAACAGATATGCGTGACAAGGTGGCAGCTATTGCACTGTACCCCGGGACAATGGAGAATGCTGCAGGAGGGTGCAGGCTCAAATCTACATCCGCCGGTGGGAGACAGCTGACAGACAGTCGAGCAACTCGCCCTCATACTTGGGAGGAAAGGGTCATTAGTGTCCAACACATGGCTGGCATTGAATAAATTGGAGGAGGAGGGGTTGGAGCAGGTAGGTAACAAGAGCCTTGTGAGTAGGAATGTCACGTTTAAAAGGTTATTGGTCAAATGCCGGGGCAGCAATATGTATGTGCCCTCCATGGAGGGACGCCGTGTATGGGAATGTGGCTTCATACAATCTGGAGAGGCATCAGTCTGGGCAGGACATGATCATTCACTCCACTGAAACACCATATGCCCACATGCATCCCATAAACCACTGAAAACCATTGAATCTACATTGCAAATGCCAGTACCATTAACTGGCCTGACCCATGTAAACATCACATGTGCATGCATCTGCCAGAGAGTGTCAATATAAATGGCAGGCCAGGGCATCATATCGCCTTGCCCTAGTCTAACTATGCCAGTGCTGTGTGTGGCCCATGATAAAATACCCTCTCCATGATGGCACAGTAGTAGGCTGACTCCCCATAAGAAACCAAAAGGTGGTTACCAACAAAAACCATGGGACACAAAATTCGATTGTCACATCCAGTAAGGTGCATGCACATCAAAGGGCACACATACCAATGGTCTAATATTCATGCCCCTGCCCATGCCAGCTGCAATCACCAGTCAGACTGTCTCCACCCCAACAGCTGTGGGTACCGACACCGCTCCTGATGCTCCACCTGTCACCAGCACCACAAGACTGCAGGTCTCTCTGAAGACCAGTGAGCTGGAATACACTCTACCATCCATGAGGGTACCCAGCTAACCAGTCTGCAGGCACCTACTCCCCATTTCCACACTGTATTCACAGACGCAGTGACAGTAGCATTAGGACCTTGACATAGGAACTGAGGATGCAGACATTGCACTTTTGTATACTAGTTAGTGGGGGACAGGTACTTGTGTGACACCCCCAACCCTGTGCGCACCCCTCAACAGTGTGCACCGGTACACACTTGAAGGGGTCTGCAGCAGCCTGAACAACATTGAGCAGCACCAGGAGCGTCATGAAAATATGGCAGAGCAGCAGCTGGAATACCTGAAGGCCAATATGGATACTGCTCATGGCTCATCCCAACGGATGGCAAGGGCAAGCGGCAGCTGCTGCCATCCCCCCACAACAGCTACAACTTCCAAGATAGTGATGGGCCAGATGGTAAAAGATTGGGCGGAGTCTATTTTATCAAGTGATGAGACCATGCATATGACACTGCTCCTGGCATTGCAGGATATCTTGGGGCAGGAGTCAGAAAAAAAAATCCACTTCTGTCACCCTCCAGAGAATGCTCACTAGCAGGGATGCGCTGCCATTTGTCCCAGTGTTCTGCTGAATGCATACACGGTAACATGGTCAGATCAATAATGCATGAGACACTCATGTTCTGCATTCAGGTGAAGGGAGGGCAAGGGAGATGTGAATGAATGTGGCGAGAGGGAAAGGGTATACAGGAGAAAGGTGGGGAAAGGGTAACGGTATTGGGAAGAAGGTGAAAGTAGGGCAAGAGTGTAGAATGGTCTGAAAATAAAGCCACATATGAACATGAGATGAGGAATGCAAAGTGATCTTTGAGTAAGTGTGAAAGATGTTTTATGTGACCATACATAGAATCATGTAAAGTATATGTAATCCAATGTCCTTAAAAGAAATTCTCAATCATTCTACATACATAAGATGACTGTCCATCCTTTCCACATGATCACTGCATGGTGGTAAGTGGTCCCCCAAATGCTTGTTGTCATCCAATGCGAGCGCCATGCCAACATCATGACGTACGTGTTGTGCAGCATTTCAGACACTACAAATATTTTTTCCCCCCATGGTCTAGCC
The DNA here is from genome assembly GCF_040938575.1 of Ambystoma mexicanum. Classification (NCBI taxonomy): domain Eukaryota; kingdom Metazoa; phylum Chordata; class Amphibia; order Caudata; family Ambystomatidae; genus Ambystoma; species Ambystoma mexicanum. The sequence goes on along the minus strand of NC_090926.1, from coordinate 669,169,516 downwards.
TGCACATTAGAGCACCTACTGTCTGATGGAGACATCAGAACCGACTCTTCAGCAGGTGAAAGGTGCATGCAGTACAAAGAGATCCCGATATGTGCTTCATTATATGCCGTTATATGACACTTCCTGTTAGATCTGTGGGCTCCAGACAGCACAGGATCTGGGGATAACCGGTGTCACCTGCAAAGGCAATGGGTATGGCTGTTGGTTGTGCAACAATCAGCAGGTTTGCCCAGTAGTCATGACATGATGGCCTTAATTTCAGATAAAGTACATACAGTGTCATTGATTTTCCCACCATTTGTCTCTATGTCCTTCAATAATGCAATGCCTCAAGGAATGAGTGGTAAAATGCTTAATGTCACTAGGGAAATTGACCCATTTCCAGTATCACTGACCCCAGACATAACAAGTATGATGTTAGTGAATTATGTATTATTATTATTGTTGTTGTTATTATTATTATTATTATTATTATTATTATTAATAATATTATTGTATTTATTGAGCGTGGATCTAGCTTCAGGACAACATTACAGATGCATAACAGAGCGTTTTTCAGAGGTAACAACAGAACAGATATACAGCAGGGGTAGGATACAGAGGGGCACAGAGGAGGGATACAGATGCGCTGGGTGGCGGGGAGTATAGGGGAAGGCAGAATCTAGCGTGTCATGCAGTGCAAGGGGCAACGTGATGGCCTAGGTGTTAAGGAGGAGATACTCCTTGATTTCTTTTCGGAATTGTACGAGCGTGGGGGCGAGTCTGATGCTGATGTAGAGGAGGTTCCATAGTCTTGGGGTGTAGGCAGAGCAGGCTTGTTTTCCATTTTGCAGTGGCAGATTTCAAGCCTTCATATGTCCTGGCTTCAGTTGGCACGCTGTCCAGAAGACATGCTGAGTTTCTCCACGAGGTAGCTAGGTGACTCTTGGGTGACTGCCTTATAGATGATGCAGCAAGACTTGAAGGAGATTTGTTTGCGCAGTGGGAGCCAATGAATGTTGATGAGGGCCGGGTTGATGTGGTCGTATCTGCATAGACCCTTGTTGAGGTGTGCGGCCATGCGTAGGACACTTCTCAGGGGCAGGAAGCTCAGAAGTAGGCCTTCGCAGAGTGCATTGCATTGGTCTCAGCAGGACAGCTCAGCTGCAACGTGCTCACCTTGGAAGCAAGACGACACAGAGCAACACAGGTTCAATCCCCGGGTCCGAGCTTATATACCTCTGGGTATTAAGCACATTATAAATGACCAATTATATCATATCATATCATATCATAACCAGGTGGAATTGAACCGGTGCTTGAAGGATAGATCTAAAGCTATCTGTAAGAAGGAAGGGATTTACTTTCAACAGGAAGGAGAGCTGATACCAAGCTGTCTGAGTTTTCTTAGCTATGTGTGTCTTGAAGAAGAGGTGTTTGTCAATGTGGAGCCCAAGGGACTTGGCGCAGGAGGTGAGCTCGGGTGTGAAGCCCTTAGAGTTTATGGGTGACAACCAGCTCTGTATGTCTGGGTGTTTAGTGTTGTTGAGGAGTAGGAATTCGGTGTTGGCAGGTTTGAGCTTCAAGTATGCACTGGATATCCAAAACTGGGTCAACAAGAGGCAAATATTGAGTCTATGGGGGTCCTCGATGGAGTTGATCTACAGGTATATCTGTGTGTCATTGGCGTATTGTTGGATGTGGATGTTGTGTGCGGCTAGAAGAGTTCACAGCGCTTCCAGGTATAGATTGAAGGTCACTAGGGAGAGCATGGAACCCTGCAGGACTCCAAAGGTGACGGGCAGCATTGGTGATCTAGAGGAGTCCATCTGAACAAACTGCTGGCGGTTGGCAAGGTAGGAGTTGAACAGCGTACGACAAGGTTGTTGATGTGCCGATGTAGTGTGTCCATAAGCACCTGGTGGTCATCTGTATTGAAAGTGTCCGAGAGGTCAACTAGAACCAGGAGGCAGGGGTGGCCAATGTCAAGGATGTTGAGGGCGTCGTCGACCACCTGTATGGTTGCTGTCTCCATGCTGCATCTGGGTCTGAACCTGGATTGGTAGGTTTGTAGGAGATTGTTGGTGTAGATGTGTTGCTGCAGTTGTGCGGCTACCGCTTTCTTGATGATCTTACCTAGGAAGGGAAGATGGGTGATGGGACAATAGTTACCTAGGTTGTCAGGATCCAGAGTGGGTTTCTTTAGTGGAGAGAGGATTTGTCCTGTTTTTAGGGTCAATGGGAAGGTGCCTTGAGTTAGGGAGCTATTGGTGATCTCCAGGTAGGTCAAGGAAAGCTTCTGCTGGGAGGATCTTGAGGATGGATGCTGGGAGGATGTTGTTTCTATACAACATGGCTTTGAGGGCAGCCAGGGCTTCTAACATGTCCTCTGTCGAGATTGTCTTGAATGTTGTCCATGGTGTGGAGATTTCACAAGGAGGGATGTGAGATGGGTCTGTGGATGCAGAGCTTGTGTCAATGGGCTGGTGAATCTTGCTGATTTTTTCGATGAAGACAATGTTGATGGCATTAGATTTCTAATTGACATGCAATCTGTGGATCTTCAGTACTGGGTGCTCATGCATGTGCTCTGATATGCTTTCTGATTATCAAGTTCACTTTGTGATAGTGATCATGCACTTAGGAAATTGATTTCTTGGAGCGCTACCTACACCTTGCACAGGAGAACTGTGCCTTGACCTCCCTAGGTATGGTTTGCCTATGCATTGTGGTACATGTAGTTCTAAATTTGAACAGGCAGGATTATGCATTTCTGTCATGGCCTTATGCCATGCAAGGCCTTGTCAGGTGGTGTAGGATTTTGTATGTGTCAGAGGACAGGCCTGTGGAAGGAAATACATTAGATTGACATTGTATATGTGAAAACACATTCCAGTCTTTCCTACCATTCTCATTTGTGACCCCTCTCTTGTTTGATGGTCTTTCTACTGGCTGAGGATCTAGTTCCATTGCACTATGCGGGCCTCCATGAATGCAGGCAGTGTACCTTTATTTAGGACCATGTCACCTTGGGTTGAACCTAGGAAACAGGCACATCAGTGGGTAACTGACAGGTGTGCATAACAGGTAATTGTTTTGTTTAGGGAATGCTGTTGTTTCCTGCTCCTCACATCACACCTGTTCCAACACCTTCAGGCTACCAATGTGACTTGAGTAGATTGCCAAAAGCTGCAATGATGTCAGGGGAGTGGGCTGAATAGAATTGTCAAGATATCACATTTGCCTCTGCAGGGATGGTGGACATGAAGATGTGCTGATGTGCATACTGCATGGAGCACATCCAGAGCCTGACCAGGCAGTATTAAAAAGGTGGGCTACAACATGCAAGGCAGTATACCCATAGTGTGCTGGATGGAAAGTGTCTGTGCCAATGAAATGCAGCACCTACACAAGCTTCAGCAGTGTTGGGATGGATGTGCTTATGTTGATCATGCTATCCAAATCTGCCTGTATTAGGATGAGCTGCTCAGCTATGGTCCCTCTGTTAAAAGGGTACAATGATATTACCTGCCCATCAGTTAATGCTCATGTGATGACTTGCCATGGGCGATGGGTGCTCTACTTCCAGGGTGTCTCCTCCATCTCTGTGCAGGTTGTATCCTGCAACTCTGCTGATACGTATATCTTTGCCGCTCAACATACAGTAAGAGGTCCTGGAGCTTGGAGATTGCTACTACAAGTGTCTATGTGGTTTTGGAAGTATATCTGGAAAGTGTGGGTCTTAGATACCATTTAAGGGCCTTTTGGGGTGCTCCTGTGATTTCATTTTCATCACCTGAATGCATTTATCTCCACCTTAAAGTTACAGGTAACCACACTGTGTTTTGGTGGAATTAGTGCCTGTTTTGTAGTTATTTCATCTCGTAATATGGAGAAAGTTGCGAATTATTTTCCGGTGCTAACTGCACTGGCAGAATTAGCCCTGGGCAATTATGCCCATTTTCTTTTACTTTCAGTTTAACAGAGTGGTAAAAGTGTTGGAAATTCCAACTACTTTCTGTCCTCAACTGATGAGCTCCTAATGTGGCCCAATTAATCCCTATGGATTCTGCCTGATTTTTACTAGTTTACAATGCAGGTGGAATGCATAGTCAGTCTAGCCTTTCCAACTAGTGCAAAAGAACTTGCAGGTAGAGACCCCGGCTTCATTATACGTTTTCTGGTCTGGAAACAAGAGGGTAGGCAGACTTGTCACGGGAGCACCAGCACCATTGTTATCGGTGCCAGTACTTCCGTGTCCCCACTCCCATAGAGTCTGATGACTCTATGGGAATGGGGATTAACAATTTACCGGCGCCTGACTTCCCGGCCAGCAGACGCAGAATGAGACGGTGGCACTGGGAGGTCAGGCGCCGGTAAATTATTCAGAGTCCAGAGGCAAGCTGCCGGTAGCACAGACAGGGTTACCGCCAGACTGGAAATGAGGCCCAGATGGTTTTAATGCAGGTAGCAGTAGTAACAGGCAGAGTATATCAGAATTAGGCAGAACATAATTGATATGCATATTTATCTCGTCCACTTGTCAATTACGTTTGGGTTTATTTAGCACAGCCTACAAAATAAATGGTACTTTTTCAAACCAACATAACGTTTGGGATGAGCTTATATAAAGTGTGACGACATCCATCTCATGGTCACTCTCTTGTGAAACCAGCCTATTTGACACAGAGCTAGCTCAAATAAATTGCTCCACTGCTGAGTAATTTGGCACTAACCTTTGAACATACCAGCTGCTGCACAAAATGTATATGTGGATTTCAATAGAAAATGCAGCTGTTGACCATCCCATACAATGTGCACCCCTCCTGACAACAAGACATACTCCAACTATATTGAGAGCATAGTTTACTTTAAAGTTTGGTGTACATTTGTCATACTGTGCCATCAAGGATGAATAATTAGCATTCAGTTGAAAGTTTGCAAGACCCTTGTAAAGAGATAATGTAGGTAATGGACCAGGTTGCTGTACCAGTAGAAAGAATAAGGTTAACTGTAATGGAGATGAAATCAGAAAATGCAGAAATGCTAAGTTCACATGTACAGGGATGTGAAGGATTGCCATCTGGCAATGGTGAAGACACCCAGTTTAAATAAAAACATTTTTTATTTATAATCTATTGACCACACACCCATCTTCACAAACTCCATGCCAAAAGCATAGTGTACACCTGTGTCCTTCTGAATCAGTATCCTAATCTGTAGTGCCTGCTCCTATGGGGCCTAGAGCAGGTTCAGTGGACATAAGTGCCCTCTAACATCTCCAATGACAGCCAAGTAATTGCAGTTCTAGGGCTTTATTCAAGATACAAGGAACTGGGGCGTGTTTCTCACTCTCACCCTGCACCATCAAAATAAACATATGTCACTAGTAATTGTGACTTGTCAAAAATTTCAAAGTGTCAGCCGACACGTGTTTCGACCTATTAAGCTCTTCTTCAGGGCTGTTACGTGGTGAGAGTATTGAAATAATGCCCATATGTACAATATGTAAGAATAATAGAACACAATTTCGAACAGGTTGATAAAGAATCGTCACATTTGAAGTTATTAATCAGGTATGCACGTCCCCAGAAGTTATTTGCAAAACAGAATTGAAATACATACATTAAGCAATGATAGTGCTTAATGGTATACAGTGATACCATCAATAGAACATACCATGAAGTGTGTAGGGTAAATCACATATTGTGCATTGTGAGAAATGGTATGATATGATATGGCATTTATAACGCGCCTATACACAAGTGTTCCAAGGCGCAACGAGGCAAGGGAGGGGAAACAGAGGGAGGACGGACAACGATCCTACTAGGCCAGGTGTCATTCAGACCGCGCAAGTGCGTGGGAAGGGGGTAGGGACAGTGCAGTACATAGGAATAGATAATAACAGTAAATAAGTAAAAGCCAACATGTGACAAGTGCATGGGTAGTGCAGACTTCAGGTGCCAAGGGCTGGTGGGGGACTAATGGGATGTAGAACAAAATAAACAGATAATTCATTAACCAACCAAAGAGGATTATGAAACAAGAAGGAAATTGTAGGAAATTGTGTTCTGTTCCTCTTATATATTGTACATATGGGCATTATTTCAATAGTTTGACCATTGACCATGTAACATCCCTGATGAAGACCATAATAGGTCAAAACACATGTCAGCTGACACTTTGAAAATACATCTTGACAAATCACAATTACTGGTGACATATGGTTTATTTTGGTGGCTCAGGTTGAGAGTGAGAAACGTACCCCAATTACTTGAATCTTTTGGAACGTTGACCTGAGTTCCTATAAAACACTGTACTTGCAGCCTTGAGAATTTATTTGAGTAATCCGAACTAAGGAGGAGAGCTCAGACCTAGGAAAGGCCCTATCTTGTGATGTACGCGTATTCTAGATATGTACCCCTGTTACAAAACCACAGAACTATAAGAGTTAATATCCTGGTGAGAATTGCAAACTTTAAATAAAAGCCTCATCAATTTGATATCATGCATGTGTCCACACTGTGACACTAGCTCAGTTGTGGAAGGATTCAGATCAGATAGCCTCTCCCTGCCAATTGACAGTGCAAGAGACCGGATAGCTGTGCCTCTGCTTTGACCCATTGTGTGGTTGGGTAACACCTCTCCCCATTGAGCCAGCCTCCAAGCAAGAGCTGGCCTGTGAAACAGGAATCAAAGGGCACACCCATCCCAAAAGGACTCACCTCATACCAGGATGCTGCATACCAAAAGGGCCTTTGATGCTATTGACAATGGAAGTGACCGAGTTAGGGTAGACCGGGGGAGCTCAGAACAGTTGGAGGAAAAATCCACCATCTTGTTTTCTCCCTTTATCTCTCTTCCTCCCTGTCCCCTCTACTTCGTCTAGCTCAAACCACTTTGGTTATGTTGTCAGAAGGCAAAATTCACTTGTCCTCCAGACAATGATTGGACCCCTAGAGCAGACTTGCTTTAGCCCAATCACCTGTAGGCATTTGAATTTAAAAGAAGGGGTCCCCACTCCTTCGCTGACTCACTCATGGACAAACACCTGAGGAAAAATTAATTTGGATCTCTTATGGAAGAGTTAATCTTTGAAAAGTCCTCAGCTACTGAGCTAAATAAGGCTCAGGACCTAACACTCTGCCCAAACCCTCCCTAGGCTGGGAGAGCAGAACCTTAACACTGTCCTACAGCCCCTGGAGTGGGCATCACAGCATCTGGAAGAGTCAATGCTCCCTGCTCTGCCTCATCGAACCCGTTGAAAGGCCTGTGAACACTGTTCTCTATAATCAAACCAGAGGGACTCACTGGGGCTGCTTTTGGCACTTCATTGAACTTGATCTACCACTGCGTTGCACGTGATCAAATTGTTCGCCGCTGCAGCATGCCAAGCAGAGCATGTCGCTTGTTTGTCTCAAAAAACCTGCTAGCTGCTGCGGACCCAACTCAAACCACGGCCTCTTCGAACCCTGGACTGGAGCACTAAGGTCACTGCATAAAACTGACAGACCTCGACTCGAACCGCTGGAGCATCGCGTCACACACCGACCTGAACCTGAGGTTACCCACATCTTAAAACACCTCCACTCCCGATCCAACACTGGTTAACCATCCTAACTGTGTGACCTATTTGATCAAATTGGCTCAGTGCAGTTCAAGTGCAGCATTCCTGCACTTGAACTGCACTGAGCCAATTTGAACCGAATAGATACCAGCTTGTCGCTTTACCCAGCACGACTCGCCGCACCTGAACCTGGGTCAACCCGCATTGACGCACAGCTCAAATTCTGGTCAATGCTGTCAAACTGCCTAAGAACAGCGTAAAGGCACTATTGATCCATATCTACCTCCTGGTCCTAGCGACTGGTTAGGCCATTTTCTCATAGTTTCTACTGAGCAACATATCCTTTTCATCTTTTTAGTGCTTATTGCCTTTCTATCCCTTATTTCATTATCCAGAGTGCTGCATCTTTATATATTTTGCATATTCTGGATATATATATATATATACATATATAGTCAAACGCCAGATGTGAAACGGGTTTTACAAAAGCATTGGAAGGTACTAACCATAGACAAGGACATCGGGAGATCATTGAAAAAGTATCCTGATATCAGTTTCAGAAAAAAATCCTCAATCAAGGATATATTGGTACATTGCTTCATGCAAAAAGAAGACGCTTCGGACGTTAATACATGGCTGACAAGTAGAAGGAATTTCAAAATTGTACAAGGTGCAACATCTGTAAATTTGCAAAAAACTGTGACTCTTTTGAGCACCCCATAACAGGAACCACGGTGGGCATAGATGAGAAAATCACGTGCGAGACAGAATATGTGGTCTATATACTGTTATGCTCTTGCAAAAAGTGGTATGTTGGGAGCACTAAATGTAATTTAAAATTGAGAGTGTGACAACATGTTAGAGCCATTCAACACAAAGATGCAAATAATCCAATGGCAAAACATTTTACAGACCACCACGAGAGTGACATGAAGAGTTTTGCCTTTTTTGGAATCCACACCATTAAGAGCAGCCCAAGAGGTGGAGATAGAGAAAGGAAACCCAGAAAACAAGAGACTCACTGTATCCTTGACTTTGAAACAAAACAGCCAAACGGACATAATGTAGATGAAGAACTCTATACTTTTTTAGGATATTAGAACAACACTATTGATACCAAGTCCTCAACTTTGACTGATTTAATTTCGTTTTGTATTGTTGTGTAATGTTTTTTAACTGTGGTTTTTTAAAACTTTTTTAGGGTATTTTTGTATACTTTTGTGTCACAGGTGTGGGGTGTTGTTTGTCTTGGAAATTGACATGTTTAAGGTAATTAACTGGCCTAAGAATTCGGACATGGGAAATATGGTTTTAATTTTGTGGCATTCCCCAAATACATTAGATCATGGTATAACAAATCGAAGTTACAAATAACATGCATATGAAGTCAGCACTTCTATGCACTGTATTCATGCTGAAAGTACTATGCACTTTATAGAAAGATGCTGCTAAGTAATTGTTAAGTAATAACCAAATTGTTGGTTTAGAAAATCTATGCTGCGAGCACTATGCACCTTAAGGTGAAAGTAATTGTTGAATTTGTTTTTATGCACTAAGCACTTCATGCATTGTGAGTATCACATTTTATACTTCAGAAATGATGTAATTTGGAAAAACATTGAATGCCGATTTTTATAAGTAACAGTGGTAGTTAATTGAATTGAAACGGTGACAGCAATTTTCAAGGAAAGAACTAATGCACTGAAACATTCGCTATCATGATGGCCCACTTGGACTACTATACCAAGGGCAGTATGTTACCTAGTGCAAATGCTTTTTAGGTATTAAGCCTATTATAAGATGGCTGCCAGGTTTCACATGGGGTATGAGTCCCTTTTCAATTTCCATTGTCATGACCCCTTTCCATGTCCACTACCATGCTGCCAGTAACTTTAAAACAAAATGGTGTCAGAGACACAGTGTTGTGATCAATCGTCAAGTGGTGCAGCGAAACGTGTCAACTGTTTTTTGTTTGGGAAAGCCTGGATTGATGGCGGCTATATGTCATGGAGCTATGATGCGCAATCTATTATGATCAACTAAAGATGAAATGTTCATGGAATTTGAAGTACTGGACAGAGTATTTATTTTACTGAAAGGAGGGTGCTCCTCACTGACTGGCGGTCCAGCCAAGTCCTGGAGAAATATATGTATGTATATATTTATATATATATATATATATATATATATATATATATATATTTATATTCAGTAAAAAAACTTTGTTAAAGGGACGTTATGGTTAAGTTGCGCTACTAAAAACCTATGAAATTCAGTGAAAAAACGTTGTTAAAGGAACGTTATGGTTCAAAGTAAAACCGAAAAACCCCTGAAATTCGGCAGTTATGGTAAGATAAGCAACCATAACTCGCGCCACCGTGCACTGCTAACACTAACACCCAGGACATCAAAGATGACATCACAAATGACATTGATGACATCACTGATGACATCACATGTGTATGTACTTTTCATGAAATATGTGTACAAGGGATTCTTATTATAATGTTGCGAAAAAATGTCAAGGATTATTGCAATAAATATCATACCCTAATAAGTGCTTTGAACAATGCATTGATATAAATAGCATTCTATTATGGGGTTCTATCTAGTATACTAAGCTACTAATTCAGAAGCATAGCATTGTGTGCAGCGTACAAGATGAAGGTATAATATTCGTATTGTTAATATGTTGAATAATGAAAAGAAGTGCTTCTTTTAGTCGCGTAGGACTGGAGAGGACTGGGCGCGTTTGGCTACGCACCCTGTACCGTCACGGAGAGAGACGGGGAATATGAATGCTTTGATAATGTCAGGCTTAGGGGCGGGAGATATGATTTAGTGTCGCAAAAGCAGGTCAGCCAGGTCGATGGGGCAAGTGATAGGATTATCACATAATGTTGACGCACAGCAGCCTGATTTATCGTTTGTTTAGTGGACAAAAAGTCGGGTAAGGGCCATAGGAAATTGTAATATCAACGGACATAAGGAGGGTTCTTAGAACACTTTCAACCTGACAACGAACAATATGAACAGCGTTCTCAGAGCACCCCCATTTTGTTTAATTGCAAACATTACCTCCACTTCCACTCTTCCTTGTCCCAGTACTTACTTCATGAGGCCCCTGCCTCCGGCACAGGACCTTCTTCTATTTCTTTAAATTCCTATAACTCCTCCCCCACATCCACATCACTGAGTTTCATATTACCAAGCCGGAGCATGGGACCTTCCCCGCAGGGAGGGTGAGGAGGGTCGTCAGTACTGTGACGAGGAAGAGTAGGACTGGGAGTAATGAAGATTACCGGTAAGTAATCAGAGCATTTCAGGACACCGCGAGTGTTCTTAGAACACATTCAACTTGCCAGAGTACAATACTGACAGCGTCCTCAGGACACCCCCATTTTGTTTATGTACGAACATTTAAGGACACGGCAAGTGTTCTTAGCTCAATTTTAGCTTGCTTGCGAACAAAACGGACACATACTCCGTCCTCAGAACACCCCACCATTTAGTTTATATAGAACATTTCAGAACAGCCGTGTTGTCCTCAGACAAATCGAACACAACAAAAGTGTCTAGCATATAAAAAAAACAGAACATTGAACCTATCTCATACTCCCCCACCCTCCCCAAACACTCTTACACACCAACACACTCCACTAAATACAATTTTTAATCCAAGTTTCACCGCGCTGTCCACGGTCGTCCGCGAATGCAAGATGGCGGGCGCCACAGAAAATCTGACGCGCTTCATGCACCACGCCGTCCAATCAGCGAACACGTCGCATGTCCGCGGATATCACACAAGCCGCTCGGCCAATCAGGGCACTGTCCGCGGAGCGAACCGGGAAGTCCGTCCACGGAGCGAAAGGAGATATCACTCATTTTTTTGCCTTACATTTTGGTCATTTTTAAAAAAAACTACTGGACGGATTTACACCAAATTTGCAAAAGCACGCTTTCGGGACCAAGCCCCCACTCCTGCTGCAAATTTGGTGTAAATCCGTCCAGCGGTTTGGACTGTAGGCATGCGCAAAGTTTTTTCCCATTATGTATATGTGAAAAAACAAAAGTTTTGGGACCCTCCCTATAACTTTGCCCCCCCTGGACCAAACCTCTACACACTTTGCAAAAAAATTCAGAGTGGGCCATATACTTTTTTTTGCAAAATTTGGTGAGGATTCGTCCAGAGGGAGCGAAGTTATAAGCCGCTCAAAAAATGCTCTTCCTATGGAAACACCAATTTAACCATAACTACAATGACGCTAGCTACCGCGTCCATGTAATATATATATATATATATATATATATATATATATATATATATATATATATATATATATTTTTTTTTTTTAGAACCTTGAATGAAATTTCCTTTATTTTGGACTGTTTTACATTGCTGTTTGGGTCACTACTGGATGAAATTCACAACCATTCTAGGAGTACAGCCTTTCCTCGGCTCACATTACCACAAAAGGCATCAGAGATATATCTCTGTGCTGTGACTGTTTTACCTTTATGATTAGGATCACTGTTGGTTCGTCGAAGTGTTGGGGCTGAGCAGGTGGTTGAGCAAGTACTCATCCTTATACTCATGCAGAGCAGGAGTCATTTTGTCACAAGGGTTTGAAGCTATAGGGTCAAATTTATTTTTTATTTTCATTATGATGATTATTATTATTATGGTATTTATTCAGCGTGGACCTAGCTTCAAGATGCATCGGAGCGCTTAACAGAGGTATAACCCAATACTGATACATAACGGCGCACTTTACAGAGGTGTACAACATTACAGATGCATAACAGATAACTCTTCACTGGTAACAACAGGACAGATATACAGTGGAGGTAGGACACAGAGGGGCACAGATGAGGAGTTAAGCTGCACTGGTTGACTGGGAGGTGAGTGGCAGGTGGCATCTAGTGAGTCAGGTCGCGCGAGGGGCGACAGGATGGCCTAGGTGTTGAGGAGGAGAGACTCCTTGAAGAGGTGGGTCTTGAGTTATTTTCTTAATTGTAGGAGCATGGGGGAAGAGTCAGTTGTTGACAGGGAGGAGGTTCCATAGTCTTTGGGCATCGGTAGAGAAGGCTTGTTTTCTGGTCCTTTCCTTTTTGCAGCAGTGGATTTCAAGTATGCATGTGTCCAGGCTTCTGGTGGTGCGCTGTCTGCCAGAGATGCTGAGTTTCTCTGCAAGGCATCTAGGTGACTTGAGGGCAACTGCCTTATGGATGATGCAGCAAGACTTTTACGTGATTTGTGCATGCAATGGGAGCCAGTGAAAGTCAATGAGGGCCGGTTAATGTGATCGTATCTGTGTAGACCCTTGATAAGGCATGCAGCTGAGTGTACAACACTTCTCAGGGGCACAAGGGAGGATGACGGGAGGCCTTTAAGGAGTGAATTACCCTTATCGAGGTGGGATAGGACCAGTGCTTGAACGGTGGATGTGAAGCTGTTCGGAGGGTGGAAGGTCTTGGGTTTTCGCAGGATCACATTTGATGATCACTTAGAGACTCTAGAAAAAAGAATGCCTGAACAGGTTTTGCCACTTAAAACAGCCAATATAAAGATTGCTAAACTGGAAAATTACTCATTGCAGTCCGAAATTAGAGTTACCAGTTTTCCTGAAAGAGAAACGTGGAAAGCCGTTTGAAGTACAATTTTAAAAAAAACGCTTTGCAAACTGCGGTCAGTGCTATGCGCAACCGGCCTGTGTTCACATATTCATGGAGGCACTGCATCAGTCACCATGTAAATAGAGGGATGCTTCACACACATGTTTGGAGTCCCCGAATTACATACAATACTGAGTGGACCTCAATGCAAGTGATGACATTCTGATATTTGGTAAGAGCCCGGTCGAAAAACCTCATTCGCTGCCAGCAGTGTTCAGACAGCTGAGAGACAAAGGACCTCATTACGACCCTGGCAGGTAATGATTTTTTGCCGGGTCCCAGAAAAGGGCAGTAACCGGGTCATGTCGACCTTAGCGGACCCGGCAATTGCCATTTTCTGGGACCTGGTAAAAATTAATCCCCATTCCCATTTGAGGCCCTTAGGGCTCAATGGGAATGGGGAGGATGCTAACAACGGGCCCGTTAAAGATGGGGCCTTTGTTAGCATCCTGGGCTGCTCGCGGGACCTGCTAAGGATACCTGGTTTTACCAGGCGCTCCTTAGCGGGTCCCGCAGCAGTCCTCGTAATAGGGCAGCCTGTAATAAATGGTGCCGGTCCCGTACCAGCACTGTTCATTATGGGATCGCCAGAGTCCTAATGAGGCCCAAAGGCCTCACACTCAACCGAAGCAAATGAGAGTTCCACAAAGACAAGTTAGAGTCTATGTTCCAGAAATGGAGTCTCAGTTGGACCAGAAAACGTTAAGGTCATACAAAACTGTGCCGCCACCAGAATCAATCAGAAATACAAACATTCCTTTGCATGGTCAATTATTGTAGGGGATTTATCCTGAACCTCGCCTTCATCACAGCACCGCTGAGAAGACTTACCTAAGTACATTAATCCTGGGAATGGGGTGAGCAACAATCCCAGCAGCCCAGGCCACCCTGACTGCAGACACCATGATGGCATATTTTAACCCAAGTGGCACACAGAGGTGGTTGTTGGTACCAGCTCATATGGCCTTTGCGGAGTGCTAACCCAATGCATGCAAGCAGGTGCCAGTGTCCCAGTGGCATTTGCAAAGTCAACTTTGATACCCCCAGAGACAAGGAAATCCCAAATTGAAAAAGTGACTATTCAGGTACTGGAGGAGTGCTGCCACGTTTGCTTGCACTTGTATGGCATGCTGTTCAAGGTGTTGACAGCCTATGGATCAGCAATACTATCCCCACATTGAGAGGAAAGTGTATTTTACAGGTTCAGTAGTAAGAGTTCACCATTGAATGTCGCCCGGGCAGTGGAAACCTGGCAGACCTTCTGTCACATGACCCGCAAGAGGTGACAGCCATCGACGCAATAGCAGCACTGTGCCGAGAACAGCACGTCAACATGGTGATTACAGGGTTTGTTTCAACGGCCTAGTCCTTAGATTACATTCAAGATGCATCTGTCAGTGAAGACTGCAATGGAATCATAAAGCAAGAGTTTGTGACAGGTAAATGGAAGTGGCACAAGCCCAGAGTGGTCCGCCTAGCACACATAGGGCACCAAGGCCCGTGTTAAACTATGTGTCATCTTAGAGGAAAGGTGTGGTTCCTGGGACCAAGCGGTGGAAACAATAATGTCAAGGTGTATTCTGTGTCAGGCAAGCGGCCTCCCACCACACGCTACAACAATTCAATCCTTGCCCTGAGGCAGTGCTCTGTGGGATCACATTAGCATAGACATTGTGTCTCTATATAAGGACATTACATTGTGGTTGTCATTGACGAGTTCTCCCGCTACCCTGACGTGGAGTTAGCTCCACAGCAGCAGCCATTGTAATAAGGAAACTGGAGAACATTTTTTCGACACATGGACTGACCATTTGTAAAGACAGACAATGGACTCTTTTTTCAAGGGAGAGAAGTGTAACAATTCTTGAAGGGCCTCAACATCCACAAATGGTGAATCGCCCCACACTGGCTGCAAACCAACGGGGAACTCGAGTGCTTTATGTGCACCGTCAATAAGGTCGTGAGGATAGCAATAGCGCAAAACAAGACCAAGAGAGGGTCATTGTCCAGTTGCTGCGGGATAACAGGCAATGCCCCACACATCTAATGGATTGTCACTAGCAAGTCTTCCCCTGCGATGAGCGCCCTGAACCACCATCCACATTGCGCCCACATTGCTACTGGTTGAGTATGAAATCCAAGCAAGCCTTTGGCACTGAGAAGATTGCAACTATGCTGAAAGCCAGGGAAGAAGAGCAAAGGAGTCGTCCCTGACGGTATGGGCAGTTGTGATCAGAAAGAGCTAAAGGGTCCAAGGCAAGTTCCACCTGCCACTAAACCAACACCCATTCACAGTTACTGCCAAAGAATCAGCATGATTACTGTAGGCCGGTGGTTGTCACTGGTCACCAGAAACTAATTGCATTTCAAGGTCTTCCTGATAGAACATTTCCTAGAAAGGACTAGGTCACACGGGGATAGTCGGGGTGAAGAGTCTCAGGCAGGAGGTGAAGGAGAGGGTCAGAAAGAATTGGCACCACCAGCTGAAGGAGGTCCTCTAGCCCCAAATGAACCTTCCAAAGCCAGGGGAGTTGTTTAGTCCCAGAGTTTCAGAAATTCACTGGATCCCTGATACCCCACCAGGAGCCGGATGCAACCAACAGGCACCTTATCATGAGGTAATTCAGACACAGTAGGGGTGCTGCCATGCACACACAAACAGACATTTGTGGAACTTTATTATGAGGGAGAGGGATGTGATGTTGTCAGGCAGGCATCGTCATGGTGCGTCCACTGCTCTGTGGGACTTTGTGCACGCATACATGCATGCAGTGACTCCACAAAATGTCACAGCACAAATGGAGGTTTCCTGCATTTCACACCATACCGAGTGAACGTGTATCGTTTCATAGGAGCAGCACACCACGTTATTCACCACGTTATTCACGGTTACACCTGGGCCACAGGCAGGCCGCATTGCCCCTGCAATCCTGCATATTGTACACTACAACACAGAGCACATCGCTTTCTGACCCCGTTTGCACGTTGGCAGTGAATATTGGCATCATGTCAGCCAAGCCTCAGGAAGAGGCCCTGTTCCATAATGTCTCTGACACAGGATGAAGAGTCCTATGCAGAAAAGGCAGGGAAATACACACAATGTGGGACAGAACGCACACAAAGGAATAGTATCGGCATTAGCGTTGGCCCAAAACTTCCTAAATTGTGTAGATGTGGACGGATGGGAAAGACGAGGCGGGGTGCTCTTCAACTGATGCAGGAAGGTACCATATATTAGAACACCCTAGTGGTGTTTCCACTCCCCCGATTGGCTTATCTGTGGGCTGTAGGGCCTGCAGATTAGGTACAGCCAGGCAAATAAGTGATCATGTTTACCTCGGCTGCCCATTCCAGCTTGCCAGACACAATTACTGCGTTTAAGTTAATTGCACCATTTCTCCTGCTAAACCCATTTCCCATTCTGGAACTTAAAGAGTTAATGTTCCATGTTGCTGTGCAAGCTTTCCTGACGTGGACCCGCCCGCTCACGGAAGTCAACAGAAAAACATGTTTGTTTTGTTCGCTGCCTTCTCAATACCCCTGTATTCCATTACACACCAGCAGCACTTTAAGCCCATATATGCCGCAATAGTAATGTGTGCTGAGCATGCGCTGCATGCCAAACCTCTCCTGGGCCCCTCACAACACTTTCACATTACGCCTCCGTCGCACTCTGTTATTCACCAAACTGCTGTACAACCATTCATAACCTGGCCACTGCCCCATCACGGAAAGACAAGAAACACATTCTGTGGTACGACAATGCTGCAATCAAAAGAAAAACGTACACAAGTCAGTATGTAATACTTTTAAATCATACCAATGCCCACATGCTAAATGTTCATAACAATGTGTATTTATCATTCATTTGTAACTCATTTCTAAGTACTTCTGCCCTACACTGGCATACCTGAAAAAACTCACACCTGCCTTTTCCCCAATTAAATACTCCACCCACCCATTGCTAATTACCTCCCACAACCATATAAACAAGTCACAAGCAGGAAAACGCTGGTAGGAAAGAACCTTGTCACTCCTACACTGGGGAACATTACGACCCAGGCGTTAACCTTGGCGCTATTAGCGCCATGGTTGAAGCCGGAATCCGCCATGGTGAATGGCGGAATTACCGCCCCCATCACAAGGTTGGCGGGGCAGTAATTTAACATTCACCATTGGTCCTCCCCCATTCCCATTTTTGCCCCATAGGGCTCAGTGGGAATGGGGAAGGCGGTAATTACGGTACCGCAAATTGCGGTACCATAATTGCCTCCAAGGTCCCTTTGTGTGCCCGGTCCTTAATGGCTGGTAACACCTGCCGTTAAGGTAGGGACCCGCAAAGGGACCTCGTAATTAGGCGTTAAGGGGTTAACGGCGCCGCCACCTTTTACGGCACTGTTAACCCCTTACCGCCTGAGTCGTAATGAGGCCCACTGTGTATAGATCTAATACAATGACACAGGTATCATGTAACCTGCTCGGACAACTAACTCTAGAGGAGTGGCTCAAGGAAGATGCAGAGGAAATACTGGAAACTATTGACAACCTAAAAGACATCATAGTCTGCCAGATGCTGATTTATATACACTAGAAATGTACAGATGTGAAGCCAATACACAAAGTGCAACCAACCGATCCACAGATATATTCAAAATCTGGCTAGCACAAACCAAACTATACTTGCACTTTGTAGAACTTCCACTGGCAATTCGGAACAACTTACTGCGCGCATTTTATGCAGAAGTAAGACATTTATAAGATTCAGAATATCAGCCTGCAAGTCTAATTTCAATCTGTGCTGGCCTAAATAGATATCTAAACAACCCTCCATTTTCAAGAAAGCAGAATGTGATGCATGGTGAAGACTTCCAGAGTGCCAGCAATGTCTTCATATCCATTATAAAAAAAAGGCAAGACGTGAGTGCAGGGATCAAAAGACACACAGACCATACATCATTGTAAATAACCTGCACACAATTAAAACAAGTGGAATCTTCAATACAGACCATCCCATAACTCTCCAATACAAAGTGTCGTATGATATCCAACTACATTTTGCACAACGAGGTAAAGAACAGATGCCCTCTGTATTCGCACAGAAGAAAGAGGCCACCAATATGCCACATTGACATTCAACAAAGCTACAGAAAACCACCAATCGATCACTGACAAAAAAAATGGGATGCCGTTTGTGGTGCAATGTACAAAGTCCCAGATGAGGAACACTGCTGCATTACATCTTTACAATTGTATCTACAAACACATACTCATAATGCACCATGTTTCCTTGTCCTGGCTAAAAAAATGACAATTGATGAAGCCAAACTCAACCCCATCTGGTATACCTGCAGACCACTTAGAAACATACACTGGGGGCTCAATGATGAAAACCATCAGTAGAATTAACTACAATCTTTTCAAAACACTCCTTGCGTGTGACAACTGTACAGATTTTAGTCAATGCAAGTCTTGAAACACGTGTTACTGGCCACAAAAACGAATCATCAATCAAAAGCTACTGGACCCCACAATACCCTGAGAAAAGGGAGTGGTCTAACCTTTTACATAATGGAGGAAAAGCAAACAACAAATCTTCTACCTTCCTTTGTACCACAACACAAGAGACACATACACCTACAACAACAAAGAAAATGATGATCCTGCACTGACACAAAACACAGAAAAACCAAGTTGAAAAACTTTATCAGATGAACTACCAAGCACATCATCGGGCCACCATTCTCTTACAGCTATTATATACACCTCTGCAACCAACAAAATGAGGAAATATCCTAAACTTTCACTGAAAACAGGCCAACCAACTGAAGACATTTTACCAGATGAACCACCGAAAACATCAGCTGTCCATGATTCTTTAGCTATCACCTCAACGCCAAATGTTAACAATACTGGAGTCACCAGTCTTGTTCCAAATGGCCAATTTATTAACTGCACCCTTAATTTCTATGGAACCAAGCACTTGAATCTAAAATAGAAGTTTTCTTTACAAAACTACCCTACTACCCTCTAACCATTTTCCTTTTTCTAACTTAATTAAATACTGAGGGTGTTCTAATAGCTTTATAATCCTGCAGCTCGGGCTGTGCCGGGCGTTATGGTCCTCATACCTCGCTAAAGGTCCTCGCTACACTCGGGCATTTAACTCTGTCTTCAGGGCCCATAAAATCTGGTACATTATTTATCAATGGCATGCTTTATTGGCCTTTTCTCAGTACAGGAACAGAGCTCGAGAAAGACCTGCTTCCTACTTACACATGGATGGAGAGATTGTCCTGCTCCTTTAATTCCCCTCCTCATGCTTTCTAACTACCTCTTTTCTGAGGTGACGAGACGTCTCGCGGTTTTACCAGGGTATTCCCGGAATTCGGTGCTCTGTCCCCCCATCCTGAGGCTATATTCCTTTAAAAACACCACCCCGATTTTGGGGTGAGGGTGTTCAGTGGCTGTACTGCCGGCAGGAATGAGCAAGATCTTGCACAGAATAAAAAGGTTGCAATGTACATTTAACAAATTAAGATAATAGTTTATTTGTTATCAACTACATACATCTTATGATACAATGGTAATTTTACTGGAAACCCTTTCACAGACAGGCCTGAACTATTAATCAAAGCAAACACGCCACAGCCTTTTGTATGCTTAGAATCTCAGCCAAACCAGCATGCTTTAGTATTTATTGCACTCATGTACATCATGTTGCATCTTGGGACACAGCAATGATAAGGTACCCAATTTGGTCCCACTATTTCCCCAGCACAGAGCGCTCTTACTCCATGTAGGTGGTGAGATGTTATCTGTTTTGGTCCTGTATTAAGGCCCTCCACCCTTTGTTTTTTCTGGACACTCGTCTGGATGCAAAGGTGCAGGTGACAGAGCTGATAATGTTGAGGTCACACTGACATTTTGAAATTTCAGATCTGCCAGTAAGTGAACCTGTACAAAGTTGGGAAAGTAGCTTTGTCTTTGTCATCTGTCTCTGTAAGTGTTATATTATTCTCTTCCTTTTCTTCCTCTTTATCATGTGGTCTGAGCTCTAATGGGTCAACATTAGTTTGCCTATCATCATCATCATCATCATCATCATCAATATTCTCAGAGCCATCAGTGGATGTAGGTGGTGGTAAATAGGGAGCCCTGCAACATCCCGAATACTTCATCTCTCAATTCTACCTTCTATCTGTTCACCATCAGATTAAGTCTGCGACACCTCTCTCCTTCTTTCCCAGAGACTGAGTGCTAATCATCCTCTTCCTCCTTTCACAGCTGCACAACTTCTCATGTGCGATGTTCTCTTGCACAACAGATTGAAATGTGACTCAAGGGCTGCTGCTGAATACAAAATTGAAGACTTAAATATACCATGCATGCTTCTGGCATCTGTGATGAACGCTGGTACTTCTGTGGAAGATCTAAAACACCCTCTAGTCTCTTGCCTACCTCTCCCCTTGGTACTTGTAGCTGATCCGGACATGTTGGCCCTCAACATGATCCTTTCTCAATACCCATACGTATCACAGCCATAGATTTCATTCTCCAACTAACAAACAATTTTAAGACTTTCTAAGTCTGATTCAGCAATTAAAACAGACAGGCCTTATTTGTAGCATTGATGCTTAATCAAGCTAACATGCTTTGCCCAAAAATTATATGAGGTTCAGGAAAACACAATTCTGAAGAAACACCCAAGTCCTGTGTTTCACAATATGACCAAATAAGTTCTCACCAGGCCTATCCATCGGTAAGGGCATTCTGGTTCCAATCACAATGTTGACTACAGTAATTCACAGAACAGCTTTCTAAATATGTTATTCTCTCCCTACCTTTCTATACTCCTCTGTATCCCTTACTATCAATACAGATAGGCCCATCACATCTCTCTCCCATGTCAGATTAAATGCAGCATGCAACTAGCAGCATGATAGAGAATAGAGGCGTTTAATTAAAGAAAACTTTCCAAAGAACATATATCCAATGAATCTGGAAAATGTAGCTGCTAAATGTAAATGTAAACTAATACATTAGGTTTACCATGAATTATCTGTTTCCTGCTGTGAACAGTGTTAAACCTGCTGTATTAAAGGTGCTAATTCAGTGCCAGATAGGGGGGAGCACCTACTGGAGTAACCAAGAGGGGAAGGGACACCTCCTAATGTGGAGGAAGACACGGTACGTCAACAAATTGCAGTCACACCATGAAAGAAAACCTTGCGGGGAGATGTAGGAGGAAGGGGAGGCACTGTGCATACCATCGGCCCAAGGAACCTTTGTATGCTATTCTTAGGTTTTGGAAAATCCCAGGTAAACACATTTAGCAGGGATGTCCCCAGGCAGGGCCTTGCCAGGGAACCCTGCTCTGAACACATGATGAACAAACCACAGGCCAGGGAGGAGGGAGACAGAGCTCAAGATGCGCATCACAGGGAGACCAAAGCAGCTAAGACAACACTGGGTGCTGTGATGACAGGACAGCAAGTCAATCCTACGGGCACTCGGGGGTAGAGGGCAAGTGGACCTGAGCCAGTGAACCGTTCACATGGCCACAAGTGCCTATCAGGAGGTGGTTATGGTTATGGGACGCTGAACAAAGTGGCATTCCTGGGAGGACCAATCAAATGTTATGTTTCTATGTCCCTGGGAGGTGGACAGCCTTCAGAGTATTCACTACATGGTTTACGAAGGCTGTTATCCAGCAGGTACGGTGTGAATGTCTCCCTTCCCACCAGAAGCAGGGGGTTGCGTGTTCCTTTCACATTGGTGCTGACCAATGGCAGAATAATAAAGTGTGTAGCATGGGGCTTGCATTGATATAACAATGAAAGCCACAGAATGTTACCTGGGCTGGAACATGATTTTCTCTCAAGATTCCTGCAGTGGCAGTTAAAGACACACAGGATGGGAGATCAACATGAAAGGATGTATTCACAATAGCTCCATACCTCCCTTTCCTATCCTAACCCTGTAACAATAAAGCATCTTCATATTTGTACATACCTGACTCCAGTGTGCTTCCTGACTCACCTGTGAACCCAGATACTACAAAGTCCCAGCGGTCAGCACAAATGTTAATTTACTAATTGCAAACTGTTTCTGGGAGGGGTGGGAAGCGATGTGGTACCACATGGGGAGGCGATGAGTTGGGAAACTGTTGATCTGTTTGCTCCAATCACGTTTCACTAACATACGTTTAGCTCTAAGGGTATGACAGAGCCTAGCCAATGAGATTCTTGAAAAACATTGAAAATATAAACATCCTGAGTTGCAATTGTTTCTAAGTGTCTTGACCATTGTATTTTGTAGTATAAAACAAATGTTTGCTATATGCCCAGGTGTCAGCTCTCATCAATCAGTTCCAGTCCACTGTTGTGTTTGATTTGTGCTCGACCAGCTGTAATTAACAGTGTTGTTTCTTGCCCGATGTTTGCTCCTTTTTGATTTCGATTATATTATGTTGGGATCGGAGCACCCCTGATACACTGCAATCACAGTTTTGAATCTTGGCATGGTTGACACCGCCATTCATCCTGCCAGCGATGATGCATAGAGTACCATTAAGTGGTTGTATGGCATTTTGATGATTCTGGTTCTGGACAAATTGTAAATAATACACTTTTCTGTCAATTTCTTTGGGCAATTTTAAACCTTTTGTATCATATGAGCAATTTAAAACCTTTACATCTTTCCATTTATTTTGTGAGACATTGGAGAATTTCCCAACTGCCCACTGACCTTTTCTCCTGTACCTATGCCACTCATTCCTTTTTTTAATTTTGTATTTCTATTCTTTCACCCACTCTGATAACTTTACCCTAACTCTTTTCTTATCTCACCCTCCTCACCATTCTTTTTCCTCACTCTCCTCAAAACCTTAGACTAATCCAATGACTATCCCTCACACCCCCCCTCCTTTTTTGGATTGGCCTTTTTCGTTCTAGTGGTCGTTGTTCCAGAAATTCATCAGAATTTCTTTTTTTCTTTTGTTAAAGAAGTCGTCATCATTTTTGTCAGTGATTTAGACCATGCCATTAAGGTCTCAATGTGAGTATGGTGCTAACTGTAAAAACGTGGTATTTTCAATATCTTCTATCTTTAAGGTATCACCTAATTAAGATTTCTTATTGATTGGGATAGTTACAATATGGGGGTACATAGAAAGTACTGCATGTGCCAGTATGGCTTAACATAAACATTGTGTTCATGGTAAAAACCTAATTGCCTGGTATTTCTGAAAACAGAGTAGCAAAGGCCTAGTTTCTAGAATGGACCATAGTATTCAATTACTACTACCACATGCACATATCTGCCTGTTATGTGCTAGTGTGCTTATTTATTCTGTGGGTGCTGTGCATCGTACAGTTGATCTCCTAATGATTCACAGTACAGCAGCAGGGCCTGACAAAGCTGGGCATTTGCGTGCCACCCAGTGTGGAACCATGGCAAGATGAAGCAGCGGTGTGAAGACTAAGAGCGGTAGAGCACAGAACGTTTCTCAAAGATGTGTTAGAACTGCATTAAAAATTATCCTGATGGGTGGGGGTTTAATGGCAGAGACAGGAGAGAGAGACAGCAGAAAAAGAGAGAGCTTTCAGGTGTGCCCACAGCATGCATGGCACAAGAGAATTACAAGGAATTGCGCTTGGGAGGGGCTGGTTGGTTTGGGGGTTAGAGGCAGGGTGTACTCCCCTCATTGAAGCTCTTCCAGTGAAAGATGCATTACAGTCCAAACCTTGGTCTAAGGAATAAGGAAATCTTTGTTGATGATGGTGTCTGTGGCAGCCGCTTAAAACACATTAGAAGCCGTGGCACATATGTCAAGTGTGGGCATTGGAAATGCTATCAAATGCTTCCTGGGAAACACATCGTAATCAACCATTCTGGAAAAATGTCCTGCAGAAGACCATCTCAGAACTGTACCATTAAAAGTTTTTGGTATTTTCCATACCTCCTCCTATGTTAAAATAACACTCAATTATGGGCTGGAAGTATGACTATCTTGGTAACAGTAAAAACACCCCTCACCCAAATGGAAGATCTTCTTTTCATCTTTTTTTATGTCTTCTCGGTAGTGGTCAATAGTGATAATGTAGTATTCATGAACAAATGAAGGATAAAAGAGTAGAAACAAGAATTGGTTTGGTTTTCTGTTAGTAATCGATTAGTATTCAGCACGCTGAATAGTCTTTATATAGTATGCTGCTTAAAAAGAATACAATGAAATACTAAAAAAGACTAGCTAGAGTCTCCGAATACTATAAAAAGACAAGTTAAATACTAAGTGTCTTTTTTTTAAAATCAGGCCCCAAATGTAGTGGTCGACTTTTGTAAGGGATATGCTATTTTTATCACCTTCTATTTTCAAGATTCCACGTAATTAAGAGTGGCAATTGCACGGGATATTGTCAGCATATGGTTCATATAAAAGACTGAATAGGGTGCATATGACTATTTACCCCAGTCAGTACTTTCTATAGACCCCATGCTCTTAATATTTCAAATACCCCATGTTGTCACTGTTACCACCATACGCATAATGATGCCCTAAATCAGGTACTTTCAAAAGAAAGAGAGCACACATTTATTACCCACCCACACTTCAACCACATATGCGCTTCATCACGCAGACAGTGAATGGCAGAGGAGCATTCTTATGTGTAGCAAAACAAATCCCAGGCTACATTGTGAACAAGGAGAGGTACAATGAACATGGAAGAAATACCAGCAGCCCAAGTGTATAAAGAGGGAAGTACAAAAATAAAAAGACAGACTTAGTGGTGCGAAAGTAAGAAAGAGCAAAATGTGACAGGGGAAATGGAAGTGATAGTCAGAGTGGGCAGGTTAATGAAAGGGTGTCAGCACAAAAAGGGTTATATCCTGGGGCGCGGCGGTTGGTATAGTACTTGGCAGGGCACATTCATTCCATCATAAATTGGGAAATTCTAGCATCTGTTGTTTAGTCCAACACTGGGGAGCGACAAAGTGTGCACTTTAAAGCACAGTACGTTAGTACTATTACATTGAAGAAAAGCTTTATGGGGAGGAGGCGCACCCTGAATCCTTCTGGAAGAATGGCAAATGGCAAAAGAAGTGCCAAAGAAAGTTGCTGGTCTCTGCATTCAAATAGAAATATCACAGAGAAGCTGTCCCTTCCTCCAGCCAAGTGCTCAAGGGAGAGCAGTCTGGTTTTGTTTTGTTTGCATTGCTCATTAGCGGCAGTCGGAATTACCCTCTCGTTCTGTCATAGATACACATAATGCGACCGCAGATAACGATCGGCTGGCCCGCCAGGGACGCCCATAAATAGCTGTGGAGTCTCGGTGACTTGCCAAACTAATCCTCCCACCCACACTTCCCCCCTGTCTGCTTGGGCCTCCAGGACACAGTCATTTCCACCGTGGCGCGCGTGCCCACCTCTCAGCCAGTCTCCTGCCTCACAGAATGCTAAGTCTGCTCGCAGAGGCATCCTCTACATTGTTACAGGAGGGGTAGCATCAGGATGGGGCTAGTGACAAAGATGTCTCCCCAGGGGAGCACTGTGTCACATAAAATAATTGTAACAACATAAAATAATGCTAATAAAAGCCGTTAATATTACCAAGCATAATAGTACTCATATTCTCTACCTTCACAGGATGAAGGGCTGAGGCAGCTCTGCAGGGTTTTGAATCTATGTCCTGCAGGCTTGGCCCGGATATATAAGGCCAGTATTTTTCTTGCATTAGTGTTGTCAGCTACTTACTCCTACAGAACAGTACTTTGAGTTGTAAACAACATGCCACTATAGTACTCTATGGGGCCTGAATCACAGAAGTGTTTTACAATGGCAAAATCCCATAGGAAAACGCTCTGTGAATCAGGATCTTAGTCTCCGATTTGCCTACTGCATTCTTTCATAACTCCCCTCTCGCATTCTGCCTTGCCTCAAGAGTGGAACGGTGAACAATTTGAAGGTTGTTTTAGGGCTTGGCTAATCACAGTTTCATATCCTAGCACGAGTCTTTCGTTTCTCCGTGTATTAAATTCTGGGAGTTGTGGTCTTGCCTTGGTTAATCACAGTTTTATATCCTAGTCCCAGGCTTTCATTTTTCTATTTATTGCATTTTGGGAGCTGTGGCCTTAGTCCAATTAAGTTTAATACATTGGAGAACAGAATAAGCCTAAGCAAACCCAGGATTGGAATATTGTTACACATGCAGTGGTTGGAATGTTTGGCAAGCGTTTAGCCACCAGTCACCATTAGCAAAGTCGA
Organism: Ambystoma mexicanum; assembly: GCF_040938575.1. Taxonomy (NCBI): domain Eukaryota; kingdom Metazoa; phylum Chordata; class Amphibia; order Caudata; family Ambystomatidae; genus Ambystoma; species Ambystoma mexicanum. The sequence continues at coordinate 669,143,030 of NC_090926.1, read as the reverse complement.
ACCTTTTCTCATTTTAATGGCCAAGCAATGGCCTTCAGGAGATATTTTAAAGCTGAGGTGTGGACTTTGCCATGTCTTTGGTATCTCCGTGCATTAATATGAAGTTGTGCAGCATCAAATCACCACTGTTGTAGTCTTAGAGCACCTAGTCTTTTCTGAAAAGTGGCATATTGTGCCCCCACCCAAGATTTCCAGACTGTAGTCCGTGAAGAAAGGCAAAAGAGAAGGATGGAGAGGGAGAGTAGAAAAGGTTTGCAACGGACAAGCTGGAAAAGACATACTAACAGGTCAAATGGAGAGGGGTAATGTTTGTGAAAGTCTGGGTGCATGATGCTCTAATATGCATGGATTGATAATAAATTGTGCAGCAAGTTTAGAGTAAGTTCAAAGGTGTCTGTAGCTGAGGGATAATTTACTGGAGGGCATGTTTAACATCACACATTACACATTGTAGTCTATTGCTGCATGTTGAATATCACAATGTGCTCACATGATCCCTTAAAGCATGTTGGTTTTGTGTGCCAGAGTAGGTTTAATTTCTCTCAGAAAAAAAACTCCAGAATACTTATTTTGAGACTGCTAAGACTATTGGCCAACAGTAGGCAAGTCAAGACACTGGGGCAGGAAGCTTGCTGGAAACTCCTACTTGCTCTATTAAAATAGGAAATGTGTCGAGGGTGAAATGGAGTGCTCTGGCATTGCCAAAGCCCTCCCAGTGGATATCAGTGCATATCAGTGGAAGGAGTGCTTTGATGTGATGCCGCCAGTTGTAGTAAGAACCCTAGGCTGTCTTCCACTTGTGGTTATGGCTTGAGGGGAAATCGTGGCCTGGAGTGGTGTCAGCAGCAGCTGTCACTCTAGCTACATTTTTAGTTTGGGCTACTAGGCGGTGCTTAAGTGTCACCTATAAGTCAAAACAATTGCATTGGAGTACCAGTAGGGGAGATGGCATGTGAGGAGGGACACATAACTTTTGTGTGTTGTTTGGTTATTTACCCACCCATTGACTACTCACGGCCATGCTAATCTCTATGACTCTTCGGACCCACTCCTTGCCCCTCCCCACCCAAAACACTCCCTCCTGGGATCTCTTTGAGCTCACTCTATCAAGTATTAAAACCACCCACCTTGTTTTCTCTTGCAAAGAGGAGCAGTGGCTATTTTATCATTTTGACTGTTTTTCCTCTCTGGTTTTTGGGCTGCCATCCTTTCACAACTCCAAAATTTGGTTTCAAGTCCTGTCATTTTCCTTCAATCTTCAGCAAAAAAACAAAAGGTTATGCTGGAAAAACCTGATTTGCCAAATCTCTCCAAATAACTCATCAATAATCATTGAAAGCCAACGCAGAGGCCAACCCAATTGGTATTTGTTTAAAGGGGAATGCCCTCTAAAGTATAAAACAAAGTTAACTCTTTACCAAACTCCACTTGTGGATATGGATGAGCAAGGGCCAGCATAGGAAAAACCTGGCTCCATCTAACACCCAGGACCTTTGAATGACTCTGGGTAAAGGGTGTCTATCCACACAGATTTTTTTCTAAGGATTCCCTGGGAATCAATGACATGGCACATACATCATGTTCGACTGGATCAACTGTCATCTTCAAAACTACACTATGTTTCTATCCTGTTAACTCGCCTATCGCCACCTTAAAAGCCTCTGAGCATTCATCCTACACATTTTCGATGTAACTCTGGCCCTGTGTGAATAATACCAAAAGTTAACTTATATCTGTCCAAACCATATATGATGAAAGATTGTATTATAAACAACATGCCCAGATATAATGCTAAATGGATGAAAATTGTGCGAGCTGTAGATAACACGGTTAGCAGAGATTTCCTTTAAGGTAAGGTCTCCCCATCAGCTGTGCATTAGTGTCCAACAGAAATGACATTTTCAGGGCTGACACGACTTCAAGAAATGGCTTCAGAGCCACTAATGGATGGTCAAACATTGTGTATGAAACAGACCTGGCTGATAAGCGGATGTTCGTGTCATGTCACAAGAACAGAAATTAATCTTTAAAAAAGGGTGGTTCTAGTGTAAAGATGAGAGACACGTGATGCTTTGCCATGTTATTAACATTGCGCTAGTCTGTCGGTATCATGTATATATGAATTGTGTGGGATGTACACAAGTTGAGTTATGAAGACAATTATGATTCCGACCTTCTCATAATTCTGAGGGAATGGAAAGTTGGTGTGGTGATAGGTTATGGAAGTAAGGTTTGAATATTGAAGGGACAGAGTTGTGACTATTTGCTGCCTTAATCCTTTCCATGAAATTGTGGGGAGGGCGTGAAGCTGTGTAGTTCCTTAGCACATTGAATTGAAGTTAAATCAATTAATTCCAACATAGAAAATCACAGGATGAGTGTTGTTAGAGTTTGAAACTAACTAAGTTTGTGACCAGTGTGTTAGAGCCGGTATAGGCAATAAAGTACTTGGGTGACTCTACCTTTTTGAAACCCTTGTCTTCTGTACAGAAGGGGGGTGTCCATAATCCCAAAATAAGTAACCCTAAAACCCTGCCATTCATGCAAAGTTAGAGTGTGCAAAACAAAATGTCCTATTTATTTTCTTGTATCCCAAATCAGAATCCCAAGTCCTGCATTCTATGTAACCTAATAGCCCAAAATGATTTTCCTATTGAGTTCCTTTTCTAAACTTTGTCAACTATGAAATGTATCTCTGTTTAAATTCTTCAGAAGAAGAAACAATTCAAGAGATTTTGACATGATAGACCATACTTTGGGCTATTGATTCAACATTTTTTCGAGTCTCTTTAGTTTACAGATTATCAAATGGGTTCTCTGGGTACCCACCACGTAACACGGATTGTAAATCAGTCAAGAAATAGAGAAAACTGAGAAAGAAATAGGTATTATCAAATAACAAAGTTTGTATGTGGTGTTTCACAAACTGTACTCTCAGCATTGAAAAGAAAACATCAATTGTGGTCACAAATACATAAGAATTAACAAATGAATAATAAGAATACAAGAGAGAATGAAAAATGCATCATAATAACAAAGTAATGGTTGCACTGACATAAAAAACAACGGTTGTACTTCATGAAAAATTAATTACCTTACTTGGTACAAATAAAGTACTAATCCTTGCCTTACAAATAAAAGGCCCAAAATGATTCATTTTCATTGTGTCTATTACCCGAACCCTGCCTTTTAATAAAGAGCCAGAATGATTTTTCCATTGTATTCCCACTCCCTGTATCTTGTCTCAAAACCAGAGGGGTCGCAACCAATTGATGCCTGTGGGTGGGGGTTGGTGGGAGAGGAGAGCTTGATAGCAGACTAAGCAATCACTGCGTGAGTCATATTGTTTGTAGGTAACATTGCAAGAAATCTGATATAATGTGATAACGGTCCATCTTTACATTTTACGTGTGCGTTGTAGTATCTGTAGGTCCATTGGAACTATAGGTCAGTCAAATGGTGCAAGCAATTTGAGATTGCGATATTGTGTTGTGCTACGGCGTTGATGGCTGACATGTTGGTTGTTTTATTATTCTTTGTCAAACATTAAATAAATACACATTCTTTCTATACCCCGGCCTAGTTCCTAGCTCATTGGTGGTACAGAGGGTATTTGATGGGTGGTGCAAGATAGGCTGGTAGCCTCCCTAAAGTTGAATCTGTATAAGCGCTTTCGGTGTGCACCACCTTGCTTGGAGGGGAAAGGAACTCCCTGAGTTGAGCGCGATTGCCTAATAAATTGTGACAAAATCCATAATTCAACAACCAGGGATCACCTCAAGATACCATTCTCTCATCAATAATGCAAGGTGTTGTCTTACAAGCCTTCACAAAAGTATCTATCAACATCCCTGGGATCACATTGAAATCACACATCTCTCCCAAGAAGAACACCAATGATACAACCCAATGAGGGGAACAGAATCAACATCCCACCATCTGGCACATGCTCAAAAACAATGTAAATGCAAACATTACATCTGCACTCAACCACCTGGATCTATCAGCATCCGGGAAATCCTGTTAAAAAGGCTCATGGACCTTAGATTATGGGGAAATATGTTATGCTAGATGGCTTTGCGCCTCATGGACGATGACTGCACATGGCTCCTTTGAGATCATAGCCCCACTTCATCACCTGAGAAGGCCCATAAACAGACAGTCTTTCACAACGGCTCATCAGCTGCACACCTCCCTTCCTTGAACTCATGAATAACCCAGGCTTCACTTGCTTGAACTATGCTGATGATACACAAATCCAGTACATACTTACCAACAGGTCTTGGTAGAATATGCTAGACCTAGTCCACTGCTTGGCACAAGTAGACACCAGCGTAATGGCACATCATCTCAAACTCTATCCATGAAATACCAAAATGAGGAGGATCTCCAGCACCATAACATTCACCTGCATGTTTGTCCGCTGGCTAGAAGAAATGAGAACCTGCCCAGGACCCAATGAGAAAAATCATTGGAGTCTCCATGGACAGTGCCACCCCACTCAAACATCAGGTAAAATCCATTGGAAGAAGCTGATTGTTCAAACTCCAAACCACCTGTTGCACTAGTAGCCCCTGGCTATCATGCCCTGGTATGGTTGAGCACAGGATAATAACAGCTAGCATAATCTCTCTAATGATGACACAAGCAGAGGAAGAAGGTTGGATCAGCAAGCAAGCGAGAAAGTGAGTATTTAATACAATCAAAACCTGTGGTTCCAATCTTCTATATCCTCCCAAAAAATCAAAAATCCCTCGTGAATCCCCCTGGGTGTCCAATACTGAGTGGCATTTTTTCAATCTTAGAACCATTATCCAAGTTTGTTGATTACTTATTGAATCCCCTAGTCCAGAAGATGGACGTGTATGTCAAAGACTCCACAGCAGTTATAAATAAAGTTGAGAATGTACAATTTGATCTTCCAAATGAATTGCTTATTAGCATTGACATAGAATCGTTATATACTAAAATTCCACAGAGTGCTACCTTGGAAAGATTGAGGGAATGCATAGACAATCCACCAGTACCCAGTGTGTTTTTTTAAACGTGTATTGAGCTTGCTTTAACCAAGAACTATTTCCAGTTTAACAGCATGTACTGCCAACAAATAGAGGGAACAGCCATGGGTTTGGCTATGGTGCCCAGTCTAGCAAACCTATATGTGGAATGGTTCAAAAAACAAGAAATGTATATCCAGACAACCCCTTTCATTATGGAAATAGACATGTGGATTATACATATCAATGATATTCTAGTCATATGGACATGGAACCATGACGTAGTTGCCAAATACAAAGAAGCTTAGGCCTTCAAGTTAAAACTTATCAATAGTGGTTGCCCAAGAAAACTAGTAAAAGATTCTGTAAAACGGGCAGCACATTATGACCGAGAGGCTTTATAACAATCTAAAAACAGACAAAATAAAGATCAAAAATTGGTATTCACCAGAATTATCCTTAAAAGTCATAGAATAATAAAAAAATAATTGGATTTTTTGTTCTCCAATAGAGTGATTAAGGTGTGTGCTCTCCCCTTATAGCTTTCTATAAAAGCATCAGCATAGAGGGCTTGGTAAAGGAAAATAACATCAGACTTAAAATGAAGGCACCTGCTACACAATTGGGTAATACTAACCAATGGGGCTTAGCCCTAGTTCAGGGACACCATCCATGTGGGAAATGTTCTGTGTGTGACAGCCATACATACAAAGGGAATCAACTTAAGTCTTAAAACGGCCTACCAGCAACGACAGTTTACAGATTGCGAAACTAATATGGTCATTTATTTAATTGCATGCCCCTGCAATCTGTATTATGTGGGAAAGTCCACACATATGGTAAAGACTTGTATGATGGAACACAGGAGCTGTATCAAAAATAAGATCACACCAACTCATCCTGTCAAACATTTCATTGAAAAAGTGCACAATTTCAATGAATTCAAATGGAGAATGATTCTGAAGGTTACTGGAAATATTCAGTATATAATTGAAAAGAAATTGAATAACCAAGACCAGCGATTCATTTTTCATATGCAGGGACAGTTACATGGCTTGAATGAAAGTATTGAATGGCACCAGGTTAGCTGTACCACCCCCTGATTGAGACAGATTTCTGTACATGTTTTATACTAAGTAGGTCACACTAGAATACTTTAATGCATTAATTCTATACATATTATAGTGTATCTCCCCATTTAAAATACAAAAATAAAATCTGCAAAAATATGTTCAATGTTTCCGAGCAATGTAAAGAAGCATATATCGCTCTTCTAATTTACATAAGAAAGAAGAAGTTTGAAATTACATACGTTTTTCTAAAATGATATGCATAAACAGTACGATAAACATCCACTCACTATAAGGTTAATTATATCAATCTAATGTGTAAATCATACACAATAATTGTATATTAAATTTAACCGAAAATATGCAGGCATTAACTAATGAGACATACATTTTATCTCTCTTGTACAAATGATTATACAAGAAATCAAATACATTGGAAACATTCAGAAGGCAAATGTATTTGCAAAGATTAAGAAATTGGTTTATGCCACCCTTGGATTTTTTGCAAATTGTGATTCTTTGAATAATATCAGCGTGAATAGCACAATGACAGAAACATGTTGGATGCAATGAATTAAGTCATGTTTATATTGTTTAAATGTGTACAACTGTACTACAAGCTATATGAGGTTTTTATACTTCTCTGATGTATTAGAACTGTGCAAATTCCGCCATTATATTCACACTGGGAAATGTGGTGAAGGTTTCTATTTTCATTCCTATCCTTGTGTGTTTTCACTTATTGTTGTATATTTATTCAAATGTAGTATGCGTGAATAGGCGGCAATGATGTGATATAATATGATTGGTTATTTATAACGCAGATGCGGGGATCGAACCTGTGTTGCTCTGGACGTTGCCCCTGAGCTATCTTCTCGAGACAATATATACACACTTAGGAGCTCTCGGTTTAATATATTTACATTAAGGTGTGAAGAACTATTAAAAAATATATGTTTTCTCTAAACGAAAGGAGTTTAGTATTTTCTTACTTATTTAGTTATAAGGTTTTGGAAGTCCTGGTTCAGTAAGAGATCCTGTTATATCTCCCTGGGTGTCTTGCAGTAATAAAACGGTTGAGCACGCACTTTACATTTATTGCAGGCCAGTAATGTGTCACACTGGAACCCCCCCCAGACTGCCAGAGTAACTGGTGAGGAAGGGGGGCAGAGCAACCTGTAATAGAAATGATGTTAGGTCAAGCGATGGGCCACTCCCTGAGTCCCAGATAAAAAGAAAAATAAGGTGCAGTCCACAACGTGAGTGGAAGGAGCAGGTTTTAATTTGCGGGCGCTTATATTGCAAAACACGTAGTAAACATGTGAACGTTCTTTATATCCTTCATTTATTCATTCATTCATTCATTCATTCATTCATTCATTCATTCATTCATTCATTCATTCATAAGCTTTATTTCAGTGAAAGCCATGAAAGCACAATCAAAACACATTACATAAAAAAAAACAATTAATGACATCATCACGTTTCATCAGATTGTAAAAATCGTTAAAACCAGAGATTTTACAAATGTTATTGACAGTGCACATTTCATAACAAATTCCCATTTGGCCCCAAAAGCCAACCTAGAGACGGTATTGATTAGTGAAATGAAATTGCAGACTAAGTCCACTACCATTTTTACATATTTAAAGTGAATTTGTGCTTGTTCTTACTTGCTTCTTGCTGCATGTCAGTATAATCCATAAGTAAATAACAACATTTAAATCTATTTGAAGTCAAGTCCCTATAAAAGGGATCAGGTCGTCACAAAGCTTTTACTGAAGATTTTGAGCAAGCTTAGACCCCCTTCTTCTCTATACCTTATACAGATAATTCGCCAAAAAGTGGGCTGCCAGACTATCTTCTGAGGTGTGACATATAAACAGTGCTTGTACAGTTGTTCTTACACCTCTCGCTTGGAACAAGGGTTTTAAGTTTCGTTTTCTACGGTCTAAATAACAGAGGGCAGATCAACAAGAAATTAACACATATTCAGTCAGGGTCCAGCAAGCAGGGCAAATATCCCCTGCATTTCTGTTCCGTTTATGGCTCAGTAATGCAACCAGGAAGGATGCCCAAGCGAAGCTTGAAGTAGAGGGCTCTCATTGGCTTGTGACGTATGTTATTCAAGTAACCCTCATAGCCAAACTCTTGCTTCACGTCCCAGTAGTTGCTAAACTGGGTTGACTGCCTGATTGTCCTCAGAACCTCAGTCTTTGCTTTGGCACTGGATGCATTTTTAACTAGCTGCCTGGCATTTTTATCCATACATTCTGGTGTGTTCCAGTAATCACTCTACCCTATACTAGACAGTTTATAATTTATATGTAAGAACCAGGGTAGAGATTGACCACCTTCTTGGAGCATAATGTCCACCAAGGCTCCTCTCTACCTAGTTAATTCGACAGTGGACCAGAACCTTATCCAGAAGAGCACATGCTTTGATTTGCTTAGAAGCAAGCATGTCTCAAAGTAGACTGGCAGATTGGGCGTGCTGGTGGGAAGTCCTAGGATATTCTTCAGGAACGTATTCTCTAGCACAGATAGTTTGTTGCAATTGTTTATGAGTTCAGCACCATACAAGCATGCCTGGAGCGTGTATGCTTCAATAGTGAAACCAAGCGACACACTGCCAAATCCTCTATTATTTCTTGCCAGTGTCCCACTGTGTCTGGCTAGAGTTACCCCTGATCTTTCCACTTGTGCATTCCATTTTCAGTCATCTGTGGTTCTTAGCCCAACATACTGATACCTGCCCACCTGCTCATCTGATTGGCCATTCAGCACAAGACGCACCTTGTATTTCCTTTTCACCTTGGACCCCCTAAACACCGTAACATTTGTTTTGGATACATGGATGTACAAGCCACAGACCAAACAAATGTTTCCAAAAGGTTTAAGCTGTCGCCTAGGTCCCACCGGGGTAAGTGACAAAAGCACTGCGTCATCTATGAATAGCATTATTGGAAATGTGTCACTGGCCAAGGGAGGCTCAGAAAGGATGCCTAACAAATCATTAATGACTCCATTAATGAAAAGGCAGGATAGCTTTGGGGCCAGCACGCAACCCTGACATGCGCCCATCTATATGTCAATCATTTCAGTTGTGCTCCCATCAACATTACACCTGCCAAGTGCCTTGTTGTTAGTTTAGAGCATTTGAATTCCCCTCAAATGTGCTGGTGTGATGCCCAAACTGGGAGAATACCCCATAGCCTTGACCTTGGAACTCTGTCAAATGCAGGGGTCAAGTCCTACAATTTAAATTGGGGGGCTCATCAACAAACGCACTGGGATGTGACGTCGCCAGAAATTAGCATATCAAGATGAAATATGCACATTTCATTAAATTGGCTTTGCATAACCAGCCAAATTGCACAAGACGAATGGCATTTGCCTTTCATAAAATCACCACACACACAACCAAAAAAGGATATTTTCTTCTAATAGTGTTTTGGAATCGTTAAAAGTTTTGCATGTTTTAAACTTCAAGAACCAATGCAAATGTTTTCCCTGGTACTTGCAGTACCGACATTTCACCTTTAGTTGTTTGTCATTTTTCATCCGGTTATATAGTACAGTGGTGAAGTGTCCTGCTCCAAACCTGATGACTTTGGTTGACTTTAATTCATACATTCAAAGAGGACATTCAATGTTTCTCATTTTAGCTTGGGGGAGGGGGACTGAGTCCACCCTCTGAAAAAAGTGGGTAGACTCCGTCCGCCTGCGTGTACCCTCGACTTGAGCCTTGGCTTTGAAAACTGAGTAGACATGCATCTTTCGCAGAGTCACACATTTGTCTAACAGATGTATCAGGCGCAGGCCTTGATCTAATGCACTGGTACAGCTTTGAAAGCCTGTATGGAAATGATGGATGATGTTTTGCTACTCACAACAAAGCTCTAAATGCCCCAAAACTGTTCCTGCTAAAATATTTACCCTGTGTTCAGCTGCGAAATTGGGAGATAGTTGCTGGGGTCATCACTCCCTCCCTTGTTATGCATCTGGACAATCTCTGCCCTTGTCCAGATTGGCAGAACTCGATTAGATCTTAGTGCAGCATTAAAGAGATTCTGAGATTCGGCACCCAAACAACTGGTTCCAATTGATAGAAATCAACCAGGACCTTGTCCAGGCCAGGGGCCTTTCCTGTTTTTAGCATCTTAAGGAACGTCTAGCTTCTGACTCCGTGAAGTTTAGAAAGCACTGATCATGGTCATGGGGCCTCTGCACAACCTCCCCAACACTGACTTGATCATCAAAGACCCTTGTTTCACAGTATATATTTTTGAAGTGTTGAAACCAGACCAACTCCAGAATTCATCCCTCATCTACTGTCTGCTCCGGGGGCCTTCCTGACCCCATCAGCACCCAACATTTACAGGAATCTTTACCTTTGAGAGCCTCCATTAATAAATCCTAGATTTCTACCATGAATGCCTCTTTTATCGCTTTTGACTAAGTTATTATAGGCCCTCCTAGCATCCCACAGGACAACGCCTCCATCAGTAGTGATCACCAATGCACAGTCTACCACATATTTTTTTAGCCCTACAAAGCTCCCAGTCATATCAGGTGCAGCCTCTGCGGGATATCTTCTTGACTGTCGAGGTAGGAGAACTAAAATACCACTCAAATCTCTCACCTAAATAGTATAGGCCTCAAGTATGTCTGTAAAACGGTCTGCTTCAAATGCTGACAAGATGTGTTCATTAATCATGGGCAGCAGAGTTCAGCGTTGAGCTTTACCCATTTTATAGTTCGCCCAGCGTGACCGTCAGCAATGAGTATAAGATTCGGCTTCATATCACTGTTTGCCTCCTTCAATTTCTTATTCGTTGTTTGTTCTTTTATTATCGGGGCAAAGGATACCCATCAAAAACGAACCCATCCCCATATGGACCTTGAACAACCACTCTAATCAATTCTTCCCCCGGACATCCCCTTCAGTGCAATACTTCCCACTTTCTACCACAACCTCTTTATTTTGGTGGTGTACCAAAATGTCGCCCTCATTTGTGCACCCCCGCAGTCACTGTTACTTTGAAGGTGCACAAAATGAGGGCGACATTCACTGCGCCCAAGCAGAGTGGGGGTTGCGGGGGTGTCCCCCGCTCTACCTGGATGCTGTAACAGGGGTCGGGGGTTGCAGTGATGTTCCCGCTTACCATTTCGGAAAGCGGGGGACACGTAAGAAAAAAAAAAGAAAAGCACCATGCAGCTTCAGCTCCATCCCACGTTAGTGGGAGGAGCTGACACCGGAGGATATCAATGAGTGCGGGCAGCACACACAGAAGTTTGCCGCCCTAAAGGTGAGTGCCGTAACTGCCGTCAGCATTTTCGGCCATCGCAGTTACAGGCGGCGCAGTGATCATATAGATCCCTTTATTGTTCTCTTCTTTGAATGACATTGGCAGCAGCAGTCTGCCCTTAACTGTTGGTGTAAGTCCAAATACTTCAGTCATTGTGTCTATACCCCACAATTTGCATTTCAGTACCTTTAATGCCTTGCACAATATTCAACACTTTCACATTTTGCTTGCAAAAACACCGATTGTGCAGTGGGTAAGGGCACAGGTTAACTGGCTTTCCTTCCAGGTCAGGGGATAGCTGGAAATGCCCACCCAAATTTCTTCTGTGGCTATGTTGTTGTTGAAAGGAAAGATAATGCAGGCCAAACATGCTCCATAATGCTACCCTTTTATTTTTTCCTCCGCAGCAGTGTAGGTCTTCATTACCCTGGGATAAACCAATCCGAATCTTCTCAGTAGTGGAGTCTATATTAAACTTTCCTCTGAAGTGGTGTAATATTTAGGGCTTATTAAGCCCAACTTTCCTCTGTGGTGGTATTTCATTTGTGTCCCGAACAGATGAGTCCTCTGCTTGGCTCTACCCACGTCCTGCCCACCTGGGCGGAGCCTACAAAAACTGCTGAAATCCTTTGCGGAGCCCACCGGATTAGATGCAACAGCCGTAGCTCCAGGTAAGTCACTCCTGCCAAGCCACACTGTCCGTCTGACACTGTGGAGGGTGCAGACTCCTCAGAACTCTGAGTGGTGCTGGCAGCCCCGCTCATGCGAGAGGTATCCTTAAAGAAGATGAAATCTTCACTGCCTGTCCCACCTGGCACCAGGGCGGGCGGGCTTGTCCAAGCCATGCCATTTTTACCCGGGCCTCCACAAGCAATGCAGCCTGAGACTTGATGCTATCCAAACTTGTCCGCTCTGTCCCTAGGGCGGCCGTATGCCTCCCCGACTGTGCCATTTACCTGGGGTCATGCAGCCTGGGGCTGTGGTGCTTCTTCACCCGGTCGCACCCCTCACGTGGCACAGCGCTTGAATCTTTAACAGCCTACCAGACATTGGTTCTGTTGATGTGCTCTATGCATGTCAGCCCCAGACTGGGGCTTCTACTTCACCCAGGCTGCTCCGGCACACACCCCAGGGTTTGAATGACACCAGGCTGCAGCTGGCATACTCAGCTCGGCCACCTGCACCACTGGAGTCCTTGGGGGCAGCTTGTGACCGCGTCCCCCCCACGGTGCTCTCTCCTTCTCTCCTATCTTTTCTTTCTTCTCTCCCTCATTTTCTTTATATCTTTATCTGCGCAACTGCACCCTCCAAAGGTCTTCTCTCAGGTAAGTCTATTATTGGTTGCAGATGAGTCTTAACCATTGTCTTTAGTGCCAGTTTTCTATGTTTCCCCCATGGTGGGGAAACTTAGTACAGTCAGGTAAGGTCCTCTTATACACAAAAGCACATACACTTTAATAAGGACTGGTTTAAAACCCATCCTTCTGCCTCTCAACTTGCTCCTATCCCCTCCTCTCTTATTATTCTTATGGTCTTTCCTTCCTTTCTGTCTTTTCTGACTACGACATTTAATCTCTCCCTCTCCAACTCATGCTTAACGTTTTCATTTAAACATGATGCGCTTTTACCCATTTTTAAAAAAACATTGCCTTGATTCTGCCTCTACTGTTAATGTTCCTGGCATTTCTCAACCAACCTATTACTAAAAATATCTTCAACGCCTTGTCTATACCCAACTTTCCACATATCTTGGTCATAACTCATTACTTTCTCTTTATCATTCTGGGTTCCATCCTCTCCACTCTACTGAAACCACTCTTATGGGCCTCTCTGACTCTTTGCTCTCTGCCCATCATGCTAAACAGTCTTCCATTCTGACTATTTCATTCTGATTTTCTCTCTGCTGCTTTCGGTCCTGTGAATCATCATCTACTTCTCTCATCTCTTTCAAATGGAAGCCTCTCTGGCGCTGTCCTAAAATGGTTTCAGTCCAACCTTTCAGATCGCTGATTTTCAATAGCTTGGGCTGGAAAATCCTCTAGCACCTTTCCTTGGAAACCTGGTGTTCACCAGGGTTCCATTCTTGGTCCTTGTAAGGATCTCGGAATGCTCTGTGATTGCTTGTACGTCGCTGTGTCTCACGAGCTTAGCTCTCTTGTTTGTGCGGGTTCATGACAGGGATGACAGTTGGAGGCAGGCAGGCTAAGGGGCTGTGTCTTAGTTATGCTCCGGACGGGCACGATAAATAAAACCTTTAACTACTTACTGTGTCCGGCAAGTCCTTTCATTGGCGACGAGGAGAGCGGGCCTGCCACGTGGGCGCTGCTGTGCCATCCAGCCGTGATTCCTTCGCTACTCTCCCTACATAAAGCGTCTCTTCACCACTCATTACATGGCAGTACCTACAGGGGTATTGTGTGCCTGCACGGCCGCCCTCAGGAAACCCGCTCCACCCCCCCTGGGTGTCAAAGCAGGCAACTCTCATCCAGGTAACGCTACCCTACTTTGCGTTTGTTGCACCCCGCGCGGTCACAGGTGGCCATAACCGAGCCCCTCAGAGGCCCTCTCCACGTCAAATACGGAAATCCTTCCCATCAGCGGCAGCATAGCAGTCTCCCTTTTCCAACGGCCGTCACCCCGCCCATAAAGCCATAGTACACGGTAAAGCTGCCCACTCAGCTTCCTGGCAACTCCTAATCCTACAGTATTCCACAGGACAGAGGCGCGGTACTCCTGCGAAAAAAGACTAAAGCAGGAAAAGAAGGGGAGAACGGAGAATGGGAATATAAGGGGCACAAAAAGGGAGAGAGGAGTGAAGGAACTTGTAAGGTCAGCAAAAGAAGTGCAGAAGGGGAGAAGAAGAGAAGTACAGAGCTGCCATACCCACATGGCTGGGAAGAAGGAGGGCCAAACACATAGACCTGTGGCACTTAAAAAGGGCAAGAGGCATGGATACCACTGAGGCATAGGAGCTTGAAGGCTAGAGCACAGTCTGAGCGCTGCAAGTGTGCTAAAAGGCAGTGTGAGACACTGCAATGACTAAAAAAAAAAGTGACATAACATATCTGCTCTGAACCTCTCAAGCGGTTAGAGGACTTTGCTTGGGTCAGCACAGCAAGTTGATTTTTCAGCACAGCACAGTTGCATTATTTTGCAATAGCAGCCACTAGCATGTCCCCCCCCCGCCCTTATTACCTGATTCAGGCACCCAAGCCTCAGATGGGACAGGTGGAAGAAGCTATTTGACACATACCTGGTTGCCATAGGGGGTGAAAAATGTGCACCAGCAAATAATGAGGCTATTTTGCTACACAATCTGGGGACGGAAGGTCACAGTGTTTTTGATGGGTTACCGGAACTGGTAGAAGAGGGCTAAGGAGATGGAGACCAATACAGCATAGCAGAAAGAAAAACAGACAGTCTAGAAATTAGTTCACATAATCACGCAACCACCCCGGTTTGTGTGCAACCCTCTTGGACGTACCCACACCAACACCCTCTCTCACAATGCTACGAGGACTTCCCTCATCATCCACACCAGCGAAAATCCCAAACTCAGGCCTCAACTCAACCTCCTCACCTCTAACTTGCTCATCATCTAGACCCACAACTCCATCACCTCCTCTATCCTGCAAATTCTGAGCACTTGCTAATCTACCCTTAGATCACACTTCACTACCTTCCAAAATGACCACTCCTTCCCGCACAGCAGAAATCTTCGTGGGGCCAATAAACGTACTCTCTACACACTTGTGTGTGAACCTAGGATTTTTAACGAACACCAAATCTCCTACTTTCCAGTCACAAACTATCCAATCACGGTACAATCTTTAGGGGGAATGGAGCCATGGTTGCTGCTGCCCTCTGACAGGACTGGCAGTGTGTTAATATATTGTCAATTATTGCGTCCATATAAGGGAACCATACTTGGATGAGTAGAATCTTTTTTGTGTCTGCCAATCCCCAATTGCCTTCATTTGCCATGTTCACCATTGTTTTCCTCAGGCACTTGGGGACTACCAGTCGACTCCCTCTCAGCAGGATACTGTGGTCTGTGGTTGTTAGCTCTCCTTGTATTTTGGCCATTCTCTCTATCTCTTTCATATCCATGTCCCCATTATCAGACAATTCCTTCTAGCAGTTCCTCCACTTGTTTTCGTTGGTGAGCTACACTGCTGCCTGAATGGTGGGATCTGCTTTGTTTTTGTCGGCGGACAGTGCAAGGGTGAGTGCCGGGGAAGTGTGTTCTCTGACAGCTATCGGATGTAGTGTTACACCTCATTTCCTAGCACGTCCATTGCTTGCTTATTTGGGTGTCTTGACAAGTAGTGGACGATATGGAAGTCATATTCTCGGAGCCTGAAGCCCCATCTCTCAATTCTTGAGGGCATCCTGGTTTTCAGATTCCCGAATGGGGATATCAGCGCCTGGTGGTCTGTTATGAGGGTGAATTTCCTTCCGATGACAAAATGGTGGATTTTCTCACATGCCCACATTGCAGCCAAGCTCTCCTTTTCAGCTTCAGAGTATGCTCCCTCGGTGGATGATAGGGCTGTACTTGGTATGCGAAAAAGTATCGTTCTTGTTGGTGGTCCGCGTATATTTTGGGCCAGGATTGCTCCCAGTGCCACAGGGCTGGCATCTACTGTTATTTATGTGTTCCATTTGGGGGTGAAGCAGGGCAGCATGTGCTTGTTGGTTAGTTCTTCCTTTATGGCCTAGAATGCACATTAGTATGCCTTGCTCTGCTCAGAAGGGGCATCCTTTTTTAGCAGCACTTTAATGGGGCTGTGAGCATGGTGTAGTTAGGGAGTTAGTGGGCACAGTATCCCGCCACTCCCAGGAAGGATCTGAGTTCAGTGATTTCCATCAGGGAAGCCAAGCTGATGATTGCGCTTATCTTTTCCAGGTCTGCTGTTGTGCCTTGGTCTGAAAAGACGTGTTCAAAGAACCTCAGACTGGGCTTGTTGATCTCACCCTTTGCCCCATTAAGGGTGAGGCCTGCTGTATGTAGAATCTCATTGGAGTGCTTTATCGTTTTGATCCTGGGACCTACCGAATAACAGTATATCATCACTGTAGTTGAATGTGGCAGGCACAGATGATATTAGCATGCAGATGGTTTCCTGGAATATCTCATTTGTGGATGATATTCCAAAATTAAGCTTTTTGTTGAGAAAGAGTCCCTCATGCATTGCAAATGTAGTGATGGGCTAGTGTCGGGGTGAATGACCGGCTGGTGGTACCCCTGGTTGAGGTCCAGCTTGGAGAATCAGGTGGCCTGGTTTAATCTGATCATCATGTCCTCTATGTTTTGGCCGGGGTGTCTTTCTTTTGGATGACAGTGCTCGGAATGCACATGTCGACGCTTTATTTATTTATTTAATTATTTTTGCATTTGTATAGCACACAGGCAGCCCCAAGGCATCGCGGCGCTGTTACTTGTAGTTCAACTTAGTTACAGTACAATACAGGAATCAGTAGAAATACAAAAAAGCATTTAGGTAGGAGAGTACATTACATGAGTAGCTGAGGTAAGTATAGCTGATGAGTGATAGAGTTATGTGAAGAGTAGTGTTTTGGCAACTTTTCTAAAGGTTAGGAGAGATTGTTCACCTCGGAGTGTTGGTGGCAGTGCATTCCATTGTGTAGCTGATAGGTAGGGGAAGCTAGTGCATCCAGCTCGAGCTCTCTTAAATTTGGGCACTGTGAGCATGTTTGCATAGGGTGTTCTGGTAGGTCTGTTCGTAAGGATGGGGTGGATCATTTCAGAGAGGTACGTGGGAGCAGTTTGGTGAATACATTTTTGTGTGAGTGCAAGGGCTTTGAAGATGATTCTTTCTTTGATTGGTAGCCAGTGTGCTTTGTTCCTTGCGTCTGTGATGTGCTGTCTTTGTGGGATGCCTAGAGCTGCATGCAGGGCCTGGAATTAACCTGGAATGAATGCTGAGGCACAGTCGGCCATTTTCCTTCTGAACGACTACCAACAGTGATACTCATGGTGTCGAGCTACTCAACCTTTCAATAATATCATTCTCTAGAAGGAGTTGTTGCTCTTATGCGTGTTCTTTAAACCAAATTGGGGCGCATGTTGAGGCACTGAGGTGATTCTCCGGTCTATGTGGAGAGTGATTACTGAGTCTTTGAGCATGCCCACACCCTTAAATAGTGCCAAGAAAGATGCCTTGATCATCTGGAGAGTCATCCCTTCACAGGTTAGCATGTTCAGTTCTTTCGCTCCTGTCGGGAGTCCTTGGACAATATCTGATTGAGCATAAGGTATGTCAATTAGAGAAAGAGCCTGTGCTGGGTGGTAGTTTAGCAAACATTGTCCTGTTGTGGGATTCTGTATGACGTGGATGTTCGTGGATACTCTCCGGCCTCTGTGGTGCAGGTCACATTGAAGCTGTCCTCTCGATCGAAGTGTGTTTGTTGCACCCCACTGGAATATGCGAGCAAGGGACAGGCCTAGAAGGTAGATGTCCTTTATCGCCTGGTCAAGGCTCTCAATCATAATATTTATGGTCGCTCCAGGCTCTACAATGAATTGGTCATTTAGTCCTACCATCTGGCCTGTGACTTTTGGGCCGAGATGTCAGCTGGCTCAGCACTAATTAGTCGCACGTTTTGCGAGATATTCCATTGCTCTTATTACCCTTGTACGGCTTTGAAATGGGGTCACACTTATACTTGGAGATGGTCTCTGTACATTCTGTTCTGGATATGCCCTGTTGTTGAATCCTCAGGGTGGATCTTGTCACCTAGTCATCCCTGGTGGTGTGAGGGGTGTGTAGCTAGGGAGTGTCAGAGCTTTCTCCTTGCACGTCACCTGAAAGGTATTTTCTTGGTCGCATCTAATGCACATTTGCCCTAATGCTGGGCATTGCCCTATGTGGGGATACTAAAACCCACATCTGTAGCACTGCTTGTCTCCTTGGGGCCTCTGGTATGGATTACTTTGGCCTGGCCTGAAAAAAGTTCCTTGGCCGCGGGCAGTTGTTGCTGATATGTTCTGCATTGCTGCTATGCTGTCCCCTTTCTTGGTGTTTTCTATGGTGGCTGCTTGTACATCTACTCTCTCGTATACTCTGACCAAGTCTAATATTTCTTGTGGTGTTAATGGCTTTTTCAGCAGGTGTTTCCTGACAACCGAGGATGTGCGACCTTCTATGATCCGGAGTCAGATCGATTCATCATCGGAGAAGTTTGCAAAGTCACAGTGAGTTATTTTCCTCTGTAGTTGGAAGAAATATCCCAATGGTCTCATGTGATAACTGGGCACATTGGTTAAAGGAATATCTTTCATACTCTGGGTTGGGTGAAAAACAGCATATTTCCACACTCTTGTGGAACACTCCCATCCCTTGCACACCCAATGTGTGTTGTAAAGACAGCCAATCAATTCACTGTATATCATTAACAAAAAAATAGCTCCAACCATATTACTCAAAACAATGATTTTAATCTTCTTTGTATTCTATTTTTCATACAACAAAATACTATTTTGTGATATGTATAATAAATTCTATTTCATCTACGAACATATATAACTACAAAATTTGAAAGAATTCAAGAAATAGATCAAATAAATCACAAATTCCACTATTGGAAAACACAATAGTTAGTCCAATCAATCCCACATTTACAGCCTGATTGATGGAATTATTTGCGTGAAAAACCGCAGATTTGCGCGCCTTTCTGCCCAAAAATCCCCATTTGAAGTATAGGGATTTTCGGGCAGAAAGGTGCGCAAATCTGCGTTTTTCACGCAAATAATTCCATGAATCAGGCTATTAATCTGCACAATTCGTATATGTAACAATTGTATAGTGACTGGTGTTTCC
Organism: Ambystoma mexicanum; assembly: GCF_040938575.1. NCBI lineage: Eukaryota > Metazoa > Chordata > Amphibia > Caudata > Ambystomatidae > Ambystoma > Ambystoma mexicanum. Next base: position 669,123,807 of record NC_090926.1, on the reverse strand, counting down.
CAAACTCTTGTGCTTCTGCTCTACGCATTTCGGGAAAACATTCCCTTCCTCAGGAGCTGCTGATTTGCTGTGGTTTTAATTCTTTCCTGTTCTAGAGTTGATTATATATAAAAAATCATGATTAATAGTTAGTCTTTTGTACAGTAACTGACAATCATTCGTTCTGTCATGTATCTTCAAATATAGATAATCACCTGGATGATGCTGTGGTTGCCCGGAATGTTAATCAAATGTTCATAATTTCCTTGCATTTAAATTCCATTGGGTTAAAACTGATTTCTCCTACAAATCAAAGAAATTATAGGAACTAGCTATGCCAATCCTATTTAAAACTTATGATGTAGTCAGATTAGCTTATTGTTAAAACCAAAGAATAATGTCTGTCAAAGTCTGCTGTAATTCTGGCAGTAAATAGCTCATTGCTATTGCTGTAGATCTTTCTCTTCAATGCTACTGTGGGATTCTCTCTTCATATTATGAAATCATCGAATTCCTCCATCCATTCCTCCCATCTCTGGCCTTGGTCATGTTGTGGCTGCTGGGAGAATGGGCTAGTCCTTCTCAGGAATGCAGCCCTTGATGAAATGCCTGCCATAATGCCTGCCGGTGTCCCTGCTCCCACTTGTGCTCACTTGTCTGTGGCCATTTGCGTATTGTGCACCATTACGTCCTTGCAGTGGTTTCCTGGTTGTACTTCAGTTGCAGCTGGGGCTTCTTTCTCCCTTTGGTTGTCTCTGCCTTCCGGGCACTATGCTGTCATTTGTTTGCTGTTCTTTCTGCCCTTCACTGGGTTGCCCCTGCTTGGTGGTCTGTAGTATTTCTTTGGACATGTGCGCCCACACTTAGGGTGGTCAGCTGGTTTTGGTTTGGCCCATCCCCTTTTCCTCTTTTTCTTTTTTTTCCATGTGTATTTCTGTATCTTTTTATATTTGGACCCTACAGGTATGGTGCCCGCTGACCTGTGTCACTGTGGCCCAGACCCTCTCTTCTGGTCTTGCCGTCTGTGTCTCCCTGTTCCCGCTTACAGATTTGCCCACTGCCATGGTTGTGCTTCCTTCTTCATTTTTCAGGCTGTTACTTTGCCACCCTCCTTGCGGTCTCCTATACCCCTCCTGGCCTCATCGACTATGAAAGTCATGAGATCTCTGCTTTCACCTGCAGTGCCACTGCTCGTCTGCTACGTGTGCGGACAGCACCTTGGTCCCTCTCATTGGCACTGTCGTCCTCCTGTTCACCGCCCTTCCTCGTGGCGCTGCTGCCTCTCCCAGTATCCCACTTGTAGTTGTTTTGGGGCCTACCCAGACCTTTACCCACAAACTACGCAGAGTCAACGTTAGAGTGACTTCTCTTTCTTTCACTCACCATTCCACTAACTTCATTCCCCCTTGTCCCTTCTCTTCCTCCCGCGCACTCCCACCGATCACGTGTCCGGCCCTTAAAACGCCAACTCATCTTGTTCATCCACAACACTCTACACAAATGCGTAGAGCCTTGTCAAAAAATTTGAACAGCCCCGGCTCCCACAGCTGAAATTCTCTGAAATACTCCAGGCATGCAAGATACATGTAGCCTCTGCCTCTGGCAAAATGTCAGTTCCCAATTATGGACTTGCACACAACACAGCTGATTAAAATGTCTCGGGCCTTCTTCTCCTGAAGACGATATCCCTGCCATGAAAGTCCCTTTTCCTTCTGGACTATGTCCTGCAAACATGCTACTCAACCTCAAAAACTGGAATCCTGATGCCGATCATAGCATCAAGGTAACCATGCAGGACTTTGCCACTCATTTGCGCGTCCAACATCGCAATGTCGGCCAATGATATGTTAGCAGTACCTCCCCGTAGGACGTTGGCACCATCCTGCGTCCCTTGCCCTAGAACGTGGGGCGATGACGGCACAATGGCACCTCCCCTACCATCCGCTGAAATCATCATTACCTGCTCACCAGTCATACCGGACACATCCAGTCCTGTAAGCTTCACTGCGGGATCCATGTCGGGCCCGATAACAGGAGCATGACACACTACTCACACTGTCCCGCAACGAGTAGCGGTGAAGCCACCAAGCTCCCCGGTCAGCAAGTCCCTTTGCTGGCAAACATAGAAATCTCCCGGGCTATCGACCCTCTTGCAGGCACCACAAAACAAAGTCCTCTTGGCAGGAAGCTCCCTTGCTGGCAATGACAGTGCAGGACTTTCACTGCACTCCACTAATCTCCCATCAGCGACACACCAACCCCACACAGGTTTTTCATGGCCATGTTTTAGAGCTGGCCCTTACTATGCTGGCTAGCCTGGATGTGATGAACCATCAGAGGACAATGGTGACTTCCTACGTTGCTCCCCCATACAGCTCCACTCCAGCTCGACGCCAAGTTGTTGCACACCACGTTCCAACACCCCAAACATTCCACTAACCCTGCAAGCAGAATACTACAAATTACTGCTGGCGGTAATACCGCCGATTGTAGCCAGCGCTGTGGAGGTGGAACACTGCAGATGAAAAGTGGGGGCCAGTAACCTGTGCCCCATGGAGGGCAGGATAAGGAGAGGGATCGGACAGTGGCTGGCAGAGCCTCAGCCAGTGTTGGGTAAATAGAAACCTAACACCCTCTCCTCCCCTACCCCTTCAGACTCCTGGAGCCAGGCAGGATGAGGGGCTAGGTGGGAGCAACACCTCTGTAAAGGACAGTAAGGAAGTGCTAAGCACCCAAGGGCAGAGGAAGCAGGAAACACCAAGGTAGGGGCAAAAGGACACCCTAAGTTGCAAAATGCCATCAGCACCAGCCAGCCAGGGGCTGATCACAGCACCCACACAGGCAGACAAAGGCCAGGGCTAGTCCCTGGCCAATATAAGGAGCAGGAGGAGCAGCCAGAAAGCACAATCAGTTTGGGACTCCGCACGGAGCACCAAACAAGTATCTGCATACGCAGTGAAGGTCACCCTCTTTAAAGCACGTAATATCCAATAGACCAAAATAATGGACACACCCCGCTGGGGAATAAGGCCAGGAGATAAGTTGCAAAGATGAACACATTTTATAAAAAATAAAATTAGTAGGCAAAGAAATCTGCTTACTGAGAGCGCTCTGTCAAACAATACACAAACAGCACATTAAAAAGGCACACACAGCATCATCAATGATGTTTACAAATACTGTGCAGACTCTGGCATCGATTTGGTGAGGGACCTATGCGGTAGTTGATACTATTGATACTATAAGGGGATGCATGAGGCTAATTGGTTGTTGCTCCCAGTTGCTCCTAGCACACGTGGGTCAGCTGGGCTCATCTTCGTGGTGTGAAGGTCAGGGCGACAGTGAAGCATTCCTCTCTATCTAAGCTAAGCAATAAAAACTAAGAATTATAAGAATAATGGCTATCATTCAGATTCTTTCATAGAAGGGGTTATCAAGAGAAGATGGGTTAATATACTGGCATTACGACCTCTCTGCTCAGGGTACTCTTTGATACCTGTATTCCAGCACACAGGTGCCCACCCCAGATGGTTGCTCTGCTATCCCCTCTGCTTAGTACTCTCATGATATAGGTATAATCCTGTGGTGGTTGTTCTGGAATGGTCAACGTGGGGGGTCTGCTGGTTATCAGCATGAAAGAGGGTGACGGGTCGAGGACTGGTGAGACTTGGCCTGCTGGGTGTGGTTTGGAAGGGCATGGGCAGTTTAATGGAGATGGATGGGCACTTGTGTTAAAGACTGGCTATGATCTTACATTCTGCAGTGAGCACAATCTGGGGAAGTGATGCGGGACAATTGCAACAATAAATGATTGGACTTCCGTGGGAACAAGCCTCGCACGGAGCAGGCAAGGCAGGGAGGTGGTGGGGGTTTGGGCTCTCGGTGCTGAGTGAGGCGCTGGGGATGGGGAGAGCTGGATTTTGCAGGGGGAAGATTTTCGTGGCTTAGTTAGATGATGGTGCTTGCTGAAATACACAATGGTGCTCGTTGTTTGCTATGGGTTAAGTGTTACAGGTAAATTTATATGTTACATCATGTGATCAATTACTATGAGGGTGGGGGCCACTCGCCCCTTAGCTTAAATGGAGATTAGACTTTATCAGGTAATACTATCCCCACCAATAATATTGCCATATACATGGTCATGTGGTAAGGCCATAGGCAATATTATTAGTGGGGATAACTTATGGGGTTATTGGGAACAGGGGTTGCGGGGTGTCCCCTGCTCGATTCAAAAAATTATGGGGTTTTGCGGGGGTGTCCCCCTCAGGTTACATGGCTTAATACTGCCATAAAAATATGGCGATAATCTTGTATGGTGATATTTTTGTGGGGATATTAACACATGTAACCGTTTAGACACAGTAGGAAGGGTGAGGGGGGGTGGGATTTTACCACCTCATCCCCAACAGCAGTTTTCTTTTTCTTTTTGAAACATTGTCCTGTTTCACTTCCAATTGTCTTCCCTTTCTTGAATGAGCTTTGCCATGCTCCATTTTTTTTGGGGAAAGACAAACTGGACAAATACTTTAAAAAAGGTTCATGAGCTTTGCCTTGCTCCTTTCCCAAACTGCTGAAATTCTTACAAATTGAAGCTGTGAGTTTTTCGTTACTCGATTCAGCCGCAAAAAAGCACAAAGCCTCTCGATCCTCGTCTGGGACAGGGGCGAGGCACCAGACACCCACTACGAGAGTGGAGTGATGCCCACAGAAGAGAGGCGCCGGCAATCCGAGGGGATCAGTGCCGATACAAGAAAGAAGCAGAGAGGCAAGGGGAATGGAAAGGAAATCTGCTACAGCAATCACTGACAAGTCATCGAACTAAGAGCGGGTGGCCAGGGGGTTGACCTAAACTAGCAGAGAGGAGGTGCTGGCCAAAGTTGTCACAGCAACCTGTAATAAGGAAATTGACGCAGAACTCATTTTGCACAAGGAGCCGGCAAGCAGAAGAACAATCTTGCTTTGTAAAATTACGCGTCGCTCATAAGTAGAAAAGGGAGTTTTCTTTACGTGGCACGCCAAACCTCTCTAAGCCAGGCAGAGTTTGCTTTTGTGAATGCGATTTTTACACGTGGTATTAAAATCACAAAGACATCAATAGGGAAAAGCAAGGAGTTGCTTGTCTTTCTTAGACGTTTGGGGAACATTACACAAAAACAACTAATAATAAAAAGCTTTTGCAAGCACTTAGGGAAGGTGAAAGTGGGCAAATTGAGGAACACACAGGCAGGAAGGAAGGCTTCTGGTCATAATTGACCAGCCCACGAGAAACAGCATTTTTTACGGGCAAAAGTCTCAAAACAAACTTTTGAAGCAGACCAAAACTTTCTTTTGAAGACAATTAGTGAACGGTGTATGCGAAGCGCTCACCTGTGCACAAACACACGTTTAGGCAGTGTGAGTGGAAGCATTTCTTAATACTCTATATAACAAGTGACAGAACACAGCCATGGAAACAGCAAAAAAGAAGAAGACAAAGCTCATGGTGTGGGCAGAGGAAGCAGAGCGCATACATGGTAGGCAATGGGTAAGGCAACGTCTAAGTGAGGACTCAGAGGATGATGAGACAGACATCTCAGGGGTGGGGGAAGCAACACCACCACCAACAAAGAAGACTAAGGAAAACCTGAAACTGGACCAGGCAAACAGATGATGCCTACACGGGGAAATAAGCCCAAGAAGAAAGGTAAAAGGAGAGCATGTTTGTCTGATTTGTTAGATGACTTTGCAAGCAAGTATTTGACTACACAAGAATCTATAGTAAATACAAAATTTGACAGAATAGGGGAAATTATGTCTGAACTAAAAGAGAAACGGCAACAACCTATAGTAGCAGAGATAGCAGTGAAACAAGAGGGCGGGGGAGAAGGGCCCCTAAGGGTGTGGACCGGCCCCAACTGCACAAAGGGTCTGACTAGCCCAGCTTGGCCCAGCAACACGGACCCCGTGCCACCATCCCCAGCAATTGAAGGGGAGCCCACAGTAGTAAGCAAGGGTGATACAAATGTAACAACAGCATCACAAAAAGAGGACATGGTGGTAAAAAATGCACAGCTAATAGAAAGACTGAAAACTCTAGAAAGTGGGATTTTGAACAGATACAAGTGGTCACTGGCCGGGAACATTGAGCAAATGGTCAAAGATTCAATCTGGAAAAAAGGGTACTTGGAAATGTTTTCACTCCTAGAAGCACAGCGAAGGGGAATGGATGCCTTTAAAGATCCCAAAAAGATTGAGGAGAAGATAATAGCAAAAAATGCGAAGGTAGAACACAATTGGGACAATTGGTTGAAGGTGTTTGTTATTCTAGCAACCGTAATATTGGAAAAAACACCTGAGGATGGGACAAGATTAATGGCATAAATAGATAAAGCAGAGATGAGAAAGAGGCATATGGGGTGACACCTGGCTCGCATACGATGACAGATGCAAGAGGGCAATGTTCCAACGGCCAGAGATAGAGTGGGATGGGGTCCAAAACGACTTATATTTAATGAATGGGAAGCCACCAGGGAATGGAGAAAAGACTCAGTCACAAAATAAGACAACATATTGTATGGGAGGACAGGTCCAAGGGACCCCCCTCCCCTGCAGTCCCCTCCTTGTGACGTCCATGATTCGTCAGGGGACTCCCTGCCACCAGGGCCCAGGTGGTGGGTGGACCACTGGCTGACACATTGACCAAATGTACTGTATTAGGCTAGATCCCGGAAACCATTTTGAAAATCAGAACGCCATCTTAAGACATGATTCCTCGTGCGTTGCAGCACGGCCCCCACCTTCAGAGAGTCCTCGCCTACCCCCGTTGCCCCCGCTCCTTGGCAGGTCCGCTGAAAGCCCATTCCCACGAACAGTCGGACATGAGCTAGTGTTAGAAGCAAACACTGTATCATTCACCTTCCGCAGTGCATTATTATCCTCAGCGTGACCCGGGTAGCGGGGCTGGCTTGGAAAATAACTGTAAATCGTCCCCGATGAAACAAAAGCCTCAATCCTATACCAAGAAACTGTATATATATATATATATATATATATATATATATATATATATATGTATATATATATATATATTGCATCACAATGATATTCCTTCTGCACGACCCCCTTGTCAAAATCTACAAACACTGTAAGAATAGAAGAATTTATTATTATTTGACAAAATGGTCAAGATACCCAAACCTCCTCAGTTATGTACAAACACCCACTGCCCCTGGCCTCCTACTAAGTGCTTCTCTAGGGGTAATGTAAAGAGAGCGATACCAAGTCCTTATGCCATGAATAACCTGATGCTGCTAGAGTGCAAAGGAACACAAGCGCGACAGTATTGTGAGCTCATGTAAATTGCTTAAAGAGATAAATAGAATGCAATCAAATGTGAATGTATGAGTTTAACCTGTATTACTGCTGTCAACCATATTGGTCTGTTGTTCCTGCGTGCTGCACCAACCCTAATGCTACCTCACGTATCGTGTTTAGCATATAATGCAAGAGCTGCTATTTTTGCAAATACTCACCCTGAAGTGATTAATAGAAACTTTGGTATAGTTAACATATTTCAAATGACTATGTAAAGGTGCAAAGAATGTAGACGTGTAACCCTTTAGAAAATCAATAAGCATTAGACATTATACGAATCCCTTTGTTTTCAATATAATTTGCAGCATACGAGAAGAGTATCATTGTGGGCATTTCCAAGGTCACTTCCCCTCCCTTCCCATTGAAGCCTGCCAGAGAAAGCAAAGGCCCAAGCTACACCGCCTCACCTCCCCCAATTCGGCTGGAGCCGCTTCAAGCATTCATGTTCCCCCGCAGCTCACATGGCCATGGTCAGCCATCTGAATTATTTACAGCCAACCAGTAAAACCTGGCCATAACCAAAGGCCAGAGGTGCCCCCTCATAGGTCCCACGACCCACCAGTTCACCCCAGATTAATGGCGCTTGTAAAATAAGACACCTAATATTGTGCCAACGTTGTGTAAAAGCATCTGTCATTACTTCTAACGAGACCTAAAACTCGGACAGCTTACCCCGTGCCCTGAGACCCGACCCCATGACCCATGATACTTAGTCAACAGGAAAACAGTAACCATGTATTGATGTATCGTCAAAGTATTCCACCCAATGTGCATTCCTCCTGTGTTGTATTAACCTATAGAATAACCTATTGTAGGATTTACAGGACAACTGACATTGCAGTATTGAAGCAATGGGGTGTGCGTGGCCATTAGGGCAGAAAGCCAAGAAAGACGTCCATCAATGACACTGACCACACCTGGCCTGGCAGCACCTCCCGGATGAGCCCAGCTGAACTGCCCACCCCACGTTGGCACCCGGCGTTGTCCACCAACCACGAAGCGATGCATCACAGCTGCACATATAGTTAGTCGGTGCCACCCAATCCCCATGAACATGTGCCCCCTATAGTGTGTAGGTTCTTATGACACTTTTTGTAAATATAAACGCCTGCCTTTGCGATTGTCAGGCAGAGCGCTCTCGGAGTTTGCAGAGTTCTTTGCATGCCCTATTTGACTTAGATAAAACTTCCATTAACCTCACCCGCACTTGGTCCTAGCCTTATTCCCATTTTGGGAGAGTCCATTATTGCCTCTCATTGCGGGGAGGGTTGTGCTATTTGGGGACGCTCCCCTTCAGTGGTGACCCCGAATGCGTGATTACATCTCTTAATATATCCCTTCCGTCCCCTCTGGCATGAAAATCTCCAGTCGAAAAGGGAGACGCACGGCACGCCTGCTCCGGAAAGCTACCCGCCTACGGCAACTGGTACGCTTAGAAGTGCGCACTCAATAGAGAAAGGGTACGGGATCTCGTTTCAAAAATCCCCTTTGAGTACTGCTCGCCGGAGCTGGTGCTGGCCGTTGAGCGTGTGGCAGCGCCACCTGGACGAACCCAGTTCGGAGACTTTCGGTTCAAGACGGGCACGTGAGTATTAAGTGCGAGTGACCGTAAAGGGAGTAGGGGAAGGGAGCAGGATAAAAAACGAGGTCATTTAAAAGGGGACACTTTTGGGACCACTAAAAGCTATTCTACATTTTCTTTACTTTTTCTTTGCATATGGCCATTAGGATCAAAAGGTGATAAAGAGATGGGAACCTAGCTCTGCAAGGGGGTAGAAGGCCGCGCCGCATAGTGCTATCTTGACTAGTACTGGGAATATATGAACAAGTGGAGAATGAGATAAAGGTGTCTGGTAAAAAAGGGAGACACAGTGAATATATTAGTAACTGCTATTCTTTCATTCTTTCTGGGTCTATGAATAAAAATAGGTTAATACTGAGCAAAAAATAAAAAAGATTCAAGCAAAAGGGGGACCTCATATCAAACAAAGAAAGAAGGGGCCAACTAGCGAGGGAGGAAAAAGATTAAAGGTTAACTATCAATAGAGTGTTGACTTTCATTGTATATGCATTATATGTGTCAAAACGTAGCCATGTTATGATGATTTTAGTGAATGGTAAAATGTGTATGATTATGGTGTGGTCATGGTAAACGTGACCAGGAGACATTCTAAGGTGGTAAGCCCAATGAATTAAGCTGTTTCTTTTGAATATTTGTGCTGAAAATATTGGTAGTGTGCAAAATGGGGTTTGCTCTTGTATGTGCCCCCTAAGTTATTTAAAGTATAAGCTGTACACACCCACTCCCATATTGCCCAAGTGAAACGCACAGGTTTTTAAACGTACGTATATATAGTGATATATAAGCCAAGCACATACCATGGGGGCAGAAACACCCCTGGCCCATATTTGTAAGAGTTTACCTGGGTATGGTGAACGCATCAGAAAATACCACGATCAGTGGGTCACAGAGTTAAAGGGAGAAGGACTGCCCCAAATATGGCCAGAAGGAGGAACGTTCGACAAAAATGTTCTAGATATGGTCGCTACCTGCATTTTTATGAAATATAAGGGGAAGCAGTTCCACAATAGGAAGGAGATATTAGATCTTTGGAGACTGTTTGAAGAAGTGCCCCCTCTCAAAAAGAAGGAGTTAGGGACCAATTTGACATCCACCACCGATAACCCATTACTGATACCCAAAGATGATAAAGAGATGATAGAGGAAGGAAAACCAGGTGAAGTAACACGGTTGTACCCTATACTAAATAAACCAGTGCCTGCAGAGGGGTATAGTGACCCCACATATGTGCCCCCAACTACAGCTACAACGACCCATGGCCCGACTCCACCCCCACCGTATGAGAACCATAGACAGCGTGGACAGATAAGTACACCCACAGTAGATATAGAAAAGCTAACAGAGGATTTAGATTCCAGGCTCTCATTAGCAAGAGAAGAATTATCAAGAATTAAAAACATTTGTGAGCAGAGTGGGACTAATGTTGCCCGGTCAGAGCAAAAGCCAAGGGCACAGGGTCATGACAAGCCAATTGAGGAGTGGACATATTGTTCAGAATACAAGAAGAGCCCATGCGAATAATAGAACTAGATGAGGTGAGTGAACATGCTGATGATGAAATAATGGTCACAGGGAGAAGAGAGGACTTGTGGTGTGATGTGGAGGACGATGAAGAAGAAGGTGGGAGATTAAGTGCGGCAATGGGAGGAGAAATGGGGAGGATGGATGGTGCATCTTTAGGGAGAACAATGGATGAGGAATGGACAGGATGATTAAGGAATAGATTGGGGTGAATGGCTCCACTAGGAAAGAAAGGAACGAAGGTGAGTAAAAGCAAAGTAACAAAGGGGAAGTTACAACTCCCTTTGATACACAGAGGAGGAGGGAGACAAAATTACATACCCTGGGCTCAGATGGATAAGGCCAATTTGTTAAAGCTGTTACCACCGCTGACGGGAGGGGCAAGTAAGTGGATATATGCATTCGAGAAGCACACAGCTGGAGTACCCTTGGCGGTAGGTGATGTGAAAAGCCTGCTAGTATCAGCAGTCGGAGACCAAGCAGATAGAGTATGGGTAAAGGCTAGTTTCCCGGGCATAACACTAGACTGTGACCGTCATGATGGTGCCTCCTTCAACACAGTGCATGCATGAGTGTGGGACGCATTAAGAGAAACATTTCCAGACACCCCAGACTTACAGTCGGTTATGCAATGTACGATGAATGAGGGGGAAGATTCTATGGATTACATTTTCCGGGTACAGGAGATGTGGATAGCGGAAACGTGCATGCCCTGGTATCAGTCAACATCACTATTTTATTTCATAATAAAGAGAGGGCTGCCTAAAGAGGTACAAAAAGCACTTGACAAAATTGCAGGAATTTAGGCGAAGGGGTGGCCCAAAATACAGAGTATAATAGTCCACCACTGCAAAGGAATAAAAGAGCGTGAGAAAGAAATAGCACAAAAAAGATTGGCAGATGAGGCCAAGTTAGTACCAACGAAACTGGTGAAGGTCGCTGCAGCAGTAGCCGCGCTCCCACATAACAGGGAGGGAGAAGAGGAGGAGGAGGGGCTGGTAGCAATACAGGGGAGGATGGCAGCGAATTGGGCAGGAGTGGGGCAAACACAGTGGAACGGACAGGAGCCATACGGAGGTCCGCAGTGGCAAGATTGGGCCCCTCGAGGGGGACGAGGTGGGTTCAGGGGTCGCAGATGGGGTGGGCAGGGGTACGGTGGTAATGGAGGATATGGGGTCAAGGTCTCAGAGGTGCACAAGGGAGCTGCTGGAATTGTGGGAGGTGGGGACACTTCTCCGGAGAATGAAGGAACAGACCAAACAACGGATTTCAGGAGATGGAACAATACGGTAACCCCCACCCAGGGAGGCCATACGGCCTTCCAATGGGAAGACAGCAGAGGCAACAAGAGCAAGGGTATGTAGACCAAATACTAGTTCAACCCAATAGAGCACAGGGCCACCCACAGAACGACGAACCTATGCAATACACACCAGGAAACCCTTTCGTAACAGTTGCGAATGGGGCACCTGCCCCAGCCCCCTACAGCGGTGTGGCAGTAGTGTCAGGCAATGTCTTTAGTCAAGGGGGAGCCATGAGGCAACCAGCATAGGACAGCCCAAAGGGAACACTTGCGTGTCCCGTTCTATCTACCACCTACAATGCAGCGGAGGAACCATTAGTAGGGGCGCAGATAGGAGACAAGTAATTCATATTTATGGTGGATTCGGGAGCCGAAATATCATGCATACATGAAGGCCGGTTTCCGCTATCTAACCGTAGGTTAGAGACGCAGGGGTTCTCTGGGGCCGTCGTGGAAGTTTCTTACACAGAAGATTTGGATGTGACAGTGGGGGGTAAAACAGTGAGGACACCCCTACTCTATTATGAACAGTCACCGATAAACTTGCTCGGAAGAGACCTTCTCAGCAAGCTCAATATGACTATATCATTCACAGAAAGAGGAATAGTTTGCTCCACCCCAGGATTATGCCCGTTGCGTGTAATGCTGGTGGTACATGCGCGAGCAACATCACCAGAGATACGTGGCATGCTGGTAAATCCAAATGTGTTCATTGAAGGATTGAAAACACTAGCCCGAGTAGTACCCGAGCTAAAAATCCTAGAATGGCGAGTGCCAACGGAATTCATCTTCCGCCCAATAGTACACCCACACATTGCACCTGGTTCAGTGATATCTCTAGATTTGCATGCTGTACAGATATCAGCCAAAAGAATTGCAGTAATTGGCATGGACATAGATGGATGTGAATGGCGCACTGTGTTGTGCATCAATGCTGACATTGCCTTATGTGATCTGTCAGATGAGGATCTCTTTTCTGACTCAGAAAGTGACGGTGAGATAATAATGGAGATAGCAATACCATGTGATATCTTGATACAAGTGAGACAAGTGCCCGTACAGTTGATGGCAGTGGTAGGAGCACCACCTTCCTTTTTTGATGATGACATGAAACTAGTGCCAAGCAGCTTGTGGACAACAGGTCCCCATGATGTAGAGTTGTTGGACGGAGTTACCCCAGTCACAATAAAGTTTAAACCGGGAGCAATCCTGCCCGAGTCAAACAGTACCCATTGTCCCGCGAAGCTGAGGAAGGGATAAAGGAAACGATAAGTGCCTTATTGGCCCAGGGAATATTAATACCCTCAAATTCCCCATGTAATAACTGCATTTACCCGATCAAGAAAGCAAAGGGAGGGGCATGGAGGATGATCCAGGATCTACGCCCACTAAATGACATCATACAAAAAGTGTTTCCTCTAGTCCCGAACCCTGCATCGATACTTTGCAGTATCCCAAAAAACTCATCACATTTCACAGTAGTTGATTTGAAAAATGCATTTTTCTCCATTCCCTTGGCAGAAGAAAGCAGATACTTGACAGCATTCACACTAGGGGGGAAGAGATATGAACATTGCAGGTTGCCACAGGGTTACTGTGAGAGTCCCAGCATATTCAATCGCATCCTCCACAAAGACTTGGGAAACCTGACAGCTGAGAGCACCATCATTCAGTACGTAGATGACCTGCTCATTTGCGCACAGAATGAGGATGAGTGCAGGAAGGACTCAGTTACCCTCTTAACACTGCTGGCCCACAAAGGCTACAAAGTGGACAGAGGGAAACTACAATACTGTCAACCAGAAGTATTATACCTGGGACAGCTGATATCAAAGGATGGCAAAAAGATAAAACCTCACAGAGTAGAAGCGATCACATCAGTAAGAGAGCCAAAGACGGTAAAAGAGATGCAAACATTTCTAGGAATGTGCAACAATTGCAGAGCATGGATACTAGATTACGCAGAATACACCAGGCCCTTACTACAAGCACTCAAAGAGGCCCAGCGGGAGAACAGAGGAATAAAGTGGTCAAAAGAAATGAGTGACTCCTTTACGTCACTGAAACAGTTCATTTGAAGTGCTCCAGTACTCGCCAACACGGACTATGAGCGCAAATTTTACCTGTTCTCCCACTGCAAAGGAACTCTTATGACAGCTGTGTTGACCCAAAAGACATCCATGGGACACAAGCCATTGGCTTACTACAGTGGCACGCTAGATGCAGTGATGCAAGGTCACTTCGCGTGCGAGCAGTCTCTTGCTGCTGCCGCGTTCGCCATTGAGAAAAGCGCCACTATAGTAATGGGGTGCTCCGTTACATTATTTATGGAACACTCCCTGTTCGCAATACTGGAGAGATCAAAAAGCACACTGACAACACAGCGGGCAACGGCATATGAGATAATATTGTCCAGCACCAACATCCACATAGTAAGGTGCATAACAGTAAACCCAACGACATTCATCTCAGAACCATGTGCATTAGAAGACATGCAAGAGCACAATTGTGCAACCTACACAGGAGAACAGGGAAAGGGCCCGGTGGTAAGTGAAAATGCCCTAACGGAAGGAGAGGTGTACTTTGTAGATGTATCAGCATCAATTGACATGGATACAGGGGAAAACCATGTGGGAATGGCGGTAGTGAGATTAGAAGAAGGTGAATACGAGGTGCTAGTACAATATCGGCTGCCATCACACTTTTCGGCTGAAGCAGCAGAACTTATCGCCCTAATTGAAGCATTACGTGCAGCCAAGGGATGCACAGTAACGATATACACAGATTCAGCCTACATGACTACCACCATACACGGTGGTCTGGCCCGGTGGGGGCGCAGAGGGTTTCGCAGGGCGGATGGGACTCCAGTTCAACATGCCGAACTGTTAAAGGAATTAATTGAGGCACTGAAAGAACCTACAATGGTGGCAATCATCAAGTGCCAAGTCCATACGTCTAACACAGATATTGTATCTTTGGGAAACGTGTCAGCGGATGCTGGCACCAAGGAGGCATCATATTTTCAAAAAGAAACTGCAGGTGAGTACCTATTGCAACAACAAGCAAGTGAGGAACTACCAGAAGGGAACAATGCCATGCCCATATCCCAAATACTAGAGTTGCAGGAAGGAGCGAGTAATGAGGAAAAAGCCTTGTGGGAAAAAAGGGGTTGCAGCCAGTCAGCAACAGACTTATTATGGCGCCAAAATAACACAGGTAAAGTAGTGATGCCCATTAAACTGATGGAGATAGCGTTACAGCAATTACACTTTCCAGCACACAATGCCAAACAACATATAGCAGCAGAGATACAGGAAGATTGGTTTGTGCCTGGGCTCCAAGAACATATATCAAGATTAGCAATGATATGATATGATATGATATGATATGATATGATATGATATGATATGGTATTTGTAACGCGCCTATACACATGTGTTTCAAGGTGCGACGAGGCAGGGAGGGGGGGACAAGGGGAGACAGACAACGATCTTACTAGGCCAGGTGTCATTCAGATCTCGCAAGTGCAGGGGTGGGGGAGGGGGAAAAGTGCAAGGGGAAGGGGAGGGGGGGAAGTGCAGTACAAGGTAAGTGGCGTAACGTAATAAATAAATAAATAGGGCCAGCTGGTGGCAAGTGTGAGGTAAGTGCAGAACAAGTGCTGAGGGAGGGGGGGGGCTGTAGGGATACAGAGACAGTCCCGCAGTGCAAAGGGGTTCCAGGGCATCAGTGCAAGTGGAGAGTGGCAGGGCCCAGGGCCGAGGCCGTTTAGAGTGGTCCAGTTGCAGGATCAGTGCAGTTTCAGTGAGGAATTAAATTAGCTGTTCAGCAGGGGAGAGGGAGAGAGAAAGCAGAAGCAAAGAGGAAGGTTTTGAGGTGCTTCCGGAACCGGAGATGGTTCTCCTCAAGTTTCAGGGAGGCAGGAAGGCTGTTCCAGAGGGAGGCCCCTGCCGCGGAGAGAGATCTACCCCCAGCTCGTTGCTTCGAGAAGCGGCTAACCCTGAGGGAATTGGAGGCGGATGAGCAAAGGGCTCGGGAAGGAAGATATTTGGGAAGAGAGAGTTGAAGGTATTTAGGACCCAGGCCCCAGAAGGCCTTGTGGACAATGCAGAGGGTTTTGAACTTTATCCTCGCAGCCACTGGGAGCCAGTGTAGAGATTTCAGTCCTGGAGAGATACGGTCCCTGGGCTTGAGGCCAAGGACAAGTCTCGCAGTTCTGTTCTGGATGAGTTGCAGAGGGCGGAGAGTGGAGGCAGGCAGATTAAGATAGAGGCTGTTACAGTAGTCCAGCTTCGAGAGAACCAGGGCTCGGGAGACAGTGAGCTTCTGGGGGAAGGAGAGGAAGGGAAGAATACCTCTGAGGAGGTGCAGCTGGTAGTGTGACCTCTTGGCGACGTCAGAAATATGAGGAGAGAAGGAGAGTGTGGAGTCGAAGATGACCCCAAGGTTTTTTGCCTTGCAGGTAGGAGCAGTGGAGTGCACAACCTGTCAGATATACAACTCTGGGATGACCTTACAGACACTCAGAGGGACGATTCCAAAACCTACAGGGCCCTTCTGAGAACTGCATATTGATTATGCAGACATGGGGGGAAAGGTGTAATGGGGCACGCTACATGATAGTAGTTGTATGTCCATTCTCCAGGTGGGTCGAAGCTGGTCCATGTGCACGCCCTGATGCTAAGTGTGCAGCAAAGTTCCTAGTGAGAGAGGTGTTCCTGCGCTGGGGAATTTGCGGCGTGATTCGCTCAGACAATGGCACTCATTTTGTTAACGAGCTGTTCAAAGAAGTAACTGCATTGTTGAGGATTAAACATAAGCTTTGTTCTATTTATCACCCTCAAAGTAATGGCGTTGTCGAGAAGATCAACAGCCTGTTAAAAGGAAGATTGTCCAAACTATGTTTCTCACTCAAAAAAAAACTGGGTTATTGTTTACCCCTTGCACTATTCGAGCTGAGAAATCAGCCAAGTAAGGACCACCACTTGTCCCCGCACGAGATTGTGACGGGAAGACGAATGCGCACAGCACATTCTCCGCTGCGCAGACACTCAGATGCACACAGAAGCGCCACGATATTAGGAGATGAGTTTATTGATTACCTGAAAAAACTGACTAGGGCAGCGCGCGCAATCTCAAGACAACTCTCACCGCCATTTACAAGGGAAGAAGGGAACACAGCTGTGTCATTTGTGGAACAGAGCCCACAAGGACAACTAATGCCAGGGTATTTCATTTACGTTCGAAGTTTTGTGCGTAGGTGGGATGCCCCAAGGTTCCATGGCCCATACGAGGTAGTTTTTTGTACGCCCACCGCTGTCAAGGTCAAAGGACTCCGGTAGTGGATACATTAAACAGATGTACGGAGGGCGTACAATAATGTTCAGGAGGAAGTGAATGAGGAGGCACAGACAACAGCACACAATAACAATGAAAATGTTGAATGAAAACGTACAGGTAAAAGGAAGTGTAAACAGTATATTAATATGCTAACAAACAAATTGACTTACAGGTAAAAGAAAAAAATAACTGGATAACATTAATGATTGAAATGAAATATGAAAAAAGTAATCAAATATAAATGAGAAAATGTCTCTCTCTCTCTCTTTCTCTCTGCGCCCGTCCCACCCCCTCCCTCTCTCTCTCCCTATAATCATCTGGTAGATACAGTACAAAAAGAAATTTTTACATGTATATACTTAATGCACTTTTATGTTTTAAATAGGAACAACCATGGCAACAAACGGGCAGCCCGCAACGGATAGCAATAGAATGACTAGATGTAGAGATGCTATAGTAAAACGTTGTAGATATTCGTATGAATGTGGACTGTCTGTGTGCATCGTATTATTTTTTGCGATACTGTTTGGCCTAAGTACTTATTGGTCCATAGCATTCATCTCTATCAAGATGAATGAGGGGGGTGGGGACGGAAGTAATATGACAAATGAAACCAAAACAAGTGAAAGGGTAAAAGAAGGTGATTTTTTGGTATGGAACGGATTCCAGCTTGTATGGGGTTATAACACGAAACCGCCTAAAACAATCAACCACTCCAAGAAAAGCAGTGTTGAAATGAATGTTAGCACATCTCCCCTGCCAAATTTCTCTGACTACAATGCCCACAGCTTAAATGACCGCAACCCTTCTGTCATATCATGGCATTATAATACCCCCACTACCCTGCCCACACATGTAACCACCCCTACAGCAGACACTACATTACATCATAGAATAAAAGAAGAGAAAGAAAAGATGGCGGAAAAGTTTGCATCTCTGTATGATGAATGGAAAGAGGGGGGTGTGGGAAAAGGGGGGTCTAAATTACACTTCGCCCGTGAAGCTGGGAGATACCTTAGAAATAATAGAAGGAAAATGGAGGTGGGGAGTAGGAAGTATGACGAGTATTATGGTCTGGGTTTAGATAAAATGGAAGACCCAAGACACCCTCACCAGTCTAATAAATGGTATGCAGACATGAGCGCAACTGCCAAGCAAACAACAAATGAGAGTTTCTATGTCTGATCCCTTATCCCCCATGCCTCAGGAACACCCAAGGTGCTGCTACCAAAAGTATTGCCTCTTATAAATGCCCAATGTCTCCTTCATCTTACGCTGTGCAGAATTAAGAACACCTTCCAGGCACACCAAATAACTTTTAGCATTCTACAGAACGAGAAAACATGCTACCCGAAAGTGGAAGGAGTAATATGCCTGAAAGAACCATTTTTTTATAATAAAAGGGACGTTATTTACAGACAACAAATGGAAAGATGAAGAAGTGACATGTAAAGCTGAGGCGCTACGAGGAGTGTCACCTGAAAAGCTGCAGTGGATCGAAAAAACGTGTACGCCAGTCTGGAAGGAGCATATCGCAAAGGTAACCTGGGTAACTGCCATCGAAAAACCGTTCAAACTGCAGAAAGAAATAACATATGAACTGTGTTTCCAGGGAGAAGGAAAAACCGTAATGGGGGTAAACAAAAACTGCAACAGGACTCTCACCATCCCAGACATGAGGAAGGGGACAGCAGCACTCATGGACACTTACTGGGTGTGTGGCAGCCAGGCATACTTGCATCTCCCACAATCATGGAGCGGCAGTTGCTCACTGGCCACACTACATTCTGCTCTTATGCTGATACCAGAGAGCCACATCAGTGGGGGCAAGAAAGTGCAAGATGCTCCTCGTGAAAGCAAGGCCCAACCGACGGAAGAGCCGCAAATGTATGTCTTGTCCTCTGGCAATAAGGAAGAAATGCTGTCCCGAAACAGACGATCGTCCAGTTACATATCCAAAGCATCTTCAGAACTACTGGCGCAGATCCCATCAGATATCGATTGTTTAGCTCTGCAGAGACTTTCTTTGCCTCACTCATTACAAGCATCCAGACACGGGCAAATGCTAAGTGGCTCCAAATAACCCGCTGGGAGCTGATCTAGTTAGCAAACGACACTGCAGAAGGTTTCAACGTGATCAAGGTAGAGCTGAGAGCCCTGCGGATAATGACAATGCAAAATAGGTATGTCTTAGACCTATTAACAGCGATGGACGGAGGTGTTTGCCGAAAAATTGGAAGTGCCTGTTGCACTTTTGTACCTTCTGAAGACGCAGATAACTGTACATTGTCCCACGTGATCGCAGCAGTACACAACCTAGGAGAAAGAATGAAAACCGAAGGTGGGGCAGAAGCAAGCACGTGGTTCGACAACCTCTTCTCCTGGGTCCCATCATGGTTGGGGATGACTGTCAAACTACTAATGCCCACAGTAGTGTTTTTACTCCTAATTTTTTGTGTGTGCCAGATGGGCCTTCAATGTTGTGCAAACGCAGTACCAAATGGTACATTGATGTTGGTGACAATGGGCAATGCTCGAGGTACAGTGCAAGCTATGCAGGAAGTTCAGGTGCAAACAGGTGAAGAAGGTGGGCCAAATACCAGATGGTGCCAACATACCACAGTGGGGATATAGTGGACAGATTATGGCACACAACAATTAGAGAGCCCCGGGAACTTGAATGGTATGAGGAGGTGTGGGTGGATTTGGAGGGGGATAGGGGCTGTATATACCTGACTTGTACACCAGACGAATATGCTAGAAGGGGGGAAAGCCTGAGGGGGGTGTGTAGGGCTTGGAGGCCCATAAAGGGCACCCCGGCGTGGGACGAAGCGGTGGCTGATGAAAAAGAACGCCAGAGGTTGGGGGAGTTACAAGATTCGTTACTTAAGTAACGAAAGGGGGGAAATGTATGGGAGGACAGGTCCAAGGGACCCCCCTCCCCTGCAGTCCCCTCCTTGTGACTTCCATGATTCGTCAGGGGACCCCTGCCACCAGGGCCCAGGTGGTGGGTGGACCACTGGCTGAAACATTGACCAAATGTACTGTATTAGGCTAGGTCCCGGAAACCATTTTGAAAACCAGAACGCCATCTTAAGACATGATTCCTCGTGCGCTGCAGCACCGCCCCCACCTTCAGAGAGTCCTCTCCTACCGCCGTTGCCTCCGCTCCCTGTCAGATCTGCTGAAAGCCCGTTCCCACGAACAGTCGGACATGAGCTAGTGTTAGAAGCAAACACTGTATCATTCACCTTCCGCAGTCCATCATTATCCTCAACGTGACCCGGGTAGCGGGGCTGGCTTGGAAAATAACTGTAAATCGTCCCCGATGAAACAAAAGAGTCAATCCTATACCAAGAAACTGTTTATATATATATATAAATATATATATATATATATTGCATCACAATGATATTCCTTCTGCACGACCCCCTTGTCAAAATCTACAAACACTGTAAGAATAGAAGGATGTATTATTATTTGACAAAATGGTCAAGATACCCAAACCTATGTGCTTCTCTAGGGGTAATGTAAAGAGAACGATACCAAGTCCTTATGCCATGACTAACCTGATGCTGCTAGAGTGCAAAGGAACACAAGTGCAACAGTATTGTGAGCTCATGTAAATTGCTTAAAGAGATACATAGAATGCAATCAAATGTGAATGTATGAGTTTAACATGTATTACTGCTGTCAATCATATTGGTCTGTTGTTCCTGCGTGCTCCACCAACCCTAATGCTACCTCACGTATCGTGTTTACCATACAATGCAAGAGCTGCTATTTTTGCAAATACTCACCCTGTAGTAATTATTAGAAACATTGGTATAGTTAACATATTTGAAATGACTATGTAAAAGTGCACAGAATGTAGACGTGTAACCCTTTAGAAAATCAATAAGCATTATACATTATACGAATCCCTTTGTTTTCAATATAATTTGCAGCATACGAGAAGAGTATCATCGTGGGCATATCCAAGGTCACTTCCCCTCCCTTCCAATTGAAGCCTGCCAGAGAAAGCAAAGGCCCAAGCTACACCGCCTCACCTCTCCCAATTCGGCTGGAGCCGCTTTAAGCATTCATGTTCCCCCGCAGCTCACATGGCCATGGCCAGCCACCTGAATTATTTACAGCCCAGCAGTAAAACCTGGCCATAACCAAAGGCCAGCGGTGCCCCCTCATAGGTCCCACAACCCACCAGTTCACCCCAGATTAATGGCGCTTGTAAAATAAGACACCTAATATTGCGCCAACATTGTGCAAAAGCATCTGTCATTACTTCTAACGAGACCTAAAACTCGGACAGCTCATCCCGTGCCCTGAGACCCGACCCCATGACCCATGATACCTAGTCAACAGGAAAACAGTAACCATGTATTGATGTATCGTCAAAGTATTCCACCCAATGTGCATTCCTCCTGTGTTGTATTAACCTGTAGAATAACCTATTGTAGGATTTACAGGACAACTGACATTGCAGTATTGAATGAATGGGGTGTGCATGGCCATTAGGGCAGAAAGCCAAGAAAGACGTCCATCAATGACACTGACCACGCCTGGCCTGGCAGCACCTCCCGGATGAGCCCAGCTGACCTGCCCACCCCACGTTGGCACCCGGCGTTGTCCACCAACCACGAAGCGACGCATCACAGCTGCACATATAGTTAGTCGACGTCACCCAATCCCCATGAACATGTGCCCCCTATAGTGTGTAGATTCTTATGACACTTTTTGTAAATATAAACGCCTGCCTTTTCGATTGTCAGGCAGAGCGCTCTCAGAGTTTGCAGAGTTCTTTGCATGCCCTATTTGACTTAGATAAAGCTTCCATTAAGCTCCCCCACACTTGGTCCTAGCCTTATTCCCATTTTGGGAGAGTCCATTATTGCCTCTCATTGTGGGGCGGGTTGTGCTATTTGGGGACGCTCGCCTTCAATATGCAAGCAGCAATAAAGTCACTGAGCCAGATAAGTATAAAAAGGGCGAACAGCCCTTTAGGAAGAATCAGCCATGGGGGGCTAGGTCCAATACCCGCAGCCAATACAAAACCCAAAACACCAACAGAAGTAACACCACTTATTGGAATTTTGAGAAAGGGCATTGTGCTTGGGGCAAAGAATGCAGATACAAGTACAATTGCACAAAATGTGGGGGTGCACCCGCCTGCCAAACAGAGGCCCCAAAAAAGAAGAATAAGACAGAAGACAAAATTAGAATTAAACCAGAGACATCCCCAATAGGCATAGGGGGTTTTAGGGAAGCATTAGCTGCATATCCAGACAAAAACATCAGCCAAATAATTGAGGTTTCGAAGAGGGATTCTACATCCGTTTTAAGGGAAAAGGGTCTCCCAAAATCCAAAAGAATCTAAAATCAGCAAGAGACAACCCAGGGAAAATGAGGGAGAACATTAAAAAGGAATTAAATTTTAGGAGAATCGGCGGGCCATGGAAACAAATGCCTTTCAAAGATATACACCCTCCGAGGGCCAGTGCCCAAGAAGGAAATGGGAAAATTAGAATGATTTATCATCTATCAAACCCACATGGGTAATCCGTGAATGATGGAATCCCAGAAACAGAAACTGCAGTGACATGCACCCATTTCCAAGAGGCACATAGGGTAGTCAGGAAATGTGGAAAAGGGACTCTGATGGACAAACTGGACATCGAGTCAGCCTTTAGACTCCTACCAGAGCAATCAAAATCACAACCCTGGTTGGGTTTTACTTTTCAGGGAAGCTTTTATGTGGACAGATGCCTACCAATGGGGTGCACAGTATCTTGCACCCTATTCGAGCAATTCAGCTTGTTTGTTTTTTCAGTGGGCTTTTCTAAAACAGTTACCGGAAGCACAGGTAATACACTACCTGGAAATTTCATATTGATAGGACATCCAGAGACAGGAGAATGTCAGAGTGCGCTAACTATGATGATAGAAATGGCAGCGCAATGGGGCATGCCATTGGCAGAAGAAAAGACAACCAAACCAGCGACAAGCATAATTTTCTTAGGTATAGACATAGACTCCAAGGATGTCCTCTGCAGGCTACCAAGCACAAAAGTAGAAGAATTGATAGAAAAAATCAGGAGGATAGGTAAAAAGGGAAAAGGCAGATTGAGAGAGATACAATCTTTAGCAGGAAGCTTAACCTTTGCAGCCAGGGTCATACCACAGGGCAAAACATTTGCAAGGAGCTTGGAGCTAGAGACAAAAGACTGCCAAAAGACACATTTGCACATAAGGTTGGGAGAGAAAATTAAAAAAGATGTACTAATATGGGAAGATTTCCTCAAAAATGTCAACGGCACTATGGCGCATGCCATTGAATACAAGCGACAGAAGAGTTCTTTTTACTGATGCAGCTGGGAGCAAAGGTTTTGGGGCCATTCTGGGATCAGCTTGGCTTACCGGAGAATGTCCAGACACATGGCATGCAGCAGGCTGGACCAGAAACATCACGCTTCTTGAAATCATACCAATCTTGCTAGCACTACACATCTGGGGCGGGCAACTGGAAAACACAGAACTAACCGCGTGGTCAGATAACATGGCAGTTGTAGGAATTATTAATAGAAAAAACACCAAGTGCCAGCTAGTGTTAAGAGTTTTAAGAGCTATAACCAAGATCACACTTGTTGAAAACATTGTAGTAAGAGCGAAACAAATTGCAGAGACAGATAATAACGTTGCTGATGCATTATCTCATTTTCAGTGGTCAAGGTTTCGACAAATGGCACCAAATGCCCAAAAGGAAATGGCAAATATCCCAAAGGACTGCTGGGATATTCTGGAAAAATGATAAGAGCAGCATCAACGCCAACGCCGAACGTCCAGGGCTGGGATGTACAGCCATCAACCTCAAACACGGGTGAATGCAGGCAAGCACTGCAAACGAAAAACATAGACCCTAAAACGGGTTTACTTTTAGAACGGGCCAAGATGGCACTGACAGACAACACCACATCACAATATAGTAAATGTCTGAAAACGGTACTAAATGTTACAGGTTTAGCGCATGTGGAGTTGATAACGACCAAAGATATCAATGCATTCTTAGTTTGGGCTTACAGACATGGAGTAAAAAAAGAATGGTCAAAAAGGCATCTAACACCTGTGGCTTATTTTGCTAAAATACAGAGACTCTCGGACCCAATCCGGAGTTCTTTAATTTCATATGCCCTCAAAGGCTGGAGAAAAGTGGAAGGGCCGCATAAGGATAAAAGACGCCCTTTAGACTTTCATAAACTAGTTATGTTGACAGGTCTGTTGGAAGAGATGTACTCACACCCTTTCGAGGTGCTGTTATTTAAAACAGGTTTTTCCTTAGCATACTTTGGGGCTTTCAGAGTGAGCTAGCTAATAGCATTGAGCACGAAAGCCAGTGATGGTTTGGGGATGATGGACATAAGGGTAAGGGCAACAGAATCTCCATTAAAGTTCACAAATCCAAGACAGGTTGCAAGAGGGAAATAAATACCTACTGTATAGATGATTCCAACACCTGCCCAGTATGCACCACCAACAAATGCAATGTACAATGTCTACTGGTGGGGGGGCTGGCTTTTGATCCATAGGGACGCATCCGTCAGAAGCCATTTTCAATTCAAAGTAGTACTGATGAAAGCCATAGGAAAAGCTGACTGGGACCCTAAAGAATTTGGGACCCAATCCTTTAGAATAGGCGCGGGATCAACTGCATGGCAAGGAGGGCTGGGGGCTCAACAAGTAAAAGCAATAGGAGGGATGGAAATCTGAATGTTACAAACGGCACATAAGACCAGAACTAATCTAAACAAAATTCTCTCTAAAAGATCACTACACAACCCTCAAAGCAGCCTGGATAGTAGGACATTCCTTTGTGTTTAGAACAGGGAGATGGGCAGAGGAGACCAAGGAGGGAACAGCGTTCAAAAACACCATTGCTTCATGGTCGGTATACAGGGGGATGGAATGGCCAGACATTCTTAACAAACTGGGGGACCTGGTAGCCTACAGGGACACTCCTGAATTTCTGATTATACTCCTGGGGAGGCAATGACCTAGTCCCAATGAGGAGAAGGCATTTATTGGAAGACACATGCTCTTCTCTCGCAGGGATAGCCCACAACTGGAAAGACACACACACTTTTTATCCTCCCCAGGAAAACATGGGTGGGGCAAATTCTTTTAAAGCCATGGATATTGCCAGGATAAAATTGAACAGAGGAAGGGAAATATTCTGTGAAAGCAGAGGCTTTCACTTTATTAAGCATAGCACAATATCCCAAGCAAACCCTGAGCTTTTTCACAAGGATGGGACACATCTGTCAGAAAAAGGAATGGAGCATGTTTGCAGGGAAATAGTTGACAATCTGGCAGCAAGGGGATGTCGGTACCATTTCTTGGGTGAACCTGGAAGTCCGGCAACCCATCCAGGTGTGGCGACACGGGCATGAGGGCGTAACCTCTGGACCTTGTGCTCAAAAGTATGCATTATGTATTGTTATTATGATTATGATTGTTTGGTGTACTATTACGTAATAATGTGCAATAAAACCCACAGCCTTTTATTGCCAACACACAACCAATGTTTCGTGTGGTACATGGGAAGAGGATGGGGTCAGCCACCAACCTCTTGGGTCCACCGGTTATAGCCAACGCTGCGGAGGGGGAACACTGCAACTGAAAAGCAGGGCCAGTAACCTGTGCCCCAAGGAGGGCAGGATAAGGAGAGTGTAACAAAGTGGGTATCCGGGACACCAAAGGTAAGTTTTATGATGGTTTATTGTCCTGGTCCTGTACTCCATCAGTAAGCACAAGGGATGGTAGGGGACACAGATGACAAGACATCAGAAGGGAAACACCGGGCTCACCCCCACACCCATACTCCTCAGCTCTCAGCTCCCTCTCCCAGTCCAACGGTCAACCAGTGGAACACTCCAACCCTCACATTCCACCAGCTCATGACCTCACAACACTACACACTCTAAGCCACATTACAACACCTCTCCCTCCGTAGGGAAAACACAACAGAATGAAAAAGGAAAGCGTGACCAGCACCCAACCCCAATCACCCAAACACAAACACGGTACCAGAAATCCCGCACACAGAGGCCGCCTATGCCCAGAACCCCTGGCAACCCAAAACATATAAGGAAGAACACACATAGAGAACCATTCACAGGCCACCCGGACCACATAGAAAATGCTAACAGCACACTCACTCCCATTACAACCCTGCCAGGACCTTCAAGGACACCACTGCTCATGTCCCTCGACTCTCACCCTCGAGGACTAAAAACAAAAAACTGTGAACTTACGCCTGTTCCGAGCTGCCCCTCGGAACCTAGGGCTGCCACCCCTGGACAACTATTGTTAGAGAACACTAACACAACTACCTAACCAACTTACCTCCTACGCACCAAACACCTTCCACTCCGGTCTGCCCCCCGGGGCCTCAGAGCTGCCCCTCTGAGCACAAACCAACCGCTCCCTAAACGGAGCAACAACAAATGCCCAACTGTCACTGAGTGACCCACAAAGTTTAAATGGCGAACCACCACAGAAACACCATTCAGAATCCTGCTCCACAACCACATACCAATTGTCCATTTTCCTTTCTCACGATACACCATCTCTAGGCACCATCAGTAAGACAACCTGATTTACCATACTAGGAATCAGGTGAGAAACTGCAATACATCAGATCCACGTAGTAACCTACCCCGGGCCAAAACCAGGTACCATGGAAACACAGGCAAAGCTGAAAACCCTTGTACAATGCATCAGATCCACATAGTAACTTACCCCGGTCCAAAACCAGGTACCATGGAAACACAGGCAAGGCTGAAAAACCCTCAATCATAGCGACCTACCTCGGCACATAGACGAAGCGCTACAAAACAAAAAGGAAACTTAAATACATCCTCAGGCATAGCGACCAACCTCGGCACATAAAGCAAGCACTATGAAACACAACAGAACAACACTGCCCTGAGAAGTAACAACCATAGCAACATACCCGGGCACACAGGCCAAGCACTATGAAACTCCACTGACCAACACTTATTAGACACATAAATACCACCTTGGACGTAGCGACCTACCTCGGCTCACACGCCAAGCACTATGAAGCTCCAACGCATGCCCTCACACACAGACACAGCGACCTACCCTGACACTAGAACCGGGCACTATGGACCCCAATGCAGTCTTTAAACACGCGACCCCACACGTCCACCTACTCCATTGTACTTGCATCTTACACCACACTGCAACACACACACAACATTAACCATACAAAGCTATGAAAAGCCGCTAACATTACATAAACGCATGGCAAAATATAGGTGCAGACACATTTGAAATGTCACCCAGTCACTGGTAAGTTCATCCGAAGATAGGTCTAGGACTGCACACTGCATGAAATTTATGTTCCATGTCGGACGTTATGCTGCACGAAACTTATGTTCACAAAACTCAGATATAAGTAGATCTGAGTCCAAACCTCTTGAAGGAACACCTTTTGTATGGACGGCGCTTAGTCCCCTTGAATGGAACACCACAGAATGGTACAGTAGCATGTTCATTAAGTCATTGAATGACAAGACGCTATATTATGCCCACCACCCCCATACCTTAGGAGATGAGGTGGGGAAACAGAGCACTGAATTTCCTGACAGCACAGGGCATTAAACTCCAACGGAAGGCCACAACAAAGGACGCCACAGGGAACAAACAACAGCCTTCGGTAACATCACCCCTAATGTTGCACCGAGGGACAAGAAATGGAACTTCTGGAATATCCTATTAAAGTGGGCCACAACATATTCAACACTCACTCTCACGCATACGGCACAAAACACTAACCTGACCAAAATGCCCCTTGACAACTCATCGCTGGAAAACTCTGAAAATTCCAGCTTCTCATGCAGAAATCAGCAGAAACGTTATGGTCTTATCGTTGTTTGCTCCACTATAGACAGACTTATCTTCATACCCCAACAAGATATGCAGCGCACCAGCGAGAAATTATAGTCATGCATCTCGATGATGACGACTTCCTGTTTATGCTTGGCACAGCGAGCGTGGGGCACAACGATAGAACACCAACGGCCACGGTTCACGTGACTGGCTTGGGACCTGCAGGGCTGCTGTGACGTCATCACTTCTGCTTGGGCCGCCGTCCTGGCGATCTCTACGGGGCTTCACGACAACCCCTTACGAACTCCCTGAAGTTACTCCACCAGGGGCTGAGCGCATGTCGCCACCATCGTGTAGCCTCCCAGGGGGCTGCGGGCACACGATTGGCATTGCGCCAGTCTCCTCTGAACAATTGCAGGCAGCGGCCCCAACAGTTCCAGGGCGCACCCAGCGCTTGCCCGATCGGCAACGAGTGAAGGGGATACAAGTTCTCTGCCCCGCCCAGCTTGATCAGGGCATTGCTACGCTGGCCGACTTGACAGAAGGGGAACCACACTGGCTGCCCACTCCCTGGCGCCGCCACAGCTCCTAGCCCATGCATTCTCTAGGGGGCACGGGGCGATGCACGGTCCTCTCCGCAAACAGCTGGGAATCTCACTCCTGCTTCGGTGCCACTGCACACGACCGCTTGGAGCTTGAGATGGCGCAGATGGCGCAGCTCCTTTATAGGTCTGCAGCACACCGACCTTCAACAACTCCGGCCGTGCTCTACCCCATGCTGGTCAGGGGAACGCTGAATATTCAGGCGGCAAACTTCCCAGAGCCACCCTCCATATCAAAACGGACTAGCACAGTGGGCTAACTCAACCCGAGACCCTCCTGGGTGTGGGGGACCTCCACAGGGGTGGTGTTCCTCAAGTGCTGCCCCCCCCAGCAGCGCCGATGGAGAAGGCGATCCACCTACCATCCCATCCTCGTCGCCAGTGTAACAAAGTGGGTATCCGGGACACCAAAGATAAGTTTTATGATGGTTTATTGTCCTGGTCCTGTACTCCATCAGTAAGCACAAGGGATGGTAGGGGACACAGATGACAAGACATCAGAAGGGAAACACCGGGCTCACCCCCACACCCATACTCCTCAGCTCTCAACTCCCTCTCCCAGTCCAACGGTCAACCAGTAGAACACTCCAACCCTCACATTCCACCAGCTCATGACCTCACACCATTACAAACTCCAAACCATATTACAACACTGAGGGATAGGACAGTGGCTGGCAGAGCTTCAGTCAGTGTTGGGGAATAGAAACCTAACACCCTCTCCACTCCTACCCCCTCAAACTCCTGGGGCCAGGCAGGCTGAGGGGCTAGGTAGGAGCAACACCTCTGTACAGGACAGTAAGGAGTGCTAAGCACGCTAGGGCAGGGGAATTGAAGCAGGAAACACCCAGGTAGGGACCAAGGGGCACCCCAAAGTGCAAAATGCCGTCAGCACCAGCTGACCGGGGGCAAAATACAGCCCCCACAAAGGCAGACAAAGCCCAGGGCTAGTCCCTGGCCGATACAAGGAGCTGCAGGATCAGCTAGAAAGCACAATCAGTTTGGGACTCCACACAGAGCACCAAACAAGTATCCTGCTTACGCAGTTTACTTTTTCTTTTCCCAACGACCGTCCCACCCAAGAAAAAAGGAGAAAAAGAAGGAAAAGAGATAACAGTGCAACGTACGTGGCCCACATCGTTGTGGCACCAGGAAAGCGGCACGGGGCTGAGGGTGCAACCTCTGGACCGCGTGCCCAAAAGTACACATTCTGTATTGTTATATGATTATGATTGTTTGGTGTACTATTACGTAATAATGTGCAATAAAAACCCACTGCCTTTTATTGCCAACACTCAACCAATGTTTTGTGTGGAAAAAGGGGGGATGATGGGGTCAGTCACCAAACTCTTGGTTCCACCGGTTATGCCGATAGCCAAACCTGTAGTACATCGGTGTGGTAATATGGCAGTTATGGAAATACTGCCACATTACTGCCGTTTTTAACTGCACTGCCATAATTGTAATGAGGCTCTTCGTATACAGCTGACCATTCACCCATCTTTATACCATTTATAAGGCTATCCATTGTATGCATGTATGGGTACAACTATCTCTCTCCATCTATCGATGCCTTTAAGTGTACATCTTTCTATACAGTCTACCGATGTATCAGCCGATTTGTTCATCGTTTCTACTCACCTATCGATTCATTCATGTATTCATTATCTACTTAAAAGCCACATTGATGCATTGAGGCATCATGGGTAGAGGTCTGTTGGTAATGTGCAGACCACAGCCATCTCTGGAGGTCCACCAGATAATGATATATGCAAAGTGTGCCACTGAGTGACTGATAACGACACCTGTCATTATCAGACCTCAGCACAAGTCAGCGTCTAAAGTGGATTGATTGTGCGTGCATCCATGTGATTATGCCCCTTCCACCCACCCATGTAATCATATCGCTGCCTCCTGTCTCCTCGGCGTGGGCACAATGTATACTCTTTTTATATTTGGAAAAGTGGGAATATTTTATATTGCAATTTAGCAGGCGCTTGAATAATAGCTGTTGGGCCCATCTCAGTAGTGCTCATTTTAAGAACCTCATTACGTCAGAATTATGAAAAGTTAAATCGGCCCTACTCTGAATCGCACCTGTGCCATGCAGATCAGTGGGTGAGAGCTCAGCCCACTCTGTCTCAAAGCCATCTGGAACCGCAGAGAAAAATGAACCTGAAACATGTAACTGCATCTCCCCGTTCCGCTGCATTTGTATATGTATATGTAATTTAAGACAGGTTATGTATTCTTTATAAGTATCTCATTGACATTTATTATCGGTTAATGTAGATTACCCCTGCTATCTGCGCAGGGAGTATTAATTCTATTAAAGACTAGGAGGCGAGCATTATGCTTCATCTTCCTTTATTTCTACTCTTCAGCAGTTCAACAAACATGTAAAACAAAATCCTGAAAAGTGCTTTAAAACTAGCAATTTTTTTTTTTTTTTTTTTTTTTTAAACTACAAAATCCATGATCCTCTGTAGTCCATGCTCTCTCCACCAGTCCCAATCCACTTCCTGTGCCTGGACTCCTCCTCTGCTTTTACTCGCTCTGAAAGTCTCTAACTGATCCTTGACAACTGTGCGAAGGCTCTCTTGGACTTTCAACTTAATCGCTGCAAATGCTATGGGCTCCTCACTCTCTCTGCTCTGTCTTCACCCTCAGTTATTCTTCTGCTCCTCTCCTATGAAAAAGAGCAACAAAAAATTATGATAGGGTGGTGCCAACGTCTCGTACTGATACATAATAAATCATTGCCATTGTATACCTAGTACCAGACTCGGGTGGGAATTTAATGCTCGCCTCCTAGTCTTTAATAGAATTAATACTCCCTGCGCAGATAGCAGGGGTAATCTACATTCTATGGCAAGACTGGAGGCGAGCATTATGCTTGTTCAAAGCTTCCCCAACACTATATTTGCTAAACTCTCCGCTGGCTTAAAATAAAATTCTTTAAACGTCCTCTCACTTGACCAATCTGCTGCCAGCATTATCTCACTCAAAGGCACTCCTGCTCTCACGGCGGACGAGGCCATGGCCCCCCTCACCGAATGCGCTCCATACGTGCTCCCATTCAAACCTGCTGCCTGCATAATCTCTTTGACCCATCTTGCGATGGTAGCCGATGTAACTGCGTGATAGGGCTTCCTGCGCGCTATTAATAACTGAGTAGTATTCGCTGCCCTATGCTCTGCTGTTCTATTCTCGTATTCCTTAATGCATCGTGCCACGCACCATTTGGAATTACTCGGGAAATACGGATAATGTACCGTAGACGTCCCTGTCTTGGTCCTTTTAACTATGGAGAATGTAACTCCCTCTGGCCCGAAGGATCGTCTGTTAACCTCTAGCGCTTTCACGTCCGATACTCTTTTGCAGGAGATCAAGCATAGCAACATCGCAAGCTTTCCTGATAATTGCTTAAGCGAGAGATAATTATTGGTCGGCCAACTCGCTAGAAGACGCAGTACTGTAGACACCTCCCATGTCGTGGTATACTTGGGTTCCGGTGGCGCTTTAAATCTGGCTCCTCTAATGAGCCTCGCCACCGCCGGATGTTCCCCTGCCGGGACGCCCTCTAAAGGCATGTGACCCGCAGAAATTGCCGATCTGTACACTCCTATAGTCCGGAAAGCTCTCCCGCTCTGTAATAGGTTCGCTAGAAAGTTCAAAATCTCCACTACAGGTGCTGAAACGGGATGAACACCTCTGTCCTTGCACCAGCTTGTCCATTTAGCCCAAGCTGAGTCATAGCTCCTCCTAGTGGATGGGGCCCAGGATTCAGCGATAAGCTGCGCAGCCTGCGCCGAAATTCCTGGCAAGGCCCACCGTTTCCGGATATCCTGCACGCGACTAGCGGGAGTGTCCCTCTCACTCTCAGAGGATGACACGACCCAGCTGGGTCCGTGAGAAGTCGCTCCTCGTCGGGGAGGACTCTCGGAACATCCGACACTAGTTCCATTAAGGTGGGGAACCACACCTGAGATTTCCATAATGGTGCTACTAATACCAATTCTGCTTTCTCCCTCCGGCATTTCGCCAATACTCTGCTCAACATCGCGAAGGGGGGAAAAGCGTAATGTGGACCTCCTATCCACTCTTGTAGGAACGCGTCTGTCCCCAGCGCTCCCGGATCCAGCCTCCAGCTGAAATAGTCGCTCCTCTGCGTATTGAGCCGGGAAGCAAACAGGTCCACTTGTAATGGTCCCCATCTCGTGTCCAGTCTCTGAAACACTGCTGGATCCAGCCTCCAATCGCTGGAATCCGTCAGGTACCGAGAGTTCCAATCTGCTACTACGTTCAGTGTTCCAGGCAGGTACTCTGCTGTCACCGACGTCCCTGATTGTAGACAGAAATGCCACAGGTCCTTCGCTAACTCTGCGAGCATCTTGGATCTCGTACCGCCTAAATGGTTGATGTAGCGCACTGCTGATATGTTGTCCATCTTCAGCAGGACACAAGATTTCACTCTCTCTTTCGTAAAGGCTTTGATCGCGAACGATCCTGCCAGGAGCTCTAAGCAATTTATGTGTAGACGAAGCTCCTCTTCGCTCCACTTGCCTCCGGTCTGTAAAGACCCACATCTGGCTCCCCAGCCTTTCCGGCTGGCATCTGATTCTATTATCAAATCCGGTCTGTCTCCGAATATGGCTCGCCCATTCCAAGCGTCCATATTCTTTAACCACCATTCCAGTTCTGTAATCGAGTCCTGATCCAGCGGCACTTGTTGATGGTACCTCAGACCTAGCTGCAGATGCTTTATTTTCAATCTCTGCAGTGCACGGTAGTGCAGTGGCCCCGGAAAAATGGCCTGAATAGATGCTGCTAGCAGCCCCACTATTCTCGCTAATGTCCTGAGAGATACTTGTCGCTTCTCTAAGCATATTCTGATCTCTCTCTTGATGTCTCTCATCTTCCGAGCTGGAAGCTCTAAGGTCGCCTTCTTGGTGTCTAGAATGAATCCCAGGAAGTCTAACCTCTGTGCTGGTATGGTATCTGACTTTTCCTTGTTCACTAGGAATCCTAGTGAGGTCAGAAGGTCCTGCACCCATCTCGTTTGGTATACTAATACCTCCCGGTCTTCTGCAAGCAGCAGGAGATCGTCCAGGTAAATAATAAGCCTTATGCCTTTTTCCCTGATCGCTGCCGATACTGGCTTCATTAGCTTTGTAAATGCCCATGGTGCCGAAGCAAGACCGAATGGCATCGATTTGAATTGCCAGAAACGACTTCGCCAGCGAAAAGCTAGAAATGGTCTGTATTCCTCTAGAACAGGTACTGTGAGGTAAGCGTCCTTTAGATCTAGACGCGTCAACCAATCTCCTTCTCTTAGGGAGTCTCTGAGCTGATGGACGCCTTCCATCTTGAAGTGCCGATATATGATCCAGCCATTCAGCTCCTTGAGATTTATCACCGGGCGTACTTTCTCCTTCCTGTGCACTAGGAACATATTGCTCACAAACTTCGGGGCTGTCTCGCATTTCTCTATCGCCTGCTTGGCCACTAGCTGCGCTATCTCGCTGTCTAGCTCTGCTTGTTCCGCTTGCGCTAATCTCTGGCTCCGCGGTTCGTATCGCTGCACTGGGGTCTCTATGAAATCTAGATGCAGTCCGCTGACGGTCTGCAGTATCCAGGAATCGCTTGAAAGCTTGCGCCAACTCTCTAAATATCTGCGCGTCCTCCCCCCTACTGGGGGATACATAATCGCTCTCACCTGGCGTAAATCCTTGACCTCTTCCCGATCCTCTGGCCCTTCGGCCTCTTGGGAATCTCCCCCTGGATGGGAAAAAGGTGTCTTGATTCCTGTTCTCCCAGTATTGTGCCCTGGTGTTCTGAGGTCTTCTCCCTCCTTGGTAGCGACCGGCAGCTCGACCTCTGTAGCGGCCGGTCCCTCCAAAAACTCTGCTGGGGAATATCTTGCGAATAGACGCTTGAGCCTTCTCCAGTGATGCGAAAGTTCCTACGAACCGGCCCATCTCCTTCCCGAAGGTCTCTCCGAATAGGAGGCCTTGTGCGCCTTCCCCTGCTTCATATGACGATAAGTCGCTCAATTTAGAGTCTATCTTGAGCAATAAGCCCTTCCTTCTCTCTGCTGCGATGGCACAATTTGCGTTTCCAAGCAGGCAGACGGCTCTTTGAGCCCATCCTGCGAGGGCTTCCGGATCCACCTCTTCACCTGTGTCCTTCGCCCTTTCTGCGAGGTCCATGATTTTTGCGAGCGGACCTGCTAAATCTAGTAACTTCTCCTGACAGGACTTCCAGGATCTATCAATCCCCTTCCGGGGGTCTTTACTGGCCTTGGCTACAAAAGTCAGCATTTTTGGGTCGAGCTCCGGTGCTTCCGCCACCTTTCCTGGCAAGTCTGGGCGCGGGCACTCTGCTCGTAGGCGCTGTCTCACTTCCTTGTCTAGTGGCTTGCGTAATCTTGCTGCCATATACTGGGTCACTCGGGGGGATGGTTGCCACTCGGTGGACCTCGGATTATGAATGCTGTCTGGGTCGAACATATCCTCCTCGTTTTCTACGAGGTGTTTCTCCTTCCTCGCTTTCTTGCCCCCACTGGGTCTAGACCAGTCATCTTCTTCTCCTTCCTCATCTCCTAACGAGCCTTGCTC
Organism: Ambystoma mexicanum; assembly: GCF_040938575.1. NCBI lineage: Eukaryota > Metazoa > Chordata > Amphibia > Caudata > Ambystomatidae > Ambystoma > Ambystoma mexicanum. The sequence goes on along the minus strand of NC_090926.1, from coordinate 669,088,599 downwards.
CTCTACTAGCTCTTCCTCCGAGCCCAGGTCTTCTCCCATATTATCTTCCCCTGGAACGGGGGTCGTGAGGTTCGGCACTGCCTGCTTCTGTAGGTACGCTTCTTTAAGCTTAGCAAAAGCGTCAGGCACCTCCGAGGCCTTTTCTATCGCCTCCTCATATGAGCCCCGGGGGTCGTCAGAGGATTTCCTCTTTAGGGCTTGTTTACTCCCCTTCTGCCCTTCATTCGAGGGTTCTGTGGGCGTGCGCTTATCTGCTCTGGTGCTGGTCTTTGGCTGCGAGAGTATGGCCTCTAACGTCTCCAGCCTCTCTTGTAGGGGTCTCACCCCTTCTGCCACTGCATCTATAAGAGAGCTACCCAGCACTTGCTTGAAGCTGGCAGCGAGGTCCTGGGATTGCTCCTCCTCACTCCACTCAAAGTCTGACATGTTCCTTTGTGCTGTGTGCCTAGAATACCTGGTACAGGTGTCTTAGCACGCCCACTCTCTCTTATGATGTTCTTTTTTTTTTTTTTTTTTTTTTTTTTTTTATATAAGTGGCTGCACCTCTGTCTTTCTTCAGCCTTCCGGCCTTCAATCAACTTTCCACTATCCCACTGCCTCTTGGCAGCGTAGGGCTCCTATGCCCGAGTCTTCCAGCTCTTGCTGTCACGTTCTATGCACGGTGTTGATGTCCGTGTCTCAGCTGATCGAGCTGCGTGCACCGTCTCTCACCCCTTCTTAGATTCTACTAGTCGGGGTCGAGAGGGGAAAAAAGCTCCGCGTCTACGAACGCTGGCGTTGGAAATAATCCTTCGCCGCTTCGCGATGACGCTACGCGCCCTAGCGCGTGTAGGCTCCGCCCACCCGCGGGTGGGGGCTATGTTGTTGGAGCTAGACGCTCCGCGCTTCACGCGCTAGCTCCGCCCACCCGCGGGTGGGGGCTATGCCGATGAGGCGATCCGCTTCGCGCTTTGCGCACTGTTCCGTGCGCGACCTGCCTATGCTCGTGAGGCTGACCGCGCCCCTGAGGTGTCGGGTATACGGCACGGGGCCGTCAGCCTCTCGGCGGACCCTATGTATCAAGGGAATTTTCCTGGGGCTCCGCCGATATCCCCTCGACGACCGCTCTGAGTCAGGGGAAATCTGAAACTTAACGCGCTCGCGCGTAGTATGACATTTGCGGTGAAAAAGAACGCCTCTAGACTAATTATCTCGCGTTCTCCCTGCGAACCACACTCAACATCTCTTTCCATCTACCATTCCTCTCTTCAGTCAACCCATATATCCACAGGCATTCGGAGAGGAAAGGAAATAGTACTTATCTGCTTGAAGAGCAGTAAAAGAAGAGGAGGAGTCCAGGCACAGGAAGTGGATTGGGACTGGTGGAGAGAGCATGGACTACAGAGGATCATGGATTTTGTAGTTTAAAAAAAAAAAAAAAAAAAAAAAATTGCTAGTTTTAAAGCACTTTTCAGGATTTTGTTTTACATGTTTGTTGAACTGCTGAAGAGTAGAAATAAAGGAAGATGAAGCATAATGCTCGCCTCCAGTCTTGCCATAGAATGCTCACGGGGGAAGGTGTGGAAAAGTAACAAACACACTTGCTGTTCATAGTGCCATGGACTGCACAGATAGCGTGCAGCCCGTTCATCGGAAGTGTGACCTTGCACATATAGCTCCGCGCTCCCATGCCCTCAGGACGCCTGCCCCTTCACAGTCCTGTCCAGTCTTGCCTGTCTTGACCCCCAGCAGCGCCTCCTTCCCCTCCCGCAGCCAGACGGTTACTAAGGCAGAGAGTCTATAGCAACCCAGACAACCCGGAACCCGCCTGTGCATTCCTAAACTCGTCTTTATCTCGGATTGGCTCCACTGATTCGCTAAACGCCCTTCTTTGGCAACGGCTGAGAATGATTGGTCTTCACAGCTGTCATAGTTCCAAGCGTCACAATGGAAGCGTTCGACTGCCCAGGAGGCTCGTTTGAGAACGCAAAGATGCCAGAGTTGGTGTCAGTGCAGGGAAGGCAGAAGGAGAGGAACCAAGGAAGCTCATAGGGGCATCGCCAGGTGAGTCTGAGCTTCCAGCTAAATGAAGGAAACTTCGAACCTCGATTTAAAAATCGTTTTTTAGCAAACATGTAAACCAATTCTTTCATATTTCAGACAAAGTACAAATAGCGCCTTCTCTCCTTTTTCAAACTTTTTATTTTCCAGTATGTAGCCATGAAAAGTAACGCTTGTCACGTTTCTTGTTTAATAAAACATACACTTTATCTTTTAGATTTTTAAAAGAAAGCCTTTTGTGCGGATTTATTTTACAACTGGTATTTTCTGTTATGTAAAAACACATTGTATTCTCTTCTTAATTCGAAATAACTTTTAAGACGAGTTATATTTTCTTCGGACAGCAAAGCTTTCGGAGGGGCTTGCTGGGCTGGCAACACAGGCTGTCCTAGGGTTAAATGAAAGCACACGTTGAGACATTCCGTTGTCCGGGAACAGGGAAACAGACAGCCTTCTTCCCGTGATCCCTAATGTCCTACCCCAACGCATTACATAATATAGTGCTCCATCGTGCTGATTTGGAGAATGGATTTGCCTAGCATGAGTCTAACTATAGTACTTTTTACCAAGTACACGTGTACAATAAATCCACATGTTGTGCGGTCATAGTGACCGAAAACTCGAAGAACTAGATGACAGATAGTGTGAAAGGAATTCTGGACAGAATGCAGTCTGGCTAAAACAATGATCACTTTTCCACTACAATGAAACTATATTTATAAATGTGACCACGTGGGCTGTCTTGCATTCTTAATTAAACGAGTATGCAATAATTGATCTAAGTCAAGGGTTATCCCTTACCTGGACCCAACATACACATTCACAAAAAAATAAAAAAAACACTTTTGGTAGCATTTGCACACTTTGCTGTTCATGTCACCCTTTCATTGTATGCGGTTTGCAGCCTGCCTCCTACATGCGTTCACGTGCTACCTTTATTTCTTCGAAGGCTGGTAGTGTGCAGACTATCATCTACAACTAAGAGGAATGGTGTGTAGTGGCTCGAAAATTAGGTGCTGCAAGAGATCAATTGAGAACTGAGGAGAATATTCGCCCCTGGTCCTGCTCATTTGTGTTTGCTGCCAAAAGGCAGTGACGACAGCCACCGGGTGCTTTGCAAATATTTTTTAAAAATTGCATAATCTAACATAACAAAAAACAGGATAGCATAACATGTAACATGGCTCATTATAACATAACATAAAAACCTATAACAAACATTCAATATCATCCCACAACATAAGGTAACCTAAAATGATCCAACATGGCAACGCGCACCCTCATTTATTATAGGATAAAATAATGTATTATAACAACTTATAACATAAAGTGTAGCATAAGGTAGAATAACATAGCATTGCAAAAAATATACATAACCTATATAGTATAACATAGCACAGTATTATACACATCATCAGATAACATTGTGTAACAACATCTAACAACGCATATTGTAACATAACGGGAAATTGCTCCCGGTTATCCAACCATTGTGATTTGCTCCCAAGTGCTTCTCAACTGTGGCTTGTTCCTAAGTACTCCCCTAATATAATTGCTCAACCTCTCCTCCCACTATCAACCATCTCCCCCCATCCACTTCCTCAGTTTCCTTTGGATCTGCCTGAGCAACTGGAGACGATACAAATGGCAGTGGTGCGTGTTATATATCCCATTAAAATAACAGAACATAATTTGCTCTTAACATGCTCCTGCTGTGATGTGGTCCTTTGTCGTCGCTGCTGTGACTTATTTCCTAGGTGCGCCCCTAGTAGGAGGCCCGCCCAGATGTGATTTGCTCTTACGTGTCTCCATTATTAACTTGCTGCTAGGTGGTCCCCTACTCGGATATCCGCATGGTAGTATAGGATACTCCGAATGCTAACAGGGGTCTTGACTGTCTGTTCCCTCACTAACATAGTCATTTCTGCCTCCCATCGTATAATATTAACACCAGCTAAGCTACCCACACACAGTAACCAAACTCTCCCCCACCACATACTCAAACCATTAGCCCGCTACATCTTTCACATTGACTTGTACAACACAGTCCAGATCAATGAACTCTTGCACTTTGAGCACAGGAGGCTCCCTTCTGAATACAGATACATCAAGTGCTATGGACGCAAATCCCTTGAAACGTACCTGCAGCCAGAACCAGGGTTCTTTCAACCTTGACTCACTGCCACAGCAGCAGAAATACTTTGCATTTTCCTTCTGTCCTTACTAACCAAGCCCAACCTTATGCAGATCCCAAAGAGCCAGGAGATCATGCAAATGATAACTGTGCAATGTAAAACCCAATACCATAACAGAACATAGTGTATCATAGTTTAATAGTTTCTGCCATAGCAATATATAACATAACACACCAGCACAATGCATAGCATAACATAACATTGTGGAGGCGACCATAACAAACATACATACTTCATATAGATTATAGCATGGCAAAAATGTACTAAATACGAAAGTACTGACTTTTTTTGCGGCAACGGAATAACCACAGATTTTCCTGCAACACCAAAGTTCAAGTTTGACCTTAAGTGGAGGATTTCGCTCCAGCAGCCAGCATGAGACAAAGCCTTCATTATAGGCCTATTTTGGTGGAATTACTGCAAAGGATTTACCACTTGCAACAATTCCACTGAAATCCCCATGGAGTTCTATGGACACCATGTATGCGGTTTCACACCTCCCTCCCACCACTTATAATCACGTGGTAAACCCACAGGACCAAGTGGTGGTAGCAGAAAACAAGTTTGGGGACAGTTTGGTGGATTTACCGCTGAATTACCAACAAATTCGTAATGAAGCCCATCTAATGTGGCATAGCGTAGCACATGAAAACATAATTTACAGCACACAACCCCTTAACATAACACAACGTCCTATAATATGATATAACTCATAATTGCATTATGCAACATATGCACATATATCATGAGACAAACATTGGATGCAATACTTTTTGTTTTTCTCTGATTAGGGCCTCGGATCCACACGTATTAGTGTTAATATTTTATAATTTTTGCCACCGATGTACAACGTGACCACATCTCGGAAACTTACACATTTAATTGTATTCATGTGCACTGAAAAAGCAAATCAAATCCTTAGTTTAAGAACAACAGCTATTCTGGTATTGAATCTCATAATACATACCATGTGCTACGTTACTTAAGAAGATATACTTTTGGGAGCGGGGTGTGTGGAGAGTAATACATTATACAATTGTATAACAGTGCCATCCCTGGCCGGGGCACAGCGCCAAGGAAATCAGGCGTGGGAGATCTGTGTGTACAGTAAGTACATATTTGTATGGGATTGCCATGATAACAGTCGCCTGTTTATTTTAGATTGCTAATGACCTCAGAGACAGGCAACAATGAGGCATAGGGCGACCTTATAGCAGGAGCACCTCCTGCGTGGCTCTAACCTGCCTCTGGGGAGTACCCAGCTTAGTACATTTAGTTTCAAGGTGACATCGAACACCTACTGCTGCAGACATTTAATTGCACCCCAATACAGATACTGGGCAATTATTAAGCTATTGCTATCATGTTTCTATTCAGCAAAAATGCAAGTGATATACATAGCTTTACTTTTTTTTTTTTAAATAGCGCCTGTATCCTCCTAAATGCTTTGCGAGAACATCTGTGTTGTGGGGTGTAGACTTTGTGCCCTGGATGACGCTACATTTGGAATGTATTCCGCATTTGGAACAGTTAGATCCTGAGGAACATGATAGTGATGTATGACACGCTGCTTAAATATAGGCTCTGAAAGTGGTACGTCACGTGACATCCACTGACAAATTACCTCGTTGTATTTGGGGTATAACTTTTATCTGTATTAGCCCCACAAGCCCTTGTGCAACAGGCAAGGAAAATCCTGTGGCGGATTGTTTGTAGAGGTCACCGGATATGGATGTTAGTTAAGGTTATGAAGGAGAGGGTGAGGGAGGGGGTGATGCTGTATCAATGATGGCAGAGAATTCTGTGTGGATGGAGGCAGTGCGCAAGGATAGTGAGTTGACAGAGGTCACATTGGTTGCAGATGTGTCACGGTTTATTACACGGCACATGCCAGGTAGGGAACTCCTTCCCCTACAATGAATGTGGCGTACTATAAAACTCTGTTTATTTTTAATATACTACCGGTTCTTTTGAGTAGACCTCCAACCCGTCTCGCACCCAACCTCCACAAACACCCCATGTGACAAAGGACTATGAACCAGGCCGCTGTGTATCAATAAGATATTTATTAATGTATTATTTAATGGAAAAGGAAAATCAATCAATTTCAAAACCACCAATGTTGTGGCAACGCAAATGCAACGATCTCTACAGAACCATTAGATTAAGATATCCTATTACAATTCACACAGTTCTTTCATGGCAAAACAGAAACAGACATTTTTTTACAAAATAATAGTACCAACAGTTTAGCACTCCTCCTGCAACACTCACCCCGAAACAACAGCTAAACTTGATTCCTTTGAATGGAAGGCAGTGCCAAGGAGTACGAATAGAGAGAGAAAATCGGATTTGTGGTAAAGCCCACCACCACAAGATGGGATCTAGTAAAGAAATTGAAAACCCATTTTTGGAGCAAAATGGCAGAATGGGATTTTGATTATTTTTCACAACTGCTGAGGGACAGAATGAAAGAAAATTCGTGTTGCTTACACTTTAGGAGATTGGGAAAGTTTATAAAATATTAATCAGCACACTAGGCCAAAAATAAACATGAAGTGGGAAAATCAATTTTGTGAGAAAGCAAAGGCAAAAGGGAAAAATACAGTGGCAAATGGAAATTCATTTACACTGGGTTTACAATGACAGGCAGCTCAGTGAAGGGGTTTAGCTTACAATAGGGAAATCGGTTTTCAATGACAAGGACAGAGGCACATAACAGGTATACTTCTAGGCAAAAGTGGTTTCTCACAATGGGAACAACAGTTTGGGTTTGATAGGACAGGTGATCATAGGAATTTTATTTTGGTAATGCACACAATGCATGGACACATTTGTGTTTTTTTTTTGTTACAAGAAGAATAATACCTTTGAGGCAACACTTTAATGACTATAACAATTAAATACAGACACCAGGACCAAGATGGTTGATTTCGAATTGCAACAATCTTGAACTGTGAATTTCAATGGGGGAATTAATTGATTTACTTAACAAAAAAATACTAAGGATTTACACAGTCAACTGAGAGGTTTTTCAAAGGAGATCTACTAACAGCCACAGTCTAATAATAGATTCTTCTATGGGAAGGTAACTGAATTACACTGGCAATTTTTGGGGCTGTCAATGGGAAAAATATTGGATGCAATGCTACAAAAATGAAGGGCTTATGCAATTTAGGGCTGGTATGCATGCTACTTACAAAGCAAGCCTTGGCTTGGGATTCAGGAGAGCCAGCTGGATCTCAGGACACTCTGGGGAGCTAGGGCAATGGGTATAGGTCACTGCACTCTCAAGGATGGTAACGGTCAACCGCCTGCTCCCTGTCTTCCTTCTCCTGTCTCCCAGGATGCTGATGTGTCTGTCCGCCAGACCTAGTACAGTCTATATAGCACAAATGACATCATTAACTTTACAATCTAGGGGGAGTACCCTGTCATTATCCCTGCTGCTCTGATAGGACAGTTTACCATTCCTCTCTCCACCCCCTGGCATGATTGGTTCAAGGGAAGAGAGCACCATCTGTCTGCTTGCATTGATTACAATTCTTTGTTCTCATTACCACTTTTTTGGCAAAACTGGCACGTCTCATAACTTCATACTTACACTAGACCCTGCCATATGAAACAGATATTCGGTTTTAGCTGGTCATAGGGATTTGGGTAAGCTGATCGCCAACTCCGTACGATGTAGCATGGTCCGGTGGCACATGTTTGTCCTTTTCATAAAATTTACAAAAGTTATGAATCTGCAAATGTTCACGCATGTTTCTAATTTCATTTTCCATCTTTTCACCAACTGTCACATTTGTCCCATTTTTAGATCAGCCAGAAAATAGTCTTAACTGGCCATTTCAGTCTCCAAAGCCCTTGAAAATGCAATTACTACCTTTAAAACCGCCCGAAAATTACATGAAAAAATACCATAAAATGAAATTAATTCTCATTCTGAGTGCTGCGAAAAATGCCTAAAATTAAATCAGTCATTTAATGTCAATTGGGAGTGTCCTGTTCAACATGTGGGAGGGCCGCTTTATTCCCCACAGCCATCTGTCTTCCTCTGGGCTCAGTCGGTGACCAGCGATTTTATTAGTCCATTTGAACTTTGCAGTTTGCTCTTTGAGGTGGGTGCAGGAAGGGCTCACTCCTCCTGGTCAATCTTTAGCCACACATTGCCTTTTTTGAAATCACTGGACTCATGCCTTCATGTCTGGCAGAGCAGGGAATTATGACACCCTCAACAGCATCTCATTTTATTGCGGGATGGTTATAGGATATGTGTGATATCCAGCGGGAAGTGGGGCTTTGTCATCATGAGTTCCTGCCTTCATGCCAGAACTGTTTTTTTCCTGTAGTAAGGCTATATTTAAAGGTGACTGGAGTTTTGTGGGTTGGAACATAATCTGCATTTGCTTTGGTCAACCCCCACTCCAATCATATTCCCCTGATATTTCTCTGTTAGAACAGTGCTATCTTTTTCCACTGGGGCTTTGTAAAGCCGTTTTTCTTTTTACACGTGTGCAGGCCATTTTTGCTTTTAATGTTTAAATCTTGTCTTGCAGGTCACAGGATTCTTTGATTCCTCCTTCTTGAGTGAATTTACATTTGCTGTTGGTCGATTGGCACTGATGGGTAGGCCTCCTTTCACATGGTTCTTTAATTTGACATAAACACAAAGAAAAAGCCAAGCCGTTTTTCGTTTGCAGTGTTTAAAGGGCTGCTGTTCATATGAAAGGGAAAGCAAAAGCCGTTTTTGGTTGTAGTATTGCAATTCTTGACCCTCATCTGATATACAAGTAAAGCAAGGTTGTTTTTTGTTGCAGCGTATAACTTCTTATCATTCGGATGAAAAAAAAGTCAAGCAAGGCCGTTTTTTGTTTGCAGTGTATAACTTCTTGTCATTCATGTGAAATAACAGCAAAACAGGGCTGTTGTTGGTTGCAATGTAGAAATTTGTGTCATTCAGATGAAATAAAAGCAAAACAAGGCCGTTTTGGTGGCAGTGCTTAAATGCTGCTGTGCAGGAGAGGGAGGCTTCTGTCTAGGGCCTTTAAAGGCACCCCACAGATGGCCAAAAAACTCAACCCGAACTTGGCCTTGCAAACGGTCAAAGCTTGGTTCCCCCCTTAGACCCACAAAGGTAATTGGTAAACTTGGCTAATAGAGGCATCTGGGCAGTGGCCTAATGAAACAGAGGCTGACTTCAGAATGGACAGGATGGCTGAGCAGTATGTATGTGGGTACCATTCATGTCCCCTCAGTGACAAGTCTCTGAAAACTTGTGCTCAAGAGTTAATCTCGGTGGAAGCTCCTTTTCGGGTGTGGGAAAACTTGTGGTTGATTTCATGGGCCCTATATATATTCTGAGTAAGGAGAGAGTAGGTTTTCCATTGTACTTGTAGAATATGCATCCAAGTGACATTCAAGTGGTTGGAGATTGATTTTGCTAATACCATTTCCACTGCTAGGTGCAGTGATCTTATGTATTGGACGCATAATGGCTGAGGGGGTCTAGTGATTTGATGAGCGACGTCTATGATGCCATGGAAGCCTGCATGTGTGTACCTGTGATGTCAGTGTGGAACCCTGGGAATGTGTGCGCGGGGAGATTCCAAGAATGACAGTTGGGGAAGGAGTACTGGACTGGCAGGGTGAGGGTGGCCAGTGCTCTGTAGTCTGTTAAATGTCATCTGGAAAAGTTGTGTGACTTACTTTATGCATCAGGAGTAAAAGTAATAAACCTCCCTTTACATCTAAGCTGGTCCTGTGTCCTCTATGCTACGAACCCGCAGCATCTTGGCAATGAGGTGGTTTTCAGTGATGGTGCTGCAGTGGGGGGGAGCAGTTAAAGAGACAGCCACTGCCTTCCAAAGGTCCACCCACACTCATCAAGGAAGCAGTGGCTACATCAACTGGCAGAAGGCACAAACAGTCCACAGCAAGGAAGAGGTTGTGGCTGGTGGAGAAAGTGGGGCGCCTTATTGCTTTATGCAGCAGAGTAACGTCCCATGAAAGGAGAGGACTGGTGCCTGTTGTGAGAAGTGGGGCGCTCAAGGGAGAGGATGGAGGATGGCAGTGCAGAAAGTGCCTTATTGCTTTATGCAGCGGAGTAACGACTCAGAAAAGTAGACGACTGGTGCCTGCTGTGAGAGGCTGTTTCTGGGTATGGAGATGGGGCCCTGTGTGATACAGCAGAGGTCCAGGAGAGTCTGGTCACACGTGGTTTTAGATACTGCACCATTTGCGGAACAAGGCACTACGCTGGAAGGTATCCAAATGCAGAAGTGGTCCAGGAGAGACCCATGATGTGCAGATCAAGGAATGGTGCATGTGTGGGCCAAGGAGCAGCGTCAGAAGGTATCCTGGTTCAGGAGCCAGCGGGGTCCCTGCAGCAGTGCCATCTCCAGGGATCACATTTAGGGTGGCACAGACAGGGCCACAGGCAAAATTAGGGAGAGTACTTAAACATTTATGATGTAAATGATTTTCCCAAATTAACATGGGCAAAGTAGCCCAAAGGGATCCTGTGGAGGTAAACACGCTGTATTTTTGCAGCACAATGTTTGGGTAAAGGTTTATAAAAAGACAGTAACAAACATTTATGTAGGACACATTCAATATTCTAATACTGCAGACGCCAGGGTGTCAACTGTAAGAGTAATGCCAATTATGTATCACAGGTCAGTACAAATGACACCAGTTTTAATATTGTGCCATGATATCATGCATTGCACAGGACTGGGTAGGGCGTGCCAGAGTATAACAGAATTAGTTGCACAATGTTATCAAAATGCCAGGCTACTTCAATGTATACCTTAATGTTGCTCAAACGCTGCAGGGTGCTGTCAATTCAGGGTGATCTGTGTTGCTATATTACAGGGATTTGCTGATAAAAATGTCAACCTACCTGGGGTAATGTAAGAGCTAGGCTGTTATGCAAGTCTATGGCACTTAAGGGATTAACAACATTATGGTTCTCTTAAAAACTGCAATTGTCAGCACAATGTGCTAGCCTGACAGTTAAGCATAGCCCTGCCAGTTTCCCCCAACTCTACACAGTCACAGTCACCATAATGCTAGTTCCAACAGTGCAATGCCATCCTTGCCCAACCTTGCCCCAGTATGACACGTTCCATGTAAGCTCAGCCTCAAATCCACCAATAATTCCATCATATGCCTGGTCAGCCACCATGTGTTATGTAATATTTAGCCTTGCAGGGGCTACAATAATATGCCAGGTGCAGCTTCAAATGGGCCAATAACGCTGTTTGAAGGTTGGTAATCACCATTTGTAGGGTAGAACCCCACAAGTCCAAACTCAAATGTCTCAACACCGCCAAGACCCAGAGTGTAAGCACCCTGCCTGGCATCCTGCCCTTCACCACCGAGATTGCAAACCCCAAATCCACCATCCTGCCACCCAGAACACAAGTACTAGCCATCCTGCCCCCATCACTCAGAGCACAAGCCCCATACCTTGCATCCCGCTTCCACCACCAAGTTTGCGATCCCCATTACTGGCATCCTGCAACCCACCGCCCAGAGCATAATTTCCATAGATGGAATCCCGTCCTCCACCACCCAGAGATCAAGCCTGATACCTAGCAATCTGCACCCACCACCCAGAACACAAGTCAGCTACCTGCCATCCTGCCCCCCACCACCCAGAGCACAAGCCCTATACCTGCCATCCTGCACCCACCACCAATATTGCAAGCACATACCTGTCATCCAGCCCCTCCACCACCCAGAACACAAGTCCCATTCCTGAATTCTGTCCCTCCACTACCCAGTGCACAAGCCCTATATCTGGCATCCTGCACTGATTCAACCACTAAGAATGCAAGCCCCGTTCCTGGCAACCTTTCCCTCGCCACCTATAGCACAAACTCAGTACCTGTCACGCCCACCACCCAGAAAACAAGCTCTATACCTGGCATCCTGCCCTCGCCACCGTGATTGTAAGCCCCATACCTGGCATCATTCCCCTCCACCACCCAGAGCACAAGTTCCATACTTGGAATCCTGTCCCACCACCACCGCAGGCACAACCCACATACCTGGCATCCAGCCTCCTCCCCACCCAGAACACAAGTTTAATTACTGGAATTCTGCTCCCACTGAGAGCACAAGCCTCATCCCTGGCATCCTTCCCCCCACACCCAGAACACAAGCCCTATTCCTGGCATCCTGCCTCCATCACCACCATTGCAAGCCCCATACATGGCATCCTTTCCCCCACCACCCAGAGCACAATCCCCATTCCTGTTTCCTGCCCCTCCACCACCCAGAGCACAACCCACATATCTGGCATTCAGCCAAACCCACCTTATTGAACATTAGTCCCATTCCTGGAATGCTGCCCCCACCACCTAGAGCACAAGTCCCATACCTGGCATCCTGGCACCCCCACCACCCAGAGCATGCGCCCTATACCTGGCATAATGCCCCACCCTCACCACCAAAATTGCAAGCCCCATGCCTGGCATCCTGTCCCCTTCCACCCAGCACAAGTCCCATACATAGCATCCTGCCTCCCTACCCCCCAGAACACTAGCCCCATATCTAGCATCCTGCCTCCCCAGAACCCAAGTTCCATACCTGGAATTCCTCGCCCAGTACCCAGAGCACAAACCCCATACCTGGCATCCTGCCTCCCAACCACCTACAGCACAAGTCGCATACCTGGCACCTTGAACATTCACCACCATAGCACAAGCCCCAAACCTGGCATTCTGCCCCCCCAACAGCCACATCAGGAGCCCCATACCTGTCTCCTATTGCGGCTGAGACGTCAGCCTGCAAGAGCCTTCCTCTTCTGTTCTATGCTCGCTGGTGCCATAGTGAGGCAGCAAGCATAGCAACCTGAGTCCACATCTGCCTCATGGGGACAAGAGGGGGGCAAAATGGGTGAGCACAACATTTTGCAGAGGAGGCAGGTTCCCTTCCTGACCCCACCCTAGAGACGCCACTGCCCTGCAGTTCGAGCAGCGGTGCTGGAATCAAACAACAATGGGGCCAAGGAGGCTAGGTGCATGGGGGAGCCAAGATGATGCAGGGAGCTCTTCCACCATTAGAAGCTCTGCTACAATGATGACATGGTCAAAAGGTAGAGCGCGCACGTCATCATTCATGACGCGCTGGTTTAAGAGGAGTGCCAAGGTTCATCATGGGCATGACGCTCAGTAGCGTGATACCTGCAGTAGCTGCAGAGGAGGAAGAAGGTGGCAATGTGAAGCACATCTCTGCTCAATTTGCCTGCACAAAAATGTGTCTCGAGTTGGTGCATGGGCCATTGGAGGTGGCAGAGCATGCAATCAGCAGGAAGAGATATAGTGGGCAAAAGGCAGAGAAGGTGACTGTCAGAAGACAGAGAGTGGCTGAGGAATGCAGGAAATGTAATGGCAGCTTGGTCAGAGTATTCATATGTTTGCCTTGCGAATGATTTTTCCAACAACTGTGGGAACTGGACCCCGAGATGTGAGCCCTTTACCAAGAAATCAGGAACCTCTGCATTGTGGAGGAGGAGTAATTGAGTCCTTGTGGGGTGAGGCCGGTTTCTTTAATTACGTTTTGTTTTTGTTATATGTGGTGGATTCAACTAGTTATGGGTCAATGTGCCTTTTAGGGTTTGCATATGGGTACATGTTTAGCTCTCGGAGACCTGTTATTTATACTGTTTTGTTGTGTTAATGTTGTTGAGTCTGTGGGATAGTAGTTTTTTACTTTGGATCTGGTAATTGGGGGTTCAGGGTGGTCCATATTCTTAGGAAATAGCATATATGATTCAGAGAGGCCTGCATTAGACAGGATGTGGATTTCTGGATTTGGACATGGGGTACCAGGTTGCCTTAATACGAATGTATAATTTATGTGGGGGTATTTGGAATCTATATTGGGGTGGTGGTTGCGGGGTGAATTTATAATTCATGGAAATTTGGAGCTAAAGGTCCGGGGAATTTACACAGGAACATTGGGCATTTTATCACAATGGAACTGTCACTATTTAGGGGATCTTCTACAATGTTGCTTTATTGTCAAAATTGTGAGTAAAATATTTGATGTATTCTTGACATGTATCCCTGTCTGTTCTGTCCATTCATGTGGCCTGGCTTGGGTGAATGCTGGAGGAATTGTCTTACTGGCTAGAGTGCCAAGAAGCTTATAGTGTTGTAACCAGAATGGCCGGTCGGGTTCTGGGAGGAGTATTTCCCAGCATTTAGTTTCTTTGGGTGTGGCTGTATACCACACCTATCACAGACAGCGGTTAATGTCTGGCTTAGTTGGTTAGGTCAGGTGTGAGTCCGACTTCATGCCAGGTGTGCAACGAGCAGCTTATGGATGTATGTTCATCCATGGGGATATTTACGATGGGGTTAGTTCTGGGCGCAACTTTCTTTGCATGGTTTCGCATGGATGCAAGGGCATGCTTATAACTGCATGCTACATTAATTATTCTAATGTCTTAAGAGAGTGTGGTGAAGTGGTTTGCGAGTTACTACACTATGCTGGTGTCCTCTACATGTACATGTTCTGGGTGTGTGCCAGGGCTTAACTGGTGTGCAACATTCATCCCGGAATGCCTCATTTTTTGTTCGTGGTGTAATCCTCTAATGCAACTCATTTGGTGGCCTCTTGTAGGTTGATACGTGGGGATATTTTTGTTGTGTCTAGTAGTTGATCGCGTTAGTGATTTGTGGGTTCATACGCTGATCATGTGATCATGTTTGTAGTTGTGTACGCTGAACCATGTCTTCCGTGGTGGTGTGGTTTAGAGATACCCTTTTGTATTGTTTGGTATAATGGAGGGAGAGGTGTTGTGGTCTTAAGTATTGGGGGCAAAGCAGAGGGAGAGGTCTAGTGATTTGATGATCTAAGTCTGTGATGTCAGTGTGGAACCTTGGGTGTGTTTGGGAGGGGAGATTCCAAGAGTGACAGTTGGGGAGTGAGTACTGGACTGGCAGGGGGTGGGTGGTCAGTTTGTTGTAGTCTGTTGCACGTCATCTGGAATAGTTGAGTGACTTACCTTATACAGTAATACACTTAACTGCATACCACGTTGGTCCTGTGTCTTCCATGCTACGGACCCCCAACACTAGGCCAACACTAGGCCATTCAATATTTGGAGAAAGCGTTTTCGAGGGATGGGCATTCAAATATAATGGTGTCAGTTAATGTCTAGGAAGATTCTAGTCTAATTGAAGGATTGTACAAACTTTGTACAATCCGATGGGAGAAGGGAATTGCAAACTTTGTACAATCCGATGGGAAACAGGTTGGTGGAACGTATCAACTGCATGGTCAAGGTCCGGACTGGGTGAAGAGACTGGAGGACATAATGGTGGATACAGGGACACAGCCCATGTGGCAACAAGGGTAGCTCCTTTTGTCAGAATGAGCGAAAGGGCATTCCATTCTGAGATGTATCCCCATTGACTGGCTGAGGTGGCCCAGAGCGTAGATGATATCTCTCTGTTTCGAGAACAGGTAAAACATCAGGAGCATAAGTACAAGATGGCACATGACACCACACCATCCAGAATGTTTGTGGGATGTTGTGGTGCAAGTGTGCAAGTGTGGAGGACGTGGTTATGTTATATTATTGATACTTGTAAAGCGCACATTTGCCCAAGGGCATCATGGCGCTAGCAGCATGGAGACAGCAATTTTATAAGAAAGGCTTAAAGCGATAGAGTTTTCAATGAACGGCGGAATGTGAGAAGCACAGAGAAGATGAGGAAGGGCGTTCAAGGCCCTATCCGCAGCCACTGAGAAGGCACAGCCACCCATACGGGATAGTCTAACACGAGGGACAGGAACCCAAAGGGCTGACTGAGATCGAAGACAGTGAGAAGGAACATACTGTGGAAACTTAGCCTGTAGATATTCTGCCCCAGTCTGTAGAAGGCACAATGAACAATGCACATGGATTTGAAGAGAATCTGTTTCTCAATAGGCAACTAGTGGAGCTGTCTGAGCAGAGGGCACATGTGGGCTCCGAATGGAGGATGGCGGATGGACCTGGCAGCAGCATTCTGAAGTAGCTGAAGACGGTTGATGAGAAAACGTGGCTGAGTAAGTCAAAGGGAATTGCAGTAGTCCACTGTGCTCAGAACAAGCACGGGCACTGTCAGACGTGGTCAGAGTATGGAAGGCATTTAGGATGCCCAAAGGACGTTCAGAGTTTTTCAGCCCCATAAGCATTACTGTAGAAGAAAAAGAGACATAGTGTGACAGGAGATGGGGCAAGAGCTGTGTTGTTGTCCTAAGAGTCTCAGGTGCTGCCGGAGAAGCCTGGGGAGGAAAAGCAGACATGTGTGTGGGGGTGGGAGCATTGCCTGAATGAATCCAGGAGGAACAAGGCCTATTGGCTGGAGATGACAGGTGGAACATGTGTGAGGGTGCACATGAGCATCAGGAAAGTGAGCACCAAGAGAGAGTGGGTGCGTAAGAGCATCAAGATATTGCTTCTCCTGTGTTCACGGAGGAAGGGGAGTCATCAAGGTCACTGAGTCAGGGTGAGTCTTCACATGTAGCAACCTCTGGATTGGCTCCTGTCCATTTTAACAGTAGTCCAACCAGTGTTGCTGATTATGTTTTGTACTAAGGACACAATATGAAGACAATTATCATTCCTGGTTCTTTTGTTAACACGTTGCTGGGTTTTCTCTTCTTTCTTTTGTCTTGGCCTTCTTGTGAATAGGTTTTGCTTGTTTAAGAGGTTATGCTTTGTTTCAAGGTTGTGTTTTGCTTTTGTTAAGAGGGATATCATGTTGTAGCCTGTCTGCCTCGTGCTGGGCATTATGTTATTTTTGGAATGTATTCTGCATTTGTGTCAGTGAGATCCTGATCAGCACGAACTTATGATATTGTGCAGGGGTGCCCGATGCTGCAGCTTAAATATATGTTGTGGGAGTATGACCTAGTCTTTCAAAATCACAACTTTTAAATGTATCTCTTTCTACTAATGATCTGGTAAAATGATAACATGAAATGCTGCAGAATGCCCTAGATGAGACCACCGCTAAGGAACTTAGAAAGGTTAGGCAAAAACCAGTTAATGCATGGTACACTTTTGGCTTAACAAACACCTCATTCACAAACAGGAAAAGATTCGGCACTTCTCCAGATCTAAAGTTGAATTGTCTATGCAAAATTATGTGCTTAGAGAGGAAGAGTTTTATTAAGGAAGAGAAGAGTCTTTTATTCCAATACTATTATTTCAACTAATTTGAATTCAAACATTCTCTTCAGTACCATTCGGAACTGCACCAACCCCGTGAAATCAGCCCTCCTAGATCAAGCTGTGGAATTATGTGAAATACCATCCTTTTTTGCTGATAAAGGGGAACTCATTTGTACTGAATTTAGGGATCACCCACTAAATGACTATAATCACGTAGATAGGATATCACAAAATGTAACTGGGACAATTTATATCTTCCTACATTGGATTCATTTCAGAATGTAGTTAATACGCTGAAGCCAAATTCTATGCTAATGAATTATTGCCTGCAAAAAGTGTAAAACAACTATTTAAAAAAGTATTAGAAACGCCAAATCAGTTTACTCTCTTCCTTAAAGACTGTCATTATTATCCCATCACTGAAAAGGAGCAATCTTGAGCCGGAGGATACAAAATACTATCGGCCTGTTGCAAACCTACCCTTTTTAGGGAAAATGTTGGTAAGGTTTGTAGCATTGCAATTGAATGATTAGATTCACAAAGCAAATGTATTCAAAGTAATTCAATCTGGCTTCAGAGCTAATCACAGTACTGAACCAGCAACTATTCAAGTGTTGGACAACATCCTCCGCATTACTGGAGGCAGTGTCTGCCTCTTGATGCTATCAAATCTTTCAGCAGCATTTGATACTGTGGACCATTATATGCTTCTTAACATCTTAGTACATCACATAGGAGTGGGAGGAATGGGTTAGGGGTTGCCGAGGATCACACAGTCAGTCAGGAAAAATACTCAGCAATGGAGTTCACAGGTGCATGTCAAAACCCATCTTTATTCAAAGAACGAATCCAAAACCAGGACAGAACACAAGCATTTCCTCTCATATTGCCTGTCTTTCTAACAATTGCAAGCAGGTTTTGTTACAGCATTACGTCAGAAATGATGTCACATTACACTTATCATTTTACAAAACCTACAGGGAAATGAGGTTGGGTAGTGGCTCAAACTATGTATATGTTATGTTATGTTAAAGGTGCTTATACCATGCACGTTCGTCACCTGCATGGCTTCTTGGCGCTCCTGATACATAGGGGTTAGTAACTCAATTGGTGTATACCTATCTGATGGCTCCACCTGGACCCATCCTACTACAACCACTTTTTCTATCTCTTCATTATTAGGACAGCTGATTGGTCAAAACTATCTGGCATAGGCAGTGTGGCAAGGGAACATTTCATTGGTTGGCATTCGATCTACCAACCTTGGGCACCTTGATGAGACATTCATATATGAGCTAGACATAGGGGGGGAAGAGAACTCTATAGTCTGCCATATTTTCAATCAAACAATATCCTAATCATCCTGAGGGGATGAGGTCTCCATTTCCTTTGAACTTAACCTTGTGTGCCTTCTGGCGTCTGTGTGCATGCTGAGGGTTTTGTGGGCATGTCCTATCTGTGTTTGACTCATAATGAACGGCTTTGTTTAAGAGTACCTTGTTTAAGAGTGGATTTCCTGCTATTTATTAAGAGTTTAGCTAATTCTAATTTATTACCCGAGGGTAGCACTATTCAACCGGGGGAAAACCACTGACCCGCACTGCTTGAGATGTAAAAGGGAGGAAGGCTCCTATTATCACATACTGTGGGAATGTGCCGTCATCCAACAATACTGGCAGCAGTGCTGCAGCGAACTGTCAAGGGTAATGGGCAAAAGAATTCACATGAGCCCCAAACAACTACTGCTGGGAATAGAAGAGGATATCGAGCTAACACGTTATGAAAAAGCGTTTTTATCTACCACCTCTGCAATACTCAAAAGAAATATAGCGCAACTCTGGGGTTCTGCAACAGCACCGACTTATGAGCAATGGATCACAGATGTGGACATTTGTATTGCAATGGAAAAAAGAGTATATACAGCCTGGGGATGTCCTGAAAGCTCAGAAAATATGGCAAAAATGGGAAGATGCACACTGAACAGTAACCTGTATGGACAGACTGTGCTAAAACCCAAGGACTCGTAAGGGAACCAGTTTGCGTAATATTAATGTGGTAAAATGTCCAGTTATGCTAAGCTCCTCTGTATGTGAAGCAAGGTGTGGAACTACGAATGGGCGGGAAAGGGAAGTATTGGTCACCCCGCTGGTCGGGGCTGTATGTTTTCTTTGTGTTAACAAAAAAGAATAATTGTTATATTAAAAAAAAGAGTTTAGCTAATTCTAATGTGCATGTTGTGTTCTTTGTGGCCACTCATGGCACTAGTCAATACTTTCTATTAGGTCTGTTGGCTTACTGCTCTCATGCACCTGGACACCAATGGGTTGTTTGTGCGCTTATCAAAATTGATTAACTGGGGAGTCTACCGTTGCTCGTCCTGGGAACCGTTATCTCGTGCCTGTGTTCGCTTCATCCACTTCTCCCTTCCTAGTTTCTGACATTGGCTCTAATCGTAAGCTACTGCTTTGGCTCCACATGAGTTTCTCGAATACACACGTTTTTGTAAAATTCATCGCCTTGACTTCTGAGGCCTTGCTAATCCGGGAACTTGCTGCAGCCTCTGCGTTTAGGTAAATAGCTACACTTTGGTTCATTCTTCATCATGTTGTGCCTTGCATCTCGTACATGTTGTTTTCAGGGGCTTCATATATATGTGTATATGTTCTTCATGTCTATGTGCAAATATCCTTCATGTCGGCAAGCTTATGTCCTTCAGGTCTATATGCAAGTATTCTTCATGTCTATGTGCTCTTCATGCTTCATGTCTATATGTACTTAGGTCTACTATGTGTGCTTTCTGTGTATGTATAGTCATCTTGTTATTCTCAATCTCTATATAGATATATGTATAGTAACAACTTCCTGTCATCCTACTTGTAACATCATCTATTCTATTAATAACAACTTCATGCTCTTAGTTGGTTTCGTCTTCCACCACAAGACTCTTTGGGTGTCAGGGTTGTTTCAGGTGGCATTGTTTCTTACCTGGGCGGTACTTGCGAGGGCCAGGGATTGGGATTGGTACTTGCATATTCATCTGAGTAAGGGCATCAGGTATTAACTGTGTATTAATCTGCCCCATTACAGGACTGTTTTACAGTGGTTCCAATACTTCTTGGCTAATTGACATACTATTGTCAAGATGGGAACCAATGATTCCTCCTCTCTTCCTATGCGATGCAGTGTCCCCCCAGGGCTCAATCCTGTCTCCCAATATTTCCAATCTTCATGGAACCGCTTGGAGGTCTTGTACTGAAGCATGGCATTTCCGTCCATAAGTATGTGGATGACACACAATTGTATATTCAAGTATCATCGGAAGATGATATCATCAGATTACATCATTGTCTGCTTGATGTTGAAGCCTGGATGAAATTAGTACGTTTGAATTGTAATAATTCTAAAACCGAATATATGTAGTTTGGCACAAAATAAATTCTGGATACTGTCTGTCGTTGCTTTCAATTCCTATTACCATACAATTTTCAATTAAACTCAAAGTCGACTGTAAAATCTTCAGGATTCCTTCTGGATCCTCAGCTTTCCCTAAAATGACATATAAACAAGAAAACACAAACAGCACATTACCAACAATCAGTACTTCAAAAAATTAAGCCCCCTTTACCATCAAGGTGTTTACACACACTTGTTCAATCTCTGGTTCTCTCACACTTGCATGGAGGGAATGCCTTGCTCATGGGAGCACAGGCTTCCGCTTTAAAGTGACTGGGCCTCATTACATGGTAGGCAGAGAACCATGGCGCTATTAGCGCCATGGTTCATGCCGGTAATATACCGGCACCACCTTGGTGGAAAGGGGAATTACCGCCCCATTCCAAGGTTGGCGGGGCGGTAATTCCCCCTTCCACCATTGCCCTTCCCCATTCCCATTTTTGCCCCATAGGGCTCTATGCGAATCGGGAAGGCGCTAATTACGGTACCGCAAATTGCGGTACCGTAATTAGCTCTACTGGTCCCTTTGCGGGTTGGTTTTTAACGCCTGCAAAAAGCAGGCGTTAAATTCCCCAACCCGCAAAGGGACCTCGTAGTAAGGCAGTAAGGATTTACCGTAGTAAAATACCGGTACCAGTAAACCTTTACCTCCTACTTTAAAGTGACTGGAAATACCTTGTCATAGGACAGCCACATTTCTGGAGCCAGAAAGTCTGATTCAGTCATGTCAATTTTAAGGTCCGTAAAATGGTGTCACTTACAGGCTCAGATTCTTTTAAAATTAGGTTACCCAACTTTTAAAGCTCTGCGTTTGGGCCACCTTATTGCAAGGGTGTAGAAGTAGGACTCGGACACAATGGGCTCATTTTGATTTTCATAAACGTTTGTTTAAAAGGAAATCAGGAACACCCTACCTGTCCCTATATGTATGAGGAGATTCCCAGCCTCAAACAAAACTAAGGAAACTGTCAGGATATCGTTCTCTAAATTAAATAGTCCACTGTCGCAAGTCAAAAGCCTATTTCTATCGATCACACTATTGACTAAACTATATAGGACAGAAGATCTTTTGACTCAGAAGAATAGAGTGTTGATCCAATCAAAGTAGGGGAAGACTTGTTCTGGAAGAATGTCCTCCTTCTTCGGGTCATGCTCCCCTTTTCAAGACAGCTCCTGACAACAAAAGTTCTAAACTCAAGGTTCTTAAATGTAATACAAAGATCCATAGTGTTCTTAAATATTTCTCTGCAACACAAGCTTCGCAACAACCAGGGGCAATGATTCCCTTGCCCTGATTACTTCCCTTGGCAATTCTCTGGAAAACAACAACAGGGACAATGCTTCCCTTTCCCTGGTTCCTTCTCTTTCTGTTTGGGTCAACCTGGTTCACTTCCTTGCCAAGTATGATTATGATCCTTAGGAAAGGTCTCTTGTAGCTCCCAGACCCCTGCTTCTCCCTCTTCCTGCTTGGCCCAACTTAGTTCAAATCCCTGCCAAGTATGGATCTTAGTAAATTGCTCTGTGGTTTCCCTTCTTCTCATGGGAGTGGGTCGTAGACCATTCTTCTATATGTATGGCGTGAGAAACCAAAGGGTGTCTCACTCACTAGTCTCTGGGGATCTCTCACTCAGGTGGCCAGGGCACAACCATCACCTTTGTATCCAGACCCTGGGGGTGGACCAGTGCGGGAGGATCACCTGGGGATCTTTGGGGATTGGGGGTAAGACAACCCATGGGGAGATGTGGTATCCCCCCTTTCGCGTGCCTATACCCTATCCTATTTTATAGGATTTTCCAATGTCCCAACTCCCCCCCACCATTTTCCACACAAACACTGAGCCGAGGGAGAGGGTGAATGAGAGCAAAAAGGCTAACACTTACATATCTCATTGGTCATGTCCCGTTAATAAGGTCAGGCAAAGTTGACCTTAATCACAGACATCTGATAATTTGTCCTTGTCTAGTGCTGCTTGTTTTTCACATGCAATGCTAAAATCAATCGATTTTAGTCCTTGTCTAGTGCTGCTTGTTTTTCACCTGCCCTGCTAAAATTTGAATTTAGCCTTGTCTAGTGCTGCATGTATTTCACATGCCCTGCTAAAATTCGAATTTAGTTGTGCCTTGTGGCTGCTTGTGTTCTCACCAGCGGGCACACTTCCTTCTGTCGACTCCTCCTCTCTGGTCCCCCCCTTTGCCCCTACCTCCAAGTGCATCAGTGCTTCAGTCTGGCAAGTGTCTCCCACCTCCACTTCTGCCAACCATGTTGTTATCTATCTCTCCTATCCTTTCCAACTGCTTCACTATCTCCTATCCTTCTCCAATCACTAAATCTGACCGTAAGAAACTTAAGAAGGACATACTGGGCTCCAATCCAGGCCTTCCTATTGCAGATACCTATGTCATGGCTTCTGCCAGAGAGACCATCACTGATATCCTCTTCTTCGTTAACTCACCTGATCTATGGACTCGCTACAAATCGTCTGATTTCTCTCTGATATCGCCTCTTCTCCCATTAGTTGTGGCACTCGCTGGGAGGTTCTCCTTGACCTCTTCACCCCTCGAGAGTCATCATTAATGTGTATCTCAATGGCACAATCATGGTGCAGGGTCCTCAATCCAACCTTCTTCTCTTCGACAGGCTCCTCCCTCACCTCTCTAACCTCCCCTCTCCCTCTGGTCAGACTCCCTTGCCTTCTGTGCCTTCCTCCTCCTCTGCACAGCCTCCCTTGCCACTTGTGCCTTTCTTCTCCTCTGCAAAGGTTCCCTTGGCTCCTTTGCCATCCTCCACTATCCCCCTGGCCCTCTTGCCACCCTCTGGGGGAACCACTATCCCCTGTGCCCCACCGTGGAGGACCTTCAAAGATGGCAAGCTGCTCCACATTGCCACGCTCAACACCTGCTCTGCCGTCAAACACTTGTCTGACATCAGCAACCTCCTCAAACTGATGGATCTTGATGTGCTCATCATCTCAGAGACCTGGTTCAAGGATAGCTCTGTCACGAGCTTTGACACACTCCTACCTGATTGCTACACAATCCTCTCCGCGCCCAGGCCTATCAAGGCAGGTAGGGGAGTGGCACTTATCTTCCCAGAATGGATACCAGTGTCCATCATCCATACTGAGGCCTACTCCTCCTTCGAGTGCCTAGTCTGCAGACTCTCACTATCCCCAAAATACTCTCTCATGAAGGCCACATTCTATTGGCCACCAGGTCAGTCCACTCTCTTCCTCTCTGAATGGGCTGACCTGGCCTCCTCTCTATTCTCCTCCTCCTCTCAACTCCTCCTGTTGGGTGATCTTAAAATCCACGTTGACTCTCCTGACTCCTCAGGTCCTTTCTGCAACCTCTGTGACTCTCTTGCACTTTCTATCCTTCCCTCTGGCCCACACACACCACGGGCCTGACCTTGGATGATCTCATCTCTACTGACATCCCTATCTCTATCCCTCTCACTATCTCCCTTTCCTGGACTGACCACTCCCTTCTCTCAACACTCCTGAAGCTCTCCTCTCCTCTTGCAGCAATACATACGGCACACCCACTTGGCTTCAAAGTCACTAGACACATGAAAAGTGACAATGGCTGCTATTGTCTCCTTCTACTCTCCTCTGCCCATTCCTATGGCTGACTCCCACCCTGACACAGCCCTCTCTAACGTCAATCTCTCTATCACCAACACTCTTGACATTCTTGCCCCTGTCATGAGGGTCTGACTGAAGCCTTCCAGAAAGTGCAACTCTTGGTGCGACTCTGACCTGACTGCCCTTAAACGAAAGTGTAGGGCAGCTGAGCAAAAATAGAATGTGTGAGACGAACCATCTAACAAATTGGCCTGCCGCCTCCTTCAAAGGCATTATCAAATTCGCATCTGCACCAAGTAAAGAGACTTTATTGAAGCCCACATCTCTGCAGCCACAAACAACACAGCCAAACATTTCTGCAAAAAACTGGCCAATCCGGCAGCAGCCTCTTCTTCTGTCACACCCACCCAAGACCTTAGCTTGGTTCTGTCTGCACACTTCACCACAAAAACCTAACACATCCTTTCCACTCTCTCTTCCACACCACAACATACACCAACACCAGAGCCTCCCTTGCCCCCCTCCTCTTACCCTCTCTTCTCTTTCGCCCGTCACACTAGATGAGGTCACCAAACAAGTCCGATCTATGAAGGTTTCATTGAAACAGGTGGACCCCTGCCCTCCAAAACCATCACAGACAATACCGACTCCCTCGCTCCAGCCTTGGCTGATCTCTGCAACCTCTCCTTTTCCTCTGGAGCAATCCCAACTGCCCTGGAGCACTCCCTTGTTCACCCTCTGTTCAAAAAACCCTCTGCTGCCCCCCATTCCGGCAAACTACTGCCCTATCTCCATCACTCCTTTCTTGGGCAAACTCCTGGAGAAACTGGCCATCTCTCAGCTGACCCTCCACACCAAATCTATTGGTTCCTTCTAGACCATCAATCTGGCATTAGAGCATCCAGAGGCACGGAAACTGCTCACCTGAACACCCATGAAGACCTGCTCTCAAATCCTGACACTAACACCCCCTCTGTCCTCATTCTCCTTGACCTCTCCTCTGCCTTCAACACGATTAACCACAATATCCTGATCGCACATCTCTGTGACACCCTGGGAATCACAGGTCAGGTTCTGGCATGATTAACCTCCTTCCTCTCCGAATGCCCATCCCAGGTGCAACTCGGAGCCTTTCACTCGACTATCACTCTCTCAACCTGTGGTGTTCCCCAGGGCTATAACCTATCCCCCTGGTTCTTCAACCTCTATATCACTGCCCTAGCACATCTGATCACTACTTTCACCTCTAACTTCCAGTGCTATGCGGATGACACTCAACTATCTTTCAGGCTACCCTCAGCTGCCTCCTCTTCCTCACTCATACCTGATTGTCTGTATGCTATTCAGTCTTGGTGTGCTGCAAACGACCTCTGCCTCAATGCCACTAAGACTGAGATCATTCACATTGGAACCCCTGCTCCTGCTTTCCCACTTTCACTCTGGCCGGCCTCCCTTGGCCCTACACCCGTACCCACCTGTGAAGCAATAAACATTGGTGTCATCTTCGACTCCACTCTCTCCTTCTCCTCTCACATTTCAGACATCTAAAAAGTCTAACTATCACTACACCTCATCATAGGTACTCTGCCTTTTTTCACTTTTCCCCAGAGGCTCAATGTTTCCAGAGCTCTGGTTCTCTCCAGGCTGGACTATTGCAACAGCCTCTTCCTGAACCTCCCTTCTTCTGCTCTGTGCCCTTTGCAACTCATCCAGGACAGAACCGCAAGACTTTTCCTTGGCCTCAAGCCCAGGGACCGCATCTCTCCGGCACTGAAATCCCTTCAATGGCTTCTTGTGGTGGCAAGGATCAAATTCAAGACCCTTTGCATTGTTTGCAAGGCTTTTGTCACGACCCGTGACCCAAAAACCCACTGGCATGGTCACATGCCAGGTAGGATTAAGACT
Organism: Ambystoma mexicanum; assembly: GCF_040938575.1. Classification (NCBI taxonomy): domain Eukaryota; kingdom Metazoa; phylum Chordata; class Amphibia; order Caudata; family Ambystomatidae; genus Ambystoma; species Ambystoma mexicanum. The sequence goes on along the minus strand of NC_090926.1, from coordinate 669,062,239 downwards.
CAGGCTTCATTTAAGGCCCGAAGGGCCTTGTACTATCCTCATGGACTCTCCTGGAGTCAGTCCAGGCGCCTTTGGCGCCAGGCTAATGTTCAGATTAGGACACAGTCTTGAAGGGATTACTTTTCATTGGAGGGCTTCAGCCAACATGGAGGCACCCATACAGCCTAGTTCCTAGAACCAGACTGTGCGGTGCAGTGTTTTGGGTGTGGTAGCCCAGACTACTTTACCTGGACTACTTTACTAGAGGGCTATATAAACCACACCCAAGTTACAGAATGTGCTTCGCATTATTCTGCAGCCAGCAGTGTGATGCTCATCGCGTCCAGAGACCAGAATACGGCGATCCTTGAACAGCAGACCTGCAGAGAAGACAAAAGAACATCATTAGCAGTCTCTGGTTACCTGCAGCTTCCAATCCGTCGAGTATCCGTCTTCCTGCAGCTCGCAGTCTTTTATCCAATCGGCAGAATCACCGGGACATCGCGCACGCCCCAGAACAAAGCACCTGGAGTGAGAGAGAAAGAAGGACAACTTTAAAACAGGTTACTCACAGCATTTACGGCAGTAATCACGAGAACCTCACCTGGCTGGGCATTTCTTGGCCGGCTCCGCTCCGGAAATCTTCACACGCCCAGAAAGACCATATCGACCTGAAAAGGAATAAATAACACAGGTTAGCAAAAGAAGACATTACCGCGCCGCACTTCGCACTTAACTTCGAAGGAACCTGGAAAGATCTATTATGGATAGCCGAATATGCGTACAACAATTCATTGCATTCCAGTACTGGTCAAACACCTTTCTACACCCTCTATGGCAGAAATCCACGTACTTCCGAACTAGACAGCCCACCCAGTCTCGAAATTCTGGTAGTAAAGACTCTTCTTGCAAACATCACTCAGGCCTTTAAAAAGGCAACAGAACAGTTAATTCAAGCCAAAAACAAGCAAAAAAGGTTTGCTGACCAACATCGGAAAAAGGCCACTGACTATCAGGTCGGAGACAAGGTTTGGCTAGCTACAAAATATATACCTCTAAACGGAACCCAGACTTCTCGTCCTCGCTATTTGGGACCTTATTTTGTTCAAGCTATCATAAATCCAGCAGCTGTTAAACTAGCATTACCAGCCAACATGCAAATTCCCCCAGTATTCCACGTTTCACTTCTAAAACTAGCACAACCCGGTACACGAGTTAAGCCACCACCTGAACCCATTATGGTCGATGGAGAACCCGAATTCGAAGTGAAAGAAATCCTGGATACAAAATATACCAGATCCAAACTATACTATCTAGTTGATTGGAAGGGTTACGGCCCTCAGGACAGATCTTGGGAACCTAGTGAGAAGATTTATGCACCGCGTTTGATTAGACTATTTCATCAAAACTTTCCAGCCAAACCAGGACCAGGCAGGAGAATCACCTTAGGAGGGGTTTTGGGGGGGATTGCTGTCACGACCCGTGACCCAAAACCTCACTGGCATGGTCACATGCCAGGTAGGGTTAAGACTCAGGGTTCATTTAAGGCCCCAAGGACTCTCATGGACTCTCCTGGAGTCCGTCCTGGCGCCTTTGCCGCCAGGCTCATGTTCAGATTGGGACACAGGGCCTCATTACACGGTAGGCGGTAAACCATGGCACTATTAGTGCCATGGTTCATGCCGGTAATTTACCGGTACCGCCTTGGTGGAAAGGGGAATTACCGCCCTATTCCAAGGTTGGCGGGGCGGTAATTCCCCCTTCCACCATTGCCCTTCCCCATTCCCATTTTTGCCCCATAGGGCTCTATGGGAATGGGGAAGGCGCTAATTACGGTACCGTAATTAGCTCCACTGGTCCCTTTGCGGGTTGGTTTTTAATGCCTGCAAAAAGCAGGCGTTAAATTCCCCAACCCGCAAGGGGACCTCGTAGTAAGGCGGTAAGGATTTACCGGTACCAGTAAAATACCGGTACCGGTAAACCCTTACCGCCTACCGTGTAATGATGCCCACAGTCTTGAAGGGACTACTTTTTGCAGCCAACATGGAGGCACCCACACAGCCTAGTTCCTAGAACCTGTGTGTGCGGGGCAGTGTTTTGGGTGTGGTAGCCCGGACTACTTTACCTGGACTACTTTACTAAAGGGCTACATAAACTACACCCAAGTTACAGAACGTGCTTCACGTTATTCTGCAGCCAGCAGTGTGACGCTCATCGTGACGCTCATCGTGTCCAGAGATCAGAATCCGGCGATCCTTGAACAGCGGACCCGCAGAGGAGACAAAAGAACATCATTAGCAGTCTCTGCTGACCTGCAGCTTCCAATACGTCGAGTATCCGTCTTCCTGCAGCTCGCGGTCTTTCATGCAGTCGGCAGCATCACCGGGACATCACGCACACACCAGAATGAAGCACATCGAGGGAGAGAGAAAGAAGGACAACGTTAAAACAGGTTACTCACGGCATTTACGGCAGTAATCACAACAACCTCACCTGGCTGGGCATTTCTTGGCCGGATCCGCCTTCCGGAAATCTTCACACGCCCAGAAAGACCATCACGACCTGAAAAGGAATAAAGAACACAGGTTAGCAAAAGAAGACATTACTGCACCGCACTTCGCGCTTAACCTACCATCCATCACACGCTCCTGCGTCCATCATCCGGGTAGGAGCCCGATCCAAGCTGTGCATCCACCGAACCTCTGTGCACCTAAAGGGGAATAAATAAGAAAAGCCATCAGATCGAATCCAGGGAGCGGGGGAAGAAAACGAAATCTGTTCCTAAATCCAGTCCTCCTGTGTTTTCAGGCCCGACCTCCATAGAAGGCACCAAACCGAATCGGGAAGGGTCCAGAGTGAATCCGGCAACCAGGGCATAAGTGCGTCCCCGTGGATACCAGGTGAGCGTAACAGCTTTCTGGGGCCTGGGACCAACCTACCTGCAACGCTGTCTACCTAAATACTGCCCCTCACGTACCGTCCACTCATCTACCTCCAACCTTCTGCGAGGTTCTCCAAGCAGAGATTTGGAGGGTGAGCCTTATCCTCAGCAGGTGCCTCCCTCTGGAATAACCTCCCTGCCACCCTCTGTCTTGAACCAGATCTCCTTAAATTCCAGAAACTCCTCAAGGCTTTCCTCTTCTCCTCTTCCTTCTCTCTCCCTCTACCCTTCTAACTTAGTTCTCCTCTTTTTCCCTCTCTCCCTCCTCCTCTGTACAGAATGCTAACTGACTGACGGGTGTACATCAGTGTCTCACTGGTCCCCGGTACCACCGTCAGTCCTCCCTTGCACTTGCCTTAGGGCCCTATACCCTACCCCACTTAATGCACTTGAGAAATTAACCCAAGAGAGTGGCCCTCTCTGCATATACCCCAGACTGTACCGACTGGGTGCACTTGATCCTCCCCCTCCCTTTGACCCTCTGTGCACTTGCTCGATCCGTACACACTGCACAGAAGATCATATGTCTGTTCTCCCTTGTCTTCACCCCTTAATTGCACTGTCTAAATCTGCAGAATCGCCGTCAGGCATATTTGCTGTCCCCCAATCTTTAATATACTTTTTGCGCACTTACTCTGCCTGTGCAGACCATTATTGTCTCAGAATTTCAAGCGCTCTGAGGGACTGTTTGTTTTCCCCCATGCTCCCACCCTCCTTGAGCACTTTGAAACACTGGTCTGTGTATAGGTGCTATACAAAGAAACAATACCATATCATACCATTAGCTCCCCCCACAAGGATAAAAGGCAGAATGTAGAGAAACACTCTGAGCAAGGTGAGACACGAGAAAGAGCAGATCTTCCGGGGTGAAGGTAAACCCACTGCAACAGGATGACCGATCGAGCGACCAGAGTGAAGGGTAGGAAGACCCTGAAGATCCCTGAAGGAGGTTGTTGCCTCCGGTAAACCATGAAGGATACACAGATAAAGCTAAATCTCAGACAAGAAGAAATCCGCTTTGTGTTGATGCCAGCGACCCTCCCGGGTGAACGCCAGTGATATAAACCTTGACTTGTGAATCAAAGCCGCAGAGACAAGAAAGGAATGCACACAGCTGGTGAGTACGCAAAAAACATGAAAGGCCGGTTTGTGTCAAGGAAAGATTGAAGGTGAAACAGATTGCACGCATGCTGATGAGACGTGAAAGAAAGCAAACCAGTAGTGAACCTTTAAGTTACTGATAACTGTGAAGTCAGTAATGCAGAGCAGCTTAGTGGTCCCGCAAAAGGAAACAGCCCACTCAAAAGTATCCATGAAACATTTGATGTCTTGTTATAAAGTGATAAAGTGAATGAACTCTGAAATGCGCAATGGTCAAGATTAACCCTGACGAATGGGGAAGTTAAAAAGGTGATTGCTTTAAGAGGAACATTTCTTTGAGATTGTGTGAATGTGGTTTGGAACAACCAATACCAAGAGACACTGGGACAAATAATATAAGAGAGAGCTGAAGTGAAAGTTGAAGCGGTCCTGCAGAGGTTTATGGTAAAAGCCTCGCACATTCGAAAGTCTTCGATATCTGAGCCCCACTGAGGGAGACGGTCACAGGAAACAAGTTAGGGGAAGAGAACCTCTAACGATAGTGGATAAAACTTGGGGAAGGGAACCCATGCAAGTGCTGTGATTAGCAGGTCCGATCCCGGCTGAGGGAGACCTATGCTGAATCAGGTACTTTGTGGTTGAAAGATCCGAGCCTGACTGAGGGAGGCCTGCGTGATCTTTTGTTCAAATGTGAAAGAACTTTTTGAAAGCTGGAATAAGTGACTTTAACGTGGAAGGCCAAGCAGGCCTAGACCCACGTTTTGAACTGCCTTTTTTTGACAACCTGAGCCAGAGTGTGTCATCTTGTTTATGGGGGCTGCCTTAATCCGTGCTCTCCAAAGTGGTGAGGAGAGCTGACTCAGCCACCTTGATCCTTTATATTATAACACCGACTTTTCTTTGCGTACACATTCCCCTTTACACACTTTTTATATAAGAGATAGGGCAGGCATTAGGTTTTGTTAGTATAGACCATTTTGATTTGACATAGACTGACTAGGGCTGTGTTTTCTTTATTATTTGATGGTAGAGACTACGCCCATCATACCTTTACAGCAACGTAGAATTTTTTACAAACCCCAAGAATGTAATAAAGGTTTTGAAACTTGTAACTTTTGTGTCAGTGTCATACTTGTGATACCATGCCTCCCTTACAGTGCGTACTTGGAACATTCTTCTCCCAAGTACCACCACGAGGAAGCTGACTTGTGTGGTTCGCATATAGTGGGGGGTCCCAGACCCCTCTTCTTTGCCTTCAGATACTTGTGGTCCTTTCCTCCCAAGTACTGCCATGAGGAAGATGACTTGTGTTGCCCTTGTGTGGTAGCTCCCAGATCCCTCTTTGTGTTCCAGTATTTGGGGCCCTTTCCTCCCAAGTACCGCCACGAGGAAGATGACTTGTGTTACTTTCGTGTGATGGGTCTGAGACCCCTACATTTCTCTTGTCGAGGGACGGACCTGTTTCACTATCCTGCCAGGTACTTTGGCTTTGAAGATGCTGACTGCACCATCTTAGTTTCCAAACAGCTAGCCCGAGTTCTCCCCCTAGCCTTGTAGTGGGCTCTGGTCTGTCAGGATCACTGCAGTCTCAATCTTTCTCTGGGCAGTGCGGTCCTCCCTTCATGCACTTTCCAGGCTTCAGGAATACCTGGGGAGCTTCTCTCTGCCAGCTCATCTTCTGGTCCTTCCACGTTGAACTGGCCCTGGTCCTTCCAGCTCCCCTCTTGGCATCCTGGTCTACTTCCTTCCACCTTCCTGCACTGTACTGGCTTCTGCAGTTCCTCCCGGGAGGACTAGATTATTGCTTCCAGAGTCTCTCTTCCTTTGCTACTCCACATTGACCGTTGAACGGCTGGCAACAACTAGACTGCTAATTATGGTTCCTACGAGTACTCTTCATGTCTCTGCACCTCTTCCTCATCTCAGTAATTTTAATATGTACTTTCTCCTGAAAGTCAATGGAGTTCTTCATCTCAGTACTTCTTCCCTTGATCTCCATTGTGTTGGTTGTGCTCTTAATAGTCCCAGTACTTTCTATGGAAATGGTAGGGTGACAGTAACTCGTGACCCTATTAGGTAAGGGGTTAAGGTTGTAGGAAGGGGGTCTAAGGTCAGGTGATTGGCAGGGTACTGTGTTCTAGCATTATGGTCGTTACTGGTCCCACAAGGAGATTCCACCACCTATGATATCCACTCGCTATCCCCCATTGAAAGCAATGACGATACCCTGGGATTTGTCACATCATCTTTCTGAAAAATTATCATTTTACCCAGAAATGTGAATTCCTGAAATAAAGATATGTTGGTACTTTCTATCCCAAAGGCAACAAAGGCAGAAACTTAAAAACAAGCATTCTCGAATGTTGCCCCAACTTTTTTTAAATTCTTCCAATTCATAACCGTAAAGCTGATTCGTTATTGCATCTTAGAAAATTGTTAAAAACCTACCTTTTTACTAGAAATTAATTTGTAATTATATTCAAGATTTGTATAAATGTCTATCTTTATGAAGGCAGAAGCACTTTAAAAATAAACTATTTCTCTTTGAAGTCATAGGCCCCCTGCACTCCATGACATGGAGGCTTCCAGGTTGGAGGACTCTGTATCACGGGGTGGGGAGAGTCCTCTGACTTCAAAAATAAATATTTTTTTTTTTGAAGTCCTTCTGCCTTCATAGAGAAATTATTTCCGTTATGGTATTTGGTCCCGTAATGGAGATAATTTCTTTATGAAGGCAGAGTGACTTCAAAAAGAAACAATTTCTGGTTCAAGTCATTGGAGTCCCTGGCACTCCATGACCTCCAGCTACATGACAGTAACACACATTCCTGCTACACTGGAGGCCTTGTTCCCTGTCCTGGATCAACGGATTCAAAGGTAAGAAAAAGTATTTTGTGTAAATGTGTCACCTTGCATGTAAGTGTGTATATGTGAATGGGTGAGTGCATGATGTATGGGTGGCTGCCTGGTTGTGCATGTATGGTGAAAGGATGCACATGTAAATGTATGGGTGACTGGGTGTGCATGTGTGAGGAGTGTATGATGAATGCTCAGATTACTTACAGGTAATCTTCATTACTCCTAGTCCTACTCTTCCTCGTCATAGAATTTGCGTATGAAGCACATTGCCTCATACACACGTGCTGGGACAAAGTAGAGGGACGTGGATGTAATGCCTGGCTTAGTTACCTGTAGTCTTCATTATTCCTAATCCCACTCTTCCTTGTCCCAGTACTTACCTATGAGGCAATTTGCCTCATAGGTAAGTTCTGGGATGAGGAAGAGGGATCTGGAGGTAATGGTGTGTGCTTGTTTTTAACAACTGGGTTACTTATTGGTAATCTTCATTACTCCTAGCCCTAATTTTCTCGTCCCAGTACTTGTGTATGAGACACGTTACCTCATACACAAGTACTGGGACAAGGTAGATGGACGTGGATTACTTACATGTATACTTCATTACTCAAAGCTGCATTGCACACTGCCTCATAGGTAATTACTGGGACGAGGAAGAAGGATGTGGAGCTAGTTCTGGGCTGAGGAGCTGACCTTGGCAGTTGGGGTGGCAGTCTAGGCCAGCCCAAAGTGTAGCACGACCCATGATTTGTTGCTAAGCATGCTGCGGGGACCTCAACAAGGCTTGCAGGGGGGAACTCATATGTTGTGCTATGCCACTATCTGCTGGTAAGCTTGTGAGGTCTGTCCTTTAATCTTGTTGTTCTCATTCTGTTATATTGCATTTCTTTTTACTCTGTACAGTGCTCGATATATCACTTGTTGATAAGGTGTGTGCTATAGATATACATAAAATAAAATAAATTACCTGGCATCCTCCCAATAATTACTTACATTTCCTAGCCAATCATTGTTAATATTTGAAAATTCATAGGTAATGGCTTATTCAATGAGGCAGACTGAACATTGTCCAAGATCAAACACGTCCAACTTGGAGCTGAGACTTAAATATGGAAATTGGGGTCTGAAGGCCAAATTACAGAATAATGAGTGTCTTATTTGTTTTGCATTGTGTTTAATGCACAGATGGAGTGCATGTTCACAAGCTCATTTGCATCAGGCACTACATGGCCCTACATGGCACCACACATAGAAAAATCACTATGGCCTGAGCAGGGGGTCTCTTGGGCCACCTCCTCAGGGATGTGTTCTGTCCCCAGAACATATCTCCACATGCCCAACATGCTGTCTGCTGTTGGTAAGACATGCTGGTACAACTTCCCATCCCCAGTCCTGACATTCCTTCCAGATTTCGAGTTGATCGACGTTCAGCTTAAACTAGGCAATGTTTACCTTACACTGCCAGAACTGCAATCCCAGCATTGGTTTCAGCCCCTGTGCAAAAACAATCCATCCCTTCTGACAGAGCGGGGGTTGTTCTCTGTTGTCAATGTTTTCTGACAGTAGAGCACCTAATTCACGTCAGTCGACAAATGTGATAGGTTTTGCAGATGGACTAGCACACACAGTTTACAATTTCGGTAATGGGATCCACAATGGAGAGATTCTTTGCTACACACAATATTGTTTGCAGAAGGCTGTTTTAAACTGCTCAGCCCAACACCAGGGCTTTACATGCTCCTGGCATGGTGTGTTAGTAAATAGACAAGATTTAGGTACATTTCATTCTGTTGAAGGTATATTACAGATTGAAATGGGTAGATTACCAACAGTTCAACGCCTCCCAAAAACTAAAAGGGCAGAATGTATCACTGATCGCTGGTCATGATTTATCTTTGCTAAACAATATTTGGTTGTGTATGTTTTTGCTGATGTGCTGTTACTCCAAGGTATCTAATCATAGTGTGCATCGAAACACGAACACGTATCATTGTTTTAAACATTCTTGATTGTTTTCCGGAATTGCTGTAGATCCTAAGTATGTGCAAAATATGAATTAGGGATTGCACACTTTGATTGTTTTGGAATCTCGCCTCACATTGCATCACTCAACATGGACAGATGCACTAGTTGGGTACTTGTGAAATTTTATAGAAGATAACAGCTGTATTTGTAGAGCACACATTCACCCCGAGAGGAGCATCCAGCGCTTTTGACAGATAGCAGATGTTTATAGTTGCCCAACTTAATGGTACTCATTTTATCAACCTCGGTAGGGTCAAAGGCTGAGTCAACCTGCCTGGATTTGAACCTGTAACCATGAGGTCAAACACAGGCCCCTGCAGTGGATGCATGATTCCACTGAGCCTTGCACCCGGTCTTCCCAGAATGAAAAGACATACGGGTGAAAGCACAGAGATCTGTCAAAGCACATATTAGAGAAATGTTACACTGCAGAACTAGAAGAAGAAGACCATGGGAAATGGAAATGAGAGGGATTTCCGCATCCTCAAATGGGTCAAGCACAGCTCAGAAGGCCAAACCTTCTCAGAGGAGAGCCCCTTTAGGACAATGGGTTTAGGTCGGAGGCAATATGGGATGATTGCAAGCCCCTCATGTAGACTTTCCATGTGCCCCAAGCTCCTCCCACTGTCTGCCCATGTGCCCCAAACTCTGCACACTGTATGGTCATGTGGCTTGAAGGTTCAGCATACTGCCTGCCCCTGTGCCCCAATATTCTCAAGGTGCATGTGCCCAATAGCCCCCCATCCTTTCTGCCCATGTGTCCCAAGCTGCTATACTCAGTTTATGCGCCCCGTCTATCCACAGGTGGACCAATGGGAGGTGTGGTGGCACTGTAGCAAGACTGTACCTCCCAACCAAAGGAAGCCAGCCTACTCTAGGCTTGCCCCTCTAATGCAGCAATCCCACATTTTTCCCATTGTGATAGTGGGTTTCTGAAACACATCGATCTGGCTATTTTCAAGACTTACATTACTACATATCTTGGGAAGCACGTGAACTGCATGTGGACTGCATTTTATGAAGTGCTCAACCGTGGGGGAATGGGTGTGTGGCTTTTCAAAATATAAACAAGTGCCTCTAACATTACTCAAGACTCTGAGTGATCAGAAATTGACTGGCTTAGTGGCTCACTTTATGTTTCTGGACTTTGTTTCATGCAGGTGGCAGAGTTGAATGAACAGTTTCCACGATGGAGCTTATGGGATCGACATTAACTGCAACCTATGGCCGCCCCAGGCCCACTCCTGCCAACTTCCTACCGGCAATCTCCACCATGGCCTCAAGCTACAAGAACAGGTTTCCTCACTATTCATTGAGCCATAGCTTGTCCCTCCCTTGGAGGCCGAGCGCCTACTACAAGGTGGCTTCGGTCACCCCCTGCTTGGCACCCTTCACAAAAAGCTCTCAAAGTGTCATCCCATCCAAGCTTTTGCCCTTCCCTTCGAACAGGACAGCCCTGTTCACCAGGTACTCGCATGACGACTGGTACAAATCCAACCAGCTCAACTACAGGGAATCCGAGTCTTCTCGCCACAGCGCTGAGAGGCTGCGGGTGGACACAAGTCGCTTGCTGCAAGATAAGGATCAGCAAACCCGGAGGACACAGACGGACACAAGCAAAAACCTTGGTGAGCGTGTCAACGACATTGCCTTCTGGAAATCTGAGATCAACCACGAAATTGACCAAATGATCGGCGAGACAAATTCTCTGACCGACGTGAAGAGGAGAGTGGAAAGAGCCTTAGCCGAAACAGAGGGACCCCTGCAGGTAATCACAAACTGGGGGGGCACTGGGATAACAGTGTACAGGGTAATGCCCTAACAGGTAAGTTTTTTATCACAAAAAGGAAGGCAAAACACAACTGTGTGTAATTAATCTGCGGTGCAGTAAATCTTCCATATACCAAAAAACCAATAAGTGGCTTGGGAATTACAAGGTTGTTGTAAAAGACAGAAGGAAATATTGAGCTTCTCACTGTCCCTGCCTGTGCCCAAACTAATACTTGTGTATTACCCCTGTAGGTAAACCTAGAGGGGGTGGGGCAGGCTGGATCTGTCAGTGTAGGCAGTGACTCCCTCCACTTTACACAGTCGCCTAGCACTGCCTGTCAACAGTTCTTCGGCCATCCTATCCGCTCTCATCATGGCCCATGTTATGTCTGCAGGGTGTTTGCACAGGGGTTGTTAGTGTGTTGGAAGTAAACAAAGCCCCTGACACCGGATACACAGCCCCTAGTGGGGATGGGCAGGGCTCTGTGTCAGTATTAGGTGACAGCCCTGTGCCCTGAATGACACAATGAAAGCAAACAGTAGGCAAAAGAGACGCATTGCTGCACACCATAGCAACGGCAAGCGCGTCAATGTATGGACGTGTCTTACCATGCATTAGTCATGCTGAAACTGTCATAATAATATGACAGCGCTGATATGAGGGATTTGATTTTACTGTGACAGAGTTTATATAGCTAATTTAGATTATTTGTGTTTGAGGATGGTGTGCTTTGTCAACTTCCTGTCCCCAGGCCTTGGACGAAATAGCCTATCACATTACAAGGATATTCTGTGACATTGTTTGGAAGAGTGCCATCATGCCACCTGCTAAGGCATTTACACTTGAATGAATGAGGGAGTGTTGTAAAGCATTTATTGCATAGCCAGGAACACCTGGATTCAATATGTATAAACGTATGTGGCCGACCAGGCCAAAGGATCCGGTCGGTGTAGGACGAGCATGCCATCACAGCGCCATAGGATTGCTCCAGTCTGTATGTTTCCACACAGAATAATAATAACAATATCAGGTCTGTGTATACTGTAGTGCTTCATGCAGGGTTCCTCCCACTTCTTATCACTGCATTAATAGCTGTTATTGTTACCCAATTTAATGGTGCTCAGTCTATCGCCCCTGGAAGAATGAAGGGTTAAGTGAGCCCTGCCTGGATTTCAGTCTGCAACAAGCACTTTGTCCACATAGCAGAGGCGAGCGTTTACTCCATGAGAAAAAGCTCATATATTTGCAATTCACTACTACAGGTTAAGCTGTACAGCACCTGTCAATATTTATGAAAAAAGCCTCTATAATACGATACCCAAATCCAGTCTCACAATTCACGGTTCCATGTGATAATATCCCCGCAAAAATGTCACCATTCAAGAAAGGCGCCTTTTTTTCCGGTAATATTACCATATGGAACCTGTGGGGGACACCCCCGCAACCCACACATTTTTGTTAAGGAAGCGGGCGACACCACAGCAACCCCCGCTCCCATTTACGTCATGTATTGTCCCCATAAATAATGTTGCCTATGCCATCTCCCGGCGACTATGATACCCAATTCACGCGTCTGAACACTCTACAAAGAAATTCAAAACGACCAAACATTTCCATATGATGATGTAAATGCTACAGCAAAGTGTACCACTTGTAACCCTCCCTAAATTGCCCAAAAATGGATAACAGATCACAATGGTCCCTTGATAGCAGAAACAAACCATCCAGGTGAAAGAAGAAGAAAGTGAAGGTGTTGTAAGAACAACAAAGAAGGACTTAAGGAATTAGAGTGGTGTGGGTTTGGAATAGTCTACTGGTGCAGAGAAGAGCCAAGAGTGTGAACCCTCAACCAAAAGAGTAAAGCAAGAGTAAGGCAAAGCGACACCACTTCAGGGATGCGCTGGAGACGAAATTAGTGGTACTAGGTCAGGCAACCAGAGCTTGCGACTAGAAGGAGTGAGGGACTCGTGTGTGAGGGGAAGAGAAACTAGTGAAACAGTTTATAAAGAATCGAGAGAGGAACATGATGGTGTGTACCTGTGAAGAATCTAAAGTGTAATGGCAAGAGAGATCTACATGAGTCTCTTTGCATATGGAAGCCCACATGGGGCAAACCAATTCTAAACCTACGAAAAGCAAAGCATCCAGATTGGATCTTTCTAAAATATTGTAGGAGCATTGAGTGAGGTGCTGGTGTCACTACTTACAGCCTCGTGTGTGCACTCACTTGAAACTGCCAATAAGTCAGTCTGATCGCAGAAAAAGTACCAAGTGGGAGGAGAGTATATATCGTACATTTTGATCAGTACGTCTAATGGTCAGGAACGTACTGGTAAGAGTATTAAAATAAATATGTTTTGGGACATCTTGTAACCAGGGGATTGCACCTTTGGCTGAAGCACTGTTTCACCAAGGGAAGGTCATGTAAGCACAGGCGCAACGTGCTGGTCTTGGAAGCAATATCACGCAGAGTACCAGAGGTTCGAATCCCGGATCTGTGCTTAGAAACCAAACTCAGGTATTAAGCGCTTTAATAAAATGCATGGGATTGCTTCTTTAGTAGTGTATGACCATTATTTCGGAGTTAGGGAAAATGTATCAAATTTGTTGAGTTTGATTTCAGCAAAACTATTACTACTCTCCTAAAGAATGGAGACACTAATAAGCTTAATAGACTCCGCAACCATGACATATTCGTGAAAAAGAAGACAAAAAAACGAATAAGTGGCAAGACATGCAAAGAAAAAATGAATGACCTTACCTTTGAAGAAGGGGAGACTGGTGGGGTGCCACAATACCACAATAAGGGACCATCCTTGCCAGTGCCTTTACAGTGACCTTGGATAGATGGCTTAAAGAAATGCATGGCATTTTAAAGATGGCGTCATAATCTGGCAAAATCAGATACCCCAGAAATATAAGACATGGAAGAAAACATAAGGATTTGTCAGAGAATTGGAAGCAAAGGAGTCTGCAATCTGCATCTCGGACTATTACTTCCATGATTCCTCACCATTGACTATGCTGGATCGGGCGGATGGCAGTTGTGGTGCAAAGCATCTGGAGAGCCAAATGTAGCAGACCCCTGAGATAGAATCATGCTGTACCTTCCCAAGCACAGATAGTAATTGAAGTCTAGCATGTTAAAGTTACCTGGACATACATGGTATTGCTGTTTGTCCACAGCATTGCACGAGTAGCACTTTGCCTATTGTCCGTGCTATATGTCTGATTTTAGAACCCATTTCAATATTACAAACACACAACTTAAAATTGTGCCAGTAAGAGGACCATGTCATAAAAAGGGAGCCTGGATAGACATACATTATGACTTAAACAATGCAAGGGACTTTCCCAGAAGTTACTACAGGAAGTTTAATATTCGAGGGTTGCAGTTCTTAGTACTGTTTCACACATACAATATTTAATTTGTCTGCATGGTAGTGTCTCAGTACTCAGGACCTTCCACAGGATGCTTCCAGCAATGAAAAAAGTGAACCATGTCTTAGGGCCTCATTACACGGATGGCGGTAATGGTTAACGGCCACCGTTAATGGTAACGGTGACCGTTAACCATTACCGCCTTACTACGAGGTCCCTTAGCGGGTTGGTGCTTTAACGCCTGCTTTTTGCAGGCGTTAAAAACCAACCCGCTAAGGGACCTCGGAGCTAATTACGGCACCGCAAAATTGCGGTGCCGTAATTAGCGCCTTCCCCATTCCCATAGAGCCCTATGGGGCAGAAATGGGAATGGGGAAGGGCAATGGCGGTAGGGGGATTTACCGCCCCTCCAACCTTGGAATGGGGCGGTAAATCCCCTTTCCGCCAAGGCGGTGCCGGTATTTTACCGGCATGAGCCATGGCGCTAATAGCGCCATGGCTCACCGCCTACCGTGTAATGAGGCCCTTAATGTGCTGTCTTTGACTACATTCGTTGAAGACCGTACTCCTGAATGGAGGAAATGTTGCACAACTAAAGAACCTAGGACAACAGAGGTCAAGTAATCAGGACCATGCCCACAGCAGAGTTCTACAAATGGCTACCTAAAACCGAGAAAACCCTGGGAAACCTGGGACAGTCAACTTTTACATATTCATATTTATATTCTGAAAGGGACAGCGAAAGTGAAGGTAGGGTAATTTGCTGGAGATCTAGGCCACCAGAGATGGGGAATGATTACAAGTACTAAAAGAGAATTCTAAGGACTCCCACGTAGAAGGAAATTGGATGCCAAAGCAATCGGGCAATAAAAAAAAGAAATGGGACAAAGAAGGGGGTTAATGTTTAATATGCTGATCCTAAACAATGGCTTAAATGTGAGCAACGTAGTCACACTTTAATCCACCATTTTGGGAAAATCGTTGGCTCCTGTGTTGGCGATGACTGTATCATAAGTGTGTAGCGGGGAGATCGTACCATGCACCTTCTAGGGAGACATTTAGGAGGACACACAATATACTTATATATCTTTACTGAATACTTGACCCGTCTCTTACCTGTCTCCAGCCCAATTTACCTGAGTCCAACATCACCCCGATTAGACTGCTGGGACGTGGTAAGGGAGGAAAACGGAAAACAGTAGGGCAAGGTTTTTCCCAAATACCCAGAGGGAAAGAAGACACTTGGTTAAAGTAACTG
Organism: Ambystoma mexicanum; assembly: GCF_040938575.1. Lineage (NCBI taxonomy): Eukaryota > Metazoa > Chordata > Amphibia > Caudata > Ambystomatidae > Ambystoma > Ambystoma mexicanum. The sequence continues at coordinate 669,046,927 of NC_090926.1, read as the reverse complement.
CCACACAAAAGGAAAGGTGGACAAAGGAATTCTGGTGTATGCTTCTTTTAGTTGTTATATGCTCATATATGCTTTTTATTCACCGGTACACCAGCAGAGTTTTGTTAAAAAACGGGAAACTCACGAGACATTATAAACAAATAATTTAACTAAGCAGCTGCATATCTAAACCTTAAAAACAAAATATACCAATAGTGCTTTTAAATATTAATAATGTTAGAAAAAAGTCTTTACAACATATATACAAAGTCCATACAGTGCACTGTGCAAAAAATATATATATAAAAGAAATGCCTTAATTTGGAGACTGCCTGGCCAGGGTTGTCTGAAGGTCCTTGCAGCTGCTCTTTCTTGATGTTTTTCTGCCTTGGGCTCTCTTGAGAGGCTTCTCTTGTTGTGGCAGACAGACATCAGCAGGAAACAGCAGTAGCAATGTGCAGGGAACCCAACGTCTTTACTTGGGCAGGGCTGAGTATGCAAGGTGCAGCCCAGCAATCAGATGCAGCGTGGGTAGCCCCACACAGCTCTCCTCTACCTGGGCCATGTCTGCCAGGTGTGCCCAAGAGGTCCAGATGGGCCACCTGTCAGGGGTGGACCCTTTAATGTGGCCAGGTGTGAGGGGCTACCCCTTTCATTATATGAAGCCCAGGAGGGCTGAACACGTTAATTAGAGTGCCTGGGACAGCAACGGTGACCACCTGTAGGGTGGCAGTGCTCACAGGCATTCCCCTGCTTGTCAGGAGAGCATCTCTATGCAGGCCCGGGCAGTGGCAGTGACGGCACAGAGCGACCACCTCTAAACCCTTAGAGAGTTTCAACCGTTGTCCCTGGCACTTCACTCGCACCTGCAACGTTTTCGTCTTTATTTTATTATTGTTTCTCTTTGCAGATCTCCACACGGCTCTCACACCGGGGATCACAAACTATTTTTTACCCTAGGGATTACACAACGAGGGAGAAGAACATTTGGCAATGAGATGCAAATGTGGTGGCAGTCGATAGCGCGACTGGAGTCATGGTGCTGAGGACTGTGGGTGGAGTAATGTCCAATGGGAGATGCAGAGGGTATGGGAAGAGTCAGATACATTGCATGGTGATAGAAGGCGGAGAAAAAGGCTGGAGACCCAGCAATGGAAAAACAAGAGGCAGTGGGTGGGGAGAGAAAGCAAGAGCCACTGCAAGGGAGATGGACTGATAGGGCAAAAGAGAAAAGAGGTTCCTTGTGATCAGGGGAAGATGGATTAAAGATTACAAACAAGGCAGAGAGAGGGCTTCGAGGCACAGTGAACCTCAAGAGGGATGGCAGAGAAAGTGTAAACAGTGATGTAAGGTCCCATGCCACTGGGTGGAGCTTTTCAGTATTCATTAGCTAACTGATGCATTGTGGGATTAGTGGTCTTGGTTCACTCCGGTTGAACAATCAGATCCCCCACAATATTGCCGCAGAGTTTCACATTTTGGAGCATTCAAAATTAAATATTGTGGCAGAAATGTTTACATTTTGCAGCGTGTATGCTTAATTAGATTAGTTATGGGTAGCTACTGAGATTACAGAATTTGATTTTGAATGCCCTCCTTGTTGTGCTTCCCGGGGAAACACAATATTTCACATACAAGCACTCTGTGGAGCTTTGGACGAATAGCATCATTGGCAATGGATATCATAAATTGACTAGGATTTGTTGATCAGTCTAATTTTAGTAAGTGGCAGACATTTTGCAGTACAATTCAAATCGGCAAATTTCTGAAGAACCGTTCTACAATCTGTAGACATGGTTTGGGGATTGTGGGTTAACAATGTGTTCCCTACCCCCCACAAGGGGTCAGGTCGAGGGGCCACGCGGGTGGATGGCGTCTGCCCAATTTTTTGAGAGGGCGGATACCGTCCCCCCTGTGTTTTTAAGACATTTTCTTCACCAACCTTTCTTCCTATTCTGCTACCAGGACTCACAGCCAGGTCGTGTGGTTGAAAGCAGGCGCTTTTAGCTGCAAGACCAGATGCATTTTGCATCAAGACACAATAACATGTCTCTAATGTGAACTTCATGTGACGTCACTTTCCCATGCATGCTTCCCCCCACTTGGTTTATTTAGGATTCGAGCCCTGCACCCCACTTACTTTAAGCAACACAATTGTCATGCTCCCCAGATCAATCACTTTTAATTGACCAAAAGTGTTAACGTTGTGATGCTGGTTTGAAGTAGGGCATATAGGACCAGATTCACAAAGCGTTTTTCAATGGAAAAATCCTATTGAAAATCGCTTTGTGAATCAGGCCCATAAAGTGGTATTACCAACAAATGCCGCGCTGCTGCCGATCTGCTGTTTAGTATTGATAACGGCTTCTACGGATAATACTGAAAATCATTATTCTGCATTGTTGAACCTTCCCTGTGGAAAGTACAATGAGGTGATTGACTCCCGAGCACACAGGTCATCAGCAGTGAGCTGAGATTTGAACGTCATGCACTCACGCTTCCAATAAGAGTTTCGGGAGAACGTGTAACCGCATTTTAGTGTCATTGTTGTGATCCTTTGCCTGGAGGGTGCTGCTGAGTAACGGCGCTTGCCATTTCTCTCTGAACAGGTGGCTCAGGAGTGCCTGTACTTCAGAGAAAAACGCATGTCCATTGACCTGGTCCATGATGACGTTGAAAAGCAGCTGTTGCAGGTACGTTTCCATCTACCTGGGAAAAACAAGCTTTTAGTCGGAAATTAACAAATACACAATTTAAGAACAATGCTGGTTGAACATGTGTGGTTGAAAAAAGATTTTTCAGAAGCAGGCAACTTTCTTTCCCCATAATAGTGTACCCCTGTCATCAGGCTTGGGCACAACATAATATTTTAAGATGCCAGCCAAGATGTCAGTACCAATTAGCATACATTTTGATTTTTGATGTCTTTTTTACAAGTTTTCCCAGGCAGGTTTTGCAGGACTTTTGGACTCCCCTTGGGAGACTTGGTTGTTTGGGTTAGTGGAAAATAGCCCGCTGGGAGGTTTAACATTGACTGAGAGAGAACCCGAGGGACTCCCTTAGCCAGCTATAAATATTGCTCTCTCATTTACTAAGGTGTCTGCTCGTGGCTTGTTTCCTGGGAGAGAGCTGTGTCTTGTAGAGCGGCAGAACAGAAATAAGACAACAGCAACCCCCCTGCCCAAATAATAATTACAGTTACAAAAAATGGGCCTGTCAGCTAGGGGGGGTTATATATATATAGTTAGAAATAAAGCAACAGGACACAGGGGCTGTATTACATGTTTTCAATAAATGTGTGGTTTAACATGGATTTACCTGACTATGCCAGGTTCCCCACCATGGGTAACACATGGAACCTTAAAGCAGAAGGACAATGGCAGGCATCCACTGTCAAACGACCTGGAGTGGACTGGGAACCGTTAGAAAAGGACAGTTAAAAGGAGGGAGTTGTCTTAAAGGCCAATAGGGCTGGGGTAGAGGCTGTTTCATGGATCTGTCGGGATTTCTCCTGGTTTCCCCACATTCCTGTTGACTCTTAGACCATATCTGCAGCTATGCTGGTATTTCCTTGAGTCGAGGGGGTAGATAGCTTGGGGGACTTCTTAGAACAGGTGTTAAGTTGGGCTATTAAGTGGCGCTTGCACCACCTATAAGCTGAAATTATTGCATTATAGTACAGATAGTGAGAAAGGGCATATGAGGAGGGACACACAGCTTGTCGGTGTTTGGTTATTTGCCCACCCATTGACTGCCCATGGCCATGCCTATCCCTATGGTCATTCCCATCCATTTTCTGCACCCCCCACCCAAAACACCTCCTCATGGGAACTCTTTCAGCTCACTTTACTCAAGCCTTACCATCAAACTTTGTAGTCGAAGTGCCTGCCAGTACTTCTTTAAAGCAGTGTTGTAGAGCTTACAACTTAATTGGATCTGTAAACACACCACTGGTGCAATACAAATGTCTTAACTTGGCCGTCATCCACTTGATTTACATGGACTACGCGTGTCCTTCACTGAAGTCCTGTTAAAAACAAGTGCTGGAAAAGCCAAACGTTTTGGTTTGCAATGCTATTAGATGGCCAGGTATTCTCACCATTTTGCACCTGCTACCATCAATGGCCAGTTAATACCACTATGGCAGTGCCTGTCAAGTACCTTTCCCATGCCTACACTAATGCCCAAATGGTTGGCATTGCCAATGCTTGTTTTCTTTAGCCACCAGCTGATAAACGGATGGTCGCTACCGCCTGACTGGCAGCAGGTTTGGAATGGTCACCCACTGTCTGATGCTCCCTGTCAGAGTCTGATCTGGTCTTTTATAGCCTTTGGCCTGTTGCATAATGTGAAAACACTAAGCTAGTGTGTGCCAGTGCTGTCTTATCTGACTGTACCAAGTCCCCCCCTCCCGGCTCACCCCCTCACCTCACAGCCCTGTTCCCAGGCCCAAACACTTGTGTTCGAGTGTGATACAAATACAATATCATATCATCATATCATATCTGCCAAGGTGTGATTTGAAACCGCTGGCCCCACAGTGATGCTCCTTCTATTTATCAGTATTTATTAATTTGACATCCTCCTTTCCTACTAAGGTGCCCAGGAGTCTGGCTCGCTGACCTCTAAAGTATGGGCTGGACTCCTCTTCTAGTGACTACAGTGCCCTGGGAACAGATGACAACATTTCTCTAGCATACTGCTGTGGCAGAATGCTCAAGAAATCTATGTCTGCCTTGAAATACGGGGTTCGTCAGTATGAAAACCCAAGTGGCTTACTTACCTGTGGCCTTTATGTCAGGGTGGCTGTGGTATGGGTCATGCTATACTGTACTACCCCTGCTGCCAGTTGCCCATGCCCCAGGGTCTCTGTTACCCCAGGTCCCCCTGGGCAGGCCCACCCCTAACATATCCCGCAAACTCCTTGAGCCGCATCTGCGCACACAGTACAGAAGTTACATGGTGCAGCTGTCAATGGTGCCCCCCCGACCCGTGTAAGGATGCCCCCTCCCATTACCCATCATTCCCGCAGCTGATAAGTGTGTCCACCTTGGCAGCACTGTATTTGCACCTTTACCGCAACAGGCTGTAATAAGTTGTTTTGGCAGCTGGAGGAAAGATGACTTTCACACAAAAAGTGGTGCTTTAGACGGTCCACAAGATGGCTTAGACTTGTCTTTATTTTGGTCTTAAGGCAGCACATGACTCCCTGCTGTGCGGACACCCCACCCCTCCCCATGTTACATTGTGTAATGCTGGAGTGACCAGCAGTGATCCTTCACCATGAATGGTGGTAGTTTCTTTTTTGTGTTACTTGGTTTGTGCTTGTGTTTGTTTTGGTGGTGTCTTGTTCTCTCTCCATGTTGCTAGTAGTGTTTGTAGGCAGGGCTTGGCCAGAAGGCTCGAAGTAATAGTCATGTATAGGTCATCATGCAGGACTCAAAAATGACCACACTGGCACCATTTTGTTTAGTATGCTAAGTTAGAGGACTATGCTTTATGTGGTAAATATGTTCGCTAGAGGGAGAGTTGCTGGTGCCTCTGGCTAGAGACTGGGACTCAGATGCAAGGTGGTTGATCGTGCCCCATTTATGCAATTGTCTTTGGCTAACGAGGGGACGGACATTTTGATAGGTGTATGACCCCCACAATAGTGACATTGTTCCTTGTGGTTTCTTATTCAACTCGCTCAGACTTGGCCTGTGTCCGGGTGTTTGATGTGGATTGTATGTGGTGGTGCTTGTTGGCTCCTGCACAGCAGCCTGATTTAAGGGGTGGGGGTGTTGGCTTGTTTGCGTACACGCACCTGGGGTCGTGCTGTTTCTAATGCCTGTAGGGAGTCTCGGGTCTTCTGTAAGATGAAGCTTTTGAGATCTGGGCAGTATCCGCAGTGATGCCTTTTGCTCTAGTGGACTTCTCTGTTTTAGTGAAGAAACAGGATGTGGTGCGGTGGCCACGTTAGGTATAACAACAGTCCATCTTCATTGTGTTGATATATTATTAAATGTCAGAGGCGACAACTTGTCCATCAACTGATTTTTTGGTGGCAGCGTCAGCTTGGCTGGTGTCATCAAAGTCAAGATGTAGACGGGTGAGCTAGAGGTGTCGACTCTCTGACATCAAGAGATTGGTTTGTCATGAACGAGAGAAGCGCAGGGAGTGTGGGCATGAATGCAGACCTCGGGCATGGTTGGTGCGGCGCTGCCTAGGAGTAACGACAAGCTGTTGTGAGAGGTTGACAAGTGCACCAGGCTGTCAGTGGGTCTATGTCAGTTCATCTAAGGGTTAAAGTCATAAGTAGCACATTTATTGGGCTACGTAAACGTCAAGTCCTGTTGGGCACATGGCTGAAGTCTTGTGCATGTGCTCCAAGTTCTGTGGGTGGCTCACAGGGCATGTCTTGTTGGCTGTGCTTAGGCCAGGTTCTGTGTGTGTCGCTTGTGGGCTTATCTCTGTTAAACAAATGTGGGCCAAGTCATGCTGGCTGCATAGCGAAAGAGTTTTGTGTTTCACATGAGGGCCAATGCTCCCCAATGTGTGTGAGGAATGCTAAATTCACGTTCTTTTTCATTATCTGTTGGGTTTGGGGTGCTTGAGTGTAGGGGTGTGCTCAATGCGGACACCATGGCTGGATGGGTTGTTAGCTGTCCCCAGTGAGGTCTTGTTGTGATGTAGTTTGTTCATGATGCAGATAGGTCTGTTTTATTTTTGTTACTTTAATCGTTAAAGGTGGATGGAATAACTGGGGAGTGTGTGCCACAGTGGGCATGCAGCAGAAAGATGATGCGCACACAATGCAGAGGTGGTTGGTGAGTGGGAACACTACGGGCAACAATGCGTGTTTACTGTTAAATAGGCTGTCATGTGTATGGTCTATACCATCACTTGCAATCCCCCAAGCATTTGAGGCTCCTACCATCCAAAAAAGGTTATCTACTGAGTCTACACCGAACGGGATGGAGATACAGGAGCTTTTGGACTCCTTACCCACAATGCAAGACCCAGAAAGGAAATTAATTCCAGATATGTTGAGGTCAACCACGATCACTAGTTTGTTTTACACTTATTTTCGGCTTTATCTTCTACAGCACGATTTCTTAAGGATGAAACGTTTAATTTCTTTTGAAGTAGATGCGGGAAGACTTAGTGGTATTTCGCTTCCTGCCATGTCACCTGGGTGAATATATGCAATGACATTTTTGCTACTACTGTGTTTTTTGCGAAAGGAGTGTATTGTCTCCTTCCATATAAGTCTAAATTCCTGTAGGAATTAATTGAGTTTTTGAATGTTGGGGAGGTACCCACAAAAATTCCAAATGCTAACCCACCAATGGCATGTCACATTCTCAAGTAGTGTCCATAGCCAATAGACACACCTGGCTTGTGAAAGAAAAAAGAACCTGAGCAATGGCCTGAGTAAGTTGATTTTTCTCCTGGAGGAAATCAGGATACGCTTTTCACAATTAGTGAAACAACGAACTGGACTAATTTGTTCTTTCTGGTTTTTCATTTCCTCAGGAGGTGGATACCATCAAGGCCTGTCAAGAGAAGATGAGGCGACACCTGGAAAAAACAATTGCCCAGCTTGGGTGAGCAACTCTCTCCCTTCTTAATTCTTCCAATTCACCCAGTGGTATTGAGGGGGCAAAATAATCTCATTGCTATCCCATCAATTTTCAAATAGCTCTGGATGACTTGTGATTGACTTAAAAATCTTCTGGAAATGCGAGCAGCTGTGACTTGCTTAGCTCTAACTTGCAGCATAAAATAACCTGGCTAGCTACCAGGAGCTGTTTCAACTCCTGACATTAACTGGTGCCGTAAAAACAAACCTATGTGACAGTTACTCTGTGTGTTTGGTAGAAGGAGAAAAAGTCATAGTTTGTGTCCTGTGTGGAAGTCAGATTTCCAGCACGCTATTTGCTCCTCATTCCCCAGAGGCAGCCCCTGCTTACACGGTGTTACCTGAGTCCCAGGAGCTGCTTTTATATCCTGTTTATAAAATGTTTATTTCAATCACTAAATATCTTCGCTCCTCCACCTCCAACTCCTTGAGGGTCAGTAGCTTCTCCAAGCCACGAGTTGGGGTTAGAACTCTTTCTTTGGCTGGCGCCTCCCTCTGGAATAGCCTCCCTGCCTCTCTGAAACTTGAGGAGAACCATCTCCGGTTCAAGAAGCACCTCAAGGCCTTCCTCTTCTGCCTTCTCTCTTCCTCTCCCCTGCTGATCTCCTGTCTGATTCTGTACATGTCACCTGGCTACCCTCTGAATTCGGGCCCAGGTCCCTGCCCACCCAGCTGCACACCCGCACTGCCTCCTGGCAACCCCTGCACTTTGGGTCTGTATCTGTAACCCTACAGACCCCTTACCTGCACTTACCTGACACTGGCTGTCTGCCCTTGACCTATCACTTGCCACCTGCTTGGCTGCACTACTTGTTGTTTTTATCCTTTGCACTGCATTCTCCCACCCTCTCCCTCCCCCAGCACTATTTCCCTATCCCCTACCCTGCACTTGTGTGATCTAAATGTCACTAGGCCTAGTAAGATCATTGTCTTTTGTCCTCCCTCTGTTCCTCCTCCCTTGCCTCGTTGCCCCTTGAAACACTTGTGTATAGGTGCGTTATAAATGCAATATCCTATCATATCATATCATGGCCTCTTTTTTACCAGCAATGCTATGCAAGCTGAGAATTGAGGGCCCATAATCATAGAGGAAAAGGTAAAGTAAGTCATAAAATCCTAACGCCTTGTAGCTGTAAATAAGGGATTGGCTGAAGGTGACCTTTATGACTAGGGGGAGCTGTCAGCTAGGGGCTATAACTCAAAAGCTATTAAATGAGTGTTGTCCTGCTTATTGTCTAGGGCAGGGATCTCCAACCTGCGGATTTCAGGATATTTGTGATTAGTACAGGTCGAGAGACAATCAGATTGTATGAAACGATCTGATTGGGCCTCACCAGGTCAATACCAGGCCAACAAAGACTCAACTTCTGTGGGTCCAAGTTCTGTGTCACGCGGAGTTGCTTTCCTATCTTCGTCAGTCCAACATGGAAAGGGAGATGGGACTACGTGTAAACCCTTTTCCCCGTTTTTTCTCGAGTTGAGAAACGGTTGCAATATTGTGTCTCAACTCAAGAAAAATTGTCATTAGTGACTAATGGGTGTTGTAGTCCAAAACATATGAGGAGCCATATGTTGCAGTCTCTTGATATAGAAGAAAGAAAAGGAATCCTAAACTAATTTCATCCATGGATCTAAAATAAAAATACTGTGGAGTAAGGAAATACTTTCCTGAAATATGTCTCCATATGGGAAATGTGGTGGTGGGTGATATAAGCTGATAAACACACCTTCTTGTGTTAAAACAGAAGGATCTGTATTGGCACGGTTTTCAAAAAGACATCACTGTCAGCTGACAGCCACCCCAATCCTTTGCCTGTTTTCTTCTTTTCAGTAGCCACTCCAGAATTCACCCAACAACTAGTGAATCTCCCAGTGAGTCACCCTGGGAGATAGCAAATCCTGAATTCTCCTCACCAGTGCATCACTCAGGAGGTAGACACTTAAAACTCATTGGCTTGTTACTGCTTCACCCTTGTGGGACAAACCCTAAGAAATGGTCCTATAGGCTGCTGCTTCATTTAGGAAACATCCACGTCTTAATTGAACGAATCACTAGTGATTTCCCAGGGGGAGAGCCAAAAACATATTTCACCTAAAGACTAGGGTATCACCAAGGAGGACAGACACAACTGAATACATCCTTGGGATAAGGGGAGGTCAGCACAGTGTCCAGATTTCATCTGCAGGCAACCAGTTCACCCAAAGTGAGAGTCAATTCGTATTTCACCTATAGACTATTACATCACCCATGGGGGACATCCAGACCAGAACCTAGCATTTGGCAACTGCATGACAACAGACGGACACACACTACAGAGTTACTCGTTACATTTCGGTATTACTGAAGGTGGGAAACCACATTCAATGTCAGCTGTTTACTACTACACTATCGAACACTACAGTTATTGATTGTAGAAAGAAGCACCACCCAGAGAAGACACCTCTCAAAAATCGTGGCCTATCACAGGACTTCTAGATATTTGGTGATAAAATCTTCTTAAAGGTTGTGACACCCGATGGGAACCATAGGCCAATCACTGCATTAAGCCAAGCCCAAACCCTATTGATGACCACCAATAGTGGGAGGCAGAGGACTTAGGTTGTGCAGAGTTTTAGATCAGTGGACTGTTATGGCATTTATTATGCTAACACACCTTCTAGCCTGGGTGAGTTTATCTGGCTAAAGTTTGAATCACCTGAATTTCCGCTAATTCAACCAAAACAAGCTTTGTCAAACTTGCTGCAGCCTGTGATCATGCTTGGAGGCAGAGGCGTATGCTTGTGTTTTTGAGGGAGAAGTAGAACACTGAAATAGGATAGCTTGGTCAAGTTTTGAAATATGAAGAGTTTGTTTGAGGTGGCAGATTACATTCAGTGGTTGTAACTAAGTGTGCAATACAAGAACCATCCTTTTGTGACTGCTAAGAAGGAGAAACTCCAAGGGTTTGAGAGAGGTGTTAGATTATCATTCATTGGCTGAAAATGAGCCAGCAAAACTCAAGTCATCTTGTGACTAGGCAAAAACGGTATGCAGTGATAAAATTGTGGCAAAATTGTCACCTGTACAAAAAATCGCTGTAAAAATGCCGTGGTTTGACCCCTTAAATGTGTACCCCATTACACCATTTAAAGGGAGTGGGGTTTGCAGGGGTGTCCCACGCTCCCCTTAAATGGTATAATGGGTCCGGGCGTTGAAGGGGTGTCCCCCGCATCCTTTACATGGATTGCGGCAGCAAAACCACTGCCTTTTTGTCGCGATGTTATGTGTCCACAGCCATTTTTGTCGCAATATTAACACATGGAACCGGCACAAACGAGTGCAGGTGAGTTCTGATTTGTCCCGGCCAGAAGTGTCTGTTTTTCTACAGGAATGTGTGGGTCTTCAGAATCTTAAATAAAGCATGTGGTTCCCCTCTTAAGTGTGGCATGGTAGAACTTGGCCAAGCACTAATGGCACATTTTATCCCATTTGCCAATCCTCATCCAGCAATTTCAGCTTGTTCTTAGCAACTTTGACATTAACAAATGGTTTCCTGGGCTGCAGCAAGAATGTTGCTAAAAGCTCCTTTTGGATCCATGTACGTCAAAGAACAACCAGGGACTGAGGAAACCCCCCAAATCAAGCAAGCCATAAACACACAAATCATCAGCTGCAAGGAGCACTAGGCCACCTTCCTAGCACTGACATTGGCTGCAAAGGACCAAATCTCCAGCTGTACAGATAGGTTATGGTATCAAACAGTGTTAGAAAGTAGAATTGATCATCACCTTGCTGATGATTACTTAAAAACATAAAATTATATTCCATCGCACTTCAGCTTAAATAATTGGTGGTTTGCCTTTCAGGTCCAACAGAGCAGCGCAGCACGAGCTGGAGCGAGATATCGGGGACAAGCAGACTGCCTACCGGATCGATGACAAATGCCAGACCCTTCGAAACTCATCAGATGGTATTGGATACTACAGAGGGGTGGATCGCATTGATGCAACGTAAGTACCGGCACTGTTTTTACGACACAAACAAGCGTGATAGGATCATTCAGCTTATCAATGAAGACTTGAAGAAGGCAGCACGCCATGATATCAAAAAGAGGAACTCTCATTAATCGCAATGCGACATACTCAAAATAGATGCACGCTTTTCCCTAGAGGAAGGTTTTGTAATGATAAATTTAAATTGTATTGGATGAAAACGGAAAGGTAACCCAGTAATTGATCCAAAGATTGAGGAAAGGTTCAGAAATCCTAAAATTATTTCTTATGCTCAGTTGTGATGCTAGGTGAACGAGTTGGGAGATCACTCCAACTACCCGAATTTCGGGTTGCTGGAGGTCCTTTGAACTTCCGAACTTTTCTTTGGAATCGCCTGAAAAAGTTCAGTATTCACCAATGGGATGACAATTGGCGTCCTGCTACGGAGGGCAGGCTCCTCCCTTTCTGCACAGGGTCTTATGGCACACCCCACTGCCCTGCAGGGACCAGGGAGCTCTCTGCACTGGCATGGAGCATGGTCAGCTTTTTCTTTTGAATTTCCAGAACGATTGTGCTGCGAATAGAAAAAACAGTTTTAGCTATTCTTGTGAATCTGTGGGGTGGTGGGGAACCGCATGGACTACAGTGAGGTAGAGGTAATGTGGGGAGGAGAGGCTGGCTGCTTCATCACCCCAAAAGTAACCTGTAAATATGTGCAGGACATTGGCATTTTGCATCAGTGATGTAATATTGGGCTTACTCTATTCTTGAGGATTTGTATGTGGTGGTTCCTTAATCAACATTATACATCCATTGATTAAGGCCTCATTGAGGGCACACATCGCAGAATATATCACACACACGCCAAATTCCCAAAATACTGCACTAGCAAGAAAGTGCAGGGAAAAGTGGTTTTCTTTCATCACCGATCATATTCAACGTTTTCAGGAGAATTCTGCCAATAAAGGCCAGCTTCCTTCCCGTGGTTTTACTAAGGCCTTGTAAACTAATAACATCCTCAAACCTAGAATTGTATGTGCTTTTTCAACTTTAGCTAAGCGATTTCTGGACTTTTTGTGGAAGCAAAAAGGCACAACACTTCCAAAAATTGAAGCAAGGAAGGAGGGTGACTGTCATAGATTTCAGAATCTTTACATGTGAGCCCACAGAGGTATTTTTAAACATATTGATTGGCAGTTTTCTTCTTATCAATTTCCCTCTGGCCCCTCCCTCCACTTCATTTGCAGAGATTGGCGTGCTTTTCAATGTGCATGGCTGATCTGCCTTCACTTTTGTTTTCAGCTAGAAAAATGTAAACAACAACAATCACAACAGGTATTTCACTGAACTATTAACATTTTAGGTAAGTTTGAACATTACACTGTCTTACATTTTAGGAGTGAACTTCCAACACATCTTATAGGGAGACAGGTGCAGGCGAGCACACAATAGACAGCTTAACCCTTCACTTATAACTTCACCAGCCTCTTAACAACATCAACCCAGTGTACCTCGCTAGGAAAGTGGTAAGGGTAGGGAATATCAAGAGGTTAGGGCAGGCAGGTTCCCCAAATACCCCTAAGAAGAAAACACAAGGCTAGAGTAACTGGAGCACAAAAGGAAAGGTTTGAAAAGGAATGCTGGTGTATGCTCTTTAGTTGTTTAAAGCTCACTTATATACATTTCTGGTACACCAGCAGGATTTTGTGGGTTTTTGTATAAAAGGGACAAACAAAAGACACTATAAACACATTATAGCAAACCTAGCAACTGTGTAACTAAAAGCAAAAAATGTAAAAATAGTCCTTAGAATATTAAAAATATAAATGTTCTTAAACAAATATATACAAGTCTATACAGCGCACTGTGAAAAAATATATTTATAAAGACCTTACTTGCAAGACAACCTGGCCAAGGCTGTCTCAAGGTCTCTGGCTGCTGCTCTCTTGATCCTCTGTCTTTCAGCGCTCTTCTGTGATGGGGTCATGGCAGATGATGGTAGCAGACGGCAGCAGGCAACAACAGTGTGCAGGACCCCTAAAGTCCTTGTTTGGACTGGGCTGTGTAGCAAGCAGCAGCCTGGCACTTATATGCAGCGTAGGGCCGACCCACAACCCCCGCCATATGAGTCACATCTGCCAGGTGTGACCCAGGGAGTTCAGGTGGGCCACCTGTCATGGGGGAGGTGGCCCCTTGATTTAAAATCATCCCCAGGAGGACTAGAAACACATTGGTCTATCCCCAGATATGGGGAGTGCCAGTAATTATAGGTGCCGGGGCCGGTGGGGCATATGGCCCATGGGGGGTGGAAGCAACAGTGTTCAATGCGCTCCCCTAACAAGGTGAATACCAGCAAAGAGGCCCGGGCTGCAGCGGTAACCGGTGCTGAGCGGAGCACTTCTACACCTAATGAAGGATTAGATTGTTGTTCCCCGGGTGCTCCGCTTGCATCAGCAGCATTTCTTTTTCTTTTAAGAGTAAAGGGACCCTTGCGTCGGCACACGAGAGGTACCTTACTCTATTTGTTTCCCTTTCTCCTGGTCTTGATGTGCTCTTGCGCCGGGGATCTGATTCTTTTTTTTCCTATTTGGGATCCCCAGCATGGTGTGACAGCAGGGATCCTTTCCTTAATCAGCCCCCCTACTGGGGGTAATCCCAGAACATAGGATTTATGATAGAGTATTGAAAAGAAAGTTTGGCACAGGAGGACTGCAGAAGAGTCCGTATATGTGACTCACTATGCCCTGGCCCATGCAACATTGCGGAGGGAAAGCCATGATTGGGGAATTTACTGATCCATCTCTTGGCCAGTCCTTCTCTGAAACTATGAATACCCACATGACTGTTTATAGGGGTGCATCAAGTTAATTTGATGAAAGCTTCTCAACATGGCATCTTTCATTCATCCACATTCAAAGGTCTTTTTAGTGAGAACATGCACAAACACCTGCATGTGATAATATTTTATAATTGCAATTCCCTAAAGTTTTGTTGGGGTACTGTTATTGATAAATGGTTATGTCCCTTTTATGGGGCACTACACCTCCAGCATTATGAAAGCTATTGAAAATATAATATATTGGGCCAAAGGCATGTAGAAGGATTTGATTGTATTGATAGGAGGACATTTTAACGCCCCTTGTGGAAATTTGGTGGATGATAACTTAAAGAATTTAGTCTGGGACAGTAGCCTACCTCCTGCTGGCTCAATGAAACTGGTAGGCAATAACGCGTGCTATCTTTCGCTTCATGTTTTGCCTGCAAATGGATTGATTATGCTGAACGAAAGAACAAGTGGGGACATTCACGGGTCAATAACTTGGAAGTAAGGCACTAAGGAATCTCACCTCAGCTCTTTTCTTGTCTCTAGATCCTCCTTTTTAGATGCTCAAAAGCTCCTCTCAGTGATAATGTTATCTTAAAGTTATACTTTACTTTAAAACATTAAGATGAATTGCCTGGGGACGTTAAGGTCGGAGGAAGCACAGTGAATAAAAGTGTTCCTATATTCGCTGGACTAATAAGAACATAAGGCACTAAATACGAATATTTCTAGAGCCCTGTGTAATACAGTATGCCCTCTAGCAGAATGCACGTTTAGAAGAAATGCAAAATTGGATTTATACTTTGACTAGGAAATTCGCTCCTTCTGGCGCATTCATGATGGGTAGATCAGCTGATAGGAAACATGCTAACAACTGTGATGCTGCAACTGCGCTAATTAAGTGTGCATTAAGAAAGGACATAAAAGGCACATTATTAAGACATTCTGAGGAATTGTCTGTGGCAGGATCTTTGAATAAGGGGTACAGGTCTTCCTACCGAGCTTGGCTGATCATATATTGCCAGTCAATTGGGACAGCTGATTGGCAGGCTTTATTACGAGTATTGGTTGCTAACGATAGCAGAACATTTTGGAATACCTATGGGAAGACTCGTAATCCTATGCAGAGTGTCCAGATAAATCCAATTAATAGAGCAATTGGGCGCTGGTATATACAACTGTTATAAAGAGTACAGGTTCACTGTGATTTTTTATGATAATTATGAACCTTTACGTTTGCAGATTGATGAGACCAATCTTGCTTCTCGGCTTACATGTCTTAAAAATTACAGAGCTCCTGGCCTCACAAATGCCAACATTAAGTCCAATAGTGATATTTGGTTGGCGTTATTGCATAATATTTTTGGGAAAGTCCTTCCTAAGAATGTAATTCCTGCCTCTTGCCAAAAGTCTATCATTGTTCCTATCAATAAAAAAGGCAGCAAAAAAGCTAAGCGATTACAGACTACTGGCTATACTAGATGTGCCTGGCAAGTTATTTGTGTCCTTACTGCATGAAGAACTGTACAAGTGGGAAACACAAAAGGAAGAGTTAGATTTGTTACAAGCCGGTTTCAGAAAGCAGCGGTCCAAGAGTCCACAATATTGCCATCTTGAAAAAGTTGATAGCTAGATCAGAGAAAGGCATGTGCATGACTCTTCATGTTGCCACTTTGGACTACAGCACTGCCTTCAACAGTTTCAACATAAATAGACAATCTCAGTGATGATTTGTTTAGATAGCCAAGGAACTCTGTCAGAACCCATTCATACTAACATTGGTCTTAGAGAAGGCTGCATCCTAGTGCCTTTGCTTTTTAATGTTTATATATCAGATGTGTCTGCTTTTTTGTCTCAGGTAAATGCTATCTCCCGTGATAGCAGAGAAACATGTGCAGTGGCATAACTGGGGTATGCATGCAGGCATGAAAAGTTTGCTCAACAAATTATTGACATACTCTAAGGCCAAGGTTTTACAGGAAAACACCTCAAAAACTAGAACCATGTTATTTCACAAAAGTAGGCTCTATAAAACTGTGACCTGGAATATTCAGCATACAAAAATTGAGAGATGAGAATGCTAAATATTTGGGGACTATGATATTAGTGAAACAAATGGCCGGCCATAAAAGATTTAGATCATAGGCAAACCATCTTTTCTAAAAAATTAGGTTTTTCATATCAAGGCTTATTTCTAATCAATAGACAAAGATTTATACTGGGCCTTTTATTTGGGGTTGAGACCCAACCATTTTGTGTCACTGCAAAGTTTTCTGTCTTGCAATGGAAATTCCTGACTGTGTCTGCCTCGCAGTGTTGTTATCTGCGTGATTTAGCTTCAGTTGGGCATTACCTCCATCAAAGTGCTGGCTAAGTTAAAGATTCTATTATTTGACATAAAACAGATTTTGCAAATTTGTAGCAGATATCTTAAGCACTGTGGATTGCCCCTTAATAAGATCATTGACACATTGTTTGGGAATGCAAATATAATATAAACAAAACGATGAGTTTTAAATACCCTGTGATATTCAAAGTTTTGAGGAAAGAATGTATTGACAAAGTAAAGAGATGAGATGATGCTGCTCATTTAGAAGCGTGTGCAAGACGCAAAGACATCCAAGAAGAAATTGGGTCTCATTATCGGTCTGCCAGTCGGGAAGTAACAAGCCAGTGTTACCGGCACTGGTATTACCGCTGCTGGAAATACCAGCAATCCCCCCATGGAGTCCTATTGGTATCCATTGAATGGGGATTAACCTACCCTTATTGGCACTCAGAATCTGCTGGTAATTCCGACAGACTGCGTGCCAGTAACGGTAATTCCGTTTGATGGTATCCCCCCGGATTTACCAGCGGCATACCACCAAACCCATAATGAGGGCCATTATAATATTTGATGAAGTTTCCATCTTAAAATTAAGAAGAATATATTTACTCTTGCCAATGAACTGTCTTCCCTTCTTATCAGTATTGGGTCCTAGGCTCAAGAGCATGTAAGAATCTTGGCTTTGTTGGATCCTAAAAGGCAATGGGACTCATTACAACCCTGGCGGTAGCCGTGCCTGTCTACAGGCACGGCTGCTGCCGGAGTTGCATTTTTTCCGGCCCCTGGCAATGGGGACGTACTTGGCCATTCCGACCTTGGTGGACCCTGTATGTCCCCATTGCCAGGGGCCGGAACCTTTACTCTCCATTTCCATTGAGCCCCATAGGTCGGATGCATTTATAACGGTGCCGGTGCATCCAACATGCTGTGCTCGCAGGTGCCGCTCTGCCCGCCAGGTCCGACCTGGTGGGCAGAAATGCACTCGCGAGCACAACTCGTAGTTTGCCGGTCCGGGAACTACAGTACCGGCAAGCTTACTGGTACCGTAGTTCCCGGACCGGCAAACTTATAATGAGGCCCAATCTTTCCATTAAGTCAATTAGGCAATTACTCACCTCGTGCAATGCATTTGAAGACTTGTACATTAGATTTGTATGCCACGTTTGTGCCTTTAATTACAGACATTAGAACCAATTCATTTTGGTTTGTGAGTAGCCATCAAATATCATTCTTGATCATGTTAACCAAGTTGTGGCAAGAGGTTCAAGATACTTACCTTAGTGCCAAGGACGAGTATACTCGTCCTTTTTACATAGACTTCAATAATAGCCTGGCACTTAAGGGGTTAAATGTGTGTGGGGGGGGGGGGCAAGGACATTTTCTTATTTACATAATGACACTTTAAAGCATGTTATACTAAGGAAATTGAAAATGTTTTTTTTAATGCTGTAATGTAATATTTTATAAATGGGTTGTTTTGTAATTAATAAGTTGTGTGAACTGTTTGTTAAACTGAAACACACATGATACAAAAAAGAATACTCTATTTGCTTCACCTTAATTTCAAGCATGGACAAATACATTGTCCTGTTGCTTTCCTGTGTGACAGTGTTTTTTTTCAAACTGCATATCTTCGTTTGTGCTGAATGAAACTACTGGCATGGATTTTTTTGGATAGATGTATTGGTTTCATGAGTAGACTCTTGAATTTTGGGGGGTTCTGAAATCTTCCATTTCAGTTCTCCGACTATCAAACAGAGGGTTGGTGCAAGGATTTATGCGGCATGATAATTGGGGCAGATTTGACGTTTTCCGAGCAAAAATGCTTCACTTCTGTGCCCTTCCACTGGCGACGCCCTACGGAGATACCTCATTTGCCTTACAATAGAACTGATCAAGGCTCAAACTTAGCGCAATAACCTTGCTTGTTGTCTTTTATTCCGAGGCCCATTTTATTTTACAGGCACAGAAATTGTCATTTTAGTTTAGAATCTAGGCTGATAAGCTACTTTCCCCATAAGAAGCCTTTTCCTAATTAGGGCCCTGCCTATTGCTGACCTGTCTCTCCGAGTTTACTCTGAATGGTCAGACCGATAATCAGACACTATTGCAAAAACGAATTACTGTGGAAGACACAGCCGTTTTTAGCGAGTTCAATCATCGCATTTAGCCGCTATAGCTTATGCACGGGCTAGTGCTGTGTGTCTGTGTGTTGCACATGCAAATGCCGTAGACATAATTTAAGGGTTGCCAGTAGAACTGTACCCCGGGAAGTTTCCATTGCTATCTCCTAGACCCCCTCCCGCTTTTCTCAACTTTTATATGTGCTGTTCCCTGTGCCCCCGACGTCCTTAGAAACAGAGCAATGGGCATTTCTGTGCGCTGCTTCCTCCTGCTGCAGGAGCTATAAAAGCCTTGGGGGCCGACATTCTTTGGCACCATTACTGATGGAAGTGCCATCATCAAGGTGTAATGGTGTGGTCTCCCAAGTAATCCACAAGTAGTACAAAATTAAGTATACCAGTTGCAAGAAAAAACGAGAATTATTAGACTAAAAGAGCTGGGAGAAAAACAGACAACTCGGTGAAACTGAACTGGAAGACCGTTTCTCAACATTATACTTCCGGCCTACAGATTTTAAACAGAAAATTGCAAAAATGAGTATAATTCTAACTTGTTCATTAGCCTCTCGAAATCAAGCACCTAAAGAACGCTATACATGAGAGGGCGCTCGAGAGCCCAAGCAGCCTGACGGTTCCAGAGTGAGCTCAACGCTAGATCCAAAATCCTGCGAAAATCCTGTGGCTCCAGTGTGAGCAGAAGCGTGATTCTAGGTGGCACCTGTCCTGGAAAGTTCGGAGACTGTCCGAAATAACTTGCAGCCTGTTGGGTGGTGGTTCCCGGTCTCTGGCTGCGGTGACAGCTGAAGGCACCAAGGCCTGCAGAGTCCGTCAGCGGCAGCACCAATAATGCAGCATTTGTATTTGTATTTTATTTATTTATAAAGCGCTGCGAGGCCCGCAGGCAACCGGGCGCATAGTCTTGCATACATAGTTACATAGTTACAGTACATTACAGCGAAAGTCAGTGACAGGAAAATTCAGACTCAACCTCCCTCAGTATAGAAACAGAAGCGAGGGAGCAGAGTTCACGTATCGGGCTCATGAATGCTCATGAATACAGTAGTGTACAGACAAGATCAAAAGATAAGCATGAAAGTATACACAATATATAGACATAATCCGAGGGTGGGCAGGAACATAGATGGAACCTACAAGAATGCAAGGCGACCCTAGGTTGGGTAGGCCTTGTATGAAGTGCTTCATAAATTCTGCGTGTGGAGCCAAGATTTGGCTTTATTCCTGAAGGTTTGAAAAGAAGGTTCTGTTCTGATGGGAACAGGAAGGGAGTTCCAGAGCTTCGAGGCTGGGACCGGAAAGCTTACTCCACCGGCTTTTTAGAGTTTGAATCTGGGCAAAATGAGGCTGTGAATTTGTGGCGTTCTGGTAGGTCGTGTGTAGGTACGGAGAGTGTGACAAGTGGAGAGGTAGGGTGGGGCCTTATTGTCCAAGCATTTGTGAGTCAAAGCTAGTGTTGTTAAGGCGATTCTTTGTTTTACAGGGAGCCAGCGTAGATCAGATCTGACATTGGAGATGTGGGAGTGCCTAGGGATATTGAGAGCCTCCCTGATGGCATTGTTCTGGGTTGTTTTCAGCTTGTTGAGGTTGGACTGGCTAGTCCCCAGACAGAGGGCACTGCAGTAGTCGATCTTGGAAATAATGAGAGTTCTTGCCAAGGTGATGCAGTTTTGGTTATTCAGAAAAGGTCTGCAGGCAGTGATAAGTTTACAGGTATAGGCAGATGCCGACCTTACTGCATTCGTTTGTCTGTTCAGTGAGAGAGCAGAGTCCAAATAGAAGCCAAAAGTTTTAGTGTCCTTGGAGACCTTAATGTCATTGCCATCGATGATGAAAGACTTGAAGGCTTGGTCAAGTTATTGAGGCGCTGGGTAGAACCTAGTAATAAGAGTTCCGTCTTATCGTCATTGAGGCAGAGTTCATGTTGTGCCATCCCGGCCTGAATGACCAAGTAGACGTCATTCAAGGATTTGGAATCGACTGTGTGATCACCAGTGATGGGGATGAGTATCTGGGTGTCATCCACATAGCTGGTGTAGGAGACACCCAGATAATCAAGTACATCGAAGAGGGGTTTGGTGAACACGTTATAGAAAGTAGGCGATACACACGAACGTTGAGGTACACCGCAGTGTATCAGAGAGGGGTCCATGGAGGCTGTGGGAGAGAAGACCCGCATGGATCTGTAACTTAGGAAAGAGTGGATCCATGCATTGGCGGAGTCCGAGAAGTGAGCCGCAGATTTAAGATGATGACAGTGTATTTGGTGGTTGACCAAATCAAATGCCGCGGAGAGGTCTAGAAGTAAAAGTAGTGTTGATGAGGAGAGGAAATTACTGACGGGCCCATTGGTCAGTACTCACCCTCGAAAACTAGTAATACAAGATAGCTGCGCCATGCGAGGACAGAGTACAGGATTCACATACTCCAGCAAGGTTCAATAATCAGGACTCAGTAAATTGGCAAAGGGAAGTCCATTTAATGATACATACATCAGTTTATGGAAATCAGCAGCATCCCGAACACCTGCCTTACCCCGACTTAACTGAACTTTAGTCAAACAGCCTCTTTTATGCGCAAAATCCGTCATCATTGACGTCTAATTCTACAAAAAATCATCATGCAATACAATTGGTTGGAAAAGGTAACTTAACTATAGGTGCTATATCTGTATATGGAAATAACGCAAGTGGATTGGATAACTCTTATCGGGTGGGCGTCTACGCCCTTCCCTCTACAACACACGTGATTGACGTCACTACAAGTACGACGTCTCATTGGTTAGTGTGTATAGGACCCTAAATTACATGGTCCCTTGTGATTGGGCAAGTTACACCCCTAAACAAAAATCTCCATTTTAATTAACAGCATGCAGAGTAGACACCCAGGTGCCTAGTGTCCCAAGATTCACCCTTCCTCCCTTCCATCAATCAGTGTTTTAGGGCTATGTGTCAATTAGTTGGCTGGGTATGGCCTCAGATCTGTAGTCTCTTATCAGGAAAAGCTGTGGCACCCTCTGGTTCTGGATGACATCAGGCGGTGGTACATCTTCGCGCCTGTCTGGTCACGTGCTGGTCCACCGTGAATCTGCTTCAGTTTCCAAACTTTTGTGCATTTAATTCTGTGTGCGCTTGGCCACCTGCATGGGCCTCTCTTATCTTGACCTTCAGGGGAGGGTTGGTATTCTCTGTAGTTGGAGTCTCGTGAGCTCATGCTCACCTCCCCTTCTCTGGTTGACCTCGATTTCTCGGCATAAGCCTCTCTTTGTTGAGTTTTGATTCCGCTCCTTCTCTGGTCTTTGCTGGGTTTCTAAACTCAGCCTGTCAGGCCTTTGGCCGCCTGAGCACATTTCTGCTTTCACAAAATGGAGTCACACATGTACATTGTGCAGTATTGAGGTAGATATATGGTTGGCGCTTGCAGTTCTACTCTTCTACTAGGCATTGCAAGCAGTATCGCTTTCTTAGCCTCTTGCATTTCAAGCTTATTTACACACATTCAACAGGGCGGTTGCTTCCATCTTGTCTTATGGCACCATTCTCTTACGTTTTAACAGTGTCTCTCCCCTGCATCCATTATCATTATCCTTGCAGTTACTAGAACTGGCATTCGTGCTTTCAGTAGCCAATTCTGTTTGTTCTCGGGGCTGCTCGGGCCCTTGGTTTATTTTCATTGGCCTTCCATTAAGGCTTTAGGGGTCTCCTCGTGGACCGTGTGCAGGTATTCCTCATTTCGTATCAGTGGCTGGTATGGCTCTCTGATAGGGTATCGTGCTGCCCATGGTTGTCGCGTTATGGCTGCTTCAACCAGTATTGATCTCCTTACGTACAAGAGGCAGAGTCCCAGTGCGGCTCTCTGTTGGTTCATTTGCTCCTCATATGTCACTTACCACGGCGAGTACCTTACTGGCAACTCACAATGGAGGGCAGGGGTGCAGGTCATATCTGGGACCTCCTCTACACTCCCACCTCTGGTCGGTTCATCGACCACTCCTACTTCCTCCTTTATATTCAGTTTCTTTGATTCCTCAGCTTCTTGCTCATCGTCTCCTGGGTTTACACAAGAAGGCGTGAAAGTATGCAATTTTGGTGTCCATATCTTTATCACCCCTTTCAAGCTTCCTGCTGTTCTCACATGCTCATCTTTGTTCCAGGTCATCAACTGGCATTGTCCATTTGGACTGCAGTAAATCCATTTGCCTTCGAACCTTCTTCGTTTCTTGGGATAAGTGAATTTTGTTCCTTCTGGTGCAAATTCACTGGCCTTCACAAAGTCCTTTATCGCCTCATCTGTCAGGTCTCTGGGCTTCCAGCCTGACTCGACATCGACCATAATTTTCATCCCAATGGCCTTCTTTGCTGTTTCCTGGCACTGTGTGATTATTATCTTGATAACACAGACTCCTAACAGCACCACTGTTAGCAAAGCTCCCAGAAACTTGAATATATCTGCCATCCATTGCGGGACCCATGAGAATAGGTTCCCAAACCAGCTGTCATCGTCCACTTCATCTGTCTCATCGGTCATCTGGTTTTTAAGGGTTGTTAACATGTCTATCGCCTTTGTGAGGGTTCCATTTTCTTCGTCGTGTGATGGTATAAAAATGTGCAACATGATTCTCCTATTTTTGCGCAAACACCTCCATCAATTGTGGTGATCATGTCAAGCACATATCTGTTCTGGAGGGTCATCAGTCTGACTGCCCTCAGTTCTTCCTTGATTGCGTTGAACCCTTTTATGGTGGTATTGATGGTCTGCAGTAACTCCCATCTCGTTATCTGCAACCACTTGGCATTTGCACCAACCTGGATGTGCGGCAATAGTATTGTTGTAAATACGGATGAAATCAGGCTAAACAGCCTGTGTTCGTAGGGAATGGCATAAAATGCGTCCTCTGATTGATTTGGTGGAGAAGTAATTCTCTCTCTTCATCCTTGACATTAGATCCACAGACCTCCTTTTCCTCAGGTGAGCATCTGCTTTCGGGAAACTGTCCAAATTCAGTTAATTTCTGGGATCACTAGTGCAGGAACTTGGACCTTTACCAGTGTGCATATGCCTCCCCAGTTCCTTGGTAGTCTTATGTAGGCCTTGGATCCACATGCCCAATAGTGGTCCATCAGGACTGCAGTCCCTTGCGACGTCCCTGGGGCTTTGTATATTCGCCCGCAGTTTTGATTCTCCCCCATTTTCCTCGTGCCATTACTTCTAAAGCACAGTTTCGGATTTTCTAGCAGTACTATTTGCAGGGGGCCTCCTCTGTCTTTGACCCACATTAACTGCTTTACCAATTTTGGCAAGAGTGGTTTACATAGTCTTTGAGAGTTTTCTATGGCTTCTTGGCAGGCTCCAAGGACCATCCAAGCTCGGCAGATTACAACTCCTTCTTCCCAACCGTCGGGGGAAACAACTGATCCCCAGATCTGCATTTGGCCTCGGTTCTTCCATATTTGTTCTTCTTCTGCCGTTTTCCCTGGGACGTTCAGTCTTGAGTTTATTTCCCACCTTATTCCTGATCCTTTGACGTCAGGGTTCTCATATCTGATCAAATGATTCTAGGTGTGCGCCCTGTTTCTTGTTTTGATGTCCTGGACATATCCATCTTTATCAGGGTAGTCCTTTTTTGTTGGCCCATATCAACGAGGTGTCTCTCCCCATGAATTGTCCTCTGGTGTTACACATTGCCACATGTGACATGCATTGTGCTATGGGGACATCTACTTCTACAGCCACAAAGATTTTGGACTTGCCCATGCTGTACGGCAGGAGTGCACAGATGAAAAATTCTCCTTCTGATATCTTCGTCCAACTTCCTTCATGTGCTGGTACCATATGTTGTTTCCAAGATGGGCCGTGCTGTCCAAGTAATCTTTTAACTCGTTATCGGCTTCATATGGACTTCTCTTGATCCTTATCATTTTTCTGTGGTTGGCTATCACTATGTCTCTGAATGCGTCTGTACTGCTCTTTCGTTCAGGCAGACTGTCGGGCGTTATCCTTGGAGGGGCAGGTTTAATTTCCTGCCCTACAGTAATAGGGGGAGGTTTTGCACTTCTTTTCCTTCCCTCCTGCATTCTTTTGTAGACCTCCTCCCACCGCATGTGATTTATCATCCTTCCAACACGTGGTTGTGTCGTAGGCTCGGTAGTTACTTCTGGCGTTGGAGCTGGCATGCTCGCTATCACAGTTGTGGTGGTTGTCTTTCTCAGCTTCTCCTGTAGCTTCTTTGCTCTAAGTATGAGTGGAAACACATACTCAACTACCGCATGTGTTTTCTCAGTGAGTTCTTTTGTGGCATTCTCCGTTCTACTGAGGGATTTTGCTATGCCACCTCTGTTTGGTCCCTCGCTTGGTTCCCTGTTCTCTGGAGCTGTTCGTTCCACAGGTGCCTTTTCTTTTTCAGTTGTTCCGGCCTGGGGTCTCATAGCCATTGACACTTGCCCTTGTTTGTGTGCACTCAGTGTATGGGTGCGTGCTGTGGACAGTGCTATATTATCATTCATTCTGTGCTGACCCTGTCTCCAGCTTTTCTCATCATTCATAACTTCAACCGTGTAACTATCACTACTTATTACATTCAGATTCAGTTTGGTTGCTTTACCATCAGCTTTTCTTGGAACAGGGATGACAATATACGGTCTGGGTGCTTTTGTAGGGCCCAGACGTTCATTACCTGGTGGATGCACAGACATTGGGACGCTTCGTGCACTGATAAAAAATGCAGTTCTAATTGTTAACTATAAAAATACTACAATAATCACAATGCATATACATATGACGGCCTTGAAAGACAGCTTGCAGCATCTCCTTCCAGGGAAACATGGGCGCCCTTCCACTGGTGGCACGACTAATTTACTGTTTTGGGCCCCCATTTCAAATACGTCCACACTCAATAGTTTATTTTTTTCTTATTCTGTTTTCGTCGTTCAAAGTTCAATAAACACTAAAGTGACAAGTGCAGTTCAATGTCCTTCCTCTTACGAGTGATGATGATGATAGTCTCTGAGTATGGAGTACAGTTCCTTTACTAGACTATGGAAAAAGGTTAGACTATCGTTTTCAACACATCATAATTATCCTGTATTTGTATGGCCAGCGTATTCCCAGGGCACTCTTCCAACTCGCCTTGGCCCTGGGGACATACAGGACCTTGTTTGCTGTGACACCATGAAAGGATGGATTCGCTACAAATCACGCAAAATAAAATTTTGAAAAAATAAAAATAGAAGTGAACATATGAGAAGGTAGGAAAAAATAAGAAAAAGGTTAAAAAAAGTAAACACTGCAGTGAAGTTCGTGTCTCTGTTCCTTTCACTTGGTCTTTCGAGGTCGAGTTGGTGAACAGTCTCTATCTCCCCCCTTTACTCCACAACGGAACGATGATGCAAAAGTAGAAAAAATAAGAAAAATAGGAAAAGAAGTTCAAGATGTCGTTGTCCTTGTTTCCGCCTTTTCGGTCCGTTCTACGTTGGAAGCATAAAGAACTGTGTCTTTGTTTCCTTGCTCTGTCCCCGGCTGGGGGATAATGGAAAGTTATATCTTGGATCTCCCCCTTCTAAGGCTCTTCTTAGCAGTGGATGTCCATAATTGCTTCTTAGTTGTGATGCAATAGCCCTCAGGAGCCGATTCAATTGGGCATTTTTTGCTGGATCATTAAGAAAAGTGGGCACATCAATGTTGTGGGGTCTGCCCACTAGTTCTGGAAAGTTTTTAATGAGATGAAAGAAAACACGAAACGCATACCGACTGTCTTCGGGTGTTAATGACATTTGCTCTGACGCTTTGGCTCTTAGGTCACAGGGCTTTCATGCAGTGTGATCAGTCTTTGCCTCCTCGATCTGTCCCTCGCCGAATAGTCTCAAAGGAATCTCCTTAGGAATTCTCGCTGGAAGTTGGACAGTTCCACTTGGAGCATAATGCCATGGAGAAGAGTCTTCATGTGTGGGAAATTGACTGGATCTCTAAGGAAGGTAGCAACATCGACATCAGCAGGCCTTCCCACCATTTCTGTATAGTCTGTGACTAGCCTTATCAGGACGCTGTGGGCTAGCTGCGTGTCTGCAGGGGACAGGGACATTTGCTTTGTTTTGCTGGGCCCTGATCACAAGTCTTTTTGTTGTCATGAACAGGTCTTGCACTTTCCTGCTGCATGGTCTGCTACCACATTGTTCAGTTTACTTCATATTTGATTCAGGATGTGATTATTTCGGGGATCTCTGATGAAAGTCAGGGTATCTGGTTCTCCCGACAAGTTCTGGGCACTCCTTAATTATTCAAAAGAATAAGATGTAGGTAACTTTGTCGATAACTGCTTGAGGCGGGAGCATTAGTCTTTTGTTCACTGTGCTCGGGCAACTTGGCGAAGACCTCTGCAATGACAGTCAGTAGTTGCCTGATTATCTTCTTTTTTTCTGGATCCTGAATATATTCTGTGACACTTGTTTCTCTCCCTATGAGTGAAGGATAGGACAGTACTACTAGCTGAAAATAGGTGAGCACATCCCACTTGAGACTTCTGCTGGGGTGAACCATATGTCTGTGAACAGAGTCTTGATACTGGATGCTTCAGGATACCAGTTTTAGTTTACAAGAGTGTCCTGTTTTTACAGTTTATCAGAGTCTGAGAGTTTGTGTTCAATGCTTTGTGGCTCAACGTGATCAAGCTATCAGTGTCACTGAAGGTTCAGAGTATGCAACTTTTTCCTTTAACCTGCGAGTTCAGCTGCACTTTGCGTTCATTTGAAGGTCTTGTACCTCATTCAGTGCCTGCAGGAGAAGTTGAGTGTACAGCCACAATTTTCACAGCAAGTTCCTTAGTTTGTGTTTTCTGCTTGTGCGTCTTTCTTCCTCACCATAGACCTTGTCTGCACGTGCTGCGGTCCTTCCCCGTTGTCTGTGGAGTCCTCGGCAGTAGATGTAGCAAGAGTGCTCTCTCCTATAAAGGGTTTTATATCGTTCAGGAAGATCCAGGCTCTTCTGCCTTTGAGCTTGACAGCTGACGGGGTGCAGTCCTCTATGATGAACGGGCCATTAAACCTCGGCTCGTCCCATCTTTTTCTTGTGAAATTCTTCACGAGGACGCGATCTCCAGGGAAAACAAGGGGCGTGCATGGGCTGTGAGTTGTGCCTGCATCAGCACTATCTGTTGTGTTTTGAGCCGTGCTGTCGACCTTTCCGCCGTCGCTGCAGCTGGCCTGAAATGACAGTGGCACTTGTCGTGAGACAATCCAGATAGGCTTTCATCTCCTCCCCTAGAACCTCCCTAGTTGACTGGGCATCATATCTAGCTCTGTCTCGGGGGGTAAGGGGAGTTCTCATTCTTCTCCCGGTAACTATTTCATGCGGCGTAAGATGATGGTCGGAGCATGGTTGGTTCCGAAGTGCATACAATGCCAGTGGTAGGCAGTGCACCCATCCCTTTCTTAATATGAGCTTCAACTTGGCTATCCTTTCCTTAAGCAAGCCGTTGATCCGTTCACATATCCCTTTTCCCTCTGGGTGATACGCCGACGAGAATTTGTGCTTTATACCAAGCAACTAACTAATCTGTTCAAACAGAGCATTTACAAAATGCGCCCCATTATCTGATCTTATTACTTCACACACCCCACACCTAGGGAAAACCTCCCTCACCAGGAATTTGGCACAGGCAGTGTCAGGGTGTGTACAGGGGCCTGCTTCTACCCATCTGGAAAAGGGACACACCACCACAAGTAAATACCTGTACCCATTACACACCTGAATCATATCGACATAATCAATATGTAGGTGCTGGAAAGGTCCATTTGGTCTGGGGATGACTCCTCTCACTACTTTTAATGTGTGCCCAGAAGTGAATTGCTGGCAGACAATGCAGTTTACCACAAAGAATGCAACATGCTCGGCTAAATTCGGTATAAACCTTCCGCGAGCATTGCAGCAATATTTTCTTTTGACATATGAATGGGGTAGTGAAGCTGTTCTAGCGCTCATTTTAGAAGGGTGACAGGCATTACTGGTTTATCAGTGCTGTCTTGCCTCCACAATCCATCAGAGGGGTTTAAAGAACACCCTCGACGCTTCCATACATTTTCTCCTTCTGAGGTGCCTCCCCCTGGAGCTCCATTAATTGAGACTGCCCATATTGCTATAGGCTTATGGATTGGCTCGTGCTACCATCATTCGTTCATAGGTACGTGCAACCTCCACGTCCATGATTGCTTCAGTTTTGGATGCCATTCGTTTGGTTTCCGTGTCCGCTTCATGATTCCCACGTGACACACAAAATCTGTCCCTTTGGTATGAGCAGCGCATTTCACGACCACTATGCCCACTGGGAGCTCTAGTGCTTTTATCAGCCTGTCCAAAAAAGCTGCGTGTTGCACTGGCATGCCGTCTGCTCGGAGGTAGCCCCTCCTTTTCCAGCATCCTAATCCTGCGTGCACTGTTGACGTCACAAAGAAGGAAGTCGCTGTACACTGTTACTTCCTGGTCTGCATAGTTCTCAATGGCGAGTATCAGTGCCAGTAGCTCTGCAGCCTGCGCCGAATAATGAGATGGTATTCGTGCACTGACAAGTATTTGGAACTCTCCATTCACCATGTGTTTCACTACGGCCACGCCTGTATACCTTTGTCCATCTTCTTGGTTGATTCTAGAAGACCCGTCAATAAAGACGATCTCTCCACCTGCAAGGGCATTTTTCCTTTACCCTGGGGATTTCATCATAGAATTCCTCATAATTTGCACAGTCATGCACAGGTTCTCCCTCTGTGACTGGCTCAGCTATAAACATAGCAGGGTTCACAGTTTTGCATTGCACTGTTTTGATCGATGGAATAGAGATAATCACCTCGTAGGCAGATGCTCCCTGATTAGTCAGCGTGCCCTTTGGCTTCTCTAGTATGGCGAATAGCGAGTCTTCAACATATAATGTCATGGAACACCCCATCACAATGGATGATGCCTTCTCAATGGCGAACGCGGCGGCAGCTAGATTTTGTTCGCATGGGGAGTGGCCCTTCATAACCGGGTCCAGACACCTGCTGTAATAGGCTAGAGGTGTATAGCTCAGTGAGGTTCGCTGCGCTAGCACTGCCATCATAAAATCGCCTTCAGTATGAGAAAACAGATAGAATTCCCCAGCATAATTAGGAATCCCGAGGACTGGGGCCTTACAAATTGCCCCCTTGAGTTCTGTAAACCCTTTCTCCATCGCTTCATTCCATTCAATTTCTTCTCTCATCGCCTGGGCCTTTTTAAGGGCCTGCAACAAGGGCTTGGTATACGAGCTGTAGTCAAAGATCCATGCTCTGACATAGTTGCATAGGCCTAGGAAGCTTTGCATTTGCTTTACTGTGCGCGGCTTGGCCGTGTTCATGATAGCCTCAGCCCTTTCTGGAGTTACCTTTTTCCCCTCATGTGAGATCAGTTGCCCCATGAACAGCACCTCCTGTTGGCAGTATTGCAACTTGTCCTTGTCCACTTTGTACCCCTTCTCAGCCAATATAGTCAATAGCTGGACAGAGTCGTGTCGGCATTGCTCTTCAGTGATGCTGCAGATTAGAATGTCATCTACATACTGCAAAACAACACTGTCCACTGCAATATTGCTTAGGTCCATTTGCAGGAATCTGTTGAAAATAGATGGTGACTCGCAATACCCCTGTGGCAGCCTTGTACTTTTCAGGCGCATTTGTCTGAAAGTAAATGACATCAGGTCTTGTGAGTCACGGTGTAATGGAATAGAGAAGAATGCATTCTTCAAATCGATCACTGTGAAGTATTTCGCTTCAGTGGGTATATTGCACAAAATTGTGGATGGATTAGGGACTAGAGGGAACTCGGCTTCGACTATGTCGTTCAATGCTCGTAAGTCCTGGATTAAACACCAGGACCCTCCCTTAGATTTCTTGACAGGGTAAATCACTGTGTTGCATGGTGATTCTGACGTCACCAGGATGCCCTGCTCCATCATGGCAGAGATTGTCTTTGCAAACCCTTCATCTGCTTCCCTGGACATGGGATACTGTCGTGCCCATGGCAGAATTGCTTGTGGTTTCAATTTAATTTTTACTTTGCGGCCCCCCTCAGGAGACCTACATCATAGGGCCCTGTAGTCCATACCTTGGCCGGCACCAGGGCCATGTCGTTATCAAAGTATTCTGGACGTACTAAGGCTAACATCATCCTCTGGGTACCTCCAACCTGATCATTTTGACCCAAAATATGAGACTCACTTCCACCCGTGTCTCTTCTAGGTCATGGTGTTCTTCGAACAGATCGTCATCGGTGACATCAGTCACTCGATACCCTTCTTCGATGGCGACAATCGCACACCAAGGTCTGCCCTCATCATCACATCCCTCAACCAATACCACTTTTCCTCGCACTGCGGCAGAGTGTATCATTAAGGGAAATACTTGTCCCTCCTCTTCGTGCAGGGGTATTCTTGGCCTGAATAGAAACTCATCCGGAGTTCTCATAGTTTTGTCTGCGAGGTCTGGCAACCCCGCCATAAGCACTCGTACGCCATATGAGAACACTTCTGGTTCCAGTGGTATGGCTCTGATGGCTGCACGTCCGGAGTATGCTCTAATAATTTTGCACACATTTGAATAATGCATTCCTGGGGTGGAGCACACTATGCCATCCTCAGTGAATGAGATGGTCATATTCAACTTTGTCATCAAGTCTCGACCCATGATATTTACTGGGGACTCACGAGAATACAACAAAGGTACATTAATGTTGCACTCTCCCACGCAGACTGTGAGTGCATCAGTAAAGGGAACTCTGCTATGAGCTCCAGTAAAACTCTGGGTATCTATTGCCTCACCGGACAAGGAGAACTTGCCTTATCGTATGCACGAGTGCGTTGCACCCATGTCAACTAAGAAGGAATATTCATTCCCCCCTATGGTGACATTTACCCTAGATTCCCTGTTAGGGTCTGTTGTCACTGATAGGATAGAACACATCAGAGTCCCATGTGAGCCGTCCTATTTCATATACAGGTTCGGTCCATTGTATACCTGTGGGTTTCCCCCACCGGAATTAGTGCCCTGAAACACTTGTGGCGTGTCTGCTGGGGTTGCCCTTGTGGTACATTCCCCATGTTCAGTGGTTGTACCACTTGCTGTGCACCTTGCTGCAAGCCAGCTGCCTGCTGCTGCACGTATAATTTTGTGCATTGCCCTGTTGTGGGGTAGCAGGTTGATTCACCATGCCTGCCCCTATCCCTTGGTTGTTTTGCCACATGCTTTGGCTCCTGCACATGCGCGCCACATGTCCTGTCACTCCACACCGCCAACACACTGGTGGTGGTCGGGCCATCTGTCCATCTGGCATAGTTGGACTGCCCATTGGTGCACTCTGGATACCACTTTGAACATTTTGAAAACCTCCTTGGTTACCTCTAAAGCCTCCCTGATTGCTTTGCCATCCTCTTCCTCTAAATCCCCTTCCTCTCGGGTAATATCCCACGTTACCCTGATTGTTTTGTGGCGGGTGAGAGGCACGTTGTGCACTTGATTCAGCGGGACTTGTTAGCATGGCTCCCTCAAGAGCATACTTTGAGAGCTTCCTTTGCACTAGCTTCGCCTCCTCTCCCTTATGTGTTGCCTCTTTCTTCCGATTCTTTTCTTGCAACAGTCTACAGTAATGGGCAATCGTCAACTGGATTTTGGCCCACGGTTTAGCTTCTATTCCTACCAATTTTTTTAGCTGTTTTTGCACCGGTTCTGGTAACCCTTGGCACACAATATGATAGAATAGAGGGATAGATTTCGGCCAAGACTCATGCGTTTCGAGCACCCACGCGTCTTGAAAATTCTTGATATAAAGCAAAGGATCCTCTGACTCCTTCATTTTTCGAGTCATTATAGCTCCCATATCAGATGTGTCTGGATATAGCGTACGCAGCGCATTTCATACTGCTGCTCTACAGTTGTTAAATGGTGCCCCGTCATGAGAGGTGTTATATGATGTATGAGATATATGATGGGTTATTTATAACGCGCTTAATACCCAGAGGTTTCTAAGCGCGGACCCAGGGATCGAACCTGTGTTGCTTCGTGTCATCTTGTTTCCAAGTCGAGCACTCTGCCACTGAGCTATCCTCCTGGGACGATAGTTATGGTTACCCTGGGGTATCCTGCCCTTTTCCACACGTCGTCTGCTCTTTCAGCAAGTGTAGCAATTAGAAGACCCTTGATGTCCCCTATGGCTAGAGTGACGCCCCCCGTCATTTTCTCTAGCTCATGTATCTACTTTCCGGCTCCCGAGGTCAGCATTGGAAGCTTATTTTTAAGATTCTCTCGGTCCATGTGTGGCCATGGAATATAGTGTGGTCTTGCTCTCCCCTTTTCTAACAGTGGGAATTGGAATGTGCAATCCTCTGTTTCCTTCTCTATACCTCCTCGGTCTCTTGCCTGGGCGGCGTTCCCGCCTTGCCTTCTACCTGGCAATGCCCTTAGACTATCTGTATAGGCAGGTACCGACGCCCCCCTCCGACTGTGGGGTGTCTCTTCATGTCGGCTGGACTGTCCAGCAGACTTCGGTGTCCTATCTATGGACCCGCTTGCATCTGACAATCGTATCTCTCGGTTTCCTGGGAGTTGCTTTTCACACCGCCTCCCTTCATCATACGCCACTTCCTCCGCTTCTCCATCGGAGTCTGATTCCGAGTACTCCCAATTTACAAAACTTCTTGCATCTTCTTCGTTCTGCTCAACTTCTAGTCTATCTAGGGAACGTCCCCTACTCCCACTACTTTGGGTGACATCCTCAGTGTCATATAGCTGAGTGCTCTCTAAGCGCTCATCTTCCCTTCCCTCTTGGGAGATTCGTTCCAGTCCCATCTCATCGTATATTTTATCAATTGCTTCCCTGATGCTTCTGGTGTCGAAGTCATCATCAATAACTGTCCTGCTTGTACCTGGTACCGCATCCCGTGCAGAGAAGAACTCTTCTATGTCTTCCCAGTCTACAACAGGATTGGGTATTTTCACTTCCCGTTGCAAGTATTCTAAATCTCGCGCCCTTTGCCTGCATTTACGTTCTGCTCCCTCATCCATTTCTCTTTGCTTCTTTGCTTCCTTTCTAGCCTTATCAACTTCCCTCATCCGTTCATCTCTACGTTCCTTTGTCCTTCTACTTTCCTCGTCTTCTCGCTTTTTTACCTTTCTTTCGTGCACTCTCTTCTCTTCCTCTAACCTTAGCATGTTCTGCCTGTACTTTTCATAGGCTGCATATTGCGTGCGACTGAGCGGTATACCTTGCTCTTCGCGATATAGTTGTTCACGCCTCAACCTATTCTTCTTTCTTGCCCTCTCGTTTCTTATGTCCACTTCTTTTTCCCTTTCCTTTATTTGCGCCTCATCAGACCGTTCACTCGGCCTTGCACCATCACTTCCTTTACCATCTAACTTCAACAGTATCTGCCCTCTCATCCATTCGTCCTTTGTACATGTTAACTCATTGGTTCCTTTCCGCTTCTTTCCCTCTCTCTCTCTATCTAGAGGTGCACTCGTTTGTGCCTGGTCCTTCCTTTCTTCACCTCACCTCTCTTTTCCCCATTGGACTGTGGAGGCCGAGTCAATTTCCTGTTCCTTCTCTTTCGTCTCATTACTGCTACACGCAGGTGACTCATATGCAGGGTTGCTATAACCTGTGGCTGCCCTAGGCTCTCTTAGTGGGTAAAGACCCTCCGACTTACTTCCCTCAACAACTGGTTCCGGCGGGGCAGGTGGCGCGGTAGGCGTCTCACCTCCCTCCATACATACATTTAATATCCAGTCTGCGGGGGGTTCTTCTTCTTTTGCTTGTTCAAACATTTTCCAAAGCTCGAGAACAGCAAGGCGTTTTTCAAGCTTCTTCCCGCTATATGTGGCATGTAGGAAGGTGGTCATGTGCTGTAAAACAGCCTTTGACAATGACCCATTTTGGGGCCACGGCATAAACATCTTATTTGCAGTGCCCTTAACCCACTCCTGGCTATATTTCTTCAGCTTTGTTGCATGTTTTGGCAACTGCTTGCATAAGTGTGCAAGCGGGGTAACTGCCTCCATTCTTAGTTTCGTCTCCACCAATATTCACACAGTTTTTAACTTTTTACTACTATGAGGCAGCACCACATACAAAGCTCCAATCCAAATTTTCTGCCAAGCTCTACACCAACAGTTTCGCTCAACACTTCTCAATTCAGTGGCAATTCCCTCTCAATTTCGGAATCGCATAAAACCAAAATGCATTACAATTAATCAACAGTACAACAATTTCACATTTGACTTATAAAGGATATAAGAAGACATATAGGACAGACGCTTGACAGACTAGACAGACGCCAGCTGGTCATACGTATACCTGCCTTCTAATTGTTACCCCGTCATGGGATTTGAGCTAACCCCTTTATGACGTCTTTAAACGTCATTGTATCCTAAAGTCTCCCCTCTGTGAGCTCTGGGTTCAAGTTCCTTCTGACCACTCTTTAAAGTGCAGGAACAAGGCGAATTTTACAGTTTTCTCTCGGGTACCCCCCCGGTATTCCTTACAGTTTTTTCTCAGGTGCCCCCCCGGTATTCATTACAGTTTTTTTCTCGGGTGCTCCCACCCCACCTCCGGTATTCCTTACAGTTTTTTTCTCAGGTGCCCCTCTCGGTATTCCCCAATTACTTCAGGTGCCCGGGTTTTTACCCTCTATATCTATACAGTCTTTCCTACTTTTAACTGTATTAATCTTCTCCACCACCCTCCGTTACCTTTCCCCTTCTTACTCTATAAGACATTTGTCAAGGTAACGAGTTTTGTTCATTTCTCTCACCAATCGCCTCTTTTCCTCTCTGGAACTTCAGGATCACCGCCCCTTCCTCTTCCTGCTTTTATGGTTTTCGTCCAATCCGCTGCCCGTGGGAATGAGATGGGTTATGCTTGGAAAGGCGGGTTCCTTCAGACCCACTGCAGATTTTATGGGAATTATTACACTATCATTGTCCACGGGGAGCTTCTCAGCCTACTCAGCCGGAATAGCGAAAGGACTCTTGATGTAACCGAAGGCCCAGAGTTACTTCGTGCCGTCGGTCTAAAGGTATCTTATACTATATCAATTGATAATCTTTAATCGATGGCCGGAACCATCCTCTGCTACCAAGTGTTGACGAGGAGAGGAAATTACTGACGGGCCCATTGGTCAGTACTCCCCCTCGAAAACTAGTAATCCAAGATAGCTGCACCATGCGAGGACAGAGTGCAGGATTCACATACTGCAGCAAAGTTCAATAATCAGGACTCAGTAAATTGGCAAAGGAAAGTCCATTTAATGATACATACATCAGCTTATGGAAATCAGCAGCATCCCGAACAACTGCCTTACCCCGACTTCCCCGAAATTTAGTCAAACAGCACCTTTTATGGGCAAAATCCGTCATCATTGGCGTCTAATTCTACAAAAAATCATCATGCAATACAATTGGTTGGGAAAGGTAACTTAAGTATAGGTGCTATATCTGTATATGGAAATAATCCAAGTGGATTGGATAACGCTTATCGGGTGGGCGTCTACGCCCTTTCCTCTACAACACACGTGATTGACATCACTACAAGTACGACGTCTCATTGGTTACAGTGTCTATAGGACCCTAGATTACATGGTCCCTTGTGATTGGGCAAGTTACACCCCTAAACATAAATCTCCATTTTAATTAGCAGCATGCTGAGTAGACACCCAGGTGCCTTGTGTCCCAAGATTCACCCTTCCTCCCTTCCATCAATCAGTGTTTTAGGGCTATGTGTCAATTAGTTGGCTGGGTATGGCCTCGGATCTGTAGTCTCTTATCAGGAAAAGTTATGGCACCCTCTTGTTCTGGATGACATCAGGCGGTGGTACATCTTCGCACCTGTCTGGTCACGTGCTGGTCCACCGTGAATCTGCTTCAGTTTCCAACCTTTTGTGCATTTAATTCTGTGTGCGCTTGGCCGCCTGCATGGGCCTCTCTTATCTTGACCTTCACGGGCGGGCTGGTATTCTCTGTAGTTGGAGTCTCGTGAGCTCATGCTCACCTCCCCTTCTCTGGTTGACTTCGATCTCCCCGGCATAAGCCTCTCTTTGTTGAGTTTCAATTCCGCTCCTTCTCTGGTCTTTGCTAGGTTTACCTTTGGCCACCTGAGCACATTTCTGCTTTCACAAAATGGAGTTGCACGTGTACATTGTGCAGTATTGAGGTAGATATATGGTTGGCGCTTGCCGTTCTACTCTTCTACTAGGCATTGCAAGCAGTATCGATTTCTTAGCCTCTTGCATTGCAAGCTTATTTACACACATTCAACAGGGCGGTTGCTTCCATCTTGTCTTATGGCACCATTCTCTTATGTTTTAACAGTGTTTCTCCCCTGCATCCATTATCATTATCCTTGTAGTTACTAGTACTGGCATTTGTACTTTCAGTAGCCAATTCTGTTTGTTCTCGGGGCTGCTCGGGCCCTTGGTTTATTTTCATTGGCCTTCCATTAAGGCTTTAGGGGTCTCCTCGTGGACCGTGTGCAGGTATTCCTCATTTCGTATCAGTGGCTGGTATGGCTGTCTGATAGGGTATTGTGCTGCCCAGGGTGTCGCGTTATGGCTGCTTCAACTGGTATTGATCTCCTTACGTACAAGGGGCAGAGTCCCAGTGCGGCTCTCTTTTGGTTCATTTGCTCCTCGTACGTCACGTACCACGGCGAGTACCGTACTGGCAACTTGCAATGGGGGGCAGGGGTGCAGGTCATATCTGGGACCTCCTCTACACTAGCGCTAATTTGCCGTTATCTTTTAGGATCTCTATTTGAGTTTTCAAATCAATCAAGGCTGTTTCAGTTCCGTGTTTATGGCGGAAGCCGGATTGTCTTACCCCAAGGAGGTTGTTAGATTCAAGATTTTCTTGAATCTGCAGGTAAGCTGTGTGATCTAGGATCTTTAGCAAGAAAGGGACTGTGGTGATGGGTCTGAAATTGGTGGGTATGTTAGGGTCAAGGGATGGTTTTTTGAGTAGTGGGATCACCCAGGCGTCCTTAAGGTTGTCAGGGACTATGCCTGTTTTGAAAGAGGCGTTTATGAAGGCCGTGATGAAAGGGGCTAGATCGTGAGAGGCTTCCTTGATGATAGAAGCCGGGCAAGGGTCACTTTGACAATTGGAAGGCTTAAGGTTGTTTATAATCACTTCTACTTCAGGTATAGTAAGGGGGGAGAAGGTGAACGGTTTGCCGTTCAAGTTGGCTTGACCAATGTCAGATGAGGGAATGGTCAGCGGATTGTCAGACTGTAGAGAGTTTTGTTTACTTCTAATTTTGATTTGAAGGGATGCAATTTTGTCCAGAAGTGCTGTATGAATATTGGTACACCAGTTGCTGTCTTTGGTGCAGGAGTCAGGAGGTACTGCAGGAGTCTCAATTTCCTTAACAATTTTGAATAATTCCTTAGTATTAGATTGTGCTGACAAGATGCGATTGTTGTATGACTCTTTTTTGGCCTGGAATATGGCTTCTTTGTAGTTAAGCGTAGCTAGGAAGAGACCGTCCCTATGTGCGTCAGATGGGTGACTTTTCCAACGTGTTTCTGACCTGGGTTTCTCTTTGCGAAGCACTCTAAGCTGTGGTGTGAACCAAGAATTAAGGTGTGCAATCTGTTTGGGTTTCCTAAGTTTAAGCGGGGCGATGGAGTTTATAGCTGAGAGTACAAGCTGGTTGTATGTGTCAGCTAGGGTGGTGGGGTCCGAGCAAGAGTCGATGACGTTGTTGAGGGTGGGAACGATGAGGAGGAGTAACTTTTCATGGGTTATGTCCTTTTTGTTTCTGGTGAGCTGCTTCGATGTTGAAGGTGATGATGTGATGATCCGACAAGGCGCATGGTGAGTTTGAGAGAAGACTGATGTTGCAGTTGGTGTCACTTAGTCAGTCTAAGGACCTCCCTTCGATGTAGGTAGGTACTTGTATATGACGGGAGAATCCTAGATCAGTTAGGGTGTTAGCAAAGTCAGTGGCCGTGGGGTCATTAGGGTCTTGGTGACCTAGATTGAGGTCTCCAAGGATGATAATTTGGGAGTTAGATTTAGCTTTGTCAAGTACTACGGAGGTAATGACGTCCACGAACGTTGTGGGGGGACCAGGTGGTCTCTAAATTAAATGTACAGTAGCCGTTTGATTGGCAGTTAGTGGAAGTTTGACAGAGAGTAGCTTGGCCGATTCCAAATTAGTGCTAGGTAGTGTTCTAAGTCCTAGTGAGTTTTTATGGATGAAGGCGACTCCGCCACCTCTGGAAGTGCGGTTGCATCTAGTGATGGAGTACTCCGGGTGAATTGCCAGAGAAAGTGCCGGGCCAGAGGCAGGATGCAGCCAGGTCTCTGAGATGGCAATGAAGTCAAGCTCCTGAGTCTTGATAAGATCAGCAATGTCAAGCGCATGAGCTGCAAGGGACCTTGCATTGACCAGAGCTGCCTTGATCTGAGTGGCTATGGTAGGTGAGGCAAAGGTCAGCTGAGGGAGCTTAGGTGTAGGAGAGGTGCAAGTCTGTGGGGAGGGCTAAGCGTTGTGTGTTTCAGCCAAGCGCTAGGATGCCCCGTCATGGCCAGAAATCTAGATCCTAATCTCATGTTTCTTAGCAGGGTAGGACAAGGTTGGTTGGGTGTAGGTTTTTTGGTGAAGTGCTCCTGCCATAGGGCAGGGGCATTAAGGTAGATGAGGCTCGACGCTCAAGTGAGGCAGGTTATTGAGCAGAGCCGGTGCCGTATTGCGTTTCAGGTCGTTACGCAAAGCTGCAATTCCAATGGGTTGGGAATTGGCTGATGGCCTGCAAGCAGGAGCCATAGTTCCAGGACGCAGAATGATAGATGCAGCTAGGCTGGCTGATGGTGAATGGATCACAAAGGTTAATGCCCACAGCGAGAGTGATAGTCTCAGTAAAGGGAGCTTTAGCCTTGGGTATGTGCAAAGGAGAAGTAACATGATATCGATATTAAGATAAAGGTAAGGACCTGGCGAGTATCAATAGACACTAGCTAAAGTTACATGCATTCATGTGATTTGATAGTGATTAGGGGTAGACCTGCTGAGCATGCATGGGCTAAAATCAGCTATCGGTAGGGGCCCACACAGGCTACATTTCAAAATAGAATGCAGGGCACAAATGGGCTAAAATGAGCAATCAGATGCAGGGTACACATGGGATAAATACCACTATAGAGTGCAGGTCCCACATGGTCTAAAATGAGCAATCGGATGCAGGGTACACAAGGGCTAAAATGAGCAATCGAATGCAGGGCACACATAGGCTAAAATGAGCAATCAGATGCAAGGTACACAAGGGCTAAAATGAGCAATCAAATGCAGGGCACGCATAGGCTAAAATAAGCAATTAGATGCAGGGCACACATAGGCTAAAGTGAGCAATCAGATGCAGGGCACACATAGGCTAAAATGAGCAATCAGATGCAGGGCACACACAGGCTAAAATGAGCAATCAAATGCTGGGCACACATAGGCTAAAATGAGCAATCAGATGCAGGGTACACATGGGCTAAAATGAGCAATCAGATGCAGGAATCAAATGCAGGGCACACATGGGATAAAATGGATCAAATGAGCAATCAGCCTAGCTACAGAAGCAGATATCTAATGACCACGTGTGGTGTGCGCGTAATACAAGCGGATAGTCTGAGGGAACAAGTCGAATGGTTAACCCAGGATGGCTAACTTCGAAACTGGGAGTTTTTATGACAGTGCAGTACAAGGGATCAAGACGTGCTTTATTGGGATAAAAGCAGGCACCAGAAGCAGACTAGCAGTAAAGTATTGTTTGCCAGGAGGCAGGCAGTTGCTAGGCTAGTGGCAGGGAGGCCATAGACGTTAATCGCGGTTTAGCCAATGACACAGTGGAAGCCGTAGCGAGGCACAATAGCTAGCCTGATCACAGGATAAATCAAGAGACCGTACATAGGATTAGCACATAGGAGTTGCCAACACATCAAATAGTCAAACAAGGCTTAGTTAAGCATAGATTCAAATGTTGAGAGAGGCCGTGACGAAGCTCGTTATGGCTGCATGACATAGGTAAGTAATGTGGGCTACCATAGCAGCGTGCACGGATCCTGTGATAAACAGCTCAGCTCAGCTGTTAGGGTGGATGATAGCCGCCTAGGGGAATTGTACTGTGGGCACCAGTGAGTCGGAAGCTGCGTGTAGGGCCTAGAGGAGGAGTTGGGTGGAATTAACTAGCCCCATTGGTCTCCCAGGCCGGGAAGAATGACAGTGGAGCGAGGTGTAGGCAGGTGCACCCAAGGGGTCCCACAGAATAGCAATTCGGGCATAACTGCTCAGCAAGGCCAGAGAGCTGGTGCATATTTGGAGAGCGGCCAGAACAACTTCTTGCCCAGAGGGTGGCAGCTCCCAAGCCCTGGCTATGGTGAAAGCTGAAGGCACAATGGCTTGCAGGGTCCGCCTAAGAGGCCCGCTGGTATCAGCACCAACAACGCAGCAGATGACCTGGAGGAGGAGGGGACCGGAATGAGCCAGCTGTGTTGGGCACCCAGGCTGGAAATAATCACAGTGGGGAAGGGCAAAGGTAGGTGCACCCGGGCGGGCCACAGGACAACAGCTTGGCCAAAATGGCTAGGCGGGCTGGTGAGGTGGTGAACACCTGACAGAGGCAGGGGGATGGCTCGCAGAGCAGCGTTGCAGTGAGTAGCCATACACAGTTGTGTGAGCCATGAGAGGACATCCCACAGTAGATCAGCCTGCCACAATGAGGAGACCAGCTGAGAGAGAGGAGGTGACACCCGAAGCGTAGGGTGAGTGCACCTTTGTGTGTCCATGGTGGGGCAACAGACAGGAATCACCTACCCAGGGGGTAGGGGCATATGAAGCATATGGTGAGGCTCTGGGGGCTGTAGGCAGAAGGCTACTGAACCCTTGGTGGGTGGCAGGAGTGAGAAAGTTGTCAGGAACCCTGCTGGGGGTGGAAGGTGAATATCCTGTAAGAAGAACCAGAGGAGAGTGGAGGCGGAAGGCTGGACACAGTAGGGACGATAGGCGCAGGAGCCCAGCAATTCTCTGGAAAGCCCTGGTCTGGTAACAGAGAGAGGGGGCAGCCATTAGAGGCCCTCTGACTGGGGACAAGAAGAGAGGGGATTCTGGGCCGGAAAGTCCACTCCCACACAGTGATCTCCAGGGCACCAGTGCCCTGGGTGATCCAAAGGAGGCTTATATTCTTAAGCGGCACAGAACAGCGAGTGCAATTGAAGGGCATCATGAGGAAGCACTGGATTTGACCCAGAACTGGGCCAGAGCCTCAGGATTGTGAAGTGCGACAAGGGCCAGCGCACTCTGGCCTTTGATGAATAGCAGGCTGGGAATAAATCAAAGGCCCGGAGGAGCGCGCTGTCCCCCGGGGGTGGTCCAAGGGCACAGCTGGAGTGGCGCAGGGCTCCGATCTGCACATGAGGGAGATCCTACTGCACCTGAAGAAAGGCATAGGGAAATTAGACACTAAATTGGATCATCTGGACACTAAAGTGGACCTGATACAGCTACAGCTCAACAAACACGGGGCCAGGCTCGATTAGGCAGATAACTGAATCTCAGGCCAGGAGGACGCAGCAGCAATGGTTCTGAATAGGCTGGCGTCCCTGTAGACAGCAGTCAAGGTCGTTACAGACAAAAATGAAGATCTGGGGGGCCGGGCGATGCGGAAACACATGCACCTGTTGAGGGCCTGGGAACAGCAGGAGACGGCCTGCATGTAATACTTTGTGGAAAAGATGTTTGTCTCACTCTTTGGGAGGGACAAACTCACACCATTGTTCATCATGGAGCATGCACATAGAATCCCAGCACTGCATCCCACCCCGGGTGCACCACCCTGCCCCATAATAGAAAAACTCCTCAATTACAGAGATCGGGATGCGATTCTCCGTATGTCTACAGGCAAGGGGGCGCTGACTTCGACGGAGAACGCATACAGATTTTCACAGATTTTTCAGCGATGGTGAAGACAGCAAGGAGAACCTTTGTTGGATTGAAATGCAGGCTCTGGGATCTGGACATCAGATATGCAATGATGTTCCTGGCAAAGCTGCGTATAAAGTATGCCGGGAGGTTGCTCGTTTTTGTAGCATCAGAGGAGGCCAGTAGGTTTCAGGATTGCCTCCCTAAGAAGGGCCCACAGGAGGTTGATCACGATGCAATCCTGAAAAAGAAGCAGCAAGGCCTTCTCAAAACCAGACCCGAGGTTGCAGGGCAGGGAGGGTGCTGGATGCCCCCTGTATGTAAGGGCTGCACAAAGCATCCACCTGGGGGAGAACACTGGCAATGATTTGTTTGGGGGGGCGCCTCCTGTGGTACAGGG
Source organism: Ambystoma mexicanum (assembly GCF_040938575.1). Classification (NCBI taxonomy): domain Eukaryota; kingdom Metazoa; phylum Chordata; class Amphibia; order Caudata; family Ambystomatidae; genus Ambystoma; species Ambystoma mexicanum. The sequence continues at coordinate 669,003,712 of NC_090926.1, read as the reverse complement.
GGCGGGAGCACACTCCTCACCCCTGAGATGGGTGGATGGGGTCTGGGTGATTATGGTTCATGAACTGATAGTGCAGCACTTGTGACTTGGCACAGGGGTGATACTGAGGATGGCCCTATACGATGGTACAATTTGAGCCAGGTGCCCCTAGCAGGAGTTTATTTTGGGGGATGGCCCCTCGCTGAAGTGACTGTACTGGTTGGATCTAGGCTGGGTGGTGGCCCAAGGTCCCTGTGTGTGTTCCACAAATGTTGTTTTGGGGGTGATGGGAGGGATGAGGGTCTTCCGGATGAGTTGGGGTGTTTTTCAGATGGGTGGAAGGAGGTGTGGGGTGGGGGGTCTTGACAGGATGATTGTGGGTGTCGGAGTGTCTGCATGCATATACCGGCCCTGCATGGAAAAATACTCAGGAAACAGGAAGGTGGTGCAAAGGGTTGAGGGGTGTTTAGCCCATCAGGAGTGGAAGAAGAGTATGAAGTGTGGTGGGAGTCTTTAAAGAGATAACAATGTTTCCTTAACGCATGAAATGTCATCAGGGGACTGGAATTACCCCTTTCCAAGATGGAGGAAATGTTCATTGAGTTTTATTGGTGAAGGCTCTAGAACACTAGGCAGCTTAGAATATTTTGTGGAGTTCTAATCTGCCTTTCATTCAAGACACAAAATGAGCAGTTCACAGCATTCATGAGCTCCAGTCGCAACTAAGAAATATCAGTTTTTACAGGTAGAAGCCAAAGAAGAAACGTCTCAGCCAACCAGATAACTTAACCTATGTGTACAATTAGCATAGTATGTCTCAAAAAGAAATTTAATGAAGAGTAAATTAAATTGTAACTACTGCAAGTATAGTGTTTAGCAGTAAACGATAAAAAGTGCTTTATGGTAGTAATAATTGGGTGAGAGCAGGTAACTCGGGAGATTTGAGTTCGCTGGAACTTGTTATCTGCTTCTGAACATATACGCGGTGTACACGATCTGAAAAAAAGTGCCAGTGGAGAGGCCTACTCATTAAAGGAAGGGACCTAGTGTGTGCATGAGCGTGATGATGTTGCATTGCTGAGTTGGTATCCAGGCAATGCAACAAGCCGGGAAAAGAATACAGAGGCACAGCATAGCAAACGATGTGAACAAGAAGTTAATGAAAGTGCGGCTGCGCAGTACACCGTGATCGAAGCAATAAACGTGAGGCAAGTGGGCGCCACGTATGCTCGGCAGCACAGTGAATCTGAATAGCTACAAGAAGAAGACAGAGCGGCTTCATTAATCAAAAGGGACTTCAATAAACTTCGTGTGTGGCTGCGCAGAGGGAAAAACACGTCACACAGCAACAGGTAAAATGCAGTTTAGGAGTTTTTAAAACCCAGAGCTACCCAACTATAATAGGGAAAGCTAGTCCTAAAAAAGAGACAAGATAGAGAAACTAGTTAGTGCTAGGTTACAGTTCAGGTAGACCAGTGAGAATCAAAAGAAGAATTCTGAAAGTTACAGAATAAAAGATAACGTTAAAAGGACTTAAGAAGACAACACAATTACAATTACAATTACATTTCATTAGTGAAATAAATTGGGAGGCTATCCAGTGAATCTTCAACTATTCCTTCATGTCGACTCAAAGTGCTGGACAGACAGTCATTACAGTGAAGATTGTAAAGGACTAGGAGGTGCCGTCAAGCTCTAAGTGGAGGCAGTCAGGTAACCAGAGGGGAGTAATTGTACAGGAGAAGAAGGGAGCGCATAAGATAAGAAGCATATCATAAACTTCGTTTTCAGGTCATCAGTTAGCAGTTGAAGGATCCAGGAAGCGAGAGTTAAGTGTGGACCTGTCCTTTTTTGTATCATCCACTTCCCCTTTCCCCACCCTCCCGAGGTTGTTAGTTAAACAGTAGTCACTAAAACTCGTGGTGCTCACAACATTGTCAGGGTTAGTGGGGTTCATCTTCAGCCTGTGCGGGAGAAGAAGCTGGGACCTGATGATACCGACTGGTTCCCAGGGCACAGCACCTTGAGTGAATGGCACTGAGTAGATGGAGGAGTCACTAAGGTGAAGAGCTTTAAGCTGATCACCTAGAATATATGGGGGAAACCGCCAAGACAAGGTTAGGAAGGCTCTCTTCTACATGAGGCGTCATGAAAAACAGGTAGCATTTCTCCAGCAGACCTACTTGGTAAGCCAGGGTGAAAGCAAATGGGCAATGCGATTGGGGTGTCACGGATATTTTTCATCGTACTCCTCTTATGCGAGGGGGGTCGGCATATTAATCCACAGCTTCCTTAGATTTTGCCTTTCAGAAATGGTTAAGGCTCAGGAGGGTAGAGCGCTGATGTTAACTGGATACATCAATGGTCAGAAGGTCACTCTCTGAAGCACGTCCGCCCTGAATGCTTCTGAACTCAGATGTTTTGATTGGCTGGTTGCCCACTTATCCCAGATAGCTGACTTCTTGATTTTCTGGGTGTGTGTTTAATAAGACATTAGATGAAGGTCTGGATAGGTCCACTACTGGGCCAATTGCCAGTGCATGGCCAGCCAGAGGGTACTAGACCATTGCACTATTTATGGTCAGACAGACGAATGGCAGGCACAACACCCCACTCTGTTGAATACATATTTCAATTATGGGTGCACCAATAGGCTTCCCAGATTTACTTCGTATTAGCGACCAGGCAAGAAGGGGTGAAATCTGGGTCCTGTGAGATCTGACCAAGAACACTCTCGGTTCGCTTGTCAGTGACGCTGGAGTGTCTTGTTCCTGCGGTATATACGAAAGGGGTAAACTGGTGATTTAAGTCAGAAGCGCTGACGGACACGCTGTGGGCTGAGATACAGGACTATTTTGCCACTAATAGTGGTACGGTAGAATCCCCTGTGGTCTTGTGGGAAGACGTTAAGTGCTGTATCCGGGTCATGTGTCTGGGAAAATAGACAGGGATACTGAGAGGGATGCGGACCGACCTGGAGGCTAATGAAAACAAGTTGTAGGACTAGAAACGGGCATATCAGGAGACAGGAGACAGCATGATATTGCTGGACATTAGGAATGAGCTTGACACTTTCCAGTCGAACGCTGTAAGGGAAGTACATGCACAGGTCAGCCCAGGTCTGTCAGTATGAGGAGGGCTAGAAGACCAGGGCCCTCCTAACGTGGCTTCTGGCAGCAGAGCGGAGACTGACCCAGGTTGATCATGTGAAGAACTCCTGCAGGGAGTATGTGTTCCAGGTCGCTGACATTGGGGAGACATTTATAGAATATTATGGCACCCTCTACTCCTCAAAGAGTACGCAATCTGGGCACAGTATAAAGCAATATCTGCGAGGAATAAAGTTGTACTGGCTGTCACCCGAACAATGGACACACCTGGATAAGGAACTGACAGTAGATGAAATCATAGGGGTGATCAACGAATTACCAGGGTCTAAATCTCCCAGGCTGAATGGCCTTACTAGAGAATTCTTCAAGGCCTATAGTCATATGTAGCTACCCCACATCCGCTCCAGGTGTACTAGGAGGTGGTGAGGTGGCCTTCATCCTACTCTGCAGATGCCACAATCATGATCCTGCACATGGAGTGGAAACCGGTCAGAGCTGTGCTCCTCATACGGGCCTATATCCCTTATCAATTTGAAGAATAAAATCCTGGCCAAACTGTTGGTGAACAGGCTCCTCCCGTTCATACGCAGTCTAGTGCTGGCGTACCATCACGGTTACACCCGGGAGGAACATCACTTGTAGGTAGCGAATATTCTTTAACCTTATCTGGGGATAGATCAGGAGGTTCCGGCAGTCGAGGTCCTCCTCGATGCTGAGAAGGCGTTTGACTTGGATGAGTGGGAGTTCATGATCTGCACCCTCCGGCAGATGGGATTGGGGTGTAGCTTCTTGGATTATGTGGCCCTATTATACAACTTACACACCGCATGAATAGTCATCAATGGAGAATGGTCAGGACCTTTACAGATGGCAAAGGGGGATGCGCCAAGGCTGCCCCTCTCGCCGCTCCTATTTGTGCTGGCAATAGAGTCAATGGCTGCAGTGTTAAGAGAACAACACCTTGAGATGGGCATTCAGTTTTACTCACAATTGGTTCTCCTTTCCTATTATGCAGGTGACATAGCCTTATTTGTGAAACCCTTTGGTGATAATTATGGGTTTTCGGGGGGAGCTGGTTCATGCAAGTATCTTGGGGTTGAGATATCACTCACGGGACCCAGAGGTCTTGTTGATGGAAAACTATGGGAGGGCTGTGCATAAGCTGCAAGAACAGATAGACAGGTGGATGGGTCTCCCACTTTCTCTAATGGGCAGAGCTGCAGTCATTAAGATGGTGGTATTCCCTAAATTCCTGTACTTATTTAAGAACCTTCCAATCATCCTCCCCAAATGCTTCTCCAACAGACTGCAGGGTATCTTCCTAAGATTTTTGTGGGCGGGGAAAGTCCTGAGGGTGAGCTGGGAGGTGCACACACATCCATATCTGGTGGGAGGTCTGGCCAGGGTCTCCTGTACTTTGAACATTATTTGTGGGCAGTGCAAGCCCACTGTCTATCCTTTTGGTATGAAGAGAGACCCAGTAGGCCCCATGTACAAGTTGAGAGATCACTAGCAGCACTGCGCCTATTACGCACAGAGGTTCTCGCACAATACAGGCCGCAGGGGATGGGCGACATTGGGGTGCTAATAGGCACGTATGTGGTATGGAGGAGAATGGCGGATAAAATCAGAGTGGAAATGTTATATTCCCCGGCCCTTCCGGTGTAGTTCATCAGGGGGTTTGGAATCACGACTTAACGGGGTGTACACAGCGCTTGTGGATGAATTGGAAATCGGGCAGATGGGGGATTTCTATATGAATAACAGGTTCTTGAGCTGGAGGAGTTCAAGGGGCATGGGGGGTGTCCGCTCTGGATATATTTCTATACTTTAGCATCCAGAATGGGTTTATGCCCTTTTTCCCCATGTTCGCACAGCAAACACTTATCTTCCCGCTACTGCACAATGTGATGGAGGGAAAGGGGGAAGGGAAATTGATCTTTCAGATCTATAAGAAGATGATGGCTGCTATGCTGACCGTGGGAGTGAAGGCGAAGCAGTGGTGGGAGAGGGCACTGGGACTGGAAATTTCAGAGGATTGGAATTACATTCACGACCAAACCCAGTGGGTGTCATTTAACACCTGATATAGGCAAATACACTTTAATTATGTGCACCAAACAGTGGAGGACAGGAGATATCCCCCTTATTTTTTTCTTTACCTTTGTGGGGCGGACACTCTAAATGTTATGTTTCATTGACATATCTAACTGGGGGATACCTTTCATGTGGTTAATAAACATACCACCCCGTGAACATTAGCTAATGCAATAGTCAACTCAAAACGTGACACTTTGCTTGGCTGCCATTGTTCGTAGCACAAGTTGATATAATGCTAGGTGCTGATTGGGCAGTTATGTTGGAGACAGAGTCAGACAATAGCAAACCACTGAGATCGACCAATGACTTTATGAGAGGAAATCAGTGACGGCAACACTATGTTGCTCTCCCGAGAACACTGCAATCCCCTAGCCCTGATTGGATCCCTTAGCCCCTCGGCCCCTGCACCTGCTTCCTATCCACCTCGCATGTTCATACATGTTGCCAAACCTGGAACAAAACTTCTAGTTATCTTCTCATAATGAACACCTGCATAAAAATATATGTTAAAAAGTAATTCTCTCTATGCCCTGTGGTCATTAGGGGTGCTGTTGCTCCCACCCTAGTTCTAAATGTTGGTAGTGCCATGATCTGATCCCTCTTGTGCATCATACTCTGTCCTTCTAGATCATTGGGCCTCATTACGAGTCCGGCAGTAACTGAGGCGGTAAAACCACCTGGTTACTGCCGGACTCGTATTACTATTCCGCTTCTGTGATTCCCGGATTTTCCGGGGCATTACAACCCTGTGACCCGGGAATTCCGGAGGCGGAATGGTGTAAATCCCCATTCCCATTGAGTCCTACAGGACTACAGGACTCAATGGGAATGGGGATCATGGAAACACCGGCACCATCTGATGATGGTGCCGGTGTTTCCTCGTCCGGCTGCAGGCGGGCGGTGTTAAACCCACCAGGTCACCAAAATGAAATTCAGTTAAACGAAATCCACGGTCTTGATCTAAGCCATGATACTCTGCAACGTTCCACACTGGCCGCTTACAATATTGCTGTCCTCTTGCTCCCTTGCAACAACTAACAATTCTACTTAATGCAGTTCAACCTATGTAATAAACCCAATCCCCACCTACCTGCCCTGTTACCTTGCAATGTAAGTGTGTTAACTCAAGTTCCCTTTAAAAACTACCCCTCTGCATGTGGTTCTCTGCACTGCCCCCACCCTGGTAACTCCCTGATGTGTGGCACAACTACATGTATATTCTAAATATCCTGTGATGTCACAAAATCACATGACCAGCGCATCACTACCGAGGCCTAACAACATTTTTTGAAAATAGTAAAACGGCAGTTACCGTGTCCACCTCAATAACTCAAATTAGGGTCGAACAAATCACAGAATTTAGAGTGGTGTCAATGTTGTCCCTGTCAATTTGTAATGCACAGGCAAACTGAAAAGGCATTTTGAATGTGATAGTTTGCTCTTTTACAAATGTAAACAACTTATGTACATGGCCTATTTGACACGGATGTCCATAACCAGCAGGCAATCAACACATTGTCAACGATGAACTACTCTGGAAGAAACTGGGATGAGGTTACCACAGGATGTGAAATATGACTTTCCTCATGTTGGTAAACAGACCGCAGGTGACTTAAGTTCTCCACTGTGGATATGAGTTTGGGAGTGTCTTGGTCTATACCACAGGATGCTGTGCTGTGCCTGCTCCGCCCGGACTGCAATTAATTCCTTAAGTACACTGACCTCTCTGTTGTTTTTTCCCAGGATCTCGGTGCCAGAGTCCTGGGCCAAGTTTACAGATGACAACATCCTGCGTTCACAGAGTGAGCGTGCTGCCTCAGCCAAGCTGCGTGAAGACGTCGAGACAATGCTCAACGTGACGTCCAACGAGATGTGGGGCCAGTTCAATAATGTTAACGTCGCTTTCACCAACCGAATCTCTGAGACAGCCGACGCAAAGAATAAACTGCAGGTTCACCTCGCAAAGGTACAGCGGTTTGGGGAAGGGTGTGCCAATTGATGTGGTAAAACAAAAAAATGCCAGTTTAGTACATTCAGTTCAACTTATGTGAATCCAGAACACAACTCCCAGAATACATACATTTAATAAATATAAGCCTGGCATGGGACCATGGTGCACCAGCTACATGGAGGTATCTGGTAACCCACCACTTAGATTAATTGAAATATTTGTAGGAATCATGCTCCTCCCACATGAAAACACGTTTTATACACAACTTTTGCAAAGTACACCATTTTTGCAGTATCTTCAGAATCCTATGGAAGTTCCAAAAACATTGTTATGTGGCAGAAATTCGGCTGCAAGAGAAAAGCACATGAATTGGTAAAGCCAACAGTTTGGGCGTTTGTATATAGTGAAAGTGTTTTCAGTCTTCTGTGCTTCTATCATCATTTCCTCCTCAGGTACTCACATTCTGCCAGGTACTCGCATCAAACATTATATACAACCAGCATATGCCATTTATTACCCTTGATAAATAGGCAAGTCCTCACATCATAGTCTATTACCATTGTATGCTAAACACGCCCACCATATGCTGTTCAAATAGTACATGCTCACTGCTGCCAAGGATTGGCCAAACCCTCTGCGCAGCCCCCGATTTCATTCACAGGGAAAGCAGGCGTGGCCAGGGGTCTATACTTTTGCATACAATGATGCTACATGTATTCAAATGATTTCTCATGAATATTAATGAGGGATATCCTTAAAACCTGTCAGGTTTGTGACCCTTGAGGCCTTGAGTTGGACACCCCTATCATAGAGCATGACTATTATAAAAATAAAAGAGAACTACTTGTTTCAGGAAGATGCTTCGCTTTGGAGGAACCATTTTCTGGCGATAAGTAACAAGGCACTCTCTCGACAATGCTGGAGGAAAAGTCTAGAACGAGGGGACTCTTGTCACGTTTGAATATCTTAAGTTTAAATATAAGTTTGACGGTATGGACAAGGGGAGATGCAACCTCCTGATGGAACTGCTCAGTGGTAGTGGTACTCATCACCCCACCTAATGCACCGCCCACGCTTTGGCGCTGTTCCAAGTGCACCTACTCTCAGGATCAGCATTGTACAGGTTAATTGGTTCTGGTGTGGTGGCATCTAGTGTAGAAGCAAATAGGGAGAATTGGGAGGAGGACTTGGACCCTTTGTTTACGTGCAGCGACTGCTGAACGATATGCTCTAACCCACTGCTCATGAAGGTAGATTTGGCCTTGCTGTTTGTGAGACAGTGGAGCATGTGCCATCTATATTGGTCACCTTACAGGATGTGAGGGCAGTCTTCTTCCGGTTCTCCACCCACTGGTTAAAGTGTAATAAATTAAGTAGTAGAACTATGTGCCCCTCTCTACCCCCTTCCCCACTCCCCATCAACCCCATACTCCCCTCACTCAACCCCGTCCCCAAATTCAAAAGCCATAACTCCTCCACTACACCCCACAACGCTGTGTTTTACACAGAAAATTCATTTAACTGACCACCATTAGTTATGGAATATTGAACCTCAAAATATGGATGCAATTTGTAACCCATAATGATATGGATAACATATTTAACTAAAGAAACATAACCTACAGAAGTCATAGTTGAAGTTCAATACATAAAATGAATATTCAGCACTATATAAAGAGATACTTTACATTTAGTAAGCTAAAAGGTCTGTGATGTGTGTTAAGTTTGTGGCACTGTGCTTGACTAAAAAGTCTCTAAACGCATAAGGCTCTTCAATCTCCCTGACATTGAGGAAAATCCCCTTAAGAGGGCCTACAGGTGCCGGTTGTGTTATTTGAGGCTTTAGCTGGCATACGATATGAGACCCTAATTGGTATGACCGTGATGTCATCAACAATGAAACAGACTTGGGAAAGCATGGTACGGCCCCACCCGCCTGCATTTTTTAAAATGTCACACTCTTGTGGAGAGTATTGTGGATGGGAAGGGGCGCCGGCTAGTAGCACCCAGGCTGCTCTGAACGCAGACTTCTACCAATAAATCCTGCGTTCTGAGCATTCTGATTGGCCAGGGTGCTAATAAGATATTGTGGAATTCTTACTCACCTCTGATGGTTCTTCTGGATATGTCATTGACATACCATGCATATCAAAGCAGGGCCCATGATAATATATTGTTGATAATCAAAATATGATATGATATGTTAGGTTATTTATAACGCGCTTAATACCCAGAGGTTTCTAAGCGCAGACCTAGGGATTGAACCTGTGTTGCTCTGTGTCGCCTTGCTTCCAAGGTGAGCACGTTGCCCCTGAGCTATCCATACTTTTCTCTACTTTTGAAACTATTTGCCATTTTATTAATTTATGTTTGCTATTGTTTTTTACATAAAAATGCCACCTTTGATGTCATCAATATTGAGGGTCATCTCACAACACTTCCTGTGATGCAATTTTGTTCCAGAGATATGTGATGTCACTTCCGGGTATGTCACAGGCAAGTGATATAACTTCTGCTACCCCTAACATTTTGGTGAAATAAGGTCCCTGGCATAGCGCCTTATTCAGCGACCTGACATTTCAGCAAGACAACATGTTGCTTAAGTCATGGTGGGTATTTGTCTAACCCCTTCACTGAGATGGCTACAGTGGTAATGATATTGTTCCGCTTACCAGGGGTGCCGAGTACAGGGGGCTCCGGGGCCCAGGCCCCTGCCCCTAGCAGAATGAAGTCAGGGCTGAGCCCCCCCGGCCGGAGAGAAGAGACCCAGTATGGATGGCCCTTTGTTCCATCCATACTGTGTCTCTCTCTGGCGGCCCGGGTAAAAGCCGGGGAAAAACGATGTTTAGAAATTGTGGGACAGATGCAAAGCAAGAGGCTCTTGCTTTGCACCGGTCCCTCAGTTTCTAAAAATCGTTTTGGGTTGGGTATACTTCTACATCTGTGCACCGAGGTGCACAGATCAGATGTAGAGGTACACCCAACCCAAAACGATTTTTAGAAATGGAGGCACAGATGCAAAACAGTTCTGTCCCTCAATTTCTAAAAATCGTTTTGGGTTGGGTGTATTTGTACATTTGTGCACCCCTGTTGGCAAGAGGGGTACACAGATGTAGAGGTACACCCTACCCAAAACGATTTTTAGAAATGGAGGCACAGACGCAAAAGAAGTCTGTCCCTCAATTTCTAAAAATCGTTTTGGGTTGGATGTATTTGTACATCTGTGCACCCCTGTTGCCAAGAGGGGTGCTCAGATGTAGCGTTACACACAACCCAGAAGGATTTTTAGAAATGGAGGCACAGATGCAAAACAAGTCTGTCCCTCAGTTTCTAAAAATCGTTTTGGGTTGGGTGTATTTGTACATCTGTGCACCCCTCTTGCCAAGAGATGTGGACAGATGTAGAGGTACACCCAACCCAGAAGGATTGTTAGAAAAGGAGGTACAGATGCAAAGCGAGGGAGGGGCAGGGAGCAGGGGCAGGGAGAGGGCAAATGAGACTGTTTGCATGTCTCTGAGTGTGCATGCGGTGAGGGTGAATGCTATGGGCGGGCAGCGGAGGCGTATCAGCCAGCACTTGCTAGTAGAGCTGCCATGTTTGAAATGGGGCAATGCTGGTACTCCTCAGTTAGCTCGTTATACTCTTGATGGGATAGTACTGCTGTAACAGGGCTTCTATAATTGTTGAATCTTCTCAGCGATAATACTATGCTTTTGTTGAGGCAATGCTAGTTCATCTTAGTGAGGCTGCTATACTTTTGATGGGACAACATCAGCACTTCTCAGTTGAGCTGCTACACTCTTATTGACAAGGCCCCAGCACTTCTCAACAGATGTATTTCTTTTCATTTTAATTAGTTATTTAAAATGCTTGTACTACCCAGAGGTTTCTAAGCGCGGACTGAGGGAGCAAACCTGTGTTGCGTGGACCGAGGGAGCAAACCTGTGTTGTGCAGACCGAGGGAGCGAACCTGTGTTGCGCGGACTGAGGGATCCAACCTGTGTTGCTCTGTGTTGTCTTGCTTCCACGGCGAGCACGTTGCCCCTGAGCTATCCTTCCGATACTCCAAAGATCTTAAGTACATTTAATGATACAGAACCAGAACTATTGAGCAAGTCTGTCATCATCAGAATAACTCAACACTGTCGTGGTTATACAAGAGCTCATATATTTAAAGGGATGGAATTACTCAGAATGTAGCAGCACCATTCAATAACCCAAAGTTCTTCAGCATAGTTAATGTGAAAATACTACACTTCTCACCGTTGGGACAGTACTGGCACTTCTCACAGAGGCTTCTACACCTTTTATGGGGCAGCACTGATCCAGCCTACTGCTCACAAGCTCAGAATTGTAATTTCTCAGCAGGACTGCAACACTATACCATTGTGTTCTGTATGTTGACTGCTTCTTCACCACCAATGTGGATTCATGGCTCTATCCCAATGTCTAAATAGTAGATCTGTCTACATTTGAATGGCAACAGGCATGTCTGTAGCTGCCTGCTGTCCATAAGCTGCCGCTCAGGATGTTGGGAGCCGTGATGGGGCAAGGAATAGAAGGCTCGAGCCTGTCAGATAGCAGAATCAGCAGGGTCTTAAAACCTGCTCACTCCTTCTGGAAGGGTCATGGGGCAAAATGAGCCTGATCCCACATACAGGGGGTTGTTACCCCTTTATCTCTCCTGAATGAAAGAATGAGCTCTCTCAGACACAAGTTATCACCCCTGCACACACATTGAATGAATATGGTATGGATCTATAGATCAAGAAAACTGGAGTGACAATGCAGAGTGTTTTAACAGAAATATAATTGTCTTCCCAGATGGGAGACTGACTTCATTAATATACATGGGGTCACTGAGATGAGCAAGTGTGAAACTGTACATTCAGTTGTGAGATTACCAGCAACGGTTGACACTATGCTCCACGGAGTGAGGTGCCCACTCAATATATCACACTGTTTATAGGTGTGAGACCCATCCTGAATGCTTGCCCAAAGAGCCTTGGCCAGAGTTTCACACTGAAGAAGTGAGCATGTGATCCGGGGTCTGCAGCCCACACACACGCAGGGGATTCCCAAGATCCCACTTGCGAGATTTGCACCAAATTAGTGAGATTGTGCTCCAAGGTAGGAGGCACACGCACAGTCTTTGCCCTGACGTTTGACACACTCACAGGATGGGACAGCATTTTGTTCTACCATCCTAGTTGTGTTGCTCTGCCTTTTGAGGGCTACTACAACCTGGATGATTATAGAGGGGTGGAGTAGGGGCAGTGATGGCCTACTGGAATGCAACTCAAAGGCTTAAATCTCCTTCTTACTTGACTTTAGTATATGCAGTACATGCTAGCCAATGTTTCCACTGTTCTGCACTGCGCGCGCCTCCACCCCCCCGCGCGCCATTGCACCAAGTTGGCGACTACATGCAAATTTGCGGCCCTATAACTGCCAGTGATGTCACTTCCTGTATTTGCCCCTCCCACCCCCCTGGGAAATTCATAAGTCTGCTCCCCTGCCACTTAGCAGAAATCGATCACCTCGTTATAGAGTCTGACTGGTCTGTTGGGGAACCGTCAAGTGCAATGACCTGGCCATGACAGCCTTTCAAAGGAACTGATATGTAGCCAAGCCCCAGTGTCTAATGGGGAGAAACCCCGTACACCCCCCTTACCCACACTCTGATGCTTTTGAGAAATTGAAGCATTGGCACCTCGGCTGGTGTGACAGGACAGCTGTGGCATATAACTATGCACAGGATACATAGAAAGCTCAAACATCCGGTCTTTGAAGGTGAGCAAATGTTCTGTTTCCGTAATCACACACAGAGAAGACAAAAAAAAAGTAAGAATAGATTCACAATGAGTGAAATGAAATGTATCGTCCGTGGCCTAACTTCTATAGTTCAAATAGTTCTTGCATTGTTCCTCTGACCAGACTAAACGAGCCCACCGCCCTTATTTTGTCAGGGTCCATACACCATACAGGCCATGGCAGCGGGGCAAGCTATACAACCCAATAACATTAAAATAACAATGGGTGAATTGAGCCTAGGAAGAGAACATGTGACATTTGAAGCTTTTCAGTGTTACTCTGGTGCGTCGAGGTGATGAGCAGACGGTTTGGCACGGTGTGTTGTGTTCATATTAAGTGTGCAGTGCAGTTTTAGATCCTGCCTTTTGGTTATTTAATCTTCCAAAATAAACACGCAGAAAGTACTGCTGCTTTAATAAGTGTTTCCCTAAACATGGGCGAGGCCACCACAACTGATTAATCTTAAGTGCCACACGCTCGCCCTGGGGCCCAAGGACTCGAACAGAGCGTGGCTCACTGCTGCCCGTTTACTTTACTGCACAGGGCTCTCCCATATGAGCCCCCGGAGGTTACACGGTGGTCACTATTTGAAGTGTAAGACACAGGAGAGGCACTTGCATTAGACATCCTGGTGCAGAGTTGGAGGGCGATGATCCGAGGAGGAGGTGCACATGTCTGTGCAGCATTTGGAACTCAATGACAGGCGAGAAAGCACATGCTGTACTTGAGGGCAGAAGGCAGTGGAGTAACTTTGCTGAAAATGTTGGGGGGGGGGACATGACATCTGAAGAAAAAGTGCCCCTGTCAAATGAATGGGGACAAAATGGTGTGCCATGAATGTTGGGGGGGGGGGACAAACACCCCTGTGCCCCCCTAAAATTACGCCCATGGAACAGAAACCGGCTTGGAATGCACAGCTACAGGACTGGGATGCATTTAAGGTCGTTATGCAACAGTGCAGTGTTAAAATTCCTCTTTTCAGAGAATGTATCAATGCCGTTTTGGAATGCAGTGACGCAGTGCTAGATGATCCTGATGCAGTGTTAGCCTGCTCTGTTGTGCAGTTCGAATGCACCTGTATAAGGTTACATTGATTTAGGATTAGAATGCTCTGATATCATTCCAGAATACTCTGATTTCCGGTTTAGAATGCACCTTCCCACACGATAATTCCCTGGGAACAAAATCAGGTGATTGCTGCCAAATGTCGCTCAGATGCCAGGTATCCACCTGCTCAAATCTGCAGGAGTTGCTGGATCCCACAGACCCCTCTAAATAGGGTTCATGTCCTAAAAAAACGTGGGGGACACTGACATACCCAACGGGAAGTGACATCACAGGAAGTCAATATATCCTAAATTCGTCTCTCCTAATTGAAGAAAGTGCACAGGACAAATAACCATTTGCCAAGAGAACAGATTTTACTATAACATTAATTGATGGCTAAGTATAAACGGTGTGCACCTTGTATGTCTTAAATACCATTGTAAAACGTCTCCTATTAATATGCTGCTATGTAAAACTTTTTACAGCTAATTGATAAAAGGTTCGAGTCGTGGTTAAGTTTATCATCGATGACCTAGGTTTGAATCCAGGCCGCTGCATTATTTTATTTACTTTAACTGGGCACTGCAAGGCATTTATTTTTAAATTCCTTTAAAAAAAACATAGAGGGATGTCGCCCACCCTCTGAAAAAAGTGAGTGGATGCCGTACACCATACCTGCCTAGTCTCTGGGTTTACCCTGGAGACTCCAGGTGTGTACGCTCTTCTCCAGGTCTCTGAGGCAGAGCGTGGAGTCCCTGGGGTTTCCCACAATCCAAGGAAATGCACCCACGCCCCGATGTGATTGACTACAAACACACCGTTTGTGGCCAATCACATCGAGGTGTGGGCGGAAACTAAGGATCTGCGGCAGATCTGAAGGCCGGGTCCAATTAGCAGCATCTCCTGCACCGATGTGTCAAGTGACACCGGCGCACAGACAAAAAGAAAGAAAGACTGCTCTTTTTCTTTTGTTTGCCGGTTCGGGTGTCTCACAGCCTTTTTTTAATTTTCTTTTTTTAAAGTGGTCGAGTCAGCTGGGCGGGGTCTTGGGGAAGGGGTCGTGTCATAGATGATGTTGCCATTCCCTTGGTTTTGCTTTAGGAAATGTAGGCAGGTATGCCGTATACCCACGTGCTCCCTCACCTTGTGCCTTGCCTATCAATGTTTGGGCTTCAAATGATATCAGAGCCAGCCCGAGGCATGCACAGGGCCCCGCAGCAAGGGGTGGGGGTGCAGGCATGCTACTCATGGAGTAGGAGCAGCAATAATGCGCATCCTGGCACCGGGGTCTGAAATCTCCTAAAGCGGCACAGGCCCCTGCAGTCACATCTCTGAGTGCATCAGAGCCCCGTGCTATGGCATCTCCTTCCATTCTGGAGAAGCAATGCATAGGCAGGAAACCATATTCCCAGGTTCTCACACCCGCCCACCCTCCATTCATGCCATTAAGCACCAACCATTCCCCCTTGCAGTCACAGCCAGTCCATGGTCAACATTCAATTCAGAAGGTAAGCCCACTGAAAAACTATATCATTAGTACTCCATTCACAGAAAAGTCAGAATGCCCGCACAATGATGTCCACATTCTGTTTTGGGCATTGCATGGTATTGTTTTAAATTAAAATCTGTCTTTTTTTACAACATATATGCATTTTGTGTCCCTTCCTATGACGTCTCTACATGTGAAAATTGGAGGGGCCCCACACTTACTTTTCGCAGGGGGCCCGCAAGTCCTAGGACCGGCCCTGACTAATATTCCATTCCGCTGAGTCCAAAACACTCCGGGACGGAAGAGAGAAATTGATGAAATATTAACATATGGTCTCTCTTTATCGTATTCTCCATCTTCTTCTATTGATTCTTGTAGGTCTCATGGTGCGGTGTGGGGAACCGTGGTAGTATGACGGGGACCGCAGGGTTCACTTCCTATCACATTGCACATTGAGGCGGCCTATTCTGCAAGGGCATTTGAATCTGCACATGATAGATGCACGCAATCAAATGCCCTCTTGCATGCACGAATCAGGGGGGATTTCAACACCTTTCAAGCACCTCCCCTATTTAAGAAAGGGATGGGCTTTAAAATGTTCAGAAACAAACCCATTCCCCTGCGTCTGATTGGAACAGTTGAAGGGGAATCAAATTATGCGGTATAAGCTGCTGCTCTACCAATTGCATGTATTAATAATTATTTTTCCTAAACATTTCACAGTGATCTGCTCCTTAACCCCTTATGTTCTAAGGACGAGTATGCGTGTCCTTTTTGCATAGTCTTGCATAATAGCCTGGCAGTTAAAGACCTGTTCCTGTGAAATGCTTTCTCAGCATCCAGGTGCGTGCTGGGAGCCTGTAACTTGACTGGGAGGGGCATAGCCAACACACCTTTTGAGTTGTTATGCCGCATCTCAGAAATTCACGGGACACCTTTTCAAAATGAGGCCATGTGCACATTTAAAAAACGCAAATGAAAAAGCACAACCTCTTGGCTTTTTTCATTTTCTTTGTTAGTTTTGTGAATCTGGCCCTGATGAGCCGCATAAACCGTATGTGACACTTGCCTTCACTTCTTAATTGCTGACATTTCATTCTTTACTCTTTGATCACAGACCCTTCAGGAGATCTTCCAAACTGAGATGACCATTGAGTCCATCAAGAAAGCCATCAAGGACAAGCAGGCGCCCATGAGGGTGGCCCAAACCCGGCTCGACGAGCGTACAAGACGGCCCAACGTGGAACTCTGCCGCGACTCCGCCCAGCTGCGGTAAGCAATGTGCTTCCAATTAGAAAATGGCCTTCAGAAGGGTGACATCTCGTGCTGACACAAGGCCAGAAAGACTTTACACTGGGGACATGCGCAGTAAGGCATATGCAGTGACTAATGCTATACTGGTCTGTACTCTGAACCCCTGAACGCCAAAGAAATGAACTGCCTGGAAGGGACCAGTGCACGGGGTAACCTGCATTCCAGAACACTTTAAAAAACATGGCTCTTCATTTAAACAGCATTAGAACCCGGCATTGCGAATCCACGCCATTACCGAGCCATACCACAGTGTAATCCCGTGGACGCACGCACGTGCTTCGTGTGCCGGGTACACTCTCTTTTTTTTTTCTGGCGACCATGTAAAGGGAGAAGAGACCACACATAGTCCCTTCTTCCTTTCCAAGGTGGCCATTTTTTATGTTTATTTTCCTCCCATTCATTAGTACGGAGCAAGTTGTCCCAAAATGGCACCCTGTTGCTCCATACTAATGAAGCAGTACGCGCGTTGTAGTGTTCCTAGAACTAACGCAGACTTCTGCGACACCTTTTCAAACAGCAAAAGAAATGCTGCTTGAAAAGTTTTTGTCAGCACATTAGTTTTCCGGAGCTGCAAACTCCAGAAAACTAGTATCCCGAGCCTGCAAACCCCAGAATATTAATGGCAATAACCGCCTTAAGGTAAGGCCCCCGGGCCACTGTTAAGGCCCTCACTACTCTCGGGCCTGCAACTTCAGGCCCCACTGGCATTACTTAAGATAGTAATGGCCCGCCGGCTCAGCGGTTATTGCCATAATAATGTCCTCCATGCAAACGAGTACAGTTACTGCTTGCCTGCTTCTCGAAAAACATATGATATGAAGATAGCAATGCATAGCATACTTACACTGATGTATTTTGACATGTGTTCGCTTACTTGTCTTTGTCAAAGGTAATGTACTATGTAGTGGCGTGTAGTCAAACACGAACTGAACTGGGCAATTGTGGTAACGCTGCACAGTGTAGTTTCTTTGCCTTTTTTAACTTTGTGTCCATAGTATTGCCACTCTGAGCTGAATTGCACTGCCCCGTTAACTCTACCAGGCTAAACAATTGCCAATGCATACCAGGGGCCAGATTACAGAAAAGTTGCACTGGTGCAAGTGCAAAGTTGCACGGTATTAGTACTAGGGCAAGATATGCCCTATTTCTAAAAGCACCGGGACATATTACAAACCCACTGCACCATGACAAGTGCAGTTGGGCATTATGTAAGCACCAGGGCAGAAATTGCTCTAATGCAAAAAAGATACATTTCCAATGCATTTTTGCACTAGGGACAAGTGTGCCCTAGTGCTAATACAATTCTATGTTTGCACTAGGGCAAACTTGGACCTGGTGCAAAAATGCAGTGAAAATGTATCTTTTTTGAACTAGGGTCATTTTTCTCTTGGTGCTTATACCACGCCAAACTGCACTTGTCATGGTGCAATGATTTTCTAATAAGTCCCAGTGTTTTTAGACATATGGCAAACTTTGCCCTTGTGCTAACATTGTAAAATGTTGCACTTGCACTGGTTCAGTGTTTCTGTAATCCGGCCCCAGAAAGGGACTAGGGAGACACAGGAGGAGCCCGGCAGTTTCAAGTGCGCTGCACTCTGCCGTTGTGCACTTTGTGTTTTATGCTGCATCCTGTACCAGAATATTAGAAGAAGAAGCTTGAGGAAGGAACTGTAGGTTGCATAGTTGGAAGGGAAAGATGTTTCCCCGCAGCGCCGAAACCGGGCTTCGACGATATCGACCTGCAGGAAAACCACACACAACACTATGTTCCCTACAGTTCTAAAGTAGTCTGCAACACATCGAATTGAATCCTCGCTCCCCTCGTCCTTTGGCATATGCTGCAAATCCTGGGAAATGCATTACTTTCATGCAAATTCTGAATGAATGGGACAGCATGTTCTCTTAGAAGCATTTCCCATACTTTGTCGGGGCCTGGAAGAGTCCTGGGCCAATGCATGTGTGGAGAGAGAATGTGCAGGCTGCAAAGTGTGTGGTGGCAGCCCTTGTGATGTGTTGTCTCCCCCCATGCCTGACACTTTGCTCCTGTTTCCCTGCTTTCTTGCAGCCTGGTGAATGAGGTCCACGAGATTGATGACACCATCCAGGCCCTGCAGCAGAGGCTGCGCGAGTCCGAGGACACCCTGCAGATGCTGGTGCACACC
This sequence comes from Ambystoma mexicanum, assembly GCF_040938575.1. Classification (NCBI taxonomy): domain Eukaryota; kingdom Metazoa; phylum Chordata; class Amphibia; order Caudata; family Ambystomatidae; genus Ambystoma; species Ambystoma mexicanum. The sequence continues at coordinate 668,984,746 of NC_090926.1, read as the reverse complement.
AAGGCCAACCTTGAGCATGACCTGGCCATCAAAGCCAATTCCCTCTTCATCGACCAGGAGAAGTGCATGGGCATGCGCAAGAGCTTCCCCAGCACCCCCCGTCTGGTGGGGTACACATAGAGGGACACTGAGGCGACACGCAGGCCAGAAGCGCAACCAGATCCCTCGGCCTTAATGTTTCAGGTTGTTGTTTTCTGCCGTGTCGTTTTCGTTTTGCAATTTGGATATATAGTTCTATTTTCGACTTAAAGAGAGTATGATTCTTGTAAAAAAAATAAAAATATACTTATACGTTTAAAAGTCTGCTTACTCATCAAAAAGTACAGCCTGGTCAGGAGTGGTTCCACTACTAACATCAGTTTGGTAAGAAAACAAAATGATGTGCAATGATGTTTTGTTGCATGCTATGTTATCGGCATTTATGAAGCGCATGTTCGCCCAGGGGCATCATGGCGCTGGCAGCAGGTAGCTGGTCATTACAAAGGCTCAGAAAAAACAGGTCTTCAGAAGGCGACGGAAGATGAAATGGTCGTCAGTCGTCTGCAAAGCAAGAGAAGGGCATTCCACGCCCTGGCAGCGACCAGCGAGAAAGCGTGTCCCCCAACGCGGAAGAGTCTCACACGAGGCACTGACACCACAAGGGCTGACTGCGATCGGAGACAGCGGGATGGAACATAGCGTGGACATTTCGATTGAAGATATTCAGCGCCTAGGCCATAAAACGCGTGGTGGACGATGCACAGGGACTTAAAAAGGATCCGCCTCTCAACCAGCAGCTAGTGGAGCTGTCTAAGCAGAGGGGACATTGTACTGCTTGCTGTGCACCTAGGTCATGCTTGATTCTCATTGGTGCCTTACACAATATTACCATGGTGACTAAAGCATACAATCAGTATCACAAACAAATGTGTTTCAAAAGGATTTGCTTAATGGAGCAAAAGCCCACGGTAATGGCTTCTAGGGAAACTAGAGGCTTTGCAACAGGTAGGGGCCAGGGAAAAGCTTCAGACTGACCGGCCCTGTTTCCCGGTTGGTTAGTGCAGCTCTTATTTTAGTAAGAATAATTCAGTAGTCCGAACTTGAAAGTAAGATGGCAAGTTAACACATTGACAACTGCTCTTTGAGTGCTTCCTATGTCATAACTCAAGTGTATCCCTGAAAATTGCCGAAAGGTGTATGTAGCCAACCGGCAAGCAGTGTGTGTAGGCAGACCATGAAACGGTGTATAACTCACAGGGAAATGTGAGTATGGGCCAATGAAAACCTTTGTAGCGAACAACAACCTGTTGTAATTTGGCGTGATTCCATGCATGTGAGAGTAAAGGAAATAATATGGAAGGCGTGTCCTGCTGACTGGAACCTTATCTAATGCTGTTATTGTTCTATGAATTAACCATTAATAACCTGTTATTAATTATAATATAACCTGCTGTATTATAATAACCTGCTGCACGATGTGGTAATGGCCTGGGCCCAAGTGAATCGACCCAAGTGCAGCAAGGGCCATTACCACATGGTACATCCCATAGAACAGGGTATTATTGCTGGTTGGCCATGAAATGATTGAAGAAAAAAAAATACCTAATGAGAAATGACCACATTTCTTTTGGTCCAATTTCTTTTAATAATGCAGGGGCAGACCCCGTCATCTTGCCCTACCTTCACTTATTCCCTTACCCCACCCCCATCTGTATATGAATACAAATGTACAAAAATTCCTAACAATTTTGATCAAACTAAATTTGGTAATTTCTCATTAGGTAATGTTGCATTAGATTATTTCTGCTGATAACATTATTGCTATTAGCATCCTGCGTCAAGCCCCTAAGGTGCTAATCAACCATGCATTCTTTCTCTTACCTCCAACCCTAGATGGATAGTGGGGTAGGCTGTAGCGCAGCACCTGTGCAGGAGAGGGGCAAGTGTCAACTCTAATGGTAAACCACCTACATCCTTTATTCTACCAGACATACCAGGTTGGTTGTGTGGCATAGCTCCTCTTTGAGTATTGATGGGCTATCCACATACCTCTTGGGCAAGACACAGAGGGACTCATCAGGAGTTGGGAGGTGGCCACTAAATGCAGTGGTAATGAGGTAACTGCTGCATTTAAGGTTCTGCCTAATCATGAGTATGGAGTGTTTACCCCCAGCTCAGAACTGGGGGTAAACGCGCCGGAAAAATCCCGAATTGGGCTGAAAATTCCCCATTGGGTGAAATTGACCCAATGGGGAGTGGGGAATAACGTGTACCACTCAACCCGTGATCCAGCAGTAATACCGCCAGACGGGTGGGCGGTAATGCAAATAAAGTTGGGTGGTATCCCAGTCGGGATACCGGCCAACTCATGATGAGGCCTAGAGACTCTGACTCGAAAATACTGTTACACAGAATGGTGGCTTTACAATCTTTTAGCATTGTTTTATAACTCATCCATAACAAGAAGAAACCATGCACATGATAGTGCAAATCTTGACTGATTCCCTTAAGGGTGAAGTTGGCTCCCGAGACTTCGCTCCCAATCCCTTTCAGGTCAATCACAACTTCAATGTATGTAACTCCCATCGTCCTGGGCTGGAGAAGTTGTTTTCTCAACTTAGGAAAGACAGGCATACTCTGCTTAGCAGCCGCAAAACAAATTGTAAGATAATGGGGAAAAACTATGAAGCCTATTCCCAAAACGTAGTGGGTTTACAACTGTACCCTGTGGGGATACCGTTGTCAGGGCAGCAACAAATAAATGATGATGTACACTTTAGATACTTCATGAAACATTAAGTTTCACCTAACTTGAGTTCATGAGTTGTCCTCTTGAAATCTAGCACATAAGTCCCTAGGATGCAGGTGCCCTGAAGTGATAACTCTCCTCTGATCATGCCAGGTGGCGTCCAGGGAGCTCCGCTCATCTCCAAGAAGCTGACAGATGTTCAGAGGAACATCCCTTAGCTACACGGAGCTCTGGGATAGCCACCAGCACGATTCTGCTGCTCAGTTTCCAAGTCAAAGGATAGCATTGATCTGGACATGCTTTCCCTCACAGCTTCACCAATGTTTCGCCAGCTGGACCGCTAGGGCATCTCAAAGGCAAAGAATCAAGAATACCAGTAATGGGACAAGGGACTACTTCGGGGGCTGACTGGAAGACTGTTGTAGCATCAGTTTGGGATTCCTGGAGAGGGAGCTACGTCTCAGAGAGCTTCCCATGGCTATACTCTCCCTGTCAGTCACTTTCTCACCAACTATCAAAGGAATACTTGCCCTCAGGCATCTCCTTCGGTCAGGCAGCTGAGAGAGTTTTATTTGCAACAATGTTGGTGGTGGCAGCCGTAGCATGATCCCTACCCCTGGTTCATTGAAGAACATACCATTTCTAGATTACAACCCTCTAAGTGTTCAACAATTAAAACACAGGGATCGATTGACCTCATCTTTCTAGGAGGACAGCATATACATTATGTTGATATGCTTCCATGTGCCTAGTCCTATTACATATTTCCAAATCAAAGTGCACAGTGTTTTTTGTCAGTAGTTGTGACAGAACCTCTATTGTTACATCATAACTTCGTCATATAGGCCTAACAATACTTTTAAATCACATTGATTTAGTACCAAATACACATATGTATGCCTGCCCAAATGGCTGCCCTCCTGCTGCAGGTGTTGCCCTCTGGCTCAATGCAGATTTTCCGTGCCCACATGTTTACATGAGGAAGTTGGAGGAGGGAGTAGTAACATGAATACAGATAAAGAATAAAGTAATCACTATATATCCACATACAAATGAAAATTAGGACACACAGCCTAATGACGTCACAATAGTAAAGGCCTTATAATATGTTATTCCCTTCTTGCGGACATTGTAGGGTCCACCCACCCTGTTCCCAACTACTTTGAAGGCGTTGGGCCTCCAGCCTAATCCAACAACAAGGCCTCCACCTTGCTAGCCCCCCACCAAACACCATCTCAATGTCATTGATCAAGCACCTTCTAGAACCCCTCCTGCAAACATTTGCAGCATCATTATGCAGAGTGCAAGCAGAACGCCCACCTCATGACACTGGCTCACCACCATCCTGTCTCTCCTGCCTGTCGGCACGCAGTCCTTAACAACACAGAATAGTTTAGACGTTACTAAGAAATCCAAGCCTGCGGTATGCCCCCCTTACAAACCCACAACCCCCACACTGAAAAATCAGTCTTCACACATAACCGTCATAACACTACCCACCAAAACTGATCTCTCGAACAAGCAGGCCCATGATCATGCTACTCCACCCACACTACAACCCCCCCTTGCACTGCAGCATTATTTTTTTTATTTATTTATTCAACTTTGTAGAGCGCGCAACAGCCCGGAGGCATCGTGTCGCTCCGTACAGACAGATTTATTGGTTACAGAAGATTTGAGAAATAGCAACACAGATTACAGTACAAGCAAGAGAGATAGCATGGCCTTGTGGCGCTTGTTACAGACAGATTTCTTAATTACCGAGGATTCGAGAAAACAGACAGTATACCGTACAGGCATGTGAGAGAGCAAGGCAATCAAGGATTTAGATGAAGAGGGAAGTTTCGAGTTTTTTTCAGAAAGCAAGGAGTGAGTATTCTGTTCTGATGTCAGTGGGTAGTGCGTTCCATAATTGAGTGCGTTCCATAATTTGGTTGCTATGTAAGGGAAGCCTAGCCCACCAGCCTTAGACCTGTTGATGCGTAGGGTGTGCAGTTGGTTAGTGTATTGAGTCCTAATGGGCCGAGTGAATGTGGATTTATCTATAGTCACTGATAGATAGGAAGGAGCTGTGAGGCTAAGACATTTGTGGGTGAGGATTTTGAAAGTGATGCATTCTAACCGGGAGCCAGTGAGCTGCCTGTCTAGCCTGGTAGATATGTTCCTTTTTGGGGATGCTTAAAGGTGCTTGAAGCGCATTGTTCTGTTTGATTTGGAGTCGATGGAGGTTATTTTGAGATGTTCCTGCTAGAAGGGCATTACAGTGGTCTAGTTTGGCAGCAATAGTGGCTCTGGATATTGAAAGAAAGTTGGGCTTAGATAAGTAAGATTGAATGGCGTTTATGAGCTTCGTAGTGTGTGCTGAGGCGGAGGTGATGGTGCTGACCTGCCTGGTCATGGATAGTGTGGAGTCTATGTATACCCCTAAAGTCTTCACAGATGTGGAGACAGGGATAATCGTGTTGTGAATTGTGAAGTTAGCGTAATGCCTGCCGAGTTTGGCTAGTGTATTTTTTAGAACTAATATGATGATTTCCGTCTTCTTCCCATTGAGTCAGAGGCCATTAGTTGCCATCCAGGCCTGGATGGTGGAGTATATTAGGTGAACTGCTTCAGAATCTTTGTTGTACATTACGGTGAGTGGGAGAAGTACCTGGGTATCGTCAGCGTAATTAGTATACGCGATACCCTTTGTGTCGAGCTTGTCGAAGAGGGGCTTCGTGTACAAGTTGTACAGTGTGGGTGCTGTGCAGGAGCCCTGTGGGACCCAGCAATGGATGGTTGTGGGGACTGCGTTGGCTATGTTAGAAAATACTTTCATTGACCTGCCTTTCAAGAAGGAGGTGACCCAGAGAGCTGCTTCTTTAGAGAAGTTAGCCGAATGGGTAAGGTGCGAGGAGAGAGTCGTGTGGTCCACTAAATTGAAAGCAGCTGAGAGGTCAAGAAGTAGCAGTAGGGCTGTTTTTCCTTTGTCCATGATTTGGGTGATCTGATTTTTTAGATCCACCAGAGCTGTTTCTGTGCCATGTACTTTGCAGAAGCTAGATTGTCTATTTCTGAGGATGGAATGAGCTTTTTTTAAATTAGTAATAATAATAATAATAATAATAATAATAATAATAATAATAATAATAATAATTTAGCATTTATATAACACTACAAACACTCAGGCATCTGAGCGCTGCTTATTATTACACACATGTGTGTGGTGCTCATTTACAAAGCTCAGAAGGATGAAAGGCTGATTTTCGGCCTGCCGGGATTCGAGCCTGCGTCAGCAGGCTCTGCACAGTTGTCAAAGCGAACGCTCTGGTCACTGTGCAATCGGACCGGCTTAAGTCCATATCCACTGCCTCTGTCCTGACTTCAAGACACACCTCACCATCCCCCCTACATCAACTGCATGCAATTCACACTCACCCAACATAAGAGCCCGGAATGCCAACCTGCAGTACAGAGCCACTACTCCATGTGCTGACTTGCCCCAGGTCACTACATAACAGGCTTCTAACGTCAGATTTGGGCATAGCCACACTGTCCCACACCAACCAACAACAACACACCCGAGCACACACACTACTACTCCCCACAGCCCACCCTTGTGCTGAGCCCTCCTTAACACCAGATCCATCACTGCCCATCCCAACGAAATCCTGGAGCTCATCACCACGAACGACCTTGACATCCTAGCCCTGATTGAGACCTGGCTTTCCCCTGAGCAGGCCCAACCCTCTGTTCATTGCCATCCCTGCAGGCCATGCCCTACTCCTATGCAACAGGCAAGAAAGTGCAGAAGTAGCCCACATCTACAAAGATTGTCTCCCACTACACACCTCCTCCACGAAACTGATTCCCCACTGTCAATATTTGTTTGCCAAACTTAGATGCTCGCCTAACAATACCATTAATATACATCTCATATATCGGCCACCCGGGCCCATTGCTTTCTTCGAAGATGACCTTACCCAACACATAGGTGCCAACCTCAAACCTTCTATTCAACTAATACTACCTTGCAACTTCAACTTGGGGTTTAATGACGCCAATGACACAAACACAACTCCCATATCAACCTCCCTGGCAGCCTATGGATCCACCCAACTCATCACAGAACTCACACACTCTCACGGCTGCATACTAGACTGGATTCTAGACCCCCAACTACAACATCACCATTTCATCTAACCTACCATGTCCCTGGACAGACCAACACACTATCACCTTCTCCATCCCAGCCATTTACAAGCTCGCTAAACCCATCCCAGTCAATAGCATAACCATGGCCCACAACTCACGCAACCTAATGAATTTAAATTATTCCTCTCATCAATACACCTCTCCCAGCCACACAAGACCTCACGGCCCTAGTTGACCAATATGACACTCTGCTTTGCAACGCTGTCAACCTCCTTGCTCCTCTCAAAGCTAAAAAGCTCAAGAACCATCATACTACTGGTTCACACCAGAACTATGTACTGCCAGAGCAGCGAAACACACAGCAGAAACCATCTGGCTCAAATCCCCCACCTCCACTTACAAGAGCCACCTCTCCTCACTCTCACACTAATACAAACAGCTGATCCTCACCACAAAAGCCTCCACATGCAACATACAAATTTGCCAATGCAGCCTCAAGCTCCCGAGAACTCTTCACCATTTTCTGTGAACTTGAAACACCCTTATCCCCCGAGACGCCATCATCAAAGACAACGATTGGTGTAACAATCACAGGAAAAATCACAAAGCTCCAATCCAACATACTAATCAAGCAAGCCACTCGGCCTACGGCTGACTTCCAACGGGGTCCCACCTGTGACGCCACTCCACCCTTTAGGTTCCAGCCTACCAGCATCCTTGCCCTTGCTAACATCATAGCCGGCCTTAAAAATGCTGGTGCAAGGGAGACGCTTTCTCAGCCGCTCTGGTCAATGATTGTATTGAGCCACTACTCCCTTTGATAGCCGCTATCATCAACTCCTCGTTCACAAACTGCTCTGTCCCCCTCTGCCTTAAGAAATCCTGGATCTCATCTTCTAAAAAAAACGACCCTCGACCCAGCCATCCACACCAATTATTGCCCTATCACTACATCACCTTTCTCCTCAAATCTATGGACAGAGTAGCCTATCTACAAATACAAGACTTCCTTGAACACTACCCCATTCTAGGCTCCCACCAGTCAGGCTACCACCCTAAGCACGGGACAGAAACAGCCCTCCAAGACCAAGAAAATCAGCTTTAGACTGCCAACGACAAGGGATCTTTATCCTTGCTCCTCCTTCTTGGCCTCTCAGCGGCATACGACCTTGTGGACAACAAGATCCTCTGCCAAGCCCTTACACCGACTGCCCATTTCTCCTCCGATGCCACAAACTGGATCCCTTCCTTCCTGTCTAACAGATCCTGCAGTGTATTTGCAGGTGAGGCCACTGCCTCTCCAACACCCAACTCCTGTGGGGTACCCCAAGGCTTGTGTGTCTCACCATCCTTGTACAACCTCTATACCAAGCCACTGTTTGACCACCTTGGGAATCTCCTGCACTTACTACGCTGATGATACCCACATTCTAATCCCCTTCTCTGGCGACCACTTGAAAGACAGTAAGGACAAAGGTCGAGTCAGCAGAATAAAGAAATAAATTATAAAGAAAACCGGCACAACGCCAAGGGGAGGGGCCCACAGATTCGGAATCACAGATGAAATCAAACAAAAATCTACTGGAAAAATATGGTTATTTTATTTAAATTTAATTATTTTTTAAATTATTTTTTAAAACATACGTATTAAACCTCATTATGAGCTCATATCTAATATGAACATACTATTTGTAACAGTAAAGTGCATAGTCAAACAAAGTGCTTATGTTTGTTTGTTTGTTTGTTTGTTTGTTTGTTTATTTATTTATTTATTTATATGGCGCACCATACCCAGGGGCAGCAGGGCGCAGGCAGAAAGGATATGCAAGGCTTACAATGTTACAGAAATATACAGAAATATACAAGATAAAATTATAGACATATGCAATTACGGATTACAGGAATGAGAAATATACAAAACTTTACACATAAAAATATAATATCTATACAAAGGAGTGAAATATACAGATAAGTATAAGGCTCTTTGGCGAGAACAAAGGCCTCGAGTATTTATACAGAGGTGTAAAATGTACAATTAAGTACGGGGGTTGTTGGAGTTTAAATGACTGATGAGATTCCTTCTAAAGTGCTGGTAGGGTTGATCGGCTCTCAGGTTGTGTGGCAAAGAATTCCAGAATGTGGCGGCTTTCACAGGGAAACTGTTACCTCCAATGGTGGAGAGTTTGAATCTGGGAATTATCAGACAGTTGGAATTGATAGTTCTTGTTTGTCTAATGGATGACTTTCTCTTAACTTTGTCCATCAAATAGCTGGGGGCAGCATTGTTGAGGGCTTTATGGGTTAGGGAGGCCAACTTTAGTTTGATTTTATTATCGGTGGAGAGCCAATTGTGTTGGCGTCTGGTAGTGGAGATGTGTTCTCTTTTATTAATGCCGAGGGCAGCTCTCAAGGCATTATTTTGCAGGATTTGTAACCTATGGGTAATGGCTTTGTTAGCACCGCTATATAGGGCATTACAATAATCGAGCCTGGAGAGTATGAGTGCTCTTGCCAGGATCATGCAGCTATAATTAGACAGGAATGGTCTGCCTGCTCTTATTAATGTGCAGGTGTACGCAGTGGTAGATGCTAGTGAATTGACCTGTTTAGTGAATGACATAGTGGCATCCAGGTAAAAGCCCAGAGTTTTTACCTCCCTGTATACTTTGATTATGTTGCCATCTATGTTGAATTCGGCATATTCGAGGCCTAATTTGTTGATATTGGTGGGGGTACCCAGGATGATGAGCTCTGTCTTGTCATCATTCAGGCATAGGCCATGAGATGCCATCCATGCCTGAATGATGAGATACACACTGTTCACCAACTCTCTGTCCTTACTGTGATCCCCTGAAAGTGGGAGGAGAATCTGAGTGTCATCTGCGTAGTTGGTGTAGGTGACACACAGATGATCCAGATCGTCGAACAGAGGCTTGGTGAAGATGTTGTATAGTGTGGGGGAGACGCATGAACCCTGCGGGACTCCACAAGTAATAGGAGAGGGGTCTGCTGCTGCTGATGGGGAGAAGACTCTCATTGTTCTCTCGCTCAAAAAGGATTCAATCCATCTGATGGCTTCTGCGGAGAAATGAGTAGCTGAGTCCAGGTGTCTACAGAGGACCTTGTGGTTGACAAGGTCGAATGCCGCGGAGAGGTCAAGTAGGAGGAGGAGTGCTCTTTTTCCCTTATCCCTCAGATCATCAATTTGGGTCTTCAAGTCAATGAGGGCTGTTTCCGTACCGTGTAGTGGTCGGAAGCCTGATTGTCTGGAGCCTAGTAATTTGTGTAGTTCTAGGAATTTTTGGATCTGGACATAGGCCACTTTGTCCAAGATTTTCAGTAGAAAGGGTACCGTGGTGATGGGACAGTAGTTAGTGGGGATGAGGGGATCAAGCGTCTGCTTTTTAAGGAGGGGGAGCACCCAGGATTGTTGGAGGGGATGCTACCTGAGGAAAAAGATGCGTTTATGAGTTTGGAAATGAAGGGCGATAGGTCTCTGGCTGCGTCCTTGATTATGTGTGCAGGTTCAAATGTTATGTAAAAACAAGGCTGTCAATCTTGTCTAGGCTAACATAGTGTTGACAAACTGCCTGGACATCAATAGGGTGAAGGGGATAACCCGAGTGGGGGCCAGAAGTTACGGATACAATAGCAGCAATACAGAACAAACTTTAAAAAAATCACAAATATAATCAAACAGTGATAGTTTCCTCAAGAACTAGTAAAGGGGTACCGTACATCTAACCACTTGATTGAAAGGCACCCTGAGAATCAACCAAATGTACAAATCTATCCAAGCCTGGATGGCAGCAAACATTCTCTGCCTCAACAATGAAAAAAAGGAGCTCCTACTCATTGAGCCCCCTGTCCGCCTGAAGAGTCTCCCCACGGATTACACATCCTTCAACAGTGATGACCACAACATTACTGTAGCACCCTCTGTTAAGACTTTGGGGATCTACCTCAACTCATTGCTCTCTATGTCTCGCCATGTCAACCACATTGCTTCGACATCAGGCTATGTGATTAAACTAATCAATGACAGCAAATCTTTCCTCACCACCATGAACCGTCAAGAAGTTGCAGGAGCACTAATATGCTTGAAACTTGACTACTGCAACTCCCTGCTCTGCGGCACTTCTGAAAAAACCTCTGCAAACTTCAAACCACCCAGAACAATGCTCTCTGAAAACCCCCAGAACATTGGCACATCAGACCACATATCAGAGATCAGGAGATCCGCCCACTGGCTTCCAGTTAAGGGTAGAATCACTTTCAGAATAATTTGCCTTACCCACTGTTGTCTCTTGAATAACTGTAAGAGGATTCAATTCAACACTACAGCTAAGTCAACGCCTAGTCTAGAATACTGAATGAAAACCCTTATTGATATATCTTTATGTCCAGTTCATGCGTTCTGGATGACTACCCCTATATAACACCCCTCTCTTGGAATCCCCCTGACCTCACTGAGCCAAGAAATAGTTCTGTTTTGCAAGTTTAAAAGGTTTATTTGATAATTTAAACTATATATATATATATATATATATATATATATATATATATATATATATATATATATATATATATATATATATCACTTTATAATAAATTAATAATTGAATATCACACTTAATCTGAGCAGTAATCAATAATGGATAGTCTGGCACTAGCACACTTGTGAATAGGAACAGAAGAATAAGGTGGTAGAGAATGCTTTATATAAGTTCAAATGGATGCAATGTTGAATGAAATGCAATACTGAAAATACTCAATATGATTTCAACAAAACAATGTAATCACTTTTCTCTGGCAATCCACTCCCCCCCCTTTATGCAATGCAAGGAAATGGAAGGAAAGCACACAGTTCTCAGAAATGCAATCAAATGTAATTCAGTTCACCCCAGCAAGCTTAGACTACAGAAGTTTGAAACACAGGCCCAAAATGCTTTTATATGTGCTGGCAATGAAGTGAAAAATATGCTAAAATGCTTTTAATTCCCTCTAGAGGTTCAGGGTGAGTGGTATCAAGTTAATATTAGTCCAGGCTCACTCTAGCAATGATTCAGGGATGGTTCTTAAGAGGCAAACAAATTTTTAGCAAGGAAAGCAAGGAAGCTGCTGTTTTCACACGTGGAGAAATTTGCAAATCGCGGTAAAATTCGCGAGTGCGTTTTTCACGATTGCGGCAGAAGTATAGAGATTAGGAATGCGGTTCTAGGTTCGTTGAAAAGCCAAGATTCCCAGCATTCAGAGGAAAGTTACTGCAAGCCTCTAAGACAAACGGTCACGGAGATATGAGTGATATGGTAAAGGTCGTTTTTCAGATTTGAAATTTTAAAAGTTCAAAGTGACAAGTGACAGCTAGCAACTAGAAAATGACAGGTGACAGCTTTGCAAATGATAGGTGACAGTTAGGAGGCAGTTATACTTAGATTAAAATAGACAGAATTATATTATTTTAACTAAGAGATTGGTTCTGCACAGTTCTGCTAGGTACTCACAATATATTTTTGAAATAAATGGGCCTCGCCACGGATCTGGTCAACAGGTTTTCTTCACTCGCCACGGACCGTCTCTGCGCACAGCGTCTGGGTCAGCTCTCTAGTTCTGCGAACAACGGTCTGGGTCAGCTCTGCTCTGCCTCTGGGTACAGCACTGCTTCTGGATCTTTCTGCACAGTTTTCTCTGGACCCAGCACTGATCTGCACGGCTCCAGGATGCTGCTCTCGCTGTTAGGTTTGCTGGATGCTGAGGCCCACTGATAAGAGTTCTCAGTTTGTGGGTTTAGGCCCTTGCTTTGAGTTCTGAATCAAGTTCTTTGGAGTTTTAAAGTCTAAGTGTGGAATCTAGTATCTTCTGGATGTTGTGTGGTCCGGCAGAGCGCATTGCAGCAAATGGAATTGACTGTCTCTATCTGTCCTGACTGTCTGCTTTTATGTGTTTTGAAAATGGGTGGAGAGGCTAGCTTCCTAGGCCCTACCCCTCTCCACTTGTCATTGGCCACTTCATCCTCTTCCCCTTGATTGGGGGAATGAAATGAAGTGTCATCATGATGAGGTCTGTTTATGGTACAGAGAACCCACCCCTGTCAAATTGCACACAATCTATATTTTGACCCAAAAGACATATTTGCACAGGTACACATTTGTTTAAAATTACATGCACCCATCACATATCACAGGAGGTAGACCCTGTCCAAATCTGCTCTTCCTGGGAGCTTGCATTCAGAAATGGCAACATTTGCACTTTTTAACTGGTTTCGTAATATCGGACATTACCCCAAATTTATACACATGTGCGCAAGGAGTATGGACATTACTTGATGAAGTGTCAGATTTTTAACATGCATACATTTTAAGTAATACCCTCTTAACTGCTAGTTTGCCCCCAGATCATACCACCGGTTCTAAAAACCTCTTAAAATGTGGGCAGAAAAATCACAAGAATTATGGTATCATTTAAATAATTATGACAAGTCCGTACTATGAGTTATTCATCTTTTTCTAAAACCATATTCTGGCTACAGGGGTGTGGTTTCCCAAGTCACATGGTGTAGAAACCAGTTTGTCCAGTTTCTGCCAGGCTCAGAGGCCCTGCCCCTCCCAGCTTCTGCCAAGAGGAAGCTGTTTTACGGTCCCCCAATAAACCATCTGCCTGGGCCCTGGAAGGCCCATTGTTCAAGAGGAAGCCATTTATGGCCACTTCAATAAACCCTCTGCCTGGGTCCTATGTTTAGTCTCTAGCAGTCCCTTGGTAATTCAATCAGAGAAGTGTCATATCCCTTTTGGTGGGAACAGCAAAAGGCAGCTAGGCCTGCGAACACAGCAGTTGTGCAAGTCTCAACTCCTGTCGGGGGTAGCTGGTGGGCAGAATTCAGTTCCTTAAGCCAGGCCCCAGCTGATGTCACTTTTAGTTACCCAGTTTTCTGCATTCAAATAAAACTAACCATTTTTACATATGCAGCTAGAATGCTGATTCTAAGTTTCAAACTATGACATTTAAACAATTGCAACCTATGTGACACTCAAAAGTAGGTCACTCATTTCTTTTAAACATTTAGATTTTTAGTGTCTTTCTGCCCAAATTTACTTAAACTGCTGAAATCCACAGCTCAGCCAGTCTTGTTATAAACCTTCAAGTCACTTCAGAATTTAACTTTACATTGTATCCACCTCTCAGTAAGTCTTTCTTTGGCCTGCTTTGGGTTCATTTATTCAGTTTTACACAAATGTCTGGTGTTGTTTTAAAACGCCGGCTTTCTGATAGTGGTGAGTACTGCTAATGCACCCATTTTTGGGATTTAAGAAAATGAATTCCCCACAATTCTAGGTTGCTTTTGGCAATCAGCATTGCCATTCCCAATGGTTTCAGACTACTGTGTGGGTAGTCCAATGGTGGTTTTAGGCAGTGCCCTTCTGTGCCCATAACATCGGCAAAAATGAGTGGCAGCCTATTCTTCATGCATTTCCCTGTGCATTTTCTGGGAAGCTCTGGCCATCATGATGTTTTCCATGTCAGTACTGCACAGTTTTGAGGTAGTGCTCGGATGCATGGATAAAAACATCCCACAAGCCCCCCTCTTGCGATGGCCATTCTGTTTCACTGATGGGACTCGCAAGACCTGGGATGTTTCCTCATCTTCTTCCAATAGATGGCACAGTTCAGCATCGTTTCCTCCATCCGGTCGGATCGATCGGTTCTCCTCGCCAGTCCTGATGGGAGTATTGGGCGGTACACTGGGCCCCTTGCGTCTCTGCTCCCGGTCTCCGGATCGTCCTCCTTGGCCCGTCTCCAGGTTTTCTTTCTCCTAGGACGACAAAGGAAGAGCGGCAATACCTATTCATGGACATTTCTCCCCCACCATTGGTATAGTGGGGTGGCATATAAATTTATAGTCAAAACATATGAACATGCACATTTCTTTTTGCATTCAAAAACGAAAACACCCACATTGAGAAACTCAGAATTTGATAGGCGATATGTAGGATATTTTAAGATAGAACTGAATGAATCTGAGACAGTACCCTCTAGGATTCCAGAGGATTCCTCCAGTTGTTGCAGAGTGTGCCTGGGATGGCAACACTTCAACTGGTTAATGTGGACCCACTTGTCTTCCCCCTCTGCCAAACCGCCTTTGGGGATGCGGATCTTGTAGGCCACAGGGGAGATTTTGTCTATAATCTCAAAGGGTCCCTTCCATGTAGGCAAACATTTTCGCTGCTTGGCCTGGTTCCTTTGGAAATTGTATAGATAGACCCGGTCCCCCACCTGATATTCCTTCCTGGAAGTTTTCAGGTCATAGTGGGTCTTCATACCCTCAGCTGATCTTTCTAGATTCCGCTGAGCATAGGCAAAAGCATGCTGAAGGCGTTTCCTTAAATTCTCCACATACTCATGAGTTGTGGAGGCATTTATCAACGTTTGCTCTTGGGTTCTGTAGAGCAAATGCTGAGGAAGCACCATCTTGCGTCCAGTCATCAACTCAAATGGTGACATTTTGGTTGCAGATGAAGGGGTAGATCTGATGGCCATTAGGACCAGAGGTAATCGGATATCCCAACTTGGCCCAGAATCTGCCACAAACTTTTTTAGTATGCTCACAATGGTTCGGTTATATCTCTCTACTGTCCCAGAAGAAGCTGGCCGGTAAGCAATATGCAACTTCCTTTTGACCCCCAGTATCTCCCACATCTTTGTCATTACTTCACTGGTGAAGTGGCTACCCCTGTCTGACTCAATCCTTTGAGGTAGACCGAAACGGGAAAAGATGTGGTTAATCATCAGGGCAGCTGCAGTTTCTGCCTTGCAATTTGGGGCTGGGAGACATTCCACCCACTTGGTAAACAAGCATGTCACAGTCAACATGTACTTATTCCCCCTAGCAGAGCGAATCACGGGGCCTACAAAGTCGATTTGTAAATCTGACCATGGCAGTGTCATCCCCCTCTTTTGGAGAGGCACACGGTGCGTGAGGGATGATGGCTGAAATTGTGCACACACAAGACACCCATTCAAGTATTGGTCGAGGTCCTGCCCCATGTGTGGCCAGTATGCAACCTCTCTTAAGATTTCCAATGCTGTGTGAAACCCCCTATGACCGGCGGTGGCCGCATCGTGGGCGTGACTTAACATCAGGCTTCGGAATGAAGTAGGAACCACCCACTGATCGTGGCCAGCTTTGGATTTCCTTACCAGCAAACCGTCTTGGATTCGGAACATTTTTGGACATTTCATCAACACTCTTAGGTCCTCTTTCCCAATGTAATCGGTATCCGTCAGGGGAAAGTTCTCAGGGTCCTCAATGTGCTGGTAAAATTTACCAATTATTGGATCCCCTTTCTGAGCTGTAATTAAATCAGCATCAGGGGTCTCCTTACTCCATTGTGCAATTGAAAGATCATTGTGAGCATTTGTCTGGGACCTAGTGATAGCAGTGACCTGGATTTCCCCCAACAGGGACTCAATCTCAATTAGATCCCCTTGGATGGCCCCGGTTTTGGCCAGCTGATCAGCTAAGTCATTTCCAGTTTTGTCTGGTCCCTCTACTTTGGAATGACCCTTGATCTTTTTCCAATAGATGGTCATCTCATTCGAGGTGACCAGATCATCAATGTTTTGGATCAACTTCCCATGTTTCAAGGGTTTGTTGTTAGCACATAACATGCCTCTGGTTTTCCAATTAACCAGGTGCTCCACGAACCCGTTCCGTACATAATCCGAATCTGTGATTATGACCAGTTCGTGGAGTTGATACTGGACAGCAGTGAGGATGGCCTGATGCACAGCCATCAATTCTGCCACCTGACTACTTCGGGGACCAATTTTGTACCCAGCGGAGGGTTCTGGGAACTCCTTCACCCATGCATTCCCTACGCCAGCCACCAGTTCTTTCTCCCCGTCGTTGTCAACATGGTACGAGCATCCATCCACATAGACAGTGGGCATTCCCTCACACTTGTCCTCTTCAAAGACTTTGTGTGGGGAATTAAGGTATGCCTCCGTGTTGTCCTTGATTTTTAGACTTTCGTCAGCCAGACCTTGCGTGAGGGGACTCTTCTTGTTTTGGCCATATCTGACCTCCACAGGAAAGCCTTGCATTGATAGAATCCAGGAAGTAATTCGGGAATTACTCACATTTCCGGCCGGGATTCTGTCACTTTGGAGATATTGCAGAGGCTGGTGTGGAGTCTCCACTATGATGTGTTCCCCTTGGATAAACGGGCGGTAATTCTTCAATGCCCACACCGTCGCCAGGAGTGACTTCTCACAATCGTTGAATTTTTCCTCCACAGAGGATAAAGTTTTGCTCGCATAGGAGATTACTTTATTGACCTTGTCATGCTTTTGGTATAATACTGCCATCAAGCACGTATTAGAGAACCCCGTCTCCAGGAAGAACTCCTTGTTTCTGACAGGGTAAGCTATGCAAGGCGCTTGTGAGAGGCTTCTTTTGAGTTGTCTTACTGCCGCGGATTGTTCTGGACCCCATTCCCACTTGACCCCCCCCTTCAGGAGATGAATCAGGGGTCTGGTGATCTCTGCGTAGCCCTCAATGAACTTTCTGCTGTAATTAGTCAGTCCAAGGAGGCTCCTTAGTTCCCGCAGAGTTGCGGGGTCTTTCAGTTTCTGAAGTGCTTCCACTTTCTTTTCCTGGGGACAGAGACCCTGAGGAGTAACCTCATGCCCCAAGAAATTAACACGGGTTTTACACCACTGTGCTTTCTGAAAGGAAAGTTTTGCTCCGGCGGCCCTCAACTGCATCAGAACATAACGGATCTACGCTATGTGTTCCTCCACAGATGAACTTTTGATGAGGACATCATCTACATAAGCCAGGTTACCCCTCACACCCAGGTCGGGCATGGCCTTATGTAGGAAAATATTGAACTCATTACCAGAGTTAAGGTATCCGAAGGGAGTCCGGGTCCATGTGTACTGCTGGCCCCCAAAGGTAAAAGCCAGTTTGTATTGGTCCTCCCTGCTGACAGGCACGGTCCAGTATCCATTGGTCAGGTCTATTGCAGTGAATACCTGTGACCCCTGAATCTGGGCCAGCCCTTGGTCAATGTAGGGAAGAGGCCATCGGGAAGTATGGACCCGTTTGTTGAGCTCCCTGAGGTCGGCGCAGAGTCTCCACTGGCCGTTTGGCTTCAATATTCCCAGCACCGGATTATTGAAGGTGCTGTGGACTGGACGGATTATTCCCCGGGACTCAAGGTTCTTAATTATTTCAGTAAGGGACTCCATTGATGCGAAAGGCAAGCGATATTGCTTCACAAACACAGGAGTCATGCCAGGGTCCGTGGGGATTGTTGTTGTGTGGATGTCAGTGCGACCACAGTCATATGAGTCTACCGCAAAGAGATCTTGGAAATCCAAGAAAACTTGTTTCAACTTTTGCTTTTGTTCCAGAGTCACACAGGCGTCAGCTAGGTTGACTCTCTCTTCCACCATCTGCCTGAAGCCTGGAAAGACTTCTAGTTTGGCTATCTCCGCGGCCTCCTCCAGCTGGGTGGAGAAGTCCCTGGTCAGAGTGCTGATTTGGACCGGAGGCTTCAGGTGGGAAAGGCAGCCCTCATGGACCTGGAAAATCACCTCATCCCTCTTGAAGTCACAAGTCACATCTTCCTTACCATAAGGGCAAGAAGTGTACACCAGGAAGTTCCCCCCATGCCGGGTAAAAATCCTGCCTGGTGTTGTATTGTCATCACTGTCACTGTCAAAGCAGTCCTTGGGGATTGGCCCTAACAGTTCATTACCTAAATCTATGGAAAAATGTCGGTCATCAACCGCCATTCCAATAATGGTGCCTGCGGCTAGAGTAATACTCTTTAAGTCGCTGTTATCCACCTCTATTGGAATGGTGTCATGTTCTATGTTGACTAATGGAGTTGGGTTTACCCCCAACTCTTGCTGTTGGAGAGAAGCGTTTAGATGTATGTAAGCATCAGGGTTTTGCAGATATTGTCCTCTTTTAACTTTCACTTCCAGGGAGAATTGTCGGGTCCTTTCTGGGATGGTGACTTCCTCTTTAATCTGAATTTCAACTGCATAAGGTAGCAATTGAGCTGACCTAAATGCTTTTTCTGGATCATCAAAGCCCATGGGATTATCTGCTAATCGGGACCAAGCTTTGAAGTTTATTAGGTCCAAACTAATGGCAAAGCGATTGAGAATGTCACTGCCTAAGTAAAAGGCGGCAGTGACGTCTCGCACGACCCAACAATTATGGATTATGCTCTTGTTGCCAATGGAGATTTTGAGCATACACCTGCTTGGCAGGAGCTGTTTGGAATTAGATGCTTCCAGGTCCATTTCCCATTTGTCTATCAGTTTGAATGTGGGAATGGCTGGATCTTTTGGGAGTTGGCGGAACATGGCTTCGCTGATGAAGCTCTTACCGTTGTTCACACACACTCGATCGAGAACAGAGTCCTTCCCATCATTTGATTGGACAGGGATGAACAACTGCTCTCCAATTTGCTGAATATCAGCCAGGCTCTGAGCTGATTTCACATCTTTCTGGACTATAGGAGTGGGAGTTTCTGATTGTGGATTATTATAGAATCTCAGAGTGTTTCCTTCCAGCGTGGAGTACCACTTTAGACTAGAAGGAAGGTTGATTTTCAGAAATAGAGAGGACCCTTCATCACCAGTCTGTTGTCCTACTGCTATTACTGTCACGTCTGGAATTTGGCTATTCTGGAAGTGAAATTCTACTTGGTCAGATTTTTGTTCAACCATGTGGCAGGTGCCGTTTAAACTAACATGGTTGACACTCTGTTTTAATTTTATTGGTCGGCTATTCTGGGTCCAGAGGACCTTGTTTACGCAATCTATTAAGGGTGACAACCTCCTCAAGAGGTCATTCCCCAGTAAACAAGGGGTGCCCTCTGGAGTCACTACTATGACCGGGTGTTTCACCTTGTGTCGTCCGATCTTAATGTCCAAGTCTGCAGTCCCCTCAACGGGAATTTCCTTCCCGTCAAAGTTCTGCAGTTGTCCAGGAAGAGAGGTGAGAGGAATTTGGTAATTCTCTCCCCTTCCTGCATTCAGTTCGTCAAAGGCCCTTCTGGACATAAGGGTAGCTTGAGATCCAGTGTCCACCAGTGCCAGAATTGTACCCTGCCCCTGTACTTGTACCGGGGCATAGTATCTTCCCTCCTTCTCCTCAAGGGGGCACAGATAATGCACATTTTTGGACAACTGGTGGGCTAACTTTCTGGTTTTGGACATCGCTAGCGAAGCGATTTGGGCAGAATTCTGTGGAGAGCCTTGGGAATCTGAAAGAAAAAGTTGGCAACTGGAGATCAGAGCCATTGTGGGTTCCCCTGGTTCCGGTTCTGGGACGCCCCGCCCTTTTTGGAGGCAGTCATCAGGATGGGTTTGAACCAGGGGATTTTCTTGCGGTTGGTTCTGGGATGAGATGGTGGGCGGCGGTAGCTCAGTCTCCACATCTCCCCAGTCTGGATTTGCATCCCTAGGGACCCATTTTTCTTTGGGAGGAGTTCCCCCCTCTCTGAAGGAGAAGATCCTTTTCCCAGGATCCTCTGAGGATCCCTCTCCCTCAAATTGGAAGATCTGTACCTCCTCCTCAAACTGTGTCTGTTTGGGTCTTTTGTTTCTCCTACCCCCCCTCTGCTCCTTAGGAGGCAGACTTTCAGGGGCAGGAGATTTTGTTTCCGGTTCCTGGGTTTCCAGGGGCTGTTTACAAGTGAGGAAGGAAGCTTCCTCCAAGGCTTTACACCCCCCTTCCCCTTGTGCCTCCTCCCTGGGAACCAGTGAGTTATCGGGGTGCTGCCCCCGTCATTGTTCTGGAGCACCAGGTCCAGAGTTGGGTGCGTTCTGCGCCAGCATGCCGATCTGAGGGTTCTGCTGAGCCCTCAGTATGTGACCCAGATCCCGCGCCATGTTTTGAACCTGGCGCTCTAACTGGGAAACCCGCTCAGGCTGATACGGGGCCCTGTTTTCTCCCCTGGGCTGATCCCGGGAAGGGTAGCTATCCCTTCTTTGGTAGTACCCCTGGTTGGGAAGATTTGAATACCCCTCCGCCCTTGGCCTCTCCTCTCCCGGATTCGGTTGTCTGGGCTCAGGGAATTGGGGAAAGAAGGGTGGAGGATTTTGGGGCTGGAAGTTGGGTGGATACCTGGGGAAGAAGTTCTGCCCAGGGTTTGGTGTGTTTCTGCCCGCCTGTGAGAAGTTGGGAGGGAAGTTCTCTGGGTTAGGTGCTTGGCTGGATTCCCCCCCTTGGGCTGGAGGCGTCCACACATAACCCAGTATGGGTCTGTTTCCCTTGTAACGGGGGCTTACATAATCAACCCCATTTGTGGGGCTGCCTCCCTGGCTCCCTGTCTGTGACTGGCCCGAGGACCTTCTGGGCCTAGCATTATTAGGTGCAGGTAGGTTTTTAGGCCCCCCCATCTCCAACTCTAAAACGGGGGTGACCTTTACCTCTGCCACCTTGGCAGCAGCAGGGGTGTTGTTGACTTTGGGGTTTTTGGGCGCATTATTTTTATTTTCTATTGGCTTCTGCACCTCATAGATCCGGGTCGCCTGTTCAATGACCCAGTCTAAAGATCTTTTCTCGTGAAAATTCCTCACGAGCTGGGTCATTATGTATTTGGGCAAGGCATGGAAAAACGTATTAATAAATTCTCTGCTATCCGTGCGCACCCTTCTTGTGGTCTGTGCAAAAGCACGCTTTAACTCATGCACAAATTCTTGTGGGGCCTGATCCTCCCCACATTGTAAATTGTAGGCTGCCTTGCGAGCCTCTTGAGGATTTCTATGAGTAGAAAAATGTTTCAAGATGGCCGCCTTATAGGTGGACCATCTTAAATGATTTTGGTCCTCCAGCCCCGCAAACAAACTGGAGTATTCCGGGGAAAAGGTCCACTTTACATATTGAATACAGCTTTGGCTGTCCTTCAAATGGAAAGTCTCCATCATTTGCTCAAACAACTCTAAGTGCTCCCAAACAGAATACTTGGCGTTCTTATGATAAGGCGTGATGACGATCCTGATTGCCTTAATCTGCTTTAAGGGGTCCTTAAGCAAGGCCCTTTTTGTCTTATTGGCCCTTTTGGTCCGGGTAACCCTGGTCCATTCATCTTCTGACTCAGAGGCACTGCTCCCAGAGGTTCCCGTCTGTTCTTCCATGTTTTCCTGGATTCTGCGAGCCTGGGAATGGCTGGCAGAATGTGGGGACCTGGTCTCCTGTGTCCTGTACCGCTCAGAGGAGTCTTCAGATCCCTCCTTGCTGCCAGGATTTGATGGGTACCCCCCCCACTGACCTAACTGGGCAGAGGTTTTCAGGATGCCCTTAATGGGCCTACTCTCCTGGGGTTCCCCATCAAATTGCACTGTGCTTGGGTGCCCATACCCGGATGCCCGGCCCTCCATTCCTGGGTGGTACTGGCCTATGAGCCCCATGCTTCTGGCTGGATAGTAATCTGCCATCCCTGTGGCCCTGTGCTCATGTGCGCCAGGGGACATGGGGGTGGCAGAGTCCAGGGACTGAGAGAGATAAAGGCCTCTGGTACTAGGGCTCCTGGGGTTATGCTCAGGAGTTTCTCTTTCCCAGCGAACCTCATCTCTATCCGCCCCTGCTCCCTGATGCAATGCAAGAGCCTGCGCCTTCAGTTCCTCATTTAAGGCCTTACTAGACTCTATCAGTCTCTCCTGCATCGCTACCTGTTGTTGGAGTCTATCATTGTGCTGGCAGAGAGCCTCATTCTCTCTCTGTGCCTCCTGATTGGTCCTGGAGCACTGGGCCAGTCTTTGCTGCAGGAGGGTTACCTCCTGAGCTGTGTCCCTATTGGCCTGCTCCTTTCTTGCCAGAGCATCCTCCACCCTCCTGGTGTGTTCTAACAAGTTCTGGCGTTCTTTTTGGAGGTCACCCAGCCCCTGGAGGGCCAAGTGATTTTCTTCTGTTTTTCTTTTTAAATGGCAGACTTCCTGGCCTAAGGCGTCTCTTTCCTGGCTAAGAGCCTGCATTTGTGCCGCCAGGTCGTCCCTCTGCCTTTGAAAGGCACCAGCTTTCTGGCGTTCTTCATCAAACTCTGCCTGGGTATTCAGGTCTTTCAAAATCAGCTTGTTGCTCTCTGCCTTCAATCTATCTAGATGACTTTGCAGGGTGGCTACCTGCTCCGTGCATGCCCTGTTAAAGTCTAATTGTTGCTCCAGCTTTTTCTGGCTCTGCAGTAAGGAGTCCAAACTGTCTTGGTGCACCTTCTGCAGGGCCAGAAATCTAGTATCCTGGTCAGCCTTTTCCTGTTGCAGTATATCCATGTCCTCTTTTATTTTAATGATATACTGCCTACTATCATTTTCTGACTCCTGGCTCCTCTGCAGCCTCTGCTCAGAAGAGTCCAGATCAGATTGGGCCTTCTGTAATGCCAGCAGTTGCCTACTCGCCAGATCTTGGCCTTCAGCACATTTGTCCTGCATGGCACCCATATGTAAATATAAATATGCCGCTACCCTGGCAATCTTGTTGTGCTCATCCTTGGCCTTAGAGGACATATATAGTTCACTCAGGGCCACATGTAAGGGACCCTGGTCTCTCCATGTCTCTGACCCTGTTTCCGTGATCTGGGGTGCGATTGCTTGCAACCAGACCGTCTGGTCCTGATGAGTCCACTCACCTTTCACAAATAACTTATGTAAGAAGTGCTCTCTGGCTATTTTCATGTCTACTAAGGTCGTCATTCTAGAGATTTGAGTTCCTTCCTGACTTACAGAAGTTTGTATTTTATTTTTGCAAAACAGACCTTTTCCTTAGAGCGTTCCTTTGAGGAGTGCTTTACAGCGTAACACAGCGTGGTGATCCGACCGGATATGTGTATCTGGTCAGCTGGAACGCTGTATTAATCTGCACAAATGGTAGATCTAACCCAAACGTCCCAGACGAGCCCCCAATTTGTAAGAGGATTCAATTCAACACTACAGCTAAGTCAACGCCTAGTCTAGAATACTGAATGAAAACCCTTATTGATATATCTTTATGTCCAGTTCATGCGTTCTGGATGACTACCCCTATATAACACCCCTCTCTTGGAATCCCCCTGACCCCACTGAGCCAAGAAGTAGTTCTGTTTTGCAAGTTTAAACAGTTTATTTGATAATTTACACAATATATATATATATATCACACTTTATAATAAATTAATAATTGAATATCACACTTAATCTGAGCAGTAATCAATAATGGATAGTCTGGCACTAGCATACTTGTGAATAGGAACAGAAGAATAAGATGGTAGAGAATGCTTTATATAAGTTCAAATGGATGCAATGTTGAATGAAATGCAATACCGAAAATACTCAATATGATTTCAACAAAACAATGTAATCACTTTTCTCTGGCAATCCACTCCCCCCCCCTTTATGCAATGCAAGGAAATGGAAGGAAAGCACACAGTTCTCAGAAATGCAATCAAATGTAATTCAGTTCACCCCAGCAAGCTTAGACTACAGAAGTTTGAAACACAGGCCCAAAATGCTTTTATATGTGCTGGCAATGAAGTGAAAAATATGCTAAAATGCTTTTAATTCTCTCTAGAGGTTCAGGGTGAGTGGTATCAAGTTAATATTAGTCCAGGCTCACTCTAGCAATGATTCAGGGATGGTTCTTAAGAGGCAAACAAATTTTTAGCAAGGAAAGCAAGGAAGCTGCTGTTTTCACACGTGGAGAAATTTGCAAATCGCGGTAAAATTCGCGAGAGCGTTTTTCGCGATTGTAGCAGAAGTATAGAGAATAGGAATGCGGTTCTAGGTTCGTTGAAAAGCCAAGATTCCCAGCTTTCAGAGGAAAGTTACTGCAAGTCTCTAAGACAAACGGTCACGGAGATATGAGCGATATGGTAAAGGTCGTTTTTCAGATTTGAAATTTTAAAAGTTCAAAGTGACAAGTGACAGCTAGCAACTAGAAAATGACAGGTGACAGCTTTGCAAATGACAGGTGACAGTTAGGAGGCAGTTCTACTTAGATTAAAATAGACTGAATTATATTATTTTAACTAAGAGATTGGTTCTGCACAGTTCTGCTAGGTACTCACAATATATTTTTTAAATAAATGGGCCTCGCCACGGATCTGGTCAACAGGTTTTCTTCACTCGCCACGGACGGTCTCTGCGCACAGCGTCTGGGTCAGCTCTCTAGTTCTGCGAACAATGGTCTGGGTCAGCTCTGCTCTGCCTCTGGGTACAGCACTGCTTCTGGATCTTTCTGCACAGCTTTCTCTGGACCCAGCGCTGATCTGCACGGCTCCTGGATGCTGCTCTCGCTGTTAGAATTGCTGGATGCTGAGGCCCACTGAGAAGAGTTCTCAGTTTGTGGGTTTAGGCCCTTGCTTTGAGTTCTGAATCAAGTTCTTTGGCGTTTTAAAGTCTAAGTGTGGAATCTAGTATCTTCTGGATGTTGTGTGGTCCGGCAGAGCGCGTTGCAGCAAATGGAATTGACTGTCTCTATCTGTCCTGACTGTCTGCTTTTATGTGTTTTGAAAATGGGTGGAGAGGCTAGCTTCCTAGGCCCTACCCCTCTCCACTTGTCATTGGCCACTTCATCCTCTTCCCCTTGATTGGGGGACTGAAATGAAGTGTCATCATGATAAGGTCTGTTTATGGTACAGAGAACCCACCCCTGTCAAATTGCACACAATCTATATTTTGACCCAAAAGACATATTTGCACAGGTACACATTTGTTTAAAATTACATGCACCCATCACATATCACAGGAGGTAGACCCTGTCCAAATCTGCTCTTCCTGGGAGCTTGCATTCAGAAATGGCAACATTTGCACTTTTTAACTGGTTTCGTAATATCGGACATTACCCCAAATTTATACACATGTGCGCAAGGAGTATGGACATTACTTGATGAAGTGTCAGATTTGTAACATGCATACATTTTAAGTAATACCCTCTTAACTGCTAGTTTGCCCCCAGATCATACCACCGGTTCTAAAAACCTCTTAAAATGTGGGCAGAAAAATCACAAGAATTATGGTATCATTTAAATAATTATGACAAGTCCGTACTATGAGTTATTCATCTTTTTCTAAAACCATATTCTGGCTACAGGGGTGTGGTTTCCCAAGTCACATGGTGTAGAAACCAGTTTGTCCAGTTTCTGCCAGGCTCAGAGGCCCTGCCCCTCCCAGCTTCTGCCAAGAGGAAGCTGTTTTACGGTCCCCCAATAAACCATCTGCCTGGGCCCTGGAAGGCCCATTGTTCAAGAGGAAGCCATTTATGGCCACTTCAATAAACCCTCTGCCTGGGTCCTATGTTTAGTCTCTAGCAGTCCCTTGGTAATTCAATCAGAGAAGTGTCATATCCCTTTTGGTGGGAACAGCAAAAGGCAGCTAGGCCTGGGAACACAGCAGTTGTGCAAGTCTCAACTCCTGTCGGGGGTAGCTGGTGGGCAGAATTCAGTTCCTTAAGCCAGGCCCCAGCTGATGTCACTTTTAGTTTCCCAGTTTTCTGCATTCAAATAAAACTAACCATTTTTACATATGCAGCTAGAATGCTGATTCTAAGTTTCAAACTATGACATTTAAACAATTGCAACCTATGTGACACTCAAAAGTAGGTCACTCATTTCTTTTAAACATTTAGATTTTTAGTGTCTTTCAGTCCAAATTTACTTAAACTGCTGAAATCCACAGCTCAGCCAGTCTTGTTATAAACCTTCAAGTCACTTCAGAATATAACTTTACATTGTATCCACCTCTCAGTAAGTCTTTCTTTGGCCTGCTTTGGGTTCATTTATTCAGTTTTACACAAATGTCTGGTGTTGTTTTAAAACGCCGGCTTTCTGATAGTGGTGAGTACTGCTAATGCACCCATTTTTGGGATTTAAGAAAATGAATTCCCCACAATTCTAGGTTGCTTTTGGCAATCAGCATTGCCATTCCCAATGGTTTCAGACTACTGGGTGGGTAGTCCAATGGTGGTTTTAGGCAGTGCCCTTCTGTGCCCATAACATCGGCAAAAATGAGTGGCAGCCTATTCTTCATGCATTTCCCTGTGTATTTTCTGGGAAGCTCTGGCCATCATGATGTTTTCCATGTCAGTACTGCACAATTTTGAGGTAGGGCTCGGATGCATGGATAAAAACATCCCACATAACGCCCCAGGCTACTTGGCGGCCAATCTATGAACAAACAACTCAGAAAGACCAAATAGGGCAGCCTACAGTCAGTGCCTCTTCACTCCAAGGTTGAATCATGCCAAAGCAGGGGGCACCAGCTTCCCAGTCTGAGCACCATCTCTCTGGAACAAGCTACCCCCTCACCTGCATGCAGAACCCTCTTACATTGTTTTCAGAAAGGAACTCAAAACAATGTAGTTCAACTGACTCTCGTCCCCTCTGTCTGCTCCCTACTGACTTCTCTTTCTCCACCTGTAACTAGCACCTAGATGCCTATGGGCTGTGAGTACTGCTATAAATGTACAAATAAATAACTAAATGGATGAATCCTCAAATGTTGCCTTTCCGATGCTTGTTTCCCAGAGGATTTCCAAGCTTGCACAGAAGGTAGGACTGGAAAAGTGATGTTTAGCAAAAATCTCGGCCAAGGACCTTTCGGCCCATGAGAGCATAGAAGCTGGTTGTACGTGGTAAAGACAATGGATTGTTCACAGATCAAGGATGTTGTCATGATTGGAGATGTGCCTATGCTTCTAAGTGGAAAGCTTGATACTGAAAGTCATCAAATGATGTGGGAACCAGAAGCGGATATCAAGAAAGAACTAGACATGAAGGAAATGATGTATTTTTCTGGTGGAAGGTGAGATGCTATGGGTGGAAGACCCAGTGATGTGTTCTTAGGCTTTGGTTCGGTCAGGTGGCCATTGGCCTATAAAGATGAGTGTTCCTGAGGGCGGGTTAGGTTTGTATGGTCAGGTTCCAATACTTGTAGATTGCTGTGATTTCTGTCTTGCAAGAAAACAGTAAAGCTGCCTCTGTTTGCTATCACCCGAAATTGATGTGTGAGCCTGGTTTCTCCAATAAGGTTAAACTAAGAAAAGGAAAAAGATATTCTTTGCTGAGCATATTTATATACGAGGCCAGACAATGGGCCTCATTACGACCCAGGCGGTAAGTTACCGCCTGGGTCGTACCTTTACCACCATGGCGTAAACTACGTTTACGCCATGGTGGTTGGCGGACTTACCGCCCCATTCCGAGGTTGGCGGGGCGGTAAGTCCCCAATCCCCATTTACCCTTCCCCATTCCCATTTTTGCCCCATAGGGCATAATGGGAGTGGGGAAGGCGTTAATTACGCCACCGTAAATTACGGTGGCGTAATTAACATCAAGGTCCCTTAGCGCCATGGATTTTAACACCTGCTAAAAGCAGGTGTTAAAACCTCCATGACGCTAAGGGACCTCGGAATCAGGCGGTAAGGGTCGGCGCTGTTTACGCCGCCGTAAACCCCTTACCGCCTGAGTCGTAATGAGGCCCAATGTAGGGCCCTGGTGCACTCCAGAGTATAACACAAGTCAGATGTGAAATTTCCAAGGATGCAGCAGATGACGAATCTTGTAAAAGGGAGGCAATCAAATTAAGAGTCAAATCAGCAACTTTCAGACCTTCTAATATATTAAAAAGGACACGGTGTTCAGCTGGATCAAATGCCAACAACAGGTATAAAAGGACAATGTCTACCTGAGTTTAGAGATCACCCAGTTCTGCCTTCCTTGTTGTGGGAGAACCTGCCTGGAAAGCATTAAGCAGACTCTGGGACTCAATATATGTCTTGTGATTAAGCCACTTACGTATTAAATGCCTGTATTTGTATTGTGTTATTTTATAGTGACTCAATAAGAACTACGAACTACAGCTAAGGATACAAAGAGATAATTCATTAGCACACAGGGTGAGGGATGCAACCAATCAGGTTGCTTGGATCGCAGGCTAAATCTATCGATCCCAGCCCGCGTTCCAAGCAACCTGATTTCTATTTCCCCCACCTCGCCATCCCCCCCCCCCTTCCTTCCTTTCATTTCAATTTCGCTTTCAACGCCAGTCCCACTTACCTTTTTACTTCAGTCTTTTCATTGAAACAAAATACATTGGTTTTAGCACCCCGGGTTTCCGGATTGCAAACCCAGGTTGCTAATAGCCATACACCTGGTTCCACAGGCTGGAACGGGTGGCAATGGCACCAGGTCCCTCGTTAAAGGCCCTCACTACACTCGGGCCTATTAACTCAGGCGCTGCCCCATTACCCCTGTTCCAGCCAGTGGAACGAGTAGTTATGACTTAAATGAGGATCAGCTATTGCTCTAAGTATTCTTGCCATGCACGTGATGGTGAGGAGGACTATAATACATGTGGAGATTCTTGGGGGTCTCTTCAGAATACCCTGGGACCTGGGCAGGGTACAGCTCCTCTGGTCTTGACACGGGAATTACCGAACCGCAACACGCCCGGGAGAGCACCATGGAAGGCGAGTCCAGTGTAAGTGACGAGCATATTCAACTTCCGCTGCTTCAGGCACAGCCTTTGATCTGATGTTGAATAAACAGAACAGTTCAACAAGTGATATTTTAGTATGTTAATCTAAATGCACATTTTAAAATATAATTTGGTAGTGTTAACATGTACCACGTTCTCGGTTCTAGTAATCTCCAAATGTGCTACTTTCTTTATGAGTTCGATTGCTTTAAGTAGGTGTGGGATTGTCATTCTATACATTGGGTGCCCGGGAATGAAAGATATTCTGCTGTTTGACATTTGACACATTCATGCATTTGTTTATTCTCCTTTCAGCAAGGCTCTGATTAACTTTAGGAATGCACTGATGTGTTGGTTCATTTCTTGAAGTTAAGCTGGGAAATGATTGTAATGCAAAGTGCATGCTTTTCCAGCAGGTGCGCTGAGCAGCTTTTAGCGGGTGCTCCATTATCTGCCCATAAACGGGTAGCCTGAATGAGTTAATTGCCCGCTATACATGCTTTCAACTATTTCCTGTTGCCAACTGTACATGTGACATAGGTGCACTTTTGGGAAGTATATGTCACGGGCAGCACAAAAACGACTCTAAGCCTCAGAGACCCTTCAGGTGTTTTTGATGAATGTATAATGGGCCCTATATTGCAGTCCCTCTCTATCCTGTCTGAAAGTACCTACTCCTAATCCAGGCGAACCTAGCTCTGGTGAGTGAATAGACATTGTTTCACCCTCAGGATGCTGACTGGCTAAATGAGCTCTGGTGTCAACCTAAAGGCATGTGGCCTAATCTTAGTAGACTCCCTCAGGAACTGCATGGCTTTCCCTACTATATCAAGCTGTTAATGGTCTAAGATATATGGGAATGTGCTTGCAGACACCCTTTGTTGGGTGTCCTGACCCACGTTTAAGCTATCCTGCTACAACATTTGGTGCTGTGGGCTTAGGAAATTCAAGATGGCGGAAAACCCACATGTGCGCCGAAATCCAGGAAAGCTGCGCGGTTTGTGCGCCCACCAAAATGGTTGCCTCACTTGCCACCCACCAGTGCGAGAATGAAAGGCCGGGTTGCCATGAGGGAAATGGGTTGCCAAAGGAAAAACAGTAGCGCCGGTTAGCTTCAAAGCGCTTTAAAACCACCATTGGACTACCCGCACAGTAGTCTGAAACCATTGGGAATGGCAATGCTGATTGCCAAATGCAACCTAGAATTGTGGGGAATTCATTTCTTAAATCCCAAAAATGGGTGCAGTACCAGTACTCACCACTATCCAAAAGCCGGCGTTTTAAAACCACTCTGTGTGTTTTTCTGAAGGCAAGCAAAATGCCTATTTCAAACCTTGCAACATGTGCAAAATATTCACTGAACACCAGCAGACATTTGGCAGAATGGAGTTTTGTGTGCCTACAAAATCTGGGAAATGAAGAGCCCAAAAACAATGCTTATAACAAAAATGCTATGGAGTCAGCAGCTTAAGCCTAACTGCAACTGGATTTAAAACCACCAAAATCGAAAATGTTAAATTAAATGAGTGACCTATGTTTGGTGTCACATGCCTTTGTAACTGTTGAAATGTCATAGTTTTGCGCTTAGAATCAGCATTCTAGCTGCATGTGTAAAATTACAAGTTATTTTAAAAGCAACAAAAAGTTAGCTGAAGGTCTGGCTTAAGGAACTTGATTTTGCCTAGCAACTACCCATCAGCAGTGAAACTTGAGTCACCACTGTGTTCCCAGGCCAACCTTCCTTTTGCTGCCCAGGCTAAGGATATGCCATCTATCTGATAATTGAATTATCTGTGCTCTGCAAGAGAGTGAACAAAGCCCTCTTCACTCAGGCAAAGGTTTTTATTACCGCAGTCGTAAATTGTAGCTTCCTCTTGGCAGGAGCTGGGAGGAGCACTGCCTGTGAGAGCAAGCTGGCTTGGCAGAACTGGAAAGAACCAGAAATTCAACCTTGTGCTGAGGGTAAACCACACCCCTTTGGAGCCAGAACATAACTTTAAAAAGATGAATAATTCATAGTGCGGACATGTGAAAATTTTATAAATGATACCATAATTCTTGTGATTTTTCTGCCCACAGTTTAAGACGTGGTAGGAACCGGTGGTATGTTCAGGGGGGTTTTAGCGGAAAAGTGGATATTACTCTAAATGTGTGCATGTTAAAAATTTGAAACTTCATCAGTTAATGTCCCTACCCCCTGCACACATGTATGTAAAGTTGGGTCCATGTCGGAAATTGAAAAAGCAGTTAAAAAGTGAAATATGTGCCAGTTCTGAATGCAAGCTCCCAGGAAGAGCAGAGTTTGAACAGGGGATACCTCCTGTAATGCATGATGGGTGCATATGATTTTAAAACAATATGTACCTCTGCAAATATGTATTTGTTTCAAATCTAGATTTGTGTGTAAGTTGACAGGAGGAGTGGACTTTCTGCAGGCTGTAAAATGACATCAATCTGACTCACAGTTCAGTTTGCCAATCAAGCGGAGGAATGGAAGTTTGACCAATTAGAAGCTGAGAGAGAGGTAGGGTCAGTGATGCTAGAACACACCCACATTCTAAACACATAAAAGCAGACAGACAGGACAGATAGGGACTTTCCAAATCCATTTGCAGCGGGACGCTCTGCCGGAAAAATCCATACTTACCTCCATCAACCTCCAGAAAGCCAAACTAGAGACTTCAATCTATCCAGAGCAGAGAGACCCAAAGAACCGGTGCCTAGCAGAGACCAGACCCCTGTGAGCAGTTCCAGAGGCCAGGCGCTGTGAGCAGAACCCGGAAAGACCTGACCAGACTGAAGTCCGTGACCAAGTCGCTTTCCTGTTCAAAATCTCTTGTGAGTACTTAGCAAAACTCAGAACACATCTCTTAGTTTAAATTCATCTAATTCAATCTATTTAACCTAAGTAGAACTGCCTCCTAGCTGTCACCTGTCATTCTAGCTGCAAAAATTTGTCACTTGTCATTTTGAAAAAGTGTGCGTTTAAAATTTACAAAACCAAAAACGACCTTTACTAAATTACTCATATCTCCGCAACCGTTTGGGCTAGAGACTTGCAATAACTTTCATTTGGAAGCTGAGATCCCAGGCTTTTCTAGGACCCCAAAACGGTAGAGATAGTCCTTGCGGTTCCTTTGTAATAGCGCTCGGCGCATCCGCGAATTTTACCGCGATTTGCAATTTCTTCACATGTAAAAACTGCTGCTGTTTGCTTTCCATTGGCCAGAAATTCGTTTAACCTGCTAACTATCCCTGCATCATTGCTAGTGTGAGCCTGGACTAATATTAACTAGATACCACTCACCCTGAACCTCTGAAAAGGGAATTAAAAGCATTTTAGCATATTTTTTAATTCATTGCCAGCACATATCAAAGCATTTGGGCCTGTGTTTTCAAAACTCCTATCTGGGTTTTAAACTTCTGTTGTCTAAGCTTGCCGGGGTGAACTGATTACATTGATTGCATTTCTGAGAACTGTGTGCTTCCTCCCATTTCCTTGCATTGCATAAAGAGGGGGGGAGTGAATAGCCAGAGAAAAGTGATTACATTGTCTGGTTGAATCATATTGCGTATTTTCTGTACTGCATTCATTGAATATCGCATCCACCTGAGCTACATAAAGCATCCTCTACCACATTATACTTTTGTTCCTATTTACCAGTGTGCTACCTTATCCATTTCAGGTCAACTCATTAGTCATTATAAAGAAGTGTGCTAGTGCCAGACTCTCCGTTGTTAATATTTACCATATCAGATTAAGTGTGATATTCAATTATTAATTTATTATAAAGTGTGATATATATATTTTAATTTATCAAATAAACCTTTTAAACTTGCAAAACAGAATTACTTCTTGGCTCAGTGGGGTCAGGGGGATTCCAAGAGAGGGGTGTTATACAAGGGTAGTCATCCAGAACGCATGAACTGGACCTAAAGATATATCAATAAGGGTTTTCATTCAGTATTCTAGACTAGGCGTTAACTGGGCTGTAGTGCTGAATTGAATCCTCTTACAAAGTGGGGGCTCGAGCCGAGACGTTGGGTTAGATTTACCATTTGTGCAGATTAATACAGTGTGCTAACTGACGGGATACATACATCCAGTCGGATCACCACGCTGCATTACGCTGTGAAGCATTCCTCAAAAGGGACACTCCAAGAAAAGTTCTGTTCTGCAAAAATAAAATACAAACTTCTGTAAGTCAGGACAGAGACCAATCTCTAGAATGACGACCTTAGTAGACATGAAAATAGCCAGAGAGCACCTCTTGCATAAGCTATTTGTGAGAGGTGAATGGACCGAACAGGGCCAGGATGTGTGGTTGCAGGCCATCACACAACAGGTCACTGAAACAGGGTCAGATATATATAGAGATCAGGGTCCCTTACATGTGGCCCTGAGTGAACTATATATGGCTCCTAAAGCCAAAGAGGAACACAATAAGATTGCCAGGATAGCAGCATACCTGTACCTATATATGGGAGACATGCAGGATAGATGTGCTGAAAGCCAAAATCTGGCAAATAGGCAACAGATGGCATTACAGAAGGCCCAATCTGATCTGGACTCTTCTGAGCAGAGGCTGCAGAGGAGCCAGGAGGCAGAAAATAATAGTAGGCAATATATCATTAAAATAAAAGAGGATATGGGCATCCTACAACAGGAAAAGACAGACCAGGATACCCGATTTCTGGCCCTGCAGAAGGAGCACCAAGACAGTTTGGACTCCTTACTGCAGAGCCAGAAAAAGCTGGAGCAACAATTAGACTTTAACAGGGCATGCACGGAGCAGGTAGCCACCCTGCAAAGTCATCTAGATAGAGTGAAGGTAGAGAGCAACAAGCTGATCTTGAAAGACCTGGATACCCAGGCAGAGTTTGATGAGGAGCGCCAAAAAGCTGGTGCCTTCCAAAGGCAAAGGGACGACCTGGCGGCACAAATGCAGGCTCTTAGTCAGGAAAGAGACGCCTTAGGCCAGGAAGTCTGCCATTTAAAAAGAAAAATGGAAGAAAATCACCTGGCCCACCAGGGACTGGGTGACCTCCAAAAAGAACACGAGAACTTGGTAGAGCACACCAGAAGGGTGGAAGATGCTCTAGCAAGAAAGGAGCAGGCCAATAGGGACACAGCTCAGGAGGTAACCCTCCTGCAGCAAAGACTGGCCCAGTTCTCCAGGACCAATCAGGAAACACAGAGAGAGAATGAAGCTCTCTGCCAGCACAATGATAGGCTCCAAAAGCAGGTAGCGATGCAGGAGAGACTGATAGAGTCGAGTAAGGCCTTAACTGAGGAACTGAAGGCACAAATGCAGGCTCTTGCATTGCAACAGGGAGCAGGGGCGGATAGAGATGAGGTTCGCTGGGAAATGGAAACTCCGGAGCATAACCTCAGGAGCCCTAGTACCAGAGGCCCCCATACCTCTCAGTCCCTGGACTCTGCCACCCCCATGTCCCCTGGCGCACATGAGCACAGGGCCACAGGGATGGCAGATTACTATCCAGCCAGAAGTATGGGGCTCATAGGCCAGTACCATCCAGGAATGGAGGGGTGGGCATCCGGGTATGGGCACCCAAGTACAATACAGTTCAGTGGGGAACCCCAGGAGAGTAGGCCCATTAAGGGCATCCTGAAAACCTCTGCCCAGTTAGGTCAGTGGAGGGGGTACCCATCAAATCCTGACAGCAAGGAGGAATCTGAAGACTCCTCTGAACTGCGCAGGACACAGGAGACCAGGTCCCCACATTCTGCCAGCCATTCCCAGGCTCGCAGAATCCGGGAAAACCTGGAAGAACAGACGGGAACCTCTGGGAGCAGTGCCTCTGAGTCCGACGAAGAATGGACAAGGGTTACCCGAACCAAAAAGGCCAATAAGGCAAAAAGGGCCTTGCTCAAGGACCCCTTAAAGCAGATTAAGGCGATCAGGAGCGTCATCACGCCTTACCATAAGAACGCTAAGTATTCTGTTTGGGAGCACTTAGAGTTGTTTGAACAAATGATGGAGACTTTCCATTTGAAGGATAGCCAAAGCTGCATTCAATATGTAAAGTGGACCTTCTCCCCGGAATACTCCAGTTTCTTTGCGGGGCTGGAGGACCAAAATCATTTAAGATGGTCCACCTATAAGGCGGCCATCCTGAAACATTTTTCTGTTCACAGAAATCCTCAAGAGGCTCGCAAGGCAGCCTACAATTTGCAATGTGGGGAGGATCAGGCCCCACAAGAATTTGTGCAGGAGTTAAAGCGGGCTTTTGCACAGACCACAAGAAGGGTGCGCACGGATAGCCGTGAATTTATAAACACGTTTTTCCATGCCTTGCCCAAATATATCATGACCCAGCTCGTGAGGGATTTTCACGAGAAAAGATCTTTAGACTGGGTCATTGAACAGGCTACCCGCATCTATGAGGTGCAGAAGCCCATAGAAAATAAAAGCAATGCCCAGAAAAACCCCAAAGCCAACAGCACCCCTGCTGCTGCCAAGGTGGCAGAGGTAAAGGTCACCCCCGTTTTGGATTTGGAGATGGGGGGGCCTAAAAACCTACCTGCACCTAATAATGCTAGGCCCAGAAGGTCCTCGGGCCAGTCGCAGACAGGGAGCCAGGGAGGCAGCCCCACAAATGGGGTCCCTCGCTCTCCTGACTATGTAAGTCCTCGCTACAAAGGTAATCGACCCATCCTGGGTTATGTGTGGACTCCTCCAGCCCAAGGGGGGGGATCCAGACAAGCACCTAACCCAGGGAACTTCCCTCCAAACTTCCCACAGGAGGGCAGAAATTTACCAAACCCTGGGCAGAACTTTTTCCCCAGATATCCACCCGACTTCCAACCCCAAAATCATCCATCCTTCTTTCCTCAATTCCCTGAGCCCAGACCACTGAATCCGGGAGAGGGGAGGCCAAGGGTGGAGGGGTACCAAAATCTTCCCAACCAGGGGTACTACCAGAGGAGGGACAGCTACCCTTCCCGGGATCAGCCCAGGGGAGAAAACAGGGCCCCGTATCAGCCTGAGCGGGTTTCCCAGTTAGAGCGCCAGGTTCAAAACATGGCGCGGGATATGGGTCATATACTGAGGGCACAGCAGAACCCTCAGATCAGCATGCCGGCGCAGAACGCACCCAACTCTGGACCTGGTGCTCCAGAACAATGACGGGGGCAGCACCCCGATAAATCACCGGTTCCCAGGGAGGAGGCACAAAGGGAAGGGGGGTGTAAAGCCTTGGAGGAAGCTTCCTTCCTCACTTGTAAACAGCCCCTGGAAACCCAGGAACCGGAAACAAAATCTCTTGCCCCTGAAAGTCTGCCTCCTAAGGAGCAGAGGGGGGGTAGGAGAAACAAAAGACCCAAACAGACTCAGTTTGAGGAGGAGGTACAGATCTTCCAATTTGAGGGAGAGGGATCCTCAGAGGATCCTGGGAAAAGGATCTTCTCCTTCAGAGAGGGGGGAACTCCTCCCAAAGAAAAATGGGTCCCTAGGGATGCAAATCCAGACTGGGGAGATGTGGAGACTGAGCTACCGCCGCCCACCATCTCATCCCAGAACCAACAGCAAGAAAATCCCCTGGTTCAAACCCATCCTGGCGACTGCCTCCAAAAAAGGGGGGGCGGCCCAGAAACGGAGCCAGGGGAACCCACAATGGCTCTGATCTCCAGTTGCAAATTTTTTCTTTCAGATTCCCAAGACTCTCCACAGAATTCTGCCCAAATCTCCTCGCTAGCGATGTCCAAAACCAGAAAATTAGCCCACCAGTTGTCCAAAAATGTACATTATCTGTGCCCCCTTGAGGAGAAGGAGGGAAGATATTATGCCCCGGTACAAGTACAGGGGCAGGGTACAATCTCAGCACTGGTGGACACTGGATCTCAAGCTACCCTTCTGTCCAGAAGGGCCTTTGACGAACTGAATGCAGGAAGGGGAGAGAATTACCAAATTCCTCTCACCTCTCTTCCTGGACAACTGCAGAACTTTGACGGGAAGGAAATTCCCGTCGAGGGGACGGCAGACTTGGACATTAAGATCGGGCGACACAAGTTGAAACACCCGGTCATAGTTGTGACCCCAGAGGGCACCCCTTGTTTACTAGGGAATGACCTCCTGAGAAGGTTGTCACCCCTAATAGATTGCGTAAACAAGGTCCTCTGGACCCAGACTAGCCGACCAATAAAATTAAAACAGAGTGCCAACCATGTTAGTTTAAACGGCACATGCCACATGGTTGAACAAAAATCTGACCAAGTAGAATTTCACTTCCAGAATAGCCAAATTCCAGACGTGACAGTAATAGCAGTAGGACAACAGACTGGTGATGGGGGGTCCTCTCTATTTCTGAAAATCAACCTTCCTTCCAGTCTAAAGTGGTACTCCACGCTGGAAGGAAACACTCTGAAATTCTATACCAATCCACAATCTGAAACTCCCACTCCTATAGTCCAGAAAGATGTGAAATCAGCTCAGAGCCTGGCTGATATTCAGCAAATTGGAGAGCAGTTGTTCATCCCTGTTCAGTTAAATGATGGGAAGGACTCTGTTCTCGCTCGAGTGTGTGTGAACAACGGTAAGAGCTTCATCAGCGAAGCCATGTTTCGCCAACTCCCAAAAGAACCAGCCATTCCCACCTTCAAACTGATAGACAAATGGGAAATGGACCTGGAAGTACCTAATTCCAAACATCTCCTGCCAAGCAGGTGTATGCTCAAAATCTCCATTGGCAACAAGAGCATAGTCCATAATTGTTGGGTCGTGCGAGACGTCACTGCCGCCTTTTACTTAGGCAGTGACATTCTCAATCGCTTTGCCATTAGTTTGGACCTAATAAACTTCAAAGCTTGGTCCCGATTAGCGGATAATCCCATGGGCTTTGATGATCCAGAAAAAGCATTTAGGTCAGCTCAATTGCTACCTGATGCAGTTGAAATTCAGGTTAAAGAGGAAGTCACCATCCCAGAAAGGACCCGACAATTCTCCCTGGAAGTGAAAGTTAAAAGGGGACAAGAGTTGAAAAACCCTGATGCTTACATACATCTAAATGCTTCTCTCCAACAGCAAGGGTTGGGGGTAAACCCAACTCCATTAGTCAACATAGAACATGACACCATTCCAATAGAGGTGGATAACAGCGACTTAAAGAGTATTACTCTAGCCGCAGGCACCATTATTGGAATGGCGGTTGATGACCGACATTTCTCCATTGATCTTGTAAATGAACTGTTAGGACCAATCCCCAAGGACTGTGTTGACAGTGACAGTGAGGACAATACAACACCAGACAGGATTTTTACCCGGCATGGGGGGAACTTCCTGGTGTACACTTCCTGCCCCTATGGTAAGGAAGATGTGACCTGTGACTTCAGGAGGGATGAGGTGATTTTCCAGGTCCATGAGGGCTGCCTTTCCCACCTGAAGCCTCCGGTGCAAATCAGCACTCTGACCAGGGACTTCTCCACCCAGCTGGAGGAGGCCGCGGAGATAGCCAAACCAGAAGTCTTTCCAGGCTTCAGGCAGATGGTGGAAGAGAGAGTCGACCTAGCTGATGCCTGTGTGACTCTGGAACAAAAGCAAAAGTTGAAACAAGTTTTCTTGGATTTCCAAGATCTCTTTGCGGTAGACTCATACGACTGTGGTCGCACTGACATCCACACAACAACAATCCCCACGGACCCTGGCATGACTCCTGTGTTTGTGAAGCAATATCGCTTGCCTCTCGCATCAATGGAGTCCCTTACGGAAATAATTAAGAACCTTGAGTCCCGGGGAATAATCCGTCCAGTCCACAGCACCTTCAATAATCCGGTGCTGGGAATATTGAAGCCAAACGGCCAGTGGAGACTCTGCGCTGACCTCAGGGAGCTCAACAAACGGGTCCATACTTCCCGATGGCCTCTTCCCTACATTGACCAAGGGCTGGCCCAGATCCAGGGGTCACAGGTATTCACTGCAATAGACCTGACCAATGGATACTGGACCGTGCCTGTCAGTAAGGAGGACCAATACAAGCTGGCTTTTACCTTTGGGGGCCAGCAGTACACATGGACCCGGACTCCCTTCGGATACCTCAACTCCGGTAATGAGTTCAATATTTTCCTACATAAGGCCATGCCCGACTTGGGTGCAAGGGGTAACCTGGCTTATGTAGATGATGTCCTCATCAAAAGTTCATCTGTGGAGGAACACATAGCAGAGATCCGTTATGTTCTGACACAGTTGAGGGCCGCCGGAGCAAAACTTTCCTTTCAGAAAGCACAGTGGTGTAGAACCCGTGTTAATTTCTTGGGGCATGAGATTACTCCTCAGGGTCTCTGTCCCCAGGAAAAGAAAGTGGAAGCACTTCAGAAACTGAAAGACCCCACAACTCTGCGGGAACTAAGGAGCCTCCTTGGACTGACTAATTACAGCAGAAAGTTCATTGAGGGCTATGCAGAGATCACCAGACCCCTGATTCATCTCCTGAAGGGGGGGGGTCAAGTGGGAATGGGGTCCAGAACAAGCCGAGGCGGTAAAACAACTCAAAAGAAGCCTCTCACAAGCGCCTTGCCTAGCTTACCCTGTCAGAAACAAGGAGTTCTTCCTGGAGACGGGGTTCTCTAATACGTGCTTGACGGCAGTATTATACCAAAAGCATGACAAGGTCAATAAAGTAATCTCCTATGCGAGCAAAACTTTATCCTCTGTGGAGGAAAAATTCAACGATTGTGAGAAGGCACTCCTGGCAACGGTGTGGGCATTGAAGAATTACCGCCCGTTTATCCAGGGGGAACACATTATAGTGGAGACTCCACACCAGCCGCTGCAATATCTCCAAAGTGACAGAATCCGGGCCGGAAATGTGAGTAATTCCCGAATTACTTCCTGGATTCTGTCAATGCAAGGCTTTCCTGTGGAGGTCAGATATGGCCAAAATAAGAAGAGTCCCCTCGCGCAAGGTCTGGCTGACTTGCATGATTGTGCCAGAGAAAACTGTCTCGAGGACGAAAGTCTAAAAATAAAGGACAACATGGAGGCATACCTTAATTCCCCCCACAAAGTCTTTGAAGAAGACAAGTGTGAGGGAATGCCCACTGTGTATGTGGATGGATGCTCTTACCATGTCGACAACAACGGGGAGAAAGAACTGGTGGCCGGCGTAGGGAATGCATGGGTGAATGAGTCCCCAGAACCCTCCGCTGGATACAAAATTGGTCCCCGAAGTAGTCAGGTGGCAGAATTGATGGCTGTGCATCAGGCCATCCTCACTGCTGTCCAGCATCAACTCCACGAACTGGTCATAATCACAGATTCGGATTATGTACGGAACGGGTTCGTGGAGCACCTGGTTAATTGGAAGACCAGAGGCATGGTATGTGCTAACAACAAACCCTTGAAACATGGGAAGTTGATCCAAAACATTGATGATCTGGTCACCTCGAATGGGATGACCATCTATTGGAAGAAGATCAAGGGTCATTCCAAAGTAGAGGGACCAGACAAAACTGGAAATGACTTAGCTGATCAGCTGGCCAAAACCGGGGCCATCCAAGGGGATCTAATTGAGATTGAGTCCCTGTTGGGGGAAATCCAGGTCACTGCTATCACTAGGTCCCAGACAAATGCTCACAACAACCTTTCAATTGCACAATGGAGTAAGGAGACCCCTGATGCTGATTTGATTACTGCTCAGAAGGGGGATCCAATTATTGGTAAATTTTACCAGCACCTTGAGGACCCTGAGAACTTTCCCCTGACGGATACCGATTACATTGGGAAAGAGGACCTAAGAGTGTTGATGAAATGTCCAAAAATGTTCCGAATCCAAGACGGTTTGCTGGTAAGGAAATCCAAAGCTGGCCACGATCAGTGGGTGGTTCCTACCTCATTCCGAAGCCTGATGTTAAGTCACGCCCATGATGCGGCCACTGCCGGTCATAGGGGGTTTCATACAACATTGGAAATCTTAAGAGAGGTTGCATACTGGCCACACATGGGGCAGGACCTCGACCAGTACCTGAAGGGTTGCCTTGTGTGTGCACAATTTCAGCCATCATCCCTCACACACCGGGCGCCTTTACAAAAGAGGGGAATGACACTGCCATGGTCAGATTTACAAATCGACTTTGTAGGCCCTGTGATTCGCTCGACTAGGGGGAATAAGTACATGTTGACCGTGACATGCTTGTTTACCAAGTGGGTGGAATGTCTCCCAGCCCCAAATTGCAAGGCAGAAACTGCAGCGGCCTTGATGATTAACCACATCTTTTCCCGTTTTGGTCTACCTCAAAGGATTGAGTCAGACAGAGGTAGCCACTTCACCAGTGAAGTAATGACAAAGATGTGGGAGATACTGGGGGTCAAGAGAAAGCTGCATATTGCTTATAGACCAGCTTCTTCTGGGGCAGTAGAGAGATATAACCGGACAATTGTGAGCATATTAAAGAAGTTTGTGGCAGATTCTGGGCCAAGTTGGGATATCCGATTACCTCTGGTCCTAATGGCCACCAGATCTACCCCTTCATCTGCAACCAAAATGTCACCATTTGAGTTGATGACTGGGCGCAAGATGGTGCTTCCGCAGCATTTGCTCTACCGGACCCAAGAGCAGACACTGATAAATGCCTCCACTACTCATGAGTATGTAGAGAATTTAAGGAAACACCTTCAACATGCTTTTGCTTATGCTCAGCGGAATCTAGAAAGATCGGCTGATAGCATGAAGACCCATTATGACCTGAAAACTTCCAGGAAGGAATATCAGGTGGGAGACCGGGTCTATCTATACAACTTCCAAAGGAACCAGGCCAAGCAGCGCAAATTTTTGCCTACATGGAAGGGACCCTTTGAGATCGTCGATAAGATCTCCCCTGTGGCCTACAAGATCCGCATCCCCAAA
This sequence comes from Ambystoma mexicanum, assembly GCF_040938575.1. Taxonomy (NCBI): domain Eukaryota; kingdom Metazoa; phylum Chordata; class Amphibia; order Caudata; family Ambystomatidae; genus Ambystoma; species Ambystoma mexicanum. The sequence continues at coordinate 668,942,550 of NC_090926.1, read as the reverse complement.
GGCGGTTCGGCAGAGGGGGAAGACAAGTGGGTCCACATAAACCAGTTGAAATGTTGCCATCCCAGGCACACTCTGCAACAACTGGAGGAATCCTCTGGAATCCTAGCAGGCACTGTCTCAGACTAATTCAGTTCCAACCATAAAACATACCACATCTAGTCTCTAAAATATTGTGATTTGCATGAAACTGTCTCTTAGTTATACTGTTTTTTTTTCTCAAAATAAGAATGTAATGTTTCGTTATGATAAAATGCATATGCTGCCCCACTATCTCAACGGTGGTGGAAAAACGTCTATGAATAGGTATTGCCGCTCTTCCTTTGTCGTCCTAGGAGAAAGAAAACCTTGAGACGGGCCAAGGAGGACGATCCGGAGACCGGGAGCTGAGACGCAACGGGCTCGGGGTACCGCCCAATACCCCCATCAGGACCGGCGAGGAGAACCGATCGATCAGTACCGGATGGAGAAGAAGATGCTGAACTGTGCCATCTACAGAAGAGGAAGAAGATTATGCGGACAGACCGGTGCATGGGTCAAAACCCTTGTGCACGCGACTCCCCATCGACTCAAATTCAAAGTGCAGTCGCGTGGGGGGGACTTGTTGGGTGTCCTGACCCACGTTTAAGCTATCCTGCTACAACATTTGGTGCTGTGGGCTTAGGAAATTCAAGATGGCGGAAAACCCACATGTGCGCCGAAATCCAGGAAAGCTGCGCAGTTTGTGCGCCCACCAAAATGGTTGCCTCACTTGCCACCCACCAGTGCGAGAATGAAAGGCCGGGTTGCCATGAGGGAAATGGGTTGCCAAAGGAAAAACAGTAGCGCCGGTTAGCTTCAAAGCGCTTTAAAACCACCATTGGACTACCCGCACAGTAGTCTGAAACCATTGGGAATGGCAATGCTGATTGCCAAATGCAACCTAGAATTGTGGGGAATTCATTTCTTAAATCCCAAAAATGGGTGCAGTACCAGTACTCACCACTATCCAAAAGCCGGCGTTTTAAAACCACTCTGTGTGTTTTTCTGAAGGCAAGCAAAATGCCTATTTCAAACCTTGCAACATGTGCAAAATATTCACTGAACACCAGCAGACATTTGGCAGAATGGAGTTTTGTGTGCCTACAAAATCTGGGAAATGAAGAGCCCAAAAACAATGCTTATAACAAAAATGCTATGGAGTCAGCAGCTTAAGCCTAACTGCAACTGGATTTAAAACCACCAAAATCGAAAATGTTAAATTAAATGAGTGACCTATGTTTGGTGTCACATGCCTTTGTAACTGTTGAAATGTCATAGTTTTGCGCTTAGAATCAGCATTCTAGCTGCATGTGTAAAATTACAAGTTATTTTAAAAGCAACAAAAAGTTAGCTGAAGGTCTGGCTTAAGGAACTTGATTTTGCCTAGCAACTACCCATCAGCAGTGAAACTTGAGTCACCACTGTGTTCCCAGGCCAACCTTCCTTTTGCTGCCCAGGCTAAGGATATGCCATCTATCTGATAATTGAATTATCTGTGCTCTGCAAGAGAGTGAACAAAGCCCTCTTCACTCAGGCAAAGGTTTTTATTACCGCAGTCGTAAATTGTAGCTTCCTCTTGGCAGGAGCTGGGAGGAGCACTGCCTGTGAGAGCAAGCTGGCTTGGCAGAACTGGAAAGAACCAGAAATTCAACCTTGTGCTGAGGGTAAACCACACCCCTTTGGAGCCAGAACATAACTTTAAAAAGATGAATAATTCATAGTGCGGACATGTGAAAATTTTATAAATGATACCATAATTCTTGTGATTTTTCTGCCCACAGTTTAAGACGTGGTAGGAACCGGTGGTATGTTCAGGGGGGTTTTAGCGGAAAAGTGGATATTACTCTAAATGTGTGCATGTTAAAAATCTGAAACTTCATCAGTTAATGTCCCTACCCCCTGCACACATGTATGTAAAGTTGGGTCCATGTCGGAAATTGAAAAAGCAGTTAAAAAGTGAAATATGTGCCAGTTCTGAATGCAAGCTCCCAGGAAGAGCAGAGTTTGAACAGGGGATACCTCCTGTAATGCATGATGGGTGCATATGATTTTAAAACAATATGTACCTCTGCAAATATGTATTTGTTTCAAATCTAGATTTGTGTGTAAGTTGACAGGAGGAGTGGACTTTCTGCAGGCTGTAAAATGACATCAATCTGACTCACAGTTCAGTTTGCCAATCAAGCGGAGGAATGGAAGTTTGACCAATTAGAAGCTGAGAGAGAGGTAGGGTCAGTGATGCTAGAACACACCCACATTCTAAACACATAAAAGCAGACAGACAGGACAGATAGGGACTTTCCAAATCCATTTGCAGCGGGACGCTCTGCCGGAAAAATCCATACTTACCTCCATCAACCTCCAGAAAGCCAAACTAGAGACTTCAATCTATCCAGAGCAGAGAGACCCAAAGAACCGGTGCCTAGCAGAGACCAGACCCCTGTGAGCAGTTCCAGAGGCCAGGCGCTGTGAGCAGAACCCGGAAAGACCTGACCAGACTGAAGTCCGTGACCAAGTCGCTTTCCTGTTCAAAATCTCTTGTGAGTACTTAGCAAAACTCAGAACACATCTCTTAGTTTAAATTCATCTAATTCAATCTATTTAACCTAAGTAGAACTGCCTCCTAGCTGTCACCTGTCATTCTAGCTGCAAAAATTTGTCACTTGTCATTTTGAAAAAGTGTGCGTTTAAAATTTACAAAACCAAAAACGACCTTTACTAAATTACTCATATCTCCGCAACCGTTTGGGCTAGAGACTTGCAATAACTTTCATTTGGAAGCTGAGATCCCAGGCTTTTCTAGGACCCCAAAACGGTAGAGATAGTCCTTGCGGTTCCTTTGTAATAGCGCTCGGCGCATCCGCGAATTTTACCGCGATTTGCAATTTCTTCACATGTAAAAACTGCTGCTGTTTGCTTTCCATTGGCCAGAAATTCGTTTAACCTGCTAACTATCCCTGCATCATTGCTAGTGTGAGCCTGGACTAATATTAACTAGATACCACTCACCCTGAACCTCTGAAAAGGGAATTAAAAGCATTTTAGCATATTTTTTAATTCATTGCCAGCACATATCAAAGCATTTGGGCCTGTGTTTTCAAAACTCCTATCTGGGTTTTAAACTTCTGTTGTCTAAGCTTGCCGGGGTGAACTGATTACATTGATTGCATTTCTGAGAACTGTGTGCTTCCTCCCATTTCCTTGCATTGCATAAAGAGGGGGGGAGTGAATAGCCAGAGAAAAGTGATTACATTGTCTGGTTGAATCATATTGCGTATTTTCTGTACTGCATTCATTGAATATCGCATCCACCTGAGCTACATAAAGCATCCTCTACCACATTATACTTTTGTTCCTATTTACCAGTGTGCTACCTTATCCATTTCAGGTCAACTCATTAGTCATTATAAAGAAGTGTGCTAGTGCCAGACTCTCCGTTGTTAATATTTACCATATCAGATTAAGTGTGATATTCAATTATTAATTTATTATAAAGTGTGATATATATATTTTAATTTATCAAATAAACCTTTTAAACTTGCAAAACAGAATTACTTCTTGGCTCAGTGGGGTCAGGGGGATTCCAAGAGAGGGGTGTTATACAAGGGTAGTCATCCAGAACGCATGAACTGGACCTAAAGATATATCAATAAGGGTTTTCATTCAGTATTCTAGACTAGGCGTTAACTGGGCTGTAGTGCTGAATTGAATCCTCTTACACCTTTCAGCTGTCATGCTCACTTTCTCCTCTCCCTTTCTTCACCTGAACTCCTCCTGCAGCTCCTCCTATCTCTAGTCTCATCTCTCTTCTCTCTTCTCCTATCATACCTTCTAGTCCTCACCTCCATCATTAGATGTATCTCCTCCCTCATCTTCACTAATTCTCCCGCCGCCACAACACTACTCCCGCCTCTACATCACTACTAGCTCCTCCACACTACTGCTCACGCCTCTACATTATTACTCCCTCTTCCACACTACTACTCCCATGTCCACAATACTACTTCTGCCTCAAAACTACTACACCCACCTGCACATTCCTATTTCCACCTCCACACTACTACTCCTGCCCTCACACTACATATCCCACCTCTACACTCCTACTCCCTCCTCTACACTACAACTCCTACTCAGTCACACTCTTTGCACTCAGTTGCATGCACTTCACAATCACTCCTTACACTATCTCCCCTGCCTGCAGTCGTCACACTATCATGCTCCAACGCACACTCACACGGCAGCACCACTTACACTCACTGACAAATATCTCATCACCCTCTTCTCCAGAAATTGCCTCTGCAATCCGCTGCTCCTAGAATCCTCTTGCTGGTCTCTTGGTCCACCACCTCTTCCTCTGACCTTACCTGAACAATCCATAAGTTCCTGCCCTTCTTTATATGGCCTTTCTCCTCACGACATTGGTTGTCTTTCCCTGTCCAATCTATTCCTATCTTTCCCACCCAGGTTGTGACTTAAAAGAGTCATGAAACAGCGGGCTAAGCTGCACCCCTTTTCTTTGTGCGGGTCTGCTACAGAAGAATGATGGTGGCCTGATGCACTCTATTTTTATGTTCGTGTTAGGGGGGCTGGTTCCTGGGTAACTATAATCTGTTTGGGCCCTAGGTCCTTGGTGGTCTATGGCCGGAACCGCTGGCTGCAGCGTCTCCCCGCCGGCATTGGAAAGTGTTTTGCTTCCATGCACGTTGAAGGCACTTAAAAATGCTCTTGCCAACGGTGCTGAAAAGTGTTGTGCGGCTTTGCTCGCTGTGGCGCTGGGGAACGCTGAGCGGCTATGCTCTCCACTGCGTCGTTTTTCCTCCCCCAGTCTCTCTCATTTGCTATGCAGGGAACCACCTACAGTGTTGGCTGCTAAAGGGTTGCTTTGATTGCTTTGGGTCCAGGTGTCTTCCTCTCATGCACTGGAGGGCGGTTTCCGTTTGGGGCTGCATGCTACAGCTTCTTTCAAGTTCATTGATTCTGCAAGCAACAAAAAGAGTCTGCCGAATCTTTTGCACAGGCGATAGAGACCAATGAGTGCAGCATAACAGTTTACTGGCACAGCCGGATATGAACGGGGACCCTTTCAACTGACACAGCCTCTACAGCAGAAGGACTGGCTCTGGATTGCTCCCTGGTAGGCCTTCTACCCCCGACTGAGAGGGGTTCCATCCCCTCTTATCAAGGCCAGTGTATTTGCATTGTCACCTATAATCCTTGTACCATGGGCAAGCACCCATCCACACATTTGTTCCTTTTTTTCACTAAAATATTACTCGAGATATATATCTTCTCCACAGATATAAATCAAGCTTCAAATGTGGTACCTGGCTTAGCCTTCCCCAACATGTTGCATTATCTACTGTTCTGCAGGGTGGGTACCGAGCTTAGTGACACACAGTGCAGTGTTCAACTTAGAAATGATTGTGCACATTTCATAACCAGAACTTTAGCAGTGTAGACAATGAATACACAACCCGGAATAAGGACCAGCCGAGGGAGCTGGCGGCTTTTTAACTCTCCCCAGTGCTTTACATTGAATATTTTATGTTTTATTTTTAATGTAAACTGATATGGAGAATGGGTAAAAGTAAAAGACACTTATTGAAATGATTAGAAGTGTTCGTAAAAAGATGGCCATGATTGTAAAAAGTAAGAGTAAAGAGCATTGGACGGCGGTGCATAGTTGCTTACTGGCCTTTACTTATGTCATTGAAGCAATGTCCTCATGTCAGGCGTCCACGGGTTCATATATGACACCTGGCTGAATGCATGGCTGACCCAGACTCCATGCCCATCCAGTGCAGTGTCTTCCATCCAGGGTAGAATGGACTGGTTTCCACTTTGGACATTTCAGTGAATACTCTGATCATGACTCAAACGTCACCACCCCATTTACCTGCTAACACCCCAACTAAACAACTCACCTTTGAGTCTCCTCACACCTTATATTGCACACACACAATTTAATACCTGCTAGCACCCCCACTGCCACACAGCCACATAAGAGCTATGAAAGCTTCTCTACATGGCACACAACACCTCTTCCTCCTTTCACATTGTGTCACTAGTGTTCTGCCGAGTGGAAGCCTGAGTGAATGTGGTACATTTGTCTTCTGGGAGTCACACTTTATACCTGGCTGCAACATAAAGTACACATCTATTCAAAAAGGCCTCTTCAGAATACAAAACAACCCACTCAGGTAATTAGTGCCAAGATGTGTGTTTATATGTATTGTTTTGCGTACTTTAAAAGGGCTTCATAGTTTTCTGAATGTACAGTACTTAGTACTTCGAGTATCCAAATGCATCACTTTTTTTCAATATTACTATAGCCCCAAATTTAGAAATAATACTTGTTTTATTTTGTATGTATTTGAGTTGGAGGGCATGATAGTGCATGACAAGAACTGTTGTAGAGCGTAGAGAGCAGTCAATGGAGTATTCCTGTTTCCAGGTAAGGCAAAACAGTAGGCTAATGGAATATGAATGAAATAACAAGTAGGTATTCGAAATATGAGAAGGTGAGGGGGTGGACAATAGCAGACCGATATTTACAATGGGCCTCATTACGACCCTGGCGCTGACGGAACGAAGGGGGCCGGTACGGGACCGGCCCCTTCATTACGCCAGGGCCGATTACGAGGTTCCCTTTGCGGGACCCGGAGCAGACGTCTGGTAAAACCAGATGTCTTTTCCGGGTCCCACGAGGGGAAGAGGGAGGTAACAACGGGATACTTTTAATGTGCCCGTTGTTACCTCCCTCCCCATTCCCATTGAGCCCTAGGGGGGCTCAAATGGGAATGGGGAATGGTTCCTGCAAGGAGGACTTACCGGGTCCTCCTATGTTGGAATGACCCGGTAAGTCCCCATTGCAGGAACGTGGTAAAGGAGCCCGGTTTGGAGGCAGCCATGGAGCTAATAACTCCATGGCTGCCTCCAAACTCCTAATGAGGCCCTATATGTTCAATTGATGGAGCTAGTATGGACAATAATGTGAAACATGTAGTAGTATTAACAGTATTAACAAATTAAGGGTATTGATAGATGTTTTGTATTAGCTCTTTGGCTGTCCTTAGGACGTTTAAAAATACATCCTAATATCCAAAGCTTTATAGCACGGGCCGTGAAAGGATTAATTGAGGGATTCAGGAGGGGTGAGAGTCAGGGAGGAAGGATGATGAGGCAGCGAACTACAGGACCTTTCAATGGAGTGGAAATGCTTTTTGAGCTTGCAATTCTAAAACAGCGGTGATGTCCTTGGTCTTGGCGGAAAAGAGGTATGGCGGTTGGAGGCTAGAAAGGTGAAGGAGTGGAAGAGGGAGGCAGCACAAAATGGGTTGGTTACAGAGAGAGGACATGTTTTAAATATATTGGTAAAGTGCACGTTTGCCATAAACTGCCTCTATGCTCTAGGGCCATACATTTGAGTTTGCCTGTAACCCGCCTGTGCTAATGGCGGGTTAAAAGGCAAACTCGCCTTAGCACTGCCAGCATCCGACGGGATATTATGGGTGCCGGAAATGGCAGTAAGTTGCCATTCCATAGAGTCCTATTTGACTCCATGGGATGGGAACTACTGAATCACTGGCACTGTTGTTAACGGTGCCCGGTGATTCAGTCAGTTCTCTGCCGGTAGGGGCCTGAACTCCCGGCTGGCCAGGCCTGCTGGTAGTTCTCTCAGAGTGAACCGATCTGGTAAAAATACCACGGCTGGTAGTACCAGCATTTATTCTGGCATTTTTACCTGACCGGCTCACCTGTAATGAGGGCCTAACACTGCCTAAACAACAAGCACGATAACAGCTTTTTATTTCTGGAAAACGTGGGTTCAAAAGTGCCTATGAAATTGAAGATGATCATCTATAATTCTAACACAGACAAAGCATTCTGTAGTGAGGGGGAATGGAAAAAAAACCTGAACACCTATTCTTCTGCATTTTAGAATGGTTAGCTGTCTTCTATTAAGAGAGCATTGGCATCCTGGGAGCGATATTTTTTAAGGCGATCTCCAAGGAATTTTTGACCGGTCTTTTAGAAGGCCCAATGACTTTGGAGGGTGCTTTAAACATAATTGGGTCTCATTACGAGTATGGCAGTGCAGGAAAAATATTTGCACTGCATTAGCATCGCAATGTCGAAACAGCTGTGCTACATGTTGGTGGTGAGGTGGAGGATTTTTGCCATCTTATTGCCAAAGATGGGTGAAATCAGTGGAATTACTGCTGGCAGTGATTCCACCAAAATCCCCACGAAGTCCTATGGTCTCATAACAACGTGGATTTACAGCAGCTATAATCAATCACCTACAATCCTGAGGCAAATCCGCTGGACCAGGTGGCAGTATCAGAAAATCTGTTTGGCGTTATATTGGCAGATTTGCCACTGAAATACCACCAAACCTGTAATGAAGCACAAGGTGTTTTTTTCATTTGGGTGCCAATGCAGGGCACTCAGGACAGACAACATAGAGTTGCGCTTTGGAATGTTGGAAAGATTGAAGGCGCGCAGCAGTATTCTGCATATTCAATCTCTTAATCGTACATCCATGGAAATCAAGATGGAGCCCATAGGTGTAGCCCAGATGCATCTGTCCTAATGGCAGTATATCTTTAATACCATTGAGCTGAGCTAAATAGGAAGAAGTCTCTTAACGAATCCGAGAAGGGAGAACCCTGTCCTAGCCACCTCAGGGATTTGAGGAGCCAGTGATAGGTCATTGATTATGCTGGCTCCCTAGCTGCACGTTGTGGGGCAGATACACACAGAGGGAGGCCAAAATAATTTTGAGAGCTCGAACTGAGGAGACTACGATAAGATCATTGTTTTGGCAGGAATGAGTTTAAAAAACATATGCTCTTCCCCCATCTAGTTTGAGGAAGAGGTTTTAAAAATACTGCTTATCACGCTGTTATCTGACGGTGGTATCTCAAGCTTGAGCTGGGTGTTGTCAGTCTGGTTGAAAAAGTTAAAGCCAGAGGAACAGACTAAGGGCCTCATTTACCAAACGTTTTCCGATGGGAATGCGCCATTGTAAAATGCTTTTGTAAATCATGCAGGAGGTCTGCCAAGAGGCAGATATAAATGTTGTAAAGATTTGGAGACAACTCTGAATCCTGGTAACCTTTGCATTTCTCCCCTGTTTGTTAAGATACAAAGGGAGGCATGGCTATTCTTTGCTGATGTCCAGAGAGGAAGGAAGTGATCTATTTTAGTGCAGTGCCCTCGACTCCGGATTCTTTCAGCCATGTAATCAAGGCAGAGTAGATGACTGTGTCGAACACTGCCAAAAGGTCTAGCAGCACCAGTGTCGTAACTCCTCCTTTTCCTGTAACAGTGCGTAGCTCATCCAGATAAGCTATCAGCACTGACTTCATGCACCTGCTTGACTGGAAGCCAGACCACAGTGGGCACAGAATCTGATTCTCCTTGATTAGCGTGTGGAGTTGTGTAACCTCCACAGACTCCAGCCTCAGGGCTTGATAGGGTAGGTTGGAAGTTGGATGAACATTCTGGGATTCCCTGGGATATAGAGATGTTTTACTAAGCAGCAGTGTTAAGTCTGCCTCTTTTATGAGCAAATCATTGGGAATATTTCTAAGAATTGGAAATATCTCTGGCTGAGATGCTAACTGTTCATCGTAGGATTCCTGTAGTGGACCAAGCTGGGAACCAGGGTGTTTGGCTAGATGTAATCAAGCTTCTGGCATCATCAAGGAAGATGGGATTAAATACAGTTAATGTACAGATACAGTGGAGTCTGATGGAGGCAAGTGAAAAGACACTGGAAAGAATACCCAGTCTTAGACTTATCATAGAATTCTGGCTGAATATTCTTATTTTTCGTCTCGAAGAAAGTGCTGAAATCAATACATTACTTCTGACTCAGCTCGATCTTCGTTTTTTCTCATGAATGTTTTTTTTAATTCTTTTAATATTTTGAAGAGAGCTTGCACACAATAAACTTTCCTTGCAGGAATTATCAACACTTTTTATGCAGCAAGGTGGTTACAAAGCACATGTAGGTCCTCCTCCCAATAGGGAGAGCACGGATTGCATCCCACAGAGAGATGTTCTGCTTTGCTGAAGCTAGGTCAACTGTGAGGCAGGCATTGTGCAGGTCAGCCATTGGTTTGAATTTTTTTTCCTGACATTAATTCCCTCCCCTGAGTTCACAAGGAGGTCTGGAAATAATATTTCCTTTCCCTGTGTAGAATATTAGCCTAGTTTCAGGGTAAGGATTTCTGTGCACATGCTCAGTTGCCAATGCACAGGCATCCCAAGAGAATTATTATATACATAGGAGAGGATAGTAAGGCTTTTTTTTTACATTATAAATAAGAATTAAGATTTTATTAATACACAAACTCCTTATCCACCCTCTCAATCATGAAAAAAACTCCATAAAGTTGCCACAGGTCTGGCATGAAATGTTATGTTTATTTTTTATCCCTTACATGTTTAGGTTAGGAAAGTGTTCCATGTGTATATGACTGTAAGCATGCCTATGTTCTACAAAATGTTATGTTTTAAACATGTATACTTTTCTATTATGGGGTAAGCTTCATATATATGTGTGCATATCTTCTGAATTTCCACCCTGTCTAGTAAGTATGCAGGCATGTTAGACGCAGGCTTTTAATGAAAATGGTAAGGAGCAGCGCAGGTTTTTTTTAGAGATGTGGAGCGATATAAAATGATAGAAACCGGTCAGAGTGCATGTCCAATGGACCATGCCCGGCTCGGACATTTTACATCCCCAGCATTTCATGGCCCATTGGGGATACAGGCTAGGGAACTACACATTTGTATGTACGAGTGGGCCCTTCTGCGCCTCCAGGCACATACAAAAGGATTGTGGCGCTGCATCAGAAATCCTCATGCGCGCATGTGCTGGAATCAAGAAGTGCTCATTGCTTCCTGGTTACTAATCGTGCTGCTTGGGCCTCCCGAGGGCATTTGTGGAGGCTGAAGAGCGGCCTGGAGTCCGGACCAGGGCTGCATGCAGGTGAGAATATATTTTCTTTGTGAATTATGATTATGTGATGTGTGTGCATGTGTGTGTGTATGATGTATGCATGCTTGTGTGAAAGAATGAGTAAATGCTGGGTGCGAATGAGCGAGTGAATGTTGTGTCATAAATCTGTATGTTGTGATTAAGTAGCTCGACTGGCATTTTGGCATAGCCAATCTTGCTAGTTTGTACTGTGGCATGACATTCTTTTCTGGGTATCCTTGATAAAGCAAGCATGGTAAGTGTTATTACATGACTAGACTGGCATTTTCGGGAAGCCAGTCTAGCTATGTCTTACTGTGGCATGAAATATTTTTTTACGCACATCTCTGATAAAGCAAGCATGCTAAGTGTTATTACATGGTTAGACTGGCATTTTAGGGAGGTTAGTCTAGTAATTTTGTACTGAGGCATGATATTCTTTGGGTGAACCTATGATAAAGTAATCATGTTAAATGTCATTACGTGGCTTGACTGGTATTTTGGTACTGCCTGTCCAGCCATTTCATACTGTGGAATGGCACGTTTTACTGGGCATCAATGATAAAGCAAACACGATAAGTGTTATTATCTGTCTAGAGTGGCCTACATTAAGAGGCCAGTTATTTCATGTTTTTGTATTGCAACATGGCATCTTTAAAGGCAAAGCCAATTTGAACATGTTCTTACATGGGGATACTGTCATAGATTGTCAGACCCAGCATGGGCATGTTTTCTTATAGTATCATTACTAGTATTATGCACACAGCAAACATGAGTAAGTTACTCTATTGGAATGCTGGCATATATTGGTGCAGCCAGAATGGACATTTATGGACACAGCCAGAGTAAACATATTTGTATACTGGCATATAGTGTAGGCAAAGGCATTGTGAAAATGCATTGGGGTAAACTCCTGTTCATTGCTCGTGACTTGCACCTAGCGCATTTTTGGATTTGAGTTACCTCAAAACACTGTTCTTTGGTTCGGGCTCCCTAACTAAGGTTGGTCGCTCTGTCATATTTGAGGGAAATATTTATGCCCTGTAGAGGAGCAGATGGACACATTTTCCCTAACTCCTTCTCCCTCACCACCATCATATTGGAATAGTAAAAGAAGAGACATGTATGGGACACCATGTGTTGTCCCTATACCACAGTGAGTGTACGATAGACGATGTGCAGTCAGACAACTGTATTAAATGTATCCTCGCACTGAAAGAGTTAAAGGATATCACGTGGAAGGATGTCAGCATGCACCATTGGACATCATGGAGCGCTAAGTGAAACCTGATGAGGGTTGAGTGATGTCATCAAGAAGATGTACAAAGATATACTGAAACAAAATAAAAATACTTAAGAGTGACAATGTAACTGTAGCAACAAGAGCAACCTGTATGAAATGATAAAGAAAACATATATGCAAAAGAGGACAACGTAACTTGTTGACTAATTAATGTAAATACACAGTAACGCAAGGTAGATAAGAACTATATAAGCTTGCTTTAGAGGAATATATAAGTTGGCTAGGATGGGCATAATTGGAAGATGGACATTGGCTTGTGTAAAATTCTCTCCAGCTACCTTAGAGATAGACCAGCACTGCAGAGTCAGGAGATGTTGAAGAAACAGTATTGTGTGCAAAATAAAGAGGAGTCTTTGTTGGCATGAGCTCAAGGATGCTATTTGAGGAATAGATGCAAAGCATAAAGGGAGGCGGATGGATAAGCCATGAACGTGAGACATATTTCTCTTTGATTAAAGAAGAAGAAAGCATTTACAAGAGTCAAGAAGTTGACAGTTAAAAGTATATAATGTCTACAGAAGAGAGAGTGAGCAAGTCTCTAGAGGCCCAGAGGTGCAATGACATCCACCATAATTGAATAAAACAGCAGTAATTAAAAGGTCAAAATGGACACATTTGTGGTCTCCTCACACGTGATTTAGAAGTCGAAAACAAGGGCTACTCATTAAGCTTTGGACTAAGGTAGTGATGTGCTTATACTCCTTTGAATGTCACAGAACAGAAAACAGGCTACAAGGTCAACAACAGACAGGAAACCTAGACTCATGCCGGACTGATGAGAGATGATGGGCTAATTGGGAAAGTGGGGAGTAATTTGACATGACTCGAGCACCTGCGTTTAATTTTTCTTATGTGTTGCTAGCCGAGCCATAAGTCCACGGTTGGGTGAGAATGCCAACCAGTCAGTGGGTCTATGGGGCACCCTGCTATACAATGTTGCATAGAATGATCGGCTGCCATTTGGGCTGCTATAATCAAGATTGTGCATATTTAGAGGTAGTTTGAGGTGTGTCTTACAGATAAGAGACAGCCAATGATGTACTAACACTTATATGATATATAGGTAGATATTTCCCATAACCAATCCTTCTCTTAATTAGGTTTTACAGTTTGCCACGTAGGATGACATTATAGATGATGCATATTAGGGTATAAGACCTCTGTATAAGCAAGTGTGTGTGTGTGGGTGAGTATGCAAGCATCAGCCTGATGTCTGCCAGTTTGCACTGCTTTATTAAACTAAGAATAAAGTATATTTTGCATATTCTTTGTGTCTGTCTGGTTATTTGGTCTGAGATCTTTATTGGTAATTCCATCTAGCCCAAGAAACTCTTCAAGGTGCTAGAGCACATTTTGGTAGCAAAGGATGGTTTTTATCCATCGACCTCTGTTTTATGGCCCCAGATCCAGACCTCTGGAATATCGATTGCTTCCACCATTAGCCCGAAGTTTGCGTGAGAAAATACACTTGACAGGTCCCCTTGTGACGAAATTCCTGTCCGGTCTACTCAGGTGCCCCGTAGATGGAAGTCAAACTGGTCGGTTGAAGGAGAGTCGATGCAGAGGGACTCAAGCTGAGCCACGGATAAAGTAGAACATTGAAAGTGGCAAAAATAGGGGGAGGGACCGTGTTTTAAATAATATATGTACAAAAGTAACAGGATTTTTGGGGGATTATAAAGAGAAGAAGTAGATACCTCGATTCCCGGTTCCAAGGGGATGGAAGGGTATGCATTAAAAAGACTCCAGATAGGGGAGTTAACGATTCCTGAGGCAAGGTCAACAAGGAGAGTGCATATCAAACTCCAAGATGGAGTAAAAATTAGATGAGATACATTGACTAAGGGTAGTAAACAAAGGCATACGCATACAATAAAAAAGTGCACATGTGTATGGGGTTATAATGTTAGTATACAATATTTGTGGTGTGTAGACTAACAGATATAAAACTACCGCAAACAATTAAGGATTTATTAGATTTTTGATCAAAAGATTAATGTCAATCAGAAGGATAAAAATCAAAGGAAATTAATAAATAAACAATGAGATACAAAAAATTGATAGAAAGTGTAAACGAAGGAACATAGAGAACATTGTTGCATAGATTTTAAAAGCAGTTTAAAGATATTTAGATTTTTGCATAAATAGCAGCGATTGATGGTGCCTTTTCAAACCGATCAGTGTGGTATATTTGATAAAATAAAGAACAGAATAAAAGGTTTGGTGAGTATAAACACTCGAAATCAACTTGTCACCATTGGGGACAACCCACTACTACAACTTGCAGGACATTGCCATGATGCACAGCTATAATAAGGAAGTATAATTCGGAGTGGGTTTAAGGCACGTCCAATAAGACATTCATGCAGAGACCTCAAGAGGGTTTGTTTTCAAAAACAGTATTGCGAAATATGACAATGTATTTGCATGCTACATTTAAGGGAAAGAAGCTACAGAAAAGGTTGGCTGTTTTAGAGCTATGGTAGATGTATCAGAGTGAGAAAAAAGATCCAACGAAGAAGGAGTAGATGCTTAAACAGCATAAAGGGGAGGATGTAGCGCCTTTAACTTCCCTTTTCCTTCCTGTAAACAAGAGTGTAGACACAGAGAAGAAGGGATTTTTCCCTTAAACGGAATTGAAAGCAGCAGCGGGGTATGTTAATCTGACATATGAGCACCCGCTTATAACAGTGAAGATAACACCGCAGAGAGCTGGAAGATAAGGGCATTGATGGGGTTCCAGAAAGAGAAGAGTAGGAAAAGAAAGAAAAGGAAGAAGAGAGAGCATTTATAGAAGAGAAAGAAAGAGAATGCAGGTGAAGGGAAGAGCAAAGAAGGCATGAGGCAAAGAAGGAAAAGGAAAGGCTAGAAGAGAAGAGATGAGAGGAGGTAACCGCAAAGCAGGAAAGCACATAGGATGCAAAGAAGATGAGAGGAAGATGAATTAAGGGAGATGAGGAAGAGAGAGTAAGAAATGAACAGAAATAGGGTATTAAAAGATGATGAGATAGGGTATCCATGTCAAAGATTGAAGCACAAGAACGATTTGAGGAAGTGAGTGAGTCACAACAGCCCCACAGGGAGCTGCAAGGAATACCAAGAATAACAACATGGGCTGATGAGCGAGACACAGAAAACGTATGGGAAATAATTGGGGATTTATATGGGTTGAGGGATAAAGAAGGGTATAAAACCCAAGAGAACGTAGATGGATCTCTATCAAGGGAAACAGGAGGAAGGTCAGATGACGTAATAACAGACAAGCACAGAGCGCTGTCTTTAAACAGATTCGATCTTGATGATGATATGATATGACATGACATTTATAACGCGCCTGTACACAAGTGTTTCTAGGTGTAACAAGACAAGGAGGCGGAAACATAGGGTGGACAAAAGAACAATCTTACTAGGCCTTGTGTCATTCAGATCGTGCAAGTGCAGGGAAGTGGAAGGGGAGAAGTACCGAGGGGGGGAGAAATGCAGGTAGCTCAAAGTGCAGCCAGTGCGTGGCTCAGTCCAGGTAAATCAGAAAGTGCAGCAGACAGGTGTCGCCAAGGTGCCGAGAGAAGGGATTATAGGGTTACAGATCCAGACCACAAGTGCTGGGGGAGCCAAGAGGTGGTGTGAGGTGCAGCTGGCCATGCAGGGACCTGTGCCCAGGTTCAGATGGTGACCAGGTGACCAGTCCATGATGTGAGCTGGGGCATAATGTCAGACAAAGAAAGGGAAGAAAACAAGAGCGCTTGAAGGGAGATCGCTTGCAG
Source organism: Ambystoma mexicanum (assembly GCF_040938575.1). Lineage (NCBI taxonomy): Eukaryota > Metazoa > Chordata > Amphibia > Caudata > Ambystomatidae > Ambystoma > Ambystoma mexicanum. The sequence continues at coordinate 668,926,472 of NC_090926.1, read as the reverse complement.
ATTTTCAAAAGAATCAAGTGTAGAAAAAGGGGTATAATGATCAGTTCTAGAGGACGCCAAAGGCAGAACACCAGAATCGACACTATGTGCTGATTGATCACAAGCACAATTGCGTAGTGCAGAGGATGTACCCCCCACCTTATGTAAGTAGATTAAAGGCACTACCAGGACAGAGACAAGCAGGTGAGACCAGCCCCTCCTGGAAAGTGAGAAGTGTAGGAAGGTATGATTATTGACCAGGATTTTCACAGTTTCCTTTACTAGAGAAGTGGAAGGACAACCACAATATATAATGTGGCCACAAATGGATAAGGACAATTAAATTACCATGTTTAACTTTCGGTGCAGTAAAATTGATTCATGAGCTATTGAGATCCCATCAGGAATGACGTTAGCCATAGGTGACATAGAAGGCTTGTTATCAGCCATCATAGGAGAGAGAGCTGATGACCTTTGGAAGTGAGCAGGATACGCAGGTGTGAGTGTACAACACACGACACATGATGGACCGCCATTCAATAATTGCAGAGCAGATGTATGGCGCTCAGAGTACAATATCCTGATACATCAGATATGGGTGCAATTATGACTAGGAAAATGGGGAGGATAGGGTCCCTGTCCTCTATATTCAATACATTCAAGAGAGATGGCACCTTGAGAAGCATGAACTGTGGGATAAAACAGTGGAATTATTTGACCACATTTTATGTCAGGGACTACGCGAGCCAGTGCAATGGCAAATGAAGAAACAGGTTGGAATGGAAGCAAAACCATGGCCAGAAATAGAATTGACTATCTTGCATCATTGTTGATTGTTACAGGAGAAAAATAAGAAGAAAGCCGAGAGTAGAAAGCAGGAAGAGGCGCATTTAGTTCAGAAAAAGCTGTCAAAAATAGCCATAGAGGGATCATTATTGACAAGTAATGAAGGTGGGATGACACAGGAGATGCAATCAGTACAGCAAAACAACATAGGGTATCCCACAGATCAGAGAGGGTAACATTTTTGGCCCAGAGGAAGAGGGAATGGGCCTAGAGGAGGAGGATGAGGCGGATTTCAAAACCATCAGGGAAGAGGAAGATTTAATGGTGGACAGCCAGAACAATGCTGGAATTTCGGGAGAATAGGACAAAGAACATGCAGAAGCAGAGGAGGCATGCAGCAAAATTGGCAACTCCAAGAGGGGGGATGAACTATGTTCCACAGTATAATACAGTACCGTAGGAGTATTAAGCCCACAATCACGTCTAGGCTCTGACATAGGCGCTGCCACAAGGACAATCACAGCAAGTGCCCATGCAAACACAACAGGTACAAACCCAGCAAGTGCAGACATAACAGGCCACTATACCACAATGGAATATGAATACATGAGCCCAGAAAGCATCCACACCCAAATTAGGAACTGTGGTTGTGGTAGGAGGAAATACTTTCACAGCTGCAGGGATGAATTTATATCCACAGAAGGAACGCCCACAGAGTGACCTGATGTGTTCACTACTATAAGTAATGAAGGTAACAAAAGGGACATCCCTGGAGCAGGGAGGCCAATGGCTGAACAAACATTGGAACAGGGGGGTGTCCTACCCTCTCGTATTTCAATCTTTGCACTTATTTAATGCAGAAACATTTATACCCTTGCATTGATCCAGTGGGACAAGACCATCTTTGTCTCATAGGTATGCGACCTAGAAATACACATGGAAGACTGTAATATTTCTGCAGCTCTTCATTATTAAGCTGTTGGATTTTTTTCTAGAGGTTAATACATGTTCTAGATAAGTAAAACAACTGGCAGTGTGCCCGTTCATGAACAAAACATAAATGTCATTGTGATAGCTCACATTGTTTTGTGAGCACTTGATTGCCACTTTCGACAGGAGTGGTCAAAACAGAAAATGAACACAAAGTTATGTGGTCTTAAACACTGTCTGCAACAATAGTCAACAAACATGCACTTTGTAAGTTAAACATCATCAGTGAATTTGCATTTTGTGTCAACCATGTTGGGTAGTGTGTTTGTTTTAAAGTCTGAGTCTTGTTCAGATGGGAGGCCTCTGAGGAGGTGTTCCTGTGCCTGTCATCCTTCTGCCGGGCACAGGAGCACCTCCTCAGACAATATAGTCAAAGATGAGTTTCCATTAGCTCCAAATACTGCAACAATATTGTGTAACATTCCATCTAAGGCCAAGCATTTCACAGCCATAGACTTAAAAAAACACACTCTTTTCGATTCCCCTTCACGAAGACTCACAATATTTGACTACCTTTTCATATAGAAATATTCACCTGAAACATACTCATTTGCCCCAGGGGTACTGTGAGTCTCCTTCAATTTTTAACACAGTCATTCAGATGGACCTAGGCAATGTTCAGCTCAAAAGTACAATAGTTCATTATGTGGTTGACATTCTGGTGTGCAGTGAGACAGAAGAGGGATAAAAGATTCAGTTAAGCATATTACTATACTCAGAGAAAAGGGTGTAAGGTAGAAAAGGAAAAGTTACAATACTGTCAGGAAGTGGTCTTGTATATAGGACGTTTGATTTCTCATGAGGCGAGGAAAGTGACGACTGAAAGAACAGAAGCAATTATTACAACCACAGAACCTTGAACAGTGAGGGAAATTCAACAATTTGTAGGCCTGTGTAACTATTGTAGGGCCTGGGTTTTCGATTACAGTGCATATTTGCTACCACTTTTAAAAGGACTCAATGAAGCACAGGTGGGCAAGAATAAAATAACATGGACAGATGATATGACTGAAGAATTTCAAGAATTAAAAAAGGCAATCAGTTCATCACCTGTGTTAGGAATTCCAGATTATCATGAAGAACTTTGCTTATTTTCTCATTCAAATTGAGAAGTAATGATAGCAGTCCTTACACAGAAAATGACATTAGGACATGGACATAAACCATTGGTTTATTATAGTGGGATTTTAGATCCAGTTATGAAAGGGCATTACCCTTTTGAGCTGTCTTTAGCTGGTGCTGCATTTGCAATTGTAAAAGCTTCAAGTATAACGATGGGGTGTTCAGTAACACTATTTGTAGAGAATGCATTATTTGCGATTTTAGAGAAACCCAAAAGTACATTGACCACACAAAGAGCATCAGGATACAAGGTAATTATTTCAAACCCTGCAATTAAACTTCTTAGATGCAAGACAGTGAACCCAGCAATATTCATAGCAGAACCAGTAGGGGAGTATGATTATGTACATGATTGCACAACATTTACTAAACACTGTGATGACATTCCCCAAACCAGAGAAAATGCTATCAGGAGGGGGGTAGTTCTCTTTATTGACGGTTCTTCAAAAATGTACCAAATGACTTGAGAAAGGCATACTGGATCAGCAGTAGTGAAGCTGAACGAAGAGGGTGAATTTGAGGTAGTGACAAGCACAAGATTGCCTTTGCATTACTCAGCACAAGCTGAAGAATTAGTGGCACTTATCACTGCGCTTCAAAGATTTGAAGATGAGAAAGTGACGGTGTACTCTGACTCCACCTATGTGGCGTCAACTGTACACGCAGGTTTGTCACGCTGGAGAAGGTGGGCTTCCTCCATGGAGACGGCACTCCAGTGCAACATGAGTCCCTATTGAATAAGCCTATTGAAGCATTGCGACTCTCATTGATGCTCGCAGTCGTAAACTGCACAGAGCATACTAAAAGGGAAGATCTAATTTCTCGCAAAAACGAAGCAGCAGATTTAGAAGCCAAAAAAGCTGCGTATTTCCCAACCATTTCGAATTTTGAAATAGAAGATGTTAAACAGATGACAGGATGATGAATGTTGGTAAAGGAGGGCTTTAACATACATGCTGTCTATTGTCTAGTTAATTGAGATACAAGGGTGAGCACCATAAGAAGAGAAGGATTTATAGGCAAAACAGGGGTGATCTTTATCCCTCACAAGGGCAATTTGGAACAGGATAGCACTGGAAAGTCAGTTATGCCTCTGGAATTATTGAGGTTGGCGCTGAAGCTGCTTCAACACCCTGCGCATACGACTAGAGAGAGTCTTGCTGCTACAATTGCAGAAGATTGGTTCACACCAAGCATGAAGTACAGTTTATTGGAAATTGCATCTTGTGCCAGAAATGTACTGCAGGGCACACTTTTCAAACAGTGATAGTAGCAGTTCCAAGACCCAATGGCCCATTTCAGCACCTACATATAGATCATGTGGATATGCTGCAGACATGTAACGGCTAGTGATATTTGCTGGTCATGATATGTCCTTTTTCTAGATGGATTGAGGCAGGTCCATGCACACACCGTGACTCTACATGTGCAACCAAGTTCCTTGTGCATGAGGTGCTTCCAGGATGGGGTGTATGTGAGGTTTTGCGGTCTGACAATGGACTGCATTTTGTAAATGAATTATTTAAACAAATAGTTCTTCTATTAGGCATTAAGCATACATTTTCCTCTGTATACCACCCACGGGTGAATGGCATCTGTGAGAGGTTAAATGGACTACAAAAGGAGAGGATTGCAAAAATAAAGATGACTCTAAAGAAGGGATGGCACCATTTCCTATCCTTACCCTATACACTTTAAGAAATAAGCCTCGCTCAGATCGCCATCTATCTCTGCATGGATTTTGTGACTGGACATTGTATGAGAATCCCTCTTGCTCCTCCAACCAGAGTAAAAACTGATGTCCATAGTGTAGGGAAGGTGCTAGGTGATGAGATGCATGATTACCTAACATTAATTCCTGCAAATGTTTCTTTCATGTCTCAACAGTTGAAAAATGAAAGCAGGAGTCAAAGAGGAGCGACAAAGATATGATATGATATGATATGGCATTTATAACGCACCTATACAAAAGTGTTTCGAGGCATGATGAGACAAGGGAGGGGAAAAGAGGGAAGACAGAGACAGTGATCTTACTAGGCCAGGTGACATTGAGATCGCACAAGTGCAGGGGAGGGGTGAAGGGGAAAAGCCCAAGGGGAAGGGGATGGGAAGTGCAGTACATAGGATAAACAGTAAATAAAATGAAACAATAAATATGAACAATATATAAAAGGTGCAGCCCCCTGGTAGCAGGTGCAAGGGTAAGTGAAGACTTCAGGTGTCAAATGCTGGTAAGAGGCTGTAGGGACACAGAAATAGCCCCAGAGTGCAAGGGTTGCCAGGAGGGCAGTTCAGGTGTGCAACTGGTTGGGAGGGGACCTGGGCACGAGAACACAGGGTAGCAAGAGGACCAGTGCAGTTTCAGTCAGGTGTTCAGCAGGGGAGAGGAGGAGAGAAACCAGAAGCAAAGAGGAAGGTCTTGAGGTGCCTCCGGAACCAGAGATGGTTCTCCTCAATTTTCAGAGAGGCAGTGAGGCTGTTCCAGAGGGGGGTCCCAGTTGAAGAAAGAGATCTACCACCAACTCGCTGCTTGGAGAAGCGACTGACCCTGAGGGAGTTGGAGGCTGATGAGCGAAGAGCTCAAGAAGGAAGATATTTAAGAAGAGTGAGTTGAAGGTATTGAGGCCTCAGGCCCCTGAAAGCCTTGTGGACAATGCAGAGGGGTTTGAACTTAATCCTCGCAGCCACTGGGAGTCAGTGCAGAGATTTCAGTCCCGGAGAGATACGAGCCATGGGCTTGAGGCCAAGGACAAGTCTCACAGTCCTGTTCTGGATGCGTTGCAGAGGGTGGAGAGTAGAGGCAGGCAGATTTAGAAAGAGGTTTTTGCAGTAGTTGAGCCTAGAGAGAACCAAAGCTCTGGAGACAGTGAGCTTCTGGGGGAAGGAGAGGAAATAAAGAATACCTCTGAGGAGGTGCAGCTGGTAGTGTGACTTCTTACAGACATCAGAGATATGAGGAGAGAAGGAGGGTATGGAGTCAAAGATGACCCTGAGCTTTTTAGCCTCACGGTGGGAGCAGGAAGGGGGCCAAGAGAGGCCGGCCAGAGAGACAGAAAAGGAGGGAGCGGGTGTTCCGATGAGGAGAATCTCAGTGTTACTGGCATTAAGGCAGATATCATTGGTGGCACACCACTGCTGGATAGCAGACAGACAGTCGGACATGAGAGAAGTAGAAGAGGTGGCTGAAGGGAGCCTGAAAATGAGCATGAGTGTTAAACCCGCATAGCACTGAAAGTTGGCGCAGAGAGCGGCAATGCGTTGGGCAAGAAGTGCCAGGTATTGGTTGAACAGCCAGGGAGAGAGGTTAGACCACTGGGGAACACCACAGGCAGAGATAGAGATAGAGGAAGGATGCAAGTTGGACCTGGGCGGGTCATCAGAGAGGAAAGAAGTCAGCCAAGCCAGGGCCTGATCAGTGATACCCAGGTTATCAGGGAGACGGTTGAGCTGGATGGCATGGTTGACTGTGTCAAAGGCAGAAGAGAGAACAAGTAAGATGAGGACATGGGGGTGTTGGAATCAAGGTTGGAGAGTAGGTCTTCACAGATGTTCAGGAGAGCAGTTCCGTGCTTCTAGCAGATCTGATGCCAGACTGTTGGTCATGGAGACAACCAACAGATTCTTTGTGAAGATTAAGCTGGGAGATGGCCAGCTTTTCCAGAAGTTTGACCAGGAAAGGAGCGATGGAGATTGGGCGATAGTTAGCTGAGAAGGACGGGTCGGCAGCGGGTCTCTTAAGAAGAGGGTGCACAAGGGAGTGTTTCAGGGGGGAAAGGAAGACTCGAGTGGTGAAGAAGTGGTTGCAGAAGTCAGCCAGAGCAGGATGATGATGAGTCCATTGAAACAAAAAATGTAATAAAGCAAACCAGACTATACCCTGGGGACTAGGTGCTGGTACAAATGATTGCACGCACTTGGAGTACACCCAGGTTTGAAGGACCCTAGGAGGTGAAACAAGTCACCCCCACAGCTGCCAAATTAAAAGGAAGATGACGTTGGCTGCATTTGTACAACATCAAACCATATAAAGGAGAAGTCCTGACACGTCCTGCAACTACCGACGGTGAAGCAAGAGAAGAAGTTCTGTGCATGCCTACCCGTTCAATGGCTAAAGACAAGGAAAATGAAGAACACAGCAGCACTTTAAGATGAAGACCAATATCTCTTAAAGTTGCTAAAGAATAAATAGACTTGCATCTATCCTGGAACTTTTTAGATAGGCTTAAGGAACTCAGTGGCTGATTCATGGAATGTTTGTGCCGAGAAAACATCAATTTGTGCGCCATTCTGCCTGCAAATCCCCATTTGTTAAACAGGGATTTGCGGGCAGAATGACGCACAAATAGCTGTTTTTCGGCGAAAATAATTCCATGAATCAGCCCCAAAGCGTTAACATACCGGACTGGAAAGAAAAGAAGCACACTTCACAGCAGTCTTATCCTGCTTTAGTAAGAAGCCATGTGAATATCAGGATGTTTTTGGTAATTCAAATAACGATTATATTATTTTCGGAATAATTATAGCAATCATCTTGCAGTTCTTGATCTAAAAGTGTGACCCATAAAGTATTGCAGAGTTGTACATATTCAGAATTAAAACAAAGATGAGGAGGCTTCAGAATATAAGAGGCTTATTGCTATCAAGAAAATCAATGAGCTTTCATCGAATAATAATTGTGATATCATTCTGTTTTGTGATTTGTGTTTTCCTCCTGATATACAGACATGTGGGTAAAAATGAAACAGTTACTATGGTCCCTGCTGCAAGCACAAACAGTATCCTTTATAAACTTATTAGGAATTTATTTTGATATAAACGGGGGTATTGAGGAAGACCATGAATCTAAAAATACATATCTTGTTAATTCGGCTCATTTAAAACATAACCTATGGTATTATTACATGAAGGAGGTGATAGAGAGAATGTCAGATGAAAGCTGCTATGTCTGTTACTTAATACCATATTCCATGAATGCAGAAAGGACATTTGTTGCCAAATAAATACCTGCACAGGATGCAAACTGTCCATGAATTTAACAGCATGTACAACCAGAGAGCAATTTGAAGGAAAATGGGCAACTTTATGATAGAGATGAAAAGGGACATTTCCATATGAAGATACGTATGTGAAAACAAGAAGGATGGACAGTGGGATTGGTTGGACAAGTAAGATACATATGTATCCATTCCAGATGAGACAATGGATAAAACTTTTCAAGATGAAGAGGATGGACTGCTACAATATGAATGAAGGAGCAGGAGAGCCAGGATGCTGGGAAATACCACAGCTATTGATTTATGGACGTGTTGCCACCAGTACCGGATGAGAAGAAGGACTAGTATCTTGCCCTGCACACTTATTAAAGAAGAAACCAGTAAGCATAGTGCAAATAGTGAATGACAAATGCCTAGAATCATGGGCTAAGTACTCTAAGTTACTAATGTGGGTTGACAATGAAGCAGGACCAGTATCTATTATACCACTAAAAATGCAACAACATGCTTCAAGAATTAAGGCCTGGTTTTGGTTGCAGAAAACAAAGGATGTGGACAGATAATTGAAGTCCCAGGAATTAATGGAGTAATTGCAGTACTGACAGACCGATATTGGGCCTGTGGGTCCAGAGCCTACATGCAGTTGCCTAAGAATAGGGGAGAAATATGCTCCATTGAAGTAATACATGTTCCAGCATTAGTGATTCCACAAAGTGATCTCAAAATTGATGGATTTCCAAAGATGAATGAACACCAGAGAAGGAAGAGGTCACTCAACCTACACTGGCTGAAAAGGGAGAACTACTTCTCATGCAAATCAATAATGACATATAAAGACATCCAGATTAACATAAGCTGTTCAGCAAGACAGCAATGCTAATGTCATCTATATTCATGCCAGGACTCCAGACTGCATTGAACACCAAGTTCTTGCAGATTATCAGATGGGAGCTGTTACAGACGATCAATGCAACAAAAAAATAATTATTTATTTTTATTGTGATAGTTGAAAAAAAGGCATTACATTTGCCATATATTTGTTAAAATACAATGAAGAATATTTACATTAGAAAGTAAAAAGAGAACACTTAAAATAAACATAATGGGCCTCATTACGAGTTTGGAGGCAGCCATGGTGCTATTAGCAACATGGCTGCCTCCAAACCGGGCTCCATTACCGGGTTCCTGCAATGGGGACTTACTGGGTCATTCCGACATAGGAGGACCCAGTAATTTCTCCTTGCAGGAACCATTCCCCATTCCCATTTGAGCCCCCATAGGGCTCAATGGGAATGGGGAGGGAGGTAACAACTGGCACATTACAAGTGTCCCGTTGTTACCTCGCGGGACCTGGAAAGGATGTCTGGTTTTAACAGATGTCTGATCTGAGTCACGCAAAGGGAAACTCGTAATCGGCGCTCCCGTAATGAAGGGGGCTGGTCCCGTACTGGCCTCCTTCATTACGGGAGTGCTAGGGCTGTAATGAGGCCCCATGTCATCACATCACTTTCAAAATTAGAGCAAATGACAAAATTCATGTATAGAGTGACAATGTTTCATGGTTCAATAAGAAGCTGTCTTTTTAGACATAGGGCCTCATCACGAGTTTGGCGGTAACCCTTGAATGCGGCGGTAATGCTATTACTGCCACATTTAAGGGTCTGCCAAATCACGGGCTTGGCGGATTTACCCCCAGCTCTGAGCTGGGGGCAAATTCGCCACTATTTTTCCAATTTCTGGCACTATTATCGTCGGCGGTAATAGCGCCAGCAGTAACGCAGTAATAGCCTGAAAAATTCCCTATTGGGCCCAATGGGGAATGGGAAATTCCTGAATGGGCACAATGGGTAATGGGAACTTACCGTTCTGCCAAAACCGTAATCCGGCACTAATTGCACCGGGGGTTTGGCAGTAGGGCTAATAGCCCCAGTGGTAATACTGTCGGGTTAGCGCCCAACTCGTGATGAGGCCCATAGTTTTGATTTCACAACAGTTTACAATAAAGATATCCTATCTTGAAGACAAGTTAAAGGACATGATAATTTCATAAAATTCAAATGTTCAGAGCAGGCTTAGATCGAAGGCTTTTTGCAATTGAGTTTAGCCAAGTTCTAGTGATGATAGAAATCTTATTGTCGCAATCCTAACATTTGTGCACTGTGCATTAAATATTTTGTCCCAGAATGACTCACAGGTGGGGGTTAAATAAAATGAATATCCTAATAAAAGGATTTAATGCTATCAGTGAATAATTGAGAGCCATCAGGCTGATGATGCTCCAGACAGGTATGTTCTGGCCCTAATTACAGCAATGGATGGAGGCGTGTGCACCAAGGTCGGGCACACTTGCTTTACATTTACACCATCCCATGACATAGAAAATAGTAACCTGACAGAAGCAGTAACTATGCTGACAACTCTGCATATGAAGATAAAAGATTAAGCTGATGAGACATCAGCAGATGACTGGTTTTCATTCCCATTGTTGTATATCCCAACCTGGCTGGCAAATGCTTTCAAAATACTTGGAGCAATACTATTTTGTCTCATAAGGATCACACTGGGACAGTGTCAGAAGACAGCAAAGAAAGCTATTGGGTTGAAAATAATGATTGTGATAGATGCTGGAGCTTTGGAGCAGATGCAAAATGAGGAAACTACTCATGAATATATAAAGAAAAGCAACCTTGCGCCTCCAGGAACAAAGTTCCACTACCCTGAGGATGATATCAAATATGTAGGATGTTGGATATTCTGTCCACCATCAGGAGAGTGCTGTCAAATGACCTGGAGTGTGGATGCACACATAAAGAATGCAGGTCACCTTAGTGGGTGACAAAGATATGGATCCCAAAGAAATGACAGTATGAAGAGAAGATGAAGGAGATTGAAGAGGAGAATGTGGTCGAGGACTGGAGCATAGGGGGGAATGTAAAGGAACAGATTTCCCTAACTCTCGCCCCTTCACCACTGTCATATTTGAGCAGTAAGAGAAGAGCCCTATAAAATGATATGAACTCAGATAACCGTATTGAATGTATCCGCGTACTGAAAGAGTGAAAGGATATCATGTGGAAGGATGTCAGCACGCACCATTGGACATCATGGAGCACCACTGACACCAGTAAGGTGAACCTGTGGGTTTCCCTCTTCTATTGGGCTTCCTCATTGTGCAGTTCATCTCCCCAACACCACAACCATGAAATTACATGTTTCTTACAGTTGATCCTACGCAGTTAAATAGCTGCTAAGACCCAAAGGTCCTTTTCACCCCCCAAATGATATGTGAAAAGTTTTTGGAAAATGGCACCTGTTTCCTCCGCAGCAGTTCAGAATAGCAGTCATTTCCTCTTACCCTACACAATTGTAGAATGTGCAGACGGTATTCATTCACTCGCACAAGCAGTCACTCAAATCCTGTGCAGGATCATGGAAGAGCACTGCCCTGGGAGACCTGTGTATAGACCTTTTATGCTTGATGTAAATTACCTGCTGCCCTGTTTTAGTAGAAGCAGGTGAAGCCCTGGACAAGTGATTGAACATGGCTTGGTTATGCAATGAGTTATCACAGGTCCACTGCCCCTTGCGAGAATGGACATAAAAAAAATTTGACCGGAATTCACAAATTGCAATTGAGAACTTTTCAAGAAACCATTTTCAGTGGTACTTCAGGGTGTATGCTTGGGACTGTGTGTGGGGAATTACAACATTAGATATGGGCTACTAGATATATGCTCAATAAGATGCCCACAGCAGTGTAGAAAACTGGCCCACAGTGGCCAGTCAGGCCAGTGCTACAGGCATTGCCCAATTGCCCTATGGACCACACCAAAACTGGACCAATCTCCCACAGCACCATGTACACCACACCCCCTGTAGTTTCTTGCGGTACTGAAGTGCTACCAGGCACCCACTCTCCACCATATTCACTTAGAGTACTAACAAAATGATGCCCACTGGTGCTTTTGAGATTTCTTTGTCCCATTAATTTAACCCAACATAACGTTTTAGCATTATGGGGTTGCCTAGTGAGTAGAGAGGGTTAAACTAAACCACCTTGGGTTTTGCGAGAGCACTGCCACGACCTGCTTGCACCATTGACCCACCAGAGCGGTCAGTGGACCTGAAACAAAGCCCTCCAAGTTTAAGCAGACCAAAACTGAGGCATAAACATCCAGCCCCTAGCTGAACAGACCTGGAAAATATAGCTTACCAATGAGGTGCCACTGCCAATAAATTTGTCTTAATTGATAATAGATGGGAGGTCCACATGTACACCCTCCCAATGTAAAATTCTCTGAAATGGCAACTTGGATTCATTATACACTAAACAAAACATCTGTGAGGGGTTACAGATGTGAGGTGGACAACTTTGTGATAGTGTTTGCAAAATATGTCATTTTATTAACTCAAAAGGTTGGATAAACACATTACTATCCCTACCCTGACAAGGATTTCCCTGCCTAAAGTGAACTAAAGCAAACACTCTAACAAAAGGTGTTTGTCCCGCATACATTTACATACAATAACTCAACAAGATAATATATGGCAGTTCAAAATCAACCAATTTAACAGTTAAGTTCACAATATGATAACTGTCTCTCCTTATAATCTGGGTGAATTTCCATTCCTCAGATTCAAGCAGGATTCTGTTCAACAGTTCCAAAAGAATAAGGAAATCCTGTTTTCTGACAAAGTTCCAACGAAGTTCTTTTTGATTCCAACTTGACAAAAAAAAGTTCCATCACTTCAGAATTGTTCAATAAGGTTTTATTTGCTTCCTCTTGTGATGTTAAGAACTTAAACAACCTTCTTCACATAAACCAAAAACACTTCATTAGTTCTTCAGGCTTAACAGAAACTGGGCCTCATTACAAGGTTGGAGGTAGCCATGGCGCTATTAGTGCCATGGCTGCCTCGAAAATCGCTCTGACTCCGGTCTGGTGGATGGAGAAATTACCGGTCCATTCCGAGGTCGGCGGGACCGGTAATTCCCCATTCACCAGAGCCATCCCCATTCCCATTTGAGCCCCGATAGAGCTCAATGGGAATTGGGAAGGTGGCAATAACAGTACTGCAAATTGCGGTACCGTTATTGACCCCGGTATCCCTTTGCGGGTCCCGTCCTTAACGCCTGATAAAACCAGGTGTTAAGGCAGGACCAGCAAAGGGAACTCGTAGTAGGGCAGTAAGGGATGACCGGCACCGGTGCCCTTACCGGTGCCGGTACCCCCTTACCGCCCACCTCGTAATGAGGCCCACTGTCTTTGTAATGATTATTCTGCAACAACATATTTGTTCTGAGCATGTTATTTCTGCAGTAGTTTACACAACACTTCCTTTAGCAATGAAAGTGTGTCCTGGATGATTCTGTAATATTTCAAGAAAATATATCAGTGGTTCTACCACTTCTTTTTTACGACTTGTCAACACCATTTCACAGTACTTCATCAACTTCCACCTGGTCTACTCTCATATCAGACCTACTAATTCAAAGTTTTCTGTTCTGGTGTACTCCACTTCCAGAACAGCATAAAGTATCACAGCAAACTCGGACCTGGTGTACTCTCTTGCCAGGCCAGAATAAACTATAAACTAGAAATACTTCTGTGGTAAAATCAGCTTCAAACAACTTAACAATGTCTCTTGTTTCACAACACCACGTTTAAGAATTTCTTCAGGGAAAACAAGATTCAAAACGCTGATATTTATTAAACACTTGAGATTTCTGCACACTCTGCAAGTTATGCTCCACTCCTTTTGAATATTTTTTACCAGAAGAGAAGCCTTCTTGCCACTCTTGTTTCCCCACTTGCTCATTAACCAACTGCTGACAGTAATTCTGTCTTCCTCTGACTCATGATTGGCTTTGGCAATGTAGGATTAGACCAATTCCTTTTATGTGCTTCTTCAAACATGGCCAATACATAATGTATGACAAGTCTTACAAGCTGGATGAATCATGCATGAATGCGCTAGACATTAAAAAAAGAAAACGGGTTACTAATATTATCATATTGGCCACATTACTGCATGCTACCATTATAAATACATTATATTGAATCTCCTATGGGACTCTGAACGAAAGTATATTTTTTGTGACACACCTATTAGTAAAGGACAGCAACTGAAAACACAGTGACAAAACAGTATTCATCACGGAAGGAAATATTCATGGAACCACTAAATACTCAAAATGCTCAACAAAATCGGTACTACTACTATAAAGCACCAACACTTCCGAAAGCATGGAAATAAGGTGAGCCTACGTTTCTACCTCTTTATGCTCTAAAAATTCTCCCTTCCAGAAGGACAATACTTCCGTTCTTCGTATAAAGAATATCACATTCTCATCCTCAATGTGTGCTAAGCAATAGTACACAGCTGGAGGAGCTGTACCGAGCGGTAATGGCTAGGGACCCTGGTTCATTTTATTGCACCTCCTGGGCCATTATCACCTGGTTAAGCTCTTTAAACCGGGTTCTATCCTATTAGCGCCCCGTGCTCTGTACCTTGGTGCTAAGAGCAATGCCTTTCTGTAAAATAATGGGCAATGGTGAGTGTGGCGTATTGTTATGCAAAAAACAAAAGAACCCACTTCAGAGTGGCACTATGAAATGGAAGCCTTGCCTCTATGTGGAGCCCCTCTTCCATTTCCATGGCAGTCCAGGGCGGGTGATGTGCCACGGCCAAGTGAATTGGTGTCAGAGTGAAGAGGAAGTGAGTTGTTGAGTCCAAGACAGGTAAGTAGGCACAAGTGAGGAGGAAGAGCAGAGGGTGTGGGGGGTTGGGTGGAGTGACAGTACAGCAGTGGCTTGGAAGTTGCGAGCCTGACAAGGATGGAGGTTGGGTGTGAACAGCACCCACCTTTCTCAGAACACTGGATTGGATCAGCAGTTTCACCCTGGGTTGTGAGCAACTGGTTGTGAACGCACTATAGAAATGCTCATTACATTACATTGGGCCTCATATGAGGTTGGAGGTAGTCATGGCGCTTCTAGCGCCATGACTACCTCCAATACCGGTACCGAGTCCGCCCTCGTTCAATGGGGACTTACCGGTCTATTCCGACCTTTGCAGGACCGGGAAGTCCCCATTGAAAAAGCCATTCCCCATTCCCATTTCAGCCCCCATAGGGCTCAATGGGAAGGTGGAAAGCACTAATAACAGTACCGCAAATTGCGGTACCGTTATTAGCTCTGAAGTCCCTTAACGGGCTCTTGTCCATAACGCCTGGTAAAACCAGGTGTTAAGGAAGGGACCCGATAAGGGACCTCGGAATAGGGCGCAAAGGGATCACCGGCACCAATGTCCTTAACGGTGCCTGGTATTCCTTTGCGCCCACCTCGTAATGAGGCCCATTATGTCTTTTTGTACACAGAATCCTTTCCATTAACCGCTGTCTCTCCTTCTCCAGTACCTTGTAGCACACCGAGCGAAGGGGTAGGAGGGGCTCCACAGTGCAAAAATCAGGACATTTTAGGGGCGGTCTTGGACTTTTCCGCCAGCTTCGGCCTCATCAGGAAAGCCCTGCATCTGGGAGTAAGTACCCCGGCCATTAATTAATTCTTCTGCAGTAAGGTGAGGGGGCCAGCGAGGAGGGCACAGCTATGTTTTCACACTGTCTTTGTGTGAGGAATTCAACCATCCGTGTGGTGGGTGTGAGCTCACCTGGGCTTTTTGAAATGTTTAATTAAGTGGAATGATGATAGACCAACCTCAGGAAAATGTGTGGGGCTAATCCACACACATTTTCCTATGCTCACAACACAACAATCACATATATTTGTGTACTCTGGGTGGACACAGCCTACAGGCGCAGTCCACCCTGTCATATTTTGTTGGAATGCGACAGCCAGGAGTATATTATGTCATCTCCAGGAAGGGGAGGACACGCTTCCCCCAACCATGGCCAGCCTGATTAACCAAGAAAGGGTTGATGGATCCGTCCTGCTGTTTTTTTGGGTCCTGAAGCTGGTGGCAGCGAATAACATACCAATTAGATGGTACTTCAAACAGGCTCACATGGGGCCTGGCTGCAAAGGTTAACAAATGAGACAGTAAACACAACAACCTTTCATATGTAATGGTGTCAACCTGAAGCCAGCTTCCGCCCTCAGTATCTATGACAGTGAGCTATCATGTCTTGGACTGTGTGTTTACAGTATGCCACCCCGTAAGGAGGGGACTCCATTTGGAAGGTGCAAGAATGTGGTTTGTATGAGCCAGAGAGCCTGATCTCGTCACAGATTCAAGGGAGACTTGCCACATCAATCAGGAACCATAGAGAGATCCATTAAACAGAGAGACTCTTTGATCAACAGTAGACAGGAAGATGGGTTGAACTTAGTATCACAAGTTTTCACCCCTTTACCTTTCATTTTGCAAATCACTCTGGTTATGACCTCATGCATACAGGAAACTGTTGGTAGAGATCACAGCATTGGTTCATTAAGGGAGGCTTAGCCTATACCAATCACTGTGACCCACTTGGCTTTGAAACCGAACTGAGCCCCTGCTTTGTCAGATCATATGACAACTTCACCAGAAGTAACAAACAATAACTCAACCTTGTACCCTGGCTGAAGGTAGAGTCTGCCTTACATCTTCTGCCAGTGAAGGAATGCCAGGATTTCCAAAGAAGGAGCAAGATCCTTCCTCTTACCATATTCGGGGGAACAGTGGGAGATCCAGAACTCTGAGGACACACCAGAACCTGTACTCAGCCAGGGCACCGAGTGCCGTCCTATGCTCTGCAGCAAGCTTCCTAAGTAGGAGGTGCCAGAACGTCTCTGAACCTACAACCAAGGACATGGCAGCTGCCTGCAACACACTCCACATCTGTGGGCCGTCGCCCTTAAAGGATGGCACAAGCCCATTGGAGAAGCTGAGAGTAGTGCCTAGTCAAGTATCTACCGCTGTCTGGCTTAACGGACATTTTTGATCCAGTTGAGTTCATCGAGCTGCAACCGACTTCAACGCTGATCGTTGTCAAGCTGCAATCGCTTAAAGGCATCTGAGATGTTTCAACCAGTGCTTCAGAACTGCCGATCAGCACTGAAGCAGCAATTCCTGACCCACAGCTGCTGTGTAGGCCAGCCTGTAGCCATTCGCCCTGCTATGCTCCCTGAACCGTCTTGCCACCTGATACCCATAGCTGACTCTTGAACTCTATCACAGAAGCCTTCAAAGCACCCTGAAGTCGACTCACTGCTGTTGAGCACCAAGAACATCTGCAGCACAAGGTACATTGCAGTTCTGTCGCCCTGATCCTTCCCAGAGGGTCCCTCGAGACATTTTAAGACCCATTGCTCCTTTTGTGCCCAAGAAACCATAACAAATTGTTGTGGTTATTAACCATACCGACCACCCTACTGTCTGAATCCAGAGTGCATCCCTTTTTGTCTTTCAAACTGTCTGTCCTCTACATCCCTTTACATTGTGAGTGGTATTTCGTAGCATTGCTAGAACTGTCTCTTTTGATATAAATAAAATTGATATTTTTGATACAACCTTGACTGTACAGACCCTTTTATCATTGGCACAGCTTAGTGACTCAACGATAAGAGTACTGTTGCAGGAAGCAGCTAGAAATGTAGGTATTTGTTAACAATCATGGATCTTGAAATAGAGACTGTGAAAGGCATGAGCAAGGATGTCCTGCTGTCCTATTTCAAGAGAGAGGACTTCCCCACAGTACCAGGATTAATAAACCTGGGTTGCTGACCAGTCTCCAAGCTTGGGTAGAAGCGAGGGTGGCTGGAGAGGAGCTCCCAGGGGATGGGCTAGGCCCTGTTTACCCGAATGAAGGTGCCCTACCAGGAGGGTTAGTGGAAGATGACGAGGAAGACATCATGAGCAGTGTTTCTCACCAACCATCCCTCTGGGTGGCAAGTGTGGTTTCCCAACACTCCAGAGAATCACAGAGGCCAGGGGCTAATCTGGCATCCCGCAGGACCTACGCCTAGGTGCAGCCTCTTATTGGGCCAGTAATTATTGGGCTGTTACAGATGTAGTGTCTAGAAAGCTCCTATTGGAGGAGAGGATACTAGGACTGGAGGAGAAAAAGTAGAACAAGGTCACCATAGAGCAATACAGGGCTGCCATAGAGCTGTGCAAGCTGGCACTCGAAGAGAAGAAGGGGGCCAACAGATCCACCACTAGTGAAAGCAGTGGTAGTGGCTCAAACCAGGGTGCCTGGGATAAGCCCTGGCACCACATGCTCAAAGATTTAGGGCAGGCTTATGAAATAGGGAATGACAGGGTTGAAGCACTCAAGCTTGCTTTTCAGCTGCAGGAGGTGGAAGAGGTACTGTGGGGTGCATCCCTCATGAGTCACTTACTGACGTAGGAGACTGATGCAATTTTTCTGTTACCTCCTGATGAAAGGCCTGTTTAAGAGAGCATGAAGGGGGCCTTTCTGAGGAAGTTTTGTAAGACCCCGGAACAGTATCTCAAGAGCTTCAGAGGGCTCAGAAAGAAAAGTGGGCAGACATTTGAAGCACTCACACACTTGTTGAAATATCTGAAGGGGTGGGTGTCTGGTAACAAAGTTGACACATTTAAAGGGATGTACAATTTGATTGCGTGTGAGCATGCATTTAAGAATTGCAAGGTTGACCTACACCAGCATCTTTTGGAGAAAACTATTACAGACTCTAGCGAGCTTGCAAAGGCTGCTGACAGGTTTGTTAGTACTGAAGTCCAGAAAAAGCTGAGGCGAGCACTATCAAACCATAAGAGAAATCTTCAGACAAGAAAGTAAACAAGGATGGGAAGGACGCATCTCCAACAAACTTCCATTCAAAGTGAGGTCCCCAAACGAATGGTCGGAAATCCCACAACTCTAGTTCAGCCGTGCACTACAAAAAGCAGAGCACAGGAACCGCTAATGCTGGGACACATACGTTCTCACAACCTAAAGGTTGTTTTGGGTGTAAGCAGCTGAGATATAGGAACAGGGATCCTGCTTGTAAGTGCTTACCCAAGCAAGCCATAGCAAGTGATGGACTCATGGAAGAGGCCATTATTAGGGTGGGCCTCTTAGAGGAGGACTAGTCACTAGGCCAAGAAGTGGCTGAATGTGTATTGGTTACAGTGAGTGGGAATGCTACCAGGCCTCCAGAAGAGATCCCAGTTCCCAATAATACTCAACTGTTCTTATAACATGTGTATATCAATGGACACAAAACTCTTGCGGTCAGAGACACTGTGGCTAGCCTCACTGTGGTCACATGACAGTGGATGCAGCCAGGACAATAAATTATTGGACCTGATTGTATGGTCCATGAGTTTGACGTACAAAGTAAGTGCCCCTTGGCGATAGTAGAGTTCAGTTGGCGAGGTGAAACAACCCAGCACTGTGTAGTAGTGAAAGACTCTATCCTTGTCCCATGTCTGTTGGGTAATGACCTTCTGGACCCCAAGATAATCATGGAGGCTACAAGATCGAAGACCAAAGAGGCTGTCAGATTGAAGCCTCTCAGTGCCTTGGGGCCTGCAGTGCTTCCACAGGGCTTGTTGGGGGACTGACATGGCCGGTAGCCCCTGGTCCAGCTCCACAGACTGAGGAGTCACCTACTCCTGTGAGAGAGGGACCAGTAGCCACTGAAGACCCTACTTTGGTAGCAGGGGACTCAGTGACTTCAAAGTTGACAGGCCCAGTACAGGAACCTGAGGTGGAGGACCAGGTGAGTTCAGATCTGAAGGGCCTGACCAAGCTGGATGAGTTTGCATCAACCAGTGGTCCTGATCAGACTGACTTCTTCAAAGGCCAGAAAGAGTGTCCAACTCAGGTGGGTCTGCAGAAGCAGGCATAGGAGTATGCTAATGGTGAGTCACCTGCACTCTTCAAAGTGTATTGTGAGGATGGACTCCTGTATAGTGAGCCGGAAGACTCTGAGGATGAGGGTACACAATGTTTGGTGATTCCCCAATGCCACATAATGTTCCTTTTGGATTTGGCTGACAAAATTCCTATGGCGGGTCACTTGGGAGTGACTAGAGACACCAGACGGTTGTCTGCTCACTTTTACTAACCCTAGTTTGGCGTAAAAGTCAAGGAAGGAGTCTGGTCCTGCCCAACTTGTCAACCTTCTGGCAAATCAGGCAGTGCCACAAGGGCTTCCTTAATTACACTAAATGGGTGGCCCTTTGAGAGAATGAGCATGGACATTGTGGGTCCTTTGGATCCCCGAATCAGCTTAGGGAACAGATACATCTTGGTGGTGGTATACCATGCCACTAGGTTCCCTGAGGCTGTCCTTTTCAGGAGAATCCCCCTTGGTTGTGAACGCTCTGATTGAGATATTCTTCCATGTTGGTTTTCCCAGGGAATTCATTTCTGACAGGGGAACAAACTTCATATCAGCGTATATGAAGGCTATTTGGGAAGAGTTCAGAGTCACCTATGGTTCTCCACATCCTTCCATCCACAAAAGAACAGGCTTGTTGAGCGGTTCAACAAGACCCTGAAAGGCATGATAGGTGGCTTTGAAGAGTAACTGAGGAGAAAATGGGGCATTCTCCTGCCTTGGTTTGACTACAGGGATGTGCCACAGAATGGAGTATGGTTTAGCCCCTTTGAGCTTCTGAGGGGCTAAACCATACTCACTTTAGTGAGAGAGAGATGCAAGGGCAATCCCTCATCCCCCACACAATATGTGGTGGACTATGTACTTACAAACAGGGACTAGATTTAAAAATCTAAGTGGGAAAACACGTGCATTGCACCGTTATATCCTATATCATATATCAAAGACTCGACTGCCATGCTCAACTTATTAAACACACTAGGGTTTGACCAAGGCACACAATGGCTAGTGACCATGGACATCGAATCCCTAACAGGAAACCCTTTCAACTGTGCAAAGCCTGCTGGAGTCAGGCATTGAGCAAGACCCTGAACCTACATGCCTGATAATACAACTGGCAGCGCTAGCCCTGACAAAAGAATTCTTTTTGTTTGATGAAAAGTTCTACCAGCAGATCTTAGGGACAGCTATGGGGGCCACATTTGCTCCGGAATTGGCTAACCTGTATGTACACCAGTTTGAATAGAATCACATATACCCAATCACCAACCCCTACAAACAGCATATGGGGATGTGGCGACGGTATATTGATGACATGTTCATGATATTCAAAGGAGCCATCAATGAATTGAAAGCCTTTCATAGGTGCCTCAATGCCTGCAATCCACATATTACAATCACCCTTGAACCGAGTAAGTAGGTCACCTGCTTTCTTGACCTACATATAATCTTGGAGGGAGGTTGTTTGCTGTCCAAAATATTAAAAAAAACGACTGACCATAACTCCCTGCTAGCATACTCAAGCTACCACCCACAAGCACTACGGGATAATCTCCCATTTGGCCAGTTTCTTTAGATGTAGATGGACTTGCACACAGGCCATTGGGTACACCCTATAGCCAGTATACTGAAGAAACTACTGGTCAGCAGAGGCTATCCCAGAATAATTATGAACTCAACATACAAGCAAGCAAAAAACATCCCTAGGGATATTACTTTACAACAGCACACAAAACCTCCAGCAAGGGAAAATATAACAGCGGTTTTCAGCTGCTCTCTTCTATTTAACAGAATGAACAATGAGATAAAAAACCTATGCCCAATCCTCAATACGGAAGCACACCCTCTGACTTCACCATTTTCTACCTTGTGGCGCAGGCAAAACATTAGAGACAGACTTGTAAACACACAAGAAAACTATAAACATAAACATAAACATAAAGCTGTTGAAAGTCAGGGCCAACAAACACTGTGGGCAAGCAGGCTGCTGATGGGGCATGCACCAGGTGGACGATGTTATGTGTGTGCACAGGCAAAACAAAATATGAGTATAGACATTGGGCGGCATACTGGCTAGAAAAGTACTTTACAAGTTGCAGCAGCACAGGGGAAGTATACCTTATTACATGCCCATGCAAATTCCACTATGTGAGGATGCTGACAGGACCAGTCAAGAAGAGGCTTATTGAGCACAAATCTTGCTCAAGAACAGGGGAACAAACCGCTCCCTTGGTATTCCACTTTTTGTTGGAATGCCATGGGCCAGAGGATTTTCACTGGACAGTCCAGGAAAATCAGACCCACCTAGACGTGGGGGTAACTTAAACGATATGCTGCTCAGGAGACAGCAACAATGGATATTTTCACCTCAAAACATGTACTAATGGTTTAAATGAGGCGATTCAGTGGCACGATTTGGCAGTGCTACCTCGGTAGGACCACCGTGACAAGGAAGGTCAACCCCGTCTGTCATGCATTCCTCCAATGAGACTTGCTTACTACAGCAAATGCTTTGCAAGTACTTTTTACTCTTTAACTACTAGGATCCTCTAGAGCAACCTGGTTTACCAACCATTGCGGCAGGGTCCTCTACTTTAGTATTGTATGCATAACCCATTTCGCACAAACTAGGCTTAATAGAACAGTTATACTGAGCAATAGTAAGGAGACTAGCCCCAGATCAAGATGGCCGACTACTTCTAGATCATATTTCACACACTTACGCCACCACGCGCCCATCCATGACACACTGGGGAGGTGCAGCAAGCAAAAACAGACAGTGATAAGGACTGCCACGATTAGGAAAGACAACCTTGTCCCTCATGTATTCCACCAACGAGACTTGACAATTACAGAAAACATCATGCCAGTAGTACTATTCACTCTTGAACACTCAAGGACAAATGCTTTATTAACAACCATGGCAGTTTAGAGGAGGTCCCAAGTACGGCCCACACTCCAACCGTCCATTTTGAAGTACCAGGAATGTTCTCGCCAAAGTATGTGACATATGATGAGCAAATAAACCAGCAGAGAGCTGCAGTGGGGCTCTGTCCAGTACCTATCAGAAGAACAGCACCTATTAAAGTACCGACACCAACGAAAACATGGACAGTAAGGTACCCATTGAGAAAACCATATCAACAAATGAAACAAAATGAAGATAGTCTGAGTACAGTCCCTGAAGAAGCCAAAACGTTCTTAATGGACGATGAATGGTGACGTCACAAGAACTCGGACTGACTCATATATAGAAGATATGACGAACTGAGAATGACTTAAAGAGACAAAACAACATGGACAAGGGACATCATGAACCTAAGATGAAAGGACAATGTCAATTGTAAGATGCTTATGCTATGAGCATGACGAAGATATTCGACTGGTTTACGCATGTACATATGCTTGGAACCGCAAGAAAGCTAAGAAAATCATGCTGCTTGCTATGCTTAGTAGTAAGTCAGATTGCGGCAAGCGCCACCTATACATATCTACCTCAAAAGAAGCATGTTATATAAGAGTACTTCCACTATGTACAAGAAGCAGAATCAACCAAAGGTTTCTAAAGGCCACACAAGGAGAGCTTCATATTTAACAAATCAAGAATAAAAGGCAGAAACGAAACTCAGCAGAGGCAAAGCGTGCCAGAATAACCTAGGTTGTATCAGCTAAAATAGATGAACAGTAGCTACAATTAATGAAGCAATGAACAGAATATCCTGCTCAGAAAGGTCAAGATAAGAAGCCAAAGGCAGGTGGTTGGCAAAACAAAAATCAAATACACAAATTACATCGAGAAGAAGGTGATTTCACAGTGTCTGAATCATGTGGCCAGCCGAGCGAGAAGAGATGAGACTTTCACACCTACGCATTGCAGTGGGTCAGGCAAAGATATCAAAACTTTTCCAGACAGCAGATGCAGTCTCGAGGCCAACCACAGTGAAATAATTGACACATGGCCACTAAAGTGATGATTGATTATAACAATACTTGGAGGAAGGTCGGGGAGCTGGTGGGCACCCTGCACCTGGCCAACCATTCTGCATGCAGCTAAGCAAAGTGGAAAAGTATGAGTGGGGTTGGTGCCAACCCAGTCATATTGGACCAAGTAATCTAGGGTCCTATAGTTAGTAGAACGAATGGGACGTCATACTTTTAGTGATATCTACAATAGCCATTTTGAAGGAAGAGCTTAGATGCCCCACCTGACAGTTTTTACCCAATCCCCTTACTCCATTACCATATACAGATATAGTACCTATATAAAAGTTACCTTCCTAGAGCCAATAGAATTGCATGCCAACTTTTAAGCATTACACATCAGTAATGACAAGTTTTTAGTATAAATGATGTGCTTTTTATGAAGTTCGTTGGAGTTGTGAACCGAGAGGGAGGATCACGGATCCGCTGATATTCATGAATCTTCCCATTTTTTGTACTTGTCATTAACTGGACTCCCTTTGCCAAACCGTTGTGTTGTCATTATTGATTTGATGCTTGAGTAATAATCTGCATCCCCATCCATCTAACGAGTGCTGCTATTCCATCTTAAAGTGCTATTGGGCAAACCCCAGCTCTATGGGCTGGTTGGGGGTCCTGGTGCACAGCATCTTTCATTACAGTATTAACTACTTTGGCCGCACAAACCAGTGGCTACAGAACAGTCACACTGAGCAATAATGAGTTCAGCCCCAGTCCAAGATGGCTGACTACTTGTAGAGCAAATTCCATATGCTACTGTGAGCACGCCCCTGACCACGTACAGACAGAGGAGGTGCAGTGAGAAAAAACAAACAATGCAGTTTTCTTTCAAACTCTTCCACTGCTAGACACCGTGACTGAGCTATATCCCTGAAAGGGAAATGGCCTGGCATGACATTAGGTAAGCACAGCCTTCTTTGTCTTTACCACCCAGCCCTACCGGCACTGCATTTTTACTCCCACTCTGGATACGTTTGGCAACATCAAACATGTGTTATCGCCTTGGAGCAACATCTATGAGGTGTTAGTTTTGTCTCTTTTCTCTGTCCCCCATAGAAACAAGGTGCCAAAAAATGTTTGGATTGACACCGCCTGGCGAGGAGTGGCCAAGCTTTGGTCCTTATGTCCCTGTGCCTCCCCTACAACTCTAATTTCCTGAGAATTGAGGTATGTAATAGTACAAGCTTTATTCTGTTTGGTGAAATTAGGTGAGGGGACTGTCAAAATCATGGGTTATCATTCACTCTCATGCCCATAAAGGTATAGGGGTTCATTACGGGTCCGGCACGGTTACCGCCGGACCCGTAATGAACCCCTATACCTTTATGGGCATGAGAGTGAATGATAACCCATGATTTTGACAGTACACTATTTAATGGGAGTCGTTTTCTTTGAATGTCCTCAATTATGACAGATTAGGTGTCACGTAAGTTAGACATAACATTAATTGTATAAGAATGACCACATCAGTACCTCTTTCAATTATATTCAAATGAAGAGATAACCCATGGCGGTTCATCTTTTGTCTCCCCTGTCTCTGGAAGACGTGGGTGAATGCCCAATCCGGAGTTACAGATTTTCAATGAGCAATGCCAAAGTTTGATAGACCTGGTCCTGAAGAAGATGACCTAATTTATAAAAGTCATCAAAACCAGTCAGACCTAGGGTTCCTTTGATGAGTTGTGTTAGGATACATGTTTTTGAACTAGCTCGTACCTGTTCATTGTAATGGGTCATTTAGAGTGTTTTATCTCTATTCCCTATGTGGGACCTTTCTTAATATTGCATTGCATTTTATTGTTTATTTATGTAGCGCCTATACACAGGCAAGTGTTTTAAAGCACTCAAGAGGGTTGGGACATGGGTAAAATACAACCGTCGCTCAGAGCCCTTGAATATCTGAGACGGTAATAGTCTGCCCAAGCAGAGTAAGTGCATAAAATACATTTAACATTCTGCAATATAACAAATAGGCCTGGCAGCTATTCTGCAATTATAACAGTACAATTAGGTGTGAGGACAGGGGAGAAACAGACAGATGATCTTCGGCATGGTGCGTAAGGATCTAGCAAGTGCAGAGAGGGTCAAGGGAGGGGATGGTCAAGTGCACCTGGCCGGTTGAGACTGGGGTAAGTGCAGAGAGAGTCACTCTCTGGGTTAATTTCTTAGTGTGTTGAGTGTTGGGTGGGGACCAGTAAGACTCTTACTGGTACACCAGGCAGTCAGTCAGCATGCTGAAGGGGAAAGGAGGGAGAGAGGGAAAGGACAGAGAACTGGGTTAGCAGGGAGAGGGAGGGAGAGGAAGAAGAGAAGAGGAAGGTCTTGAGGAGCTTCCCGAATTTAAGGAAATCTGGCTCAACATTTAGGGCTACTTCAGAGGGAGGCACCTGCTGAGGATAGGCATCTCCCACCAAATCTCTGCTTGGAGAACCGGCTCACTTGCAGTAGGTTGGAGGTAGATGAGCTGAGGACTCATGATGGACAGTATTTAGGTAGGCAGCGTTAAAGGTAGGTGGGTCCCAGGCCCCAGAAAGCCTGGCAAACAATACAAAGGGTCTTGAATTTGGTACTTGCAGCCACGGGGACCCAATTGAGGGATTTCAGTGCCAGAGAGATGCGGTCCCTGGGCTTGAGAACAAGAATAAGACTCATGGTTCTGTTCGGATAAGTTGCAGAGGGCGCAGGGCAGAAGAAGGGAGGTTGAGGAAGAGGCTGTTGCAATAGTCCAGCCTGGAGAGAACCATGGCTCTGGAGACAGTGAGCCTCTGGGGGAAAGTGAGAAAGGGTAGAGTACCCCTGAGGAGGTGTAGTTGACCGTTAGACTTTTTAGAAATGTCAGAAATGTGAGAAGAGAAGGAGAGTGTGGAATCAAAGATGACCCCAAGGTTTCTTGCTTCGCAGGTGGGTGCAGGTGCCGGGCCAAGGGAGGCCGGCCAGAGTGAAAGTGGGAAAACGGGAGCAGGGGTCCCAATGCGGATAATCTCAGTCTTCATGGCATCGAGGCAGAGGTCGTTTGTGGCACACCATGACTGAATAGCAGACAGGCAGTCAGATATGAGAGTGGAGGAGGAGGCGGCTTAGGCCAGCCTGAAAGATAGATGCGTGTCCTCCGCATAGCTCTTGAAGTTAGAGGTGAAGGTGGCAATCACCCATGCCAGGGCAGCCATGTAGACACTGAAGAACCAGGGGGATAGGTCAGATCCCTGGGGAATGCCACAGGTTGAGCTAGTGATAGGCGAGTGAAAGTCTCCGAGTTCCACCTGGTATGGGTGATTGGAGAGGAAGAAGGTTAACCACGTCAGAGCCTGACCTGTAATTCTCAGGGTGTCACAGAGACGTGAAATCAGGATGTTGTGGTTAACCGTATCAAAGGCAGAGGAGAGGTCAAGCAGAATGAGGACAGATGGGTGTAAGTGTCAGAATTTGAGAGCAGGTCTTCATGGGTGTTCGGAAGAGCAGTTTACGTGCCTCTGGTGCTCTAAAGCCAGATTGATGGTCATGGAAGCAAGCAATAGATTCAGTGTTTAGGGTCAGCTGAAAAATAGCCAGTTTCTCCAGGAGTTTGCCCATGAAGGGAGTGATGGAGATAGGGCAGTAGTTTGCCAGAATGGAGGGGTTGTCATAGGGTTTTTTGAGCAGAGGGTGCACAAGGGAGTGTTTCAGTGCAGTTGGGAAACCTCCAGTGGAGAAGGAGAGATTGTAGAGATTAGCCAAGACAGGGGCGTGGGAGTCGATATTGTCATTAATGGTTTTTGAGGGGCAGGTGTCCACCTGTTTAGATGAAGCCTTCATAGATCGGACTTGTCAGGAAACCTTGGCCAGTGTGACAGGTGAGAGAGAGGAGAAGGTAAGTGGAGGGGGGGGCCAAGGAAGGCTCCAGTGTTGGTGTATGCTGTGGTGTGGAGGAGATGGTGGAAATGATGTCTTGGGTGTTTGTGATGACATGTGCAGCCAGGGTCGAGCAAAAGTCCTGGGTGGGTGTAATAGAAGAAGATGCAGCTGCAGGATTGGCCAGCTCCTTGCATACTTTGAAGAGTCCAGTCATGTTGTTTGATGGCGGAGGAGATGCATGCTTGGCTATAGACTCTTTTCTTGGTCCGGATGAAGAGTCGATAATGCCTTGGAAGGAGGTGGCATGCCAGTTTGTCAGATGGGTCGCCCGATGGATTCCATTTCCACTCAGCTGCCCTACACTTGCATTTAAGGGTAGCCAGGTCACGTCGTACCAAGAGTTGCACTTGACAGGTCCATTGCAAGGTTGACACCTTCCACTGACCCATCTGTGGCTTCAGTTTGCAGGAGGTCTGGCGGATGGAATCAGTCATCCTCCTCAGTCTCTCCATCTGTCACTAATGCCATGACCAAATAATCCCGGTTATTATGCAGGAGTGACTACATATGCTCTGAGAACATATTACCTAGCTGGTTCATAAATGTATGCAAAACTCCCCCAGGTAATATTCATCTTGTAAACATACATACGGCAGGGTTACCTATACCTACCAGTCATGGGTCACTTTTTCTGGATTTTTAATAACTGAGCAGATTAATGTTACTGTATTGTTAAGTGGGGACAGTCTTCTCCCTCTTTCCTCTTTTAGGTAGGCGGTGCATCACAGTCCACCTAGGGACAGTACTTCCTGACAGGGTCCGAGTGTGCTTCTGCTGAGATACAGTGTTAGTGGTCGGCATGAACTTTCCTGCTTTGTTCTCATATAATATGCATGAGAGAGTGCTCCATCGTCCAGACTATGTACTTAGCCTTCAGTCTAGAATGACAAAGTACATGGAACAGTCGACAAAGAATCTAAAGGCCAATGAGGAGCTGATGAAGTACTGGCATGACAAGAAGGCCACAGTGACAGTTTATTCTCCAGGTCAGTGAGTGTGGATTATGCAACCTGTCAAACCCAATGCCCTTCAGGACAAGTGCACTGGGCCTTACTGTGTGCTTTAAAAAGTCAGTGAGGTAAATTATCTAATTGACATGAAAAACCTACAGATATGCATGGTCTTTCAAGTCAACCGGCTAAAACCGCATAATAACGGGGATGACTTGGTCATGACATTAGTGAGGAGACTGATTCCATCCCCAGAACTCATGCAAACTGAAGCCAGTCGTGTTTACTGTAACAGTTTACCGGTCTGTTTTTGCTGTCTCCATTTCACTCAGATTGGTGCACCCATGATGGGGACACAGAAGACAGTAAGTGGTTGAACAACAGGTTTCACTGGATGACCGAAAAGGTCTTGGACACAATCAAGGAGGACATTTCCAAGATGTTGTCCCTAGGAGTAATAGAGCCATCCCACAGCCCCCGGACTAGCCCAGTGGTACTGGTCCCTAAAAAGACCAGTGGTTGTAAGACTGAAGTATGCTTTTGTGTGGACTACAGGGGACTCAATTCTGTCACAAAGACAGATGCTCACCAGATTCTTCGGGCAGATGAGCTTGTTTACAAGCTTGGCACTGCCAAGTACATGAGTACCTTTGACCTCACAGCAGGGTTCTGGCAGATTGGCTTGACAGATCGAGTGAGAGAGAAGTCAGCGTTATTAACCCGAGAAGGACATTATCAGTTCACTGTGATGCCCTTCAGAATGAAGAATGCCCCTGCCACTTTTCAGAGTATGGTTAACCAGGTTTTGTCTCGATTCGAAAAATTCAGTGTCACCTATTTAGATGACATTGCTGTGTTCATTCACACCGAGTAGGAACACTTGCCCCACCTAAAACAAGTGCTTGGGTGCTGCAGAATGCAGGTCTGGATATAAAGGCCACAAAGAGCCAGATAGTGCAGGCACTCTGACTTACCTAATCCACCTGGTCGGTGGAGGTAAGAAACAACCTCTGGAAGCTAAAGTACAGGCTGTGAAGGATTGGAATATCTCCACCACACAGACACAGGTGAGAGCCTTTCTAGATCTCACAGGTACTAATGGTTATTTATCAAGGGGTATGGGACCATTGCTATGCCCCTGAAGTATGTAACTTCAAAGGAAATGCAGCAGAAGATAACTTCGACCCCTGCCTGTCTAACCTCCTTTCAGTATTTGAAGGATGGATTGTGCCGGGCCCCAGTTCTGAAAGTGCCAGACTATGGTTAGGGGTTCGTTATCCAGACAGATGCCTGTGATTTTGGGATTGAAGCATTATTAGCGCATCTGGACTCTCAAGGGGTAGAGGAACCTGATGCCTATATTAGCAGCCCGTTGACAAAAAGGCAAAGGAACTGGGTCATCATTAAAAAAAAAAGCTTATGCGGCTTTGTGGGCAGTGAAGAAGCTGAAGCCCTATATCTTTGGGTCACACTTCAATATCCAAACAGATAATCGGCCGCTTAGGTGGTTAATGACCATGCAAGGGGAGAACCCTAAGATTATGCGCTGGGCCATATCCCTTCAGGGTTTAGATATGGACATCCAGCACAAGCCAGGATCCCAGCATGTAAATGCAGATGGCCTAAGCAAGTACCTTCACCTAGATGATGAACCAGACCCTCAGTAGGGTGGTGGCTCACATTTTGTGGCTGGAGGGCATGTGAGGAATTCGACGATCCGCATGGTGGGTGTGAACTCGCCTGCGCCTTTTCACATTTTTATTTAAATGGAGTGATGGTAGACCAACCTCAGGAATATGTGTGAGGCTAATCAACACACATGTTCCTATGCTCACACCACGATAGACCAATATACTCTGGGGGACATAGCCTACAGGCACAGTCCAACCTATCCTGTTTTGTTGGAATGTGACAGCCTGGATTACATTATGTCATCTCAAGGCAGGGGGGGGGACCAAGCTTTCCCCAGCCAAGGCCAGCCTGATTACCTAATAAAGGCTCCATGGATCTGCTCTGCTCTTTTGTTAGGCCCTGCAGCTGGTGACATTGATTAACATACCAATTAGATGGTACTTCAATCAGTCCCAACTGGTGCCTGGCTACAAAGGCTACAAAAGAGACTGGGAACCAAGCTACCATTCATATGTAACTGTGTCAACGTAAAGTCAGCTCCCGCCCTCAGTATCAATGACAGTGAGCTGCCATGTCTGGGACTGTGTGTTTACAGTAGGCCACTCTGGTAGGGGGACCCATTAGACAAGAAGATGGGTGGGACTTAGTATCATACGTTTTCACCCCTTTACCTTTTCTGTTACAAAACACTCTGGTTATGACCTCATGCATACAGGAGATTGTTGGTAGGGACCCCAGGATTGGTTCATTAAGGTAGGCTTAGCCTACACCAATCAATGTGGCCCACCTGGCTTTAAAAGAAGACTGAGCCCCTCTTTTGGCAAATCATGTGACGACTTCACAAGAAGTAACAAAGAAGAACTCAACCTTGGACCCTGGTTGAAGTTACAGTCTGCCTTCTATCTTCTGCCAGTGAAGGAAGGCCAGAATTCCAAAGAGGGAAGCAGGATCCCTCCCCTAAACATCTCCCAAAGAACAGATGGAGATCCAGAACTCAGAGGACCCTCCAGCCACTCCAGAATCGGTAACCAGCCAGAACACAGCACACACTGCTTGGTTCTGCTACAAGCCAGAAGGTCTCTTTCCCTACAACCAAGGACAAGGCAGCTGCCTGCAACAAACTCCATAGCTGTGAGCCGCCTTGCTTAAAGGACGACACAAAGCCCATTGAAGAAGCTGGGATAAGTGCCTCGACAAGCATCTACCATGGTCCGCTTTAAAGGACATTTTTATGCTAGTCGAGTTCCTCAAGCAGCAACCGACTTCAACGCTGACCGTTGGCAACTCGTAGTCACTTAAAGACACCCGAGACATCTCGACCAGTGCTTCAGAACCGCTGATCAGCAGTGAGACAACGATTTCTGACCCTGAGCTGCCATGTATGCCAGCCTGCAGCCGTTCCTCCAGCTTCACTCACCGAACCGTCTTGCTGCCTTATACCTGCAGCTGACTCCCATCTTGAACTCTGTCACAGAAGCCTGCAAAGCACTCTGAAGCTGACTAGACCCTGTTGAACACCAAGAACATCTACAGCACAGGGCACATTGTGGTTCTGTCCCCCGGTCCAAGGCCCCCTAGAGACATTTTAAGACCCATTGCTCCCTTTGTGCTAAAGCCAAGAAACTTTAACAAACTCTTGTGGTTATTAACCATACCGACTACCCTCTTGTCAGTATCCAGAGTACATTACTTTTCCATCTTTGGAACTGGCTGTCCTCTGAATTCCTTAGTAGGGTGAGCTATATTTCGTAGTGTTGCTAGAACTGTCTGTTGTGATATAAATAAAGTAAATATTTTTGATACAACCTTGACTGGACAGTTCCTTTTATCATTGGGAAATAAACGTATTTTCGCTGTGTTGAAACTAACCAAGGATCCACAACCTTTCGGAGATAAGCCTGACATTCCGTCCATGTTACCAAAATTGGACAAGGAGGTTTATAATGTGCTTGTTATTCGAATCTGTTCAGATCCCTTCTGGTGTATTAGAGGTGTGGGGCTGATTGATGGTTTAGAAACCTATATTTACCCCTGGAACACTACTAGTAGCCATGAAGTTAATTCGTCAAACGTTTTTTTTTTAACAATGCCCTGTTAATGGGCAGCAGTTTAACATAATTGTTTCAGTCATCCCATTTTGGCTTTTGTTGACATGACCTGCTCACCTTCAGGGTTGCCATTAGCCGGAGAGAATGCAGATGACCTAAAAAGCACCTTAACAACGACCTCCCAATTTCGTTTATAAAATATTATAAAATATTTCTTTAGTTAGACGTGCCTTTCTTAGGCCTGAGTGTTTGGCACAATGATGGGACATTTCTTAATGAAAGATCCCAATTGCTTCTAAATCTGGGTCTGCTACCAAGAAAATTAAATTGAGTAATGCAATAAGCAACTTTTAAAGATTCTTGAATATCTATGATGTCTACTATCTTAACATACAATAACAGGGTTTGGTTTTACGTGGATAGTCAGATTTTCTTAGCATCATTCATGACAAAAAGCTTAAGGTTTTTGACAAACAATTTCTATACCATGATGACATTGCTACACTATTTCTTTTAGTGAGCGTCTTGAAATGCTAAAGTTAAACTGCTGTAAATAAGTTGATTTTTTTTCTTTTTTTAAACTTGAATTATTTTGCAGCCTGTGAAATGTGGGTTTCTATTCAGAATGTGGAATTAAAGCCAAATTATATTCTTTTGTCTTAACATTTTTCTGTTAGGATTTATATATTGCCAGGTTGCTCTACCATGGGATTTGTGTATTTTGCAAGTAATCACTACACAACATTACTGTAGTTTTTGGAAGCCAAAACCTAAATATTTGTACCAAGTACAACTTGGAAGCTACGTGGTCAAGTATCTATATTGCAGAGCAGCAAATATTGGACTCCAACACAGTAAGTTCACAGTATTTAAAACAAAAACACTCCCTTACAATGAGGCAGATTTAATGATTTTCAGAATTTGGATCCTGTGTGCTCCTTTGTTAGTAGACACTGCGACCGTCCCCTAGAATTGAGCTATTAAAACATTGGCTCCCCCGACGTCCCATAACACTTGATTGGCCAGGTTGATATATACGGCCTAATTCAATCCCATTGGAAAATGTTCTGTAAATCAGGCCCATACTCTCACTAGCCAGTCAATGCACCAGACATTCTAATATGGCAGACTGATTGTGGCAGAAACAGGATTCATTTCCTCTCCTGTTGCTACAAATCACTGAAGTTGCTTGGACCATCTGGAGACGAGCCACACAGGTGAATGTGTGAAACTTCTTTGATATGCTCTAAAATGTCATGTATTTATTATGCAGGTCACCTCCTGCTGTTTCCACATACAAGGTCTGCACATTCCACCAGCGGCTCTTGGAGGAAGAGACTCTGGGTGCTGCTGGTGGCCGTTCCCTTCCTACTTCCTGAGTGCTACAATTACCTGATTCAACTCTGGAATCTGCTAGAAATCAAGAAGCTACTACTTTTGTTCACGAAGGATCCGATCTATTTCGTTGACCTGTTTACTTAAAATGTGACTGTTTCTTGGTATGAAAATCAGTGGTCGAAGTGTACAAAAAGAATTAGTGGAACTATGTTCCCTTATGGCCTGTACCCCTTCCCCCGTCCCCCCTCCCCCACACAAACCCCATTGCTGGGTCCCTGCCCTCACAAAATCCAAACCCCCAAACAAACACCTGCTATTCACGGGAATGTTCAGTGCTCTGCACTGAAGTGCAAGCTTCAACTTCTTCCTACACTTCTATTTTAAAACTAAAACATTCCATAACGGTTTCTTTTTAAAATAAAAGTATAGGAACAGTGAAACTTAAAAATAAAAAGTATGGGACCACCGCTCCCGACCACTCCCGCCCACTTTGACCTCTGGATGAAATGGTAAATGTCACCACACATGAGATACTGCATAGCATCTTATCACATCGTATTTCTATGTAGCTCATATTGCCATACTGCTCACACATTTAAGTGCTGCAAAAAATGTGTTATTTTTCCCAGTTTAATAGCTAACCATTTTTCAAGCTCGGATAGCTAAAGGGCTGATGCAACCCTGCTGCGATTCGAACTCGTGCCTGTAGTTTCTAGACAGCCCTTGGACGGAGCAATCCAACTGTTTGTAACGTGGACAGGAAGAAGTCGCCGACCCTGTGTGCATTATTTATTGGGCTGTCACTTAAATATACAGGAAACAGGCCATCTACTAAAACATTTCGTACGAATGTCTATACTATTAAATCCCAGAGTTGCAATCATGCATGCCAGGCTGAAAGCAGCAGGCATATGTGGAATGTGAGGGGCCGGGGTGAGGGGCAGGATCTTGTAAAACGGAAGAATGCTAAAAATGCACAGCTGAAACACTACTAACTTTTACAGTGAATACAACTAAAACGGCTCCATGTCGGGGATACTCTTAAAATATGGTGGGAACAACATTCTGCCACTGCGTCTGACCTGAAATCTCACTGCAGCTGTTTCTATAAAAAATGTTATAAAACAGAACTGCCAAAATTGACCCTCGGTTGTGGAGAACATTTCAAATCGATCAGTGTGTGAGTCTAGTAATGCATCCAAAAATATCCGTTTATAAATACATATTACTATTGAGGACTTATTGCTACTAGGTTAAGATAATTGTGGCTGAAGGAATGTCCTGCTGCTTGGATGAAAGAAGTGTGTAAGAGAGTGGGCCTCATTACACGTTATGCGGTAAGGGATTACCGGCACCGGTAAGGGCACCGGTGCCGGTAATCCCTTACCGCCCTACTACGAGGTCCCTCAGCGGGTCCCGTCCTTAACCTGTGGTCAGACCACACGTTAAGGACAGGACCCGCTGAGGGACTTCAGAGCAAATAACGGTACCGCTAGCAGCGGTACCGTTATTTGCTCCTTCCCCATTCCCATTGAGCCCTATGGGAGCTCAAATGGGAATGGGGAATGGTAATTGGCATGGGAACTTACCTGTCCTCCAGGGTCAGAATGACCCGGTAAGTCCCCATACCGCCTACCTGGACCCAGAAGGCGGTAGGGGGTAGCCATGGCGCTAGTAGCGCCATGGTTACCTCCTACCGTGTAATGAGGCCCAGTGAGTGTGTGTGTGTGTGTGTGTGTGTGCGCGCGCACGTGTGTGCATGCGCATCAGAATGTCATCTAGTGCAGGTGTAAAAGCCCTAGATTTTTTTATTTGTATTAATGAAATAAAATGATGTGGGAAATGATTTGCTAATCAGACCCCCAACCAAAATGCTCCATCCCACAATTATAGTACACACAGGTGCCTTGCTGTAATCAGTCTACTGCCAAGACACCAGCAGCTCTACCCTAATAAGCAAGGGGTCTCCCATGTCTTCCTTATAAAGTCAGGGAAGAAGAAGAATACACTTTTGGAACTCTGTTGGGAGTGCAGTCCTTTCAAGAGTCTTCTGCCAAGAAGACAGAAGGCATCCAAGGCATAGCAAAGCTCTGCTCTCCAGCCACCCCCAAAGAACAGTGAGGGACAACTATTGTGTACCCAGGACTGCCACTCTTCCAGCTGCACTGGAACTAGGCTCCTCACCGGTGGTAAAGGAGTCCCTGTAGGTACCAGCCAAATTCCCTGGACTGGGAGTGCAATGCAAGAAGGACTCACCTTGTCCTGGGGCCCCTGTAGTGGGACTTGTAGCAACCCAGAAGTCCAAGGGCAGCTTGAATCCTTTTTTGCACTTTGAACCCTCTTCGAGCTACTATGAGTGTTCAACACTCTAGGAGTCGACACAGCACATGCAATGCTGCCTTCGTCATTTCACACAACTTCACATAGCCCGCTCCATTTCGAGCCATCCAGGTGCCAGCTCGACCAATTACCAAGGATCGGCTCAAGGAACATGACTGCAGTATCGATCTTCTTGGAAGCAACTGACTAGAGTGTCTACTTGACCTGCTCTTAGCCATTCAATTATTTGTCGTGAATGCTGAGTCAACCCAGCCGAAGCAACTGTCTTGCTGCCATCTCAGCCACTGCTTGAAACCTTGAAAGATATCGTCTCACTGTCTTGAAAGCTGGCTCGACCCTTAAGGAGCCTGCACCACCAAACTGACTGAACGTTCACCCCCCGTGACATCTCATTGGCTCAAACTGCCTTGACATCAGTCTCACCGAAATGGAAGCACTAAGAAGCCCAGCTCGACAATGTCAAGCCCCCTTAGACAAGAATATCATACTGTTATGAGTTCCTGTCTCCCTGGTCCACACTCTGGGACCATAGTGACTTTTAAGCACCCTTATCAGCATTGTCCTTCAAGACATATACTTTCTGAACAGTGACATTGTTGTAATACATGGCTTGAAAAACCGAGCTCATTTGGCCAGAGTGCAAAGAACCAATATGCAGGTTCTTGGTTCTCCTGAGAGGGGTGGGGTTTTGTTAGTATTGTTAGTTAGTTGATTGGATTTGTATTGTTTATTTAAATTATACATTTTTTATAGAACCTTGATTGGACATTCCTTTACTTTGGTGTCTTCCTATTGCTACTGTTATTACCTCACAACCCTCTTGTAGAAATAGCCTGGGCTACCAGACAAAGCAAATGAGGCATACATTTCGAGCTGTGCCTGTTTCACCTTTATGATTGAGATCACTGCTGGTTTAGTAGTAGTGTAGGGCTGAGTACGCAGTTTAGCCACACCTCCCCCCTGTACTTCTGCAGAACGATAGTCATTTCATCACACTTGTGGGCAACAGTGGGATTTGATACTGGTTGTGACTAAAGCTTAGGCCTGAAAAATAAAATACTGTGCAGTTAATGCTCAAAACACCCACAGACATATTCGTGATTGCTTCACAATGTAGTTGGACATGAACTCTGCACAGAGCTTGAAAACCTGAAAGCCAGCGCCCTCTGCAAGCTACATCAGGAAAGGGATCTCCCTTTAGTAAACCTGAAATGCTTACTAGCCTCCAGGCCTTTGAGGAAGCTAGGATAGTTAGGAAGGCCCATGGCAGAAGTAGTGATCTGGAACCCCCAACCCAAGTAGCCATACCACTGGGTAGACAGGGCATGGACGTGCTTGGGGACAGTGATTGCGATAGCAGCTCTCATCACTCCTCCCATACGGCGGGTAGTGTAGTTTCTCATTTATCCTTGGGGATCAGCCAGCTCTCAGATTTCTGTTAGGTCCTAAATTGCAGCCAGTTGACAGGGTGGTCTCTCTGGGGCAGATCTGCCTGAAAGGGGGATTCTTTTAGAGGAAATGAGGTTGGCCATAGAAGAACAGAAACAGAAGGATATGGGAATGCTGGAGCTGCACAAGCTAGAGCTCTGGAAGAAAAGGGAAACACACAAATAAACCTGTAGTGGGGAGTAGTGCGTTTCCAGTGGTGGCCCCAAAGTAATTTGTAGATGCCACATCCCCATGGACTTAATACAACCATAGGAGGTGGGGAAATACATCTTCTACTGTTTAGTACCACTGCAACTAGCATGGCAAGACTTTGAATTGGAAGAGGAATTGTGGGAGCAGTACTTATGTTTAGTCTACCAACGGCTGGAGTTGTTGATATCATTATCCAGCTGGCCTCTGAGAAGAGGCCCATTCTTTACAAAATGAAGGCTTCAGGGAGTCCTGTGAAATCAATACATTTGGAGCTTTAGAGAGCTCACCTAAAAGGTGAATCAAACCTTTGAGGCATTTGCACATCAGTCTTTGAAATATCTGACATAGGGGAAACTGCACCTGTAGCACCTAAAGTATGCTTTCTGTGTAGAGACATAATACAGAGAAAGAGAGATCCAGCCCACAAGGGTGGAGCCAAACAGGCCATAGTCAGTGCTGGTCTCATGGCGGAGGCCATTGTCAGGATTGTGGCTCCCCTGAG
Organism: Ambystoma mexicanum; assembly: GCF_040938575.1. Classification (NCBI taxonomy): domain Eukaryota; kingdom Metazoa; phylum Chordata; class Amphibia; order Caudata; family Ambystomatidae; genus Ambystoma; species Ambystoma mexicanum. The sequence goes on along the minus strand of NC_090926.1, from coordinate 668,888,465 downwards.
GTTTGTGTGTAGACGTAGAAGAGGATCTGGGTCTATGCATGTGCCACAGGCGGGAATCCAGCAGGTAGGGGTGGTCCTCTCTGGTAGCCACACTGCCCAGCAATGGCTGGAGCAGCCGGTGTGACCCTCCAAAGAGAACCCTCAAAAAGGGAAAAACCCAGAAGGGGTTAAAAAAACTTTGGACTGAAAGTTTGTCTTCTTG